>NW_026294551.1:69159544-69775794 GCF_007827085.1 Peromyscus californicus insignis
TACCTTCAGAAGAGCAACAAGATGGGATAGCCTTCATTTTATCAGAACTAAACATGGAAAAGACACCCCACAAAATAGGCATCTGGAGAAGATAACGAACAAAATTAAAATGTCTGCGAATCAGTAAGAAAAACTTGAAGAAGAAACCTGATGACTAAGAAACATGAAAGGGGCCGGGCGGTGGTGGCGCACGCCTTTAATCCCAGCACTCGGGAGGCAGAGCCAGGCGGATCTCTGTGAGTTCGAGGCCAGCCTGGGCTACCAAGTGAGTTCCAGGAAAAAGGCGCAAAGCTACACAGAGAAACCCTGTCTCGAAAAACCAAAAAAAAAAAAAAAAACAAAAAAAACATGAAAGGGTGTGCAGCATCACCAATAAGCATCAATAGGTACCATCTCACTCAGGGAGGGCTGCCGTAATAAAACACGACACACCGGGCAAGATGATCTGTTTACTGCGTTTATTTCACGTGGAGTATCAAAACCACAGTGCGAGCAGATTGTCTGGTGAGTGTGTCTTCCTCGTCCGCGTCCGCCATCTTCTTGCTATCTTTTTTACATGACAAGAAGACAGAGAGCTCTCTGGGATATCTTTCATAAAATCACGTGTGCTGGCTAGTTTTACGTCAACTTGACATAAGCTATAGCCACCTGAGAGGAGGGCGCCTCAACTGAGAAAATGCCTCTGTAGACTGAGCTGTAGGCAAGCCTGTACGACATTTTCTTAATTAGTGATTGACTGAGAGGGCCCAGACCATTACGGGAGGTGCCATCCCCGGATGACAGTCCTGGGTTTCATAAGAAGGCAGGCTGAGCAAGCCCTGAGGAGCAAACCAATAAGCAACACCCCTCCATGGCTTCTGCATCAGCTCCTGCCTCCAGGATGCTGCCCTGCCTGAGTTCCTGTCCTGACTTCCTTCAATGATCTGATATGGAAGTGTAAGCTGTACCAGGCTTTTTCTTTGGGGCCACCAACTAGCTCCCAAATTATGACACAGAGACTTATTATTAGTTTTGAATGCTTGGCCTAGCTTAGGCATGTTTCTTTTAACTTAAATTAACCGGTTTTGCTTTGTTTTGTTTTGTTAATCTACCTTTTGCCTCGGGGCTTTTTACAGTCTTTCTGTAAATCTTACTAAATGCTTCCTGTGTCTGATGGCTGGTAGGCTGCCTGGTTTCTATGTGTCCCTTGTTTTTTCCTCTTCCTTCTCTTCTTCTTCTTTTTCATTCCTGAGCCTAGATTTCTCCTATTCTCTCTGCCTACTAGCCCCGCCTACCCCTTCTCTAGCCTAGCTATTGGCCATTCAGCTCCTTATTCGATGAATTAGGTGCCTGAGGCAGGCAAGGTGAAACAGATGCAACACATCTTTATATAATTAAACACACATCCTTACACTGTTAAACAAATGAAGCATAAACAGAAGTAACAACACCTTTACACAATTAAGGTAATATTCTGCAGCATAAACAAATGTAACACATCTTTACCTAGTTAATGCTCCGCATTTCCCCCTTTTTGTCTAAATGAGAAAGGACTTCAACTTTAACATAGTAAAACTGTACACAACAAGAACAATTATCAAGTAAGGATTACATTTACAATATCCAGACTATTTGTATTTTGCAAATTCAGAGAAAATACTCCATTACTTATTCTATCTTGGTGAGTCCAAAGTTTTGTACCTAATTTACCTTCTGTCATAAATAAGAATAACTGCAACTGTATCTAGTCTTCAACTCCATCAAAGACTCCAGAGAGATATACTATTAACCTGAGTAAACAGAAAGTGCAGTGCAAGCCACTTCCAAACCTATAGAAACCACAGACATCTGGCTGCCTGGACATCCACCCAAGGTTCCTCTGTAATACTGGGCATCCACTCTTTGACCTACCGGCCTAGAATATCTGGCAGACTCTTCTGTGAAGCAGGAATTTTGAAGGACTGTCCCACCTTGTTCTGGCAAAGTTCAGCAGTCACTTTCAGACACTGGAGGGAGGTTGGGTAGGAACTTCCATTTACTCCTTGTGCATGTGTGTATATCACACTGTAATACATCATGTGGTAACACTTAAGACTCACCAATTACAAGTTCACATTTCCATTCCTAGGTAAATATTCTCAAGAAATGTAACTCAGAAATCATGTGTAAAATTGCTTATCACATCCTTTGTCATACTATACAAAGACTGAAATGCCCATCGGTAGAGTGTTGACTGTATTATGATTTATCTTGAGTGCCAACATCATAGAATCTGAAGTCAACTAAGAGACACACCTCTTGGCAGCTCTATGAGGGCACTTCTAGGAGGGATTAACGGAAGCAAGAGGACCTTCTTCCACAGTACACAACACCTTCCTGTGGAAGTCCAGATGCAAAGTCCAAAACAGCAGTGCTCCTACTCTTCCGTGCCTGCCTTTTGGTCTTGCTGGTGAGTGTGTCCAGTGTGGCTGCCACTGCTGCCAGCCTTCACCGCCATCACAATGAAGCCTCTTCCATCTTTCAATGCGGACTGAGGACTGGTCACTCTCCAGAAGTCCTCAGGCCTTCAGCACCAGATTGGGACAACTAGTCACAAACCTCCTAGACTGAACCACTGCTGGTTCTCAGCCTCTCCAGAGTGTAGCTGGCCACTGTTGAACTACCCAGCCCGCATCCTGTAAGCCAATCTAATAGATCCCCTTTGTAATATATATTCATCCTGTTGGTTCTGTTTCTCTAGAGGGCCCTGCATGAACTGTAGAAACAAACTCCATGAAAATACAGACAAATCTTTAAAACAATACCAAACGAAAGCAGCAAAACAGATATATATATATATATATATATATATTTATTCTGAATATATGTATATTCTGACTCAGTTAAGAACACAGTCAATGAAAATAAAGTTACTGTGTTCAGTGACCTGGTCACAGGAGGGAAACTTCAATGGTGACCACAAATCACTATCCCATGGTTATCCCTGAGCTTCCTGGACAGGGAAGGAGGTATCAGGCAGGAGGAACCCACGTGGCTTCTGAGCGCTGATTGGAAAAGTTCCAGCCAGGGACAACACAGTGTACACATCCCAAACTGAACACTAACAGCATCCCAACTGTGAGCACGTGTTCTTTCTATGTTCTCTGGGTGGCCAGATGAGATTATTTACCTCCAGTTTCCAGAAAAGTACACAAGCCTAGAGGGCACATGGGTGTTAAAACCAGCTTTAGAACCCAAGGCTAGGGCTGTGCTCTGCAGAATGTCTGCACAGTGGAGACATACAAAGTGGTGGAACTGGTCAGAGCTCCTGGATTGTGTGTGTACACATTCATGTGTGAGCGTGTTTGTGTGTGCACATGCAGGTGGAGACCAGCCATCCACTTTAGGTATTTTAGGAGCCTGAAGCTCCCCAATTTTGGCAAGTCCCAAGGGTCTTCCTGTCTCCACCTCCCCAGCACTGGGATCACAGGCACGCACTGCCAGACCCGACTTTTATGTAAATGCTGGAAGTCAGAATTCAGGTCCGTGTGTGTGTGTGTGTGTGTGTGTGTGTGTGTGTGTGTGTCCTTTTGAACTGAGCCAGCCTCAGTTCCTGGATTAAAAACACAAAACAGCGCCGGGCGGTGGTGGCGCACGCCTTTAATCCCAGCACTCGGGAGGCAGAGCCAGGTGGATCTCTGTGAGTTCGAGGCCAGCCTGGTCTCCAAAGCGAGTTCCAGGAAAGGCGCAAAGCTACACAGAGAAACCCTGTCTCGAAAAACCAAAAAAAAAAAAAAAACAAAACAAAAAAAACACAAAACAACACAACAACAACAAACCCCAAACGCTCCAAAATAAGGCTATTTAAGGCTTCTGGCAGGGAGATTTTATTTTTTGGTTAAAGCCACAACAAATAGAAATGTCATAAAAACAAACCTGTAAACACAGCATCAGAACTTTGGTTTCACTAAAACATCTCCCACCTGAAACATCTGAGGTACGAAGGCACCGACCGAGGTGCTACACAGTCTGGTTCTGCAGCAGCCACACCAATGCTACCCTTGGAGCCAGAGGAAGCATAGGCTGGCCAGAGTCTGGGGCCCAGGTCACCCAGGACTCGGCCCAGGACACACTCTCTCAAATTCAGACAAACACTGGCTCCTCCAATGACCTGCCTGACAGGAGCTGGAACACACAAAGGAATCCGTCACGCTGAACTTGATGACTTGGCTATGGGGCCAGGAAAGGGCAGAGCAAAGGACGTCAATCGACTTCTGTTGTCCCACAAGGCCTCAAGAACTCTTGTCCTCGTTCATGGAACCACTTATTGGAGACTGTGAAGAGAAAGCAAGTATGTGATGATTCAACCTATCAGGTCAGCAGCCAAAATGAATGCTTCCTCCATGACGACCACTGCCCTGTGCTCCGGGGATAAGGCCCCAGAGCGACCCGGCTCAGACCTCAAGCCTGCTGAAAACACACAGACACGCAGGTAACTTTACACACAAATGTCTACCAGTGATTCAATGCATATATGTAGGTTGCCATGGGAACATCTCATGATGTTAGGGAAGCAGTACTGACACAGAACAGGAAGTCATCCTGGAAAGAGGGCGGGGCATATCATACGGTTGCCACTCACTCTAAGTGGGCTGGATGCAGGAAGTGGCGTGGGAAGGTCCTCAAAGGCAGAGGCCCCTCTGCTAAGTGTGAAGGACCTCAAGAAGCTGGGACAGTGGCGAGTAGAAACTGAGAGGAGAGGACGGGGAACCTGCACACAGTGTACAGGGCCTGGCCGCGAGCCTCAGGCCCCGTGAGTGACAGAGCAGAATCTCAATGCTGTGGGCACCCTAGCTGAAGCACAGGTATCAGCACTGCATGTCACAGGCATGCACCAAGACTCCGTTCCTCAAACACGAACTCTCTCGTAAGAAATAGAGTAATGCAGGCAGATGGCACGGCTCATGTCAGGAGCCCAGTAACCTGAGCTTAATCCCCAGAACCCACAATGTGCAAAAAGAGGACCAATTCTTTCAAACTGTCCTCTGACCTGCACACATGTAACATAGCACATGTAAACACACACACACACACACACACACACACACACACACACACACACACACGTTTTTAAAGTAATGCACTACTAAAGTCAGAGATTTTAAAATACAATTTAATACCTGTACATAACTAAAGGAACTGTCTAGAAGACTTGATTAGCAGCCTATGTAGTGCAATGATAAACCAGTTAAAATTAAACACGCAGTGCTTCCGTGTGTCGGGTTAGTGCCACACTTTCGACATCTAGTAAATTAGACCTACCTAAGATACCTGTTACCTAAGATACTTTTTCCTCCCAGATCAGCAACTACCTCAATTTCATTTGTTTACTTTACCTTTTCTGTAAACTTATCAGTAAACCTCCCACACTCCAAGGGTTATAAATGCATGTGATCCTTTCCTGTCACATTCTAGTCCACGCCTTTCCTAGCTCTCCACAGCTGCTCCAGAGTAAGGCTCAAGTTCATCCTCTGTGGTCTGTCCCAGCCTCCAATCTCATCTCTCAGACCAGGCTCATCTCAGGCCTCCCCTTCTTCAAGTGACAAGGACAGCCAGTCCTCCCAAGCCTGTTACCTAAGATGCTGGTTGTAGCCACAAGTGTCTTGCTGGCCTCACACAGGCACCCTCCCTCCCTTCTGCTTCCAGCTCTATTCTCCACTAAAACCCTTGCCAGAGCCCACTTCTCTGAAAAGCTACCTGGACCTATGGTGCTTACGCAGCCCAGGCTTCCTTGACTCTCTGAGCATCTCTTGAGCATTGACAACCAGCTGCAGGAGCTCTGCCTGGGTGGTACAAGCAGCCAAGGAAACCTTTTGTGATGTGCAGACCTGACAGCAGTTAGCAGCTGTTTCCACCACTGCATCTACAGCCGAGACCCCATCAACACCCCCCCGCCCCAGCCACTCACCCCACTTGCAGCCCACAAGCACAGGGCAGGCCGCATGTCTCGTTCGATAATCCCTTCCCCACTCACCCCACTTGCAGCCCACAAGCACAGGGCAGGCCGCATGTCTCGTTCGATAATCCCCTTCCCCACTCCGCAGAAGGTTGTACCAGAATACAGCTGTGCCCTGGGAAAGAGACGAGCTGTCAGAGCACATCTTAAAGACCAAGTCACAAGGGCCCGCTCTAAGAATCTAGAACCATCCACCCCTCGGCAGAAATGCCCCCCTTCCTGTCTTTGGGGGACAGGGTTCAAAAGCACCTATCCCTCAAATAGAAGGAAGGTCAGAAACCCACCTGCCCTGAAGGGTCTTCTCTCCCCATCCCTTCTCCCTGGGTGGAAGTTGGGACCACAGTCCAGGGCGCAGGTGGGAAGGAACTAAGGCACATCACATTGACAGTCAAGTAGACAGTCAATGGCACCGGGGGACAGAAACAAGGTCTGAGCCCTGCTCAAACGTGTGACCCTGAAGAATCACGCTTACCTTCTTGGGCCAAATTGCAGCTCCCAGGTCAGGGAAGACAGTGGCACCTCCAGCTTCTACATCACTCATCTGGGAACATAAGGCAAAGAGCTTGGCCCCTCTACCCAAGGACAGCAGAGCGCCAAAGCCTCAAGGACATGACCAGGCATGCAGGTCACCCTACACCAAGCATGAGTAGTTACCTGGAGGCTCTGCTCTATGGCAATGGAAGCCTTTCAGCCAAGAAAGACTTCCCACACGCAGATTAAGCTGTCGTGTTCATCCAGACTGCTCTATGCCTGGAGGTTCGAGAGCTAAAGGCCCCAGAAGACCCATATTCAGGCTGTCCTTGATAGGAACAACCTGAGTCTATGTAGAAAATGCTATCTTAGGCTAGCGATGGCTTGGCAGTTAGGAGCCCTTGCTGTTACACGCAACTCAGGTTCAGTTCCCAGCACTCACATGGTGGCTCACAACCATTTGTAACTCCAGTTCCAGGGAATCCAACACCCTCTAATGGACTCTTGGGCACCATGCATGCATGTGGTACATACAACATATATGTACACACATATGCAGGCAAATGCTCAGACATATTAAATACATATCAAAAAAAAGAAAAAGAAAAGAAAGAAGAAAATGTTTATCTTGACCCTGACCCCATCTTGAATCCTCTCCCTAGGAGGCTTCCAACCTCAGGAGTACCCCCTTCCCTGTGTGGCCATCTTTCTGGCTCTAGCTGCTCTAATCAGACCTCCACCTTCCCAGAATGCTACTCTGCCCTGCTTTCTCCTGTAAATTGCACTCTTACTTGAAGTGTTTTGTTTGTCTATGCTATAATAAAAAAGGCCTAAAAGGCAGTAAGCATTAGAGCTAAGAAATGTCCCACACCAGCCTGACTGAAGGGGCAGGACCTCAGTGGGATCATAATAAGGAAGATGAAAAGACCCAGTGGCTTCCCTGGTGCTGGGGTTCAAACCCAGCGAATCTTCAAGTCAGTCTCACTCACCTCTCTCTCCACATACACTAGCCTTTCCCGTTTCCCGACATCCCAAACCTTTTCCCTCCTAGGTTCCCACACACCTTCTTCTTTGCCAAAATATGTTCCACAAATTTCCATTTAATTTTCAAGTCTCAACTGACACGCTATTTCCTAAATGAAGCCTTTACTGAACCTCATGCCTGGGCAAATTCTTCAGTATTTGTCTCCATGGTAACTAAATAACAATCTCTCCCATGCTTCAAGTGAGTCTCCCAAGTCAGACCTCAGATGTCACAACGGAGACCACATAGGACCAGCTCAGCAGTGTATGTGCATAGCAGTCTCCAGGATAATTAAAACTTAGAGGGAAAAAATAAACTTTGTTTCTAAGTTCCCTGACTCCGCATCCTTAGAATGGGCTATCATAGTGGGGAGAGGTAAACTGACAGCCTATGGATGAGGGGCAGGGGGCAGCAGGAGGGAAGCTGGCTACCCAGCCTCCGAGGAAACAGAGGCAGTTTCCATGTAAAGGCACCTCCTGGCCACCTCTGCACTCTCCCACTAGGACAGAGCCCACCATGGCTCTCATTCCCAAAGCTCAGAGTAGCACTGCATCCATCAGAAAGGACGCAGAGCATGCCACACAGACACATGTTAAAGATACGAGCTGAGGGAATCAGCCAGCAAGAAGGACAGACACTCCAGGACTCCACTCTGATGAGGTTCTGTGGTCTCCGAAAGCAGGGTGGTGGTGGGAAGGGACGCTGGAATTACTGCTGAATAGAAGTAGAGTTTCCATTTTATGAGGTGAGAAGAGCTATGGTAACAGATGGTAAATGGTTCACATTAGGGATGGATTTAATAAATAATCACCGAAGCCCACGGAAGACTGTTATGATGGCAATTTTTATATTATGTATATTTTACCACAGCTTAAAAAAAATGTTGTGGGAGGTGGTAGGAAAGAGCCAGGGGGTAGGAGAAGGCTAAGCACACAGATGGGAACAAAAGCCAGCTCTTTATTCTCTAGCCAGGAAGGGCACTGACGGACCGCTCTGCAGCAGCTGATGCTGTGAGCCCCGATGGGGGTGGGATGTACAGGAGCCCTCTGGCCCCAGGGTCTCCACAGGGCCCCCTCGGGCGCACGCATCATACTCACGTAGTTTAGAAACGTGGCCACACGATTCCCAGTCCCTAAACGCTTGAAAGCATCTTGCTCATCGCTCTATAAAATTAAGGGAGAGGGAACAAATGGGCCCGGCCCGGTACTTACATAGTTAAGAAACGTCGCTAACCTATTTCCCTCCGTTTTGAGGCCGCTGTCAAAGGGTCGCTGCAACAGACAACAACTTTCATCTAAGTTTGCAACTAAGTTACCCGCCACCCAAAGGACGGGGACCAAAAGGGTCGGGGGATGGTAAGCGTGCCTTCCTCCCACAGCACAGCAGGGATACGGGACAGGGCTGCAAAGGGAACCCCAGAAAGAACACAGGGAAGGGTAGGGAGGTCAGAAAAGATTTCACAGGGACCTAGAGAGATCTTCTGCTTTATTATTGGGCCAAACACTCCCCACATGGACAGGAAACAACCAGGCCCCACTGGGCTCCACAGGTGCTTCACCAACAACGTAGTTTTTCCCTGGCGAGGTGGTAGGTGGAGGAGGGATAATGTGGAAGCTGAGATGCTTCTAGAAGCTCCAACCTTCTCAAACCAGCCAGGGCAGAGCCCTCCAGAAATATCTGTGATTGGGGCCTTACCCTAGAGAAGTCGAAGTGGGGTTCGTACTGTCCTCCCATTCCATAGTTCGCGACCTGGTGAGAGATTACAGCACTGAATTTGCCAGCAGTATGAACAGCTAGCTCCAGAGCAGCCCAACTTCTCCATGAATACCATCTCCCTAGGCCTGAAAGCAACCCCCAGCCGTGTGTGTGTGTGTGTGTGTGTGTGTGTGTGTGTGTGTGTGTGTGTAGTCTATGTATGTGGTGTACGTATATGGTGGGGTGTACACATGTCTGTGTGCATGCAGAGGCCAGAGAAGGATGTTGTGTGTCCTGCTCCATCACGCTCTACCTTACTCCCTTGAGACAATGAACCTGGAGCTAAGCCGTCACCCAGCAAGCCTGTGGGCACTCTCCCCAGCGCTGGGGTGGCAGAAAAATGCTTAGCCACACTCAGCTTTCTGTGTGGATGCTGGGGATGTGAACTCAAGGCTCATGTGAGTACATATTCGCTCTCCTGTTGGTGGTACTGTTTCTGGAGGGTGGAATCTTGGGGCCTAGCTGGGATAATCAGACCACTGGATGTGCACCGTGAAGGTTTTCTCTGCTGTTGGTTCTGGCCAGCCCAAGCGCTCTGGTTTCTGGTCCAGCAAGACGTGAACAAGCTGTGCTGCAAGCTCCTTCTACCAAGCCTCCCCACCATGATGGAGTCAAACTGTGAGCCAAAGCAGACCTCTCCTCCATCAATTTGCTTCTGCCGGGTCCTTTGATTAGAAGAGTGAGTAATGGAGTAGGTGAGCCTTCTCAGACAGCCTGGGAACCTTGGGAGACCATACAGACCAACAGAACTCCTCCCAACTCCTCCGGCCCCAAGGGCCAGCCTACCTGCAATAGTTCTGCGGTCTTCACTGTCAACCCTGTGATATGCTGCATCCGGCGGTTGACTCGGGCCACAACAGGGTCATCATCCTCCTCTAGCCAGGAGCTGAGCAAAGAAGAAAGGCATGGGCAGGCTTAGATGAAGTCCGATGATTCCTTCCTAGTCAAGGCCAGGACTAATGGGCAACACAGGGTAAATGCCACAGGGAGAGAAGGTGCAGCAGGCAGGAGAAGTGGGCATCAGCACTCTTTTGCAACCTTGCTGGGAAGCTCCATCCCACCCCACTGCTACGTCTGCTCACCTTTTGGAAACTCTGTAGCTGGCAACAGTGAGGACGCCTGTCTTGGGATCACGAACAGTGGCTCGTGCGAGCTAAAAGACAGGACAGAGTTACCTTTTTGGTTTTGGGTGTTTATCCAGAGAACACTGATCCCAGGGGGACCAGCCCCATCAGTGGGAAATATCTGTAGAAAGTGGTTCTAGCCAAGGTCCCACAACACTGCAGTCTACTCTACACTTTCCTCTATACTATGAGGCCTGGCCGCACCCTCCTTGCTCATTACCTGCCCATTCTGCTACTTGGGGCTATGCTGCCAGCACCGTTATGCCTATGAATTCTGCTTGGTCTGTACATGTATCCCTCAAACTTGGCCTTTCTTGACAGGCCCACACCACACTGCCTGAGCACAGCTTTGATTCCACCACACGCAGACTGGGCCATCTCTGAGCTTCAACCTGAGGATTCTCCTGACATGGTCAAGTTTGCCCATGTTTTCCTTCTATCCAAACACAGTCTGCTGTACCTCCTGCCATGCTGGGCTCCCACTGCTCAGTAAGTAAGACAGTTTTCAGTCCCTTTCTGGCCCTCCCAGAGTCAACAGAGAAAAGAACAGGAATCTGATGCACATGAACTGCTATGCAGAAGCCACCTTTCATGGGCAACTACACACACACACACACACACACACACACACACACACACACACACACACGCCTTTCCCCTACCTCATCTCCCTAGTCTCCATATAAAGGCTTAATGGTACTGCCAGGAGGGATATACTTGTCCACAGCAAGAGTACAGGTGCCTTCCTTGTAGTGTGGACTGTCCTAATGGGCTCACACAATGCGGTCCTGGTATGGACCGACATGTTCATGCAGAAGTATATATGGACCAAACAGAATAGTGCCGACTCTTACTTCCAGTAACTATCTGACTGGTGCCTACTGTGTGCGAGGTGGTGACCGAGACACGACCCCTGCCTTCATATAACTTGGTCAAGTGGAGACAGTAGAAAACCAGCCAAGTAATTAAGATGGGTGAGCTTAATGTCTTGTGGAAGCACAGCCAAAAGGTTACAGCAGCTTGGGTACTGTTGAGAGCCGGGCCGATTCAAGGCTTTCTCTGAGACCTTCGTGTATAGAGAAGGAATGGACTTCCTTGTCTGATCCTTAACAGATACAGTAATGGCCTGGGGCAAAGGTCTTGGGGAACTGCAGCTTTGGGACCTCAGAACCAAACTCTGTGGTTATTGGTCCCAAGGCTGTGTGCTCCTCTCTAATGCCCTAGCCCTTGAGAAAGCCTGTGTCCCCTTGTGAGAAAGCCTGTGTCCCCTTGTGAGAAGCCTGTGTCCCCGTGTGCATCACTGCTTGATTAGCTTCTTGCTGACTTCGTCCCACTGTATGAGAGCTTTGCAGTGGTACTGTCTCATTTCTCCCCTGGAAACAGTATATGAGATGCTGGACTTCTTAATAAGCTTGTCCGACACGAGACAGAGCTTAGAGACCTCCGGAGCCTACCTGTTTGATCTTCTTTACCTCTGATCCTTCCCCCTCAGGACCCTGTCACTGAAGAAGAACCTGCTGGTCCAGGTTAGGGTACTATGTACATTACAGCATCAGGCAAGGACACTGGTGCAAAGGGCACTGGCTATAGGTCGAGGCGACATGATGTAGTGAGATGGGAAGAGGCCAAAGGCACAGAGACCAGGGTCTGCTGCCATCTTATGGACAAGCTGAAATGGGGACCGTCTTATGCAAGGGAGGGGCATTCACAATGGAATGTAAGGACTATCAGGCCACCTTACGGAGAGAGCAGAATGGGGAGAAGACTAACAAAGTTGGAGCAAGAATCAGGGCAAGGGATGACAGTGGCCTGGTACAAGAGATGGCAGAGGGATGGAGAAGAGGAGCCACACCACATGTCTGGTCCGGAAGTAAATCGACCCATCTGATCACTTTGCCTCCTAACACTCTCATATGACTATGGCAGCCAGCATACCCAGGAAAGATGGTTTCCCAGGTTCCTATCTATGGTCCTTTTATCAGCCTAGTGGATGGCCATCCCTGCCTGATAAGACACTGCCACTAGACTGTGAAAACATCTGAGCCTCAGCATTGGCCTGGTGCCCAAAAAAGACTTTAGGCAGCTGTGCTCTGCCCTAGGGACAGACGGGGCTATTTTGAAAGCAGACTGGGGACTCACAGACAGCTGCCAGGCATTCCCCACAAGCCAAGCTAAGCTCACTGGCCCCACTTCAAAGCCAGAATAGCATCTGTCTGTCCTGGCCTCCGGAAAGGAGAGGTCAGCTCATGATGGCCAATGTGTATGGCTTGTCACATGGCTCCTGTTCAAAGACCAGTTATCCCAACACCAGTCACCTTCCCCATCCCTGCTGCTCATGTATACATGTGCATAGAGAAAAACGTCCAATGTCCCAGACTAAGGCAGGTAAGGAATCTCTCAGGAGATTTTGGCTTGCCAGTACCTCTCTTGGCTAGAAATCAGGCGACTAAGTTTTCTTCTCTGGAGGACTTTGGAACTGGCCATGAAAGTGACATGACAGGTCCTGGTTACAGTGCTCCATACACATCGACTAGACTGACCCTCAGTCGCATCCATGATACCAGCAACAGATCCTGTCTCCTGACTGTGCTAGGTCTTCAAACCAAGCTGTTCCAAAGGAGAGCTCCAGGGCCACTACAGGAACCCATCTTAGGTCTGTCCGTGAGCGGAAGCTCTGGCCACCTCAGCCACTTCAATTCTGCTACAAATAAAACAATAGAAAGCCAGCTAATTCCTCCCTCCTGGTCACCTGTGACAGGAGAAAGCTGGGGCAACAGCAGCCCACAGTCCTTAAATGGGACCAAATCATCTATGAGCTAGAAACCAAAGAATAATTGTACCAACATGACATGTATACAAGAACCAACAGTCGATGGCATATGTAGCAGCAAATACCAGTTGGATTTCTACAATACTCAGAAACAAGACAAGGAGGTCCATAGCAAAAATGTTCTAGAAGTTCCAGGCATACCAATAAGATGGTCAAGGCAAAGGAGCTCTAACTATTAGGGAGGATAAAATATTTTCCTCGCTTGCAGATGACAATTTGGTCAAGATAACCCAAGAAGGAGTAACTTCTACCACCACCTCTGACCTACACAGATCAGCTTCCTCAAGTTCAAGGGAAAATGAAAGCAGACCTGGAATCTGCAACAGACAACAGTTCACACACATGAAACACTGGAGACAGGTCCTGCCACACCAATAAATACTAGTTACCCTGGGGGGATAGATTTAAAAAACCAATAGTTTGGCATATTTGGCTAGAAACGTGGCTCAGCTAAAAGAGTGCTGGCCTGGCACATATGAGGCCCTGGGTTTGATTGCCTGCACTGTATAAACCAGGTGTGATATTATACATCTGTAATTCTAGCCCTCAGGAGGTGGAGGCAGAAGGATCAGAAGTTCAAGGTTATCCTTAGACATATATAAAACAAGTTTGAAGCCAGTCTGAACTACATAAGACCCTACATTTAAAAAAAAAAAAAAGCCATCCAATAATTTAGTATATAATAGTGAATTAATGTAATAATGTAATAAGTTAAATACTCCCAAGAAGAAAATTTACAAAAAAAGAAAGCAACCAACGAGGAATAAGCTCAGTAAAAAATGTATTTGAACTGAAAATTTAAACATGAATAAGTAAAGATGAAGAATATCTAGATTGTACTGATGTACACCCTTCTCCAAGTCAACAGTTCACTCTGGTTTTTATTATCTCACTGCAGCCCTCCTCACTGCAGACCTCCTCACTGCAGCCTTCCTCCTTCACAGCAGTCCTCCTCCCTCACTGTAGCCCTCACCCCTCACTGCAGTCCTCCTCCCTCACTGCAGTCCTCCCTCACAGAAGTCCTCCTCCCTCACTGCAGTCCTCCTCCCTCACTGTAGCCCTCACCCCTCACTGCAGTCCTCCTCCCTCACAGCAGTCCTCCTCCCTCACTGCAGTCCTCCTCCCTCACTGTAGCCCTCACCCCTCACTGCAGTCCTCACTCTCACTGCAGCCCTCACCCTCACTGCAGCCTTCCTCCCTCACAGCAGTCCTCCTCCCTCACTGCAGTCCTCCTCCCTCACTGTAGTCCTCACCCTCACTGCAGTCCTCCTCCCTCACTGCAGCCCTCACCCCTCACTGCAGTCCTCCTCCCTCACTGCAGTCCTCCTCCCTCACTGCAGTCCTCCTCCCTCACTGCAGCCCTCACCCTCACTGCAGTCCTCCTCCCTCACTGTAGTCCTCCTCCCTCACTGCAGCCCTCACCCTCACTGCAGCCCTCACCCCTCACTGCAGTCCTCCTCCCTCACTGCAGTCCTCACCCCTCACTGCAGCCCTCACCCCTCACTGCAGTCCTCCTCCCTCACTGCAGTCCTCACCCCTCACTGCAGCCCTCACCCCTCACTGCAGTCTTCCTCCCTCACTGCAGTCCTCACCCCTCACTGCAGCCCTCACCCCTCACTGCAGTCCTCCTCCCTCACTGCAGTCCTCCTCCCTCACTGCAGTCCTCCTCCCTCACTGCAGTCCTCACCCCTCACTGCAGTCCTCCTCCCTCACTGCAGTCCTCCTCCCTCACTGCAGCCCTCACCCTCACTGCAGCCCTCACCCCTCACTGCAGTCCTCCTCCCTCACTGCAGTCCTCACCCCTCACTGCAGCCCTCACCCCTCACTGCAGTCTTCCTCCCTCACTGCAGTCCTCACCCCTCACTGCAGTCCTCCTCCCTCACTGCAGTCCTCCTCCCTCACTGCAGTCCTCCTCCCTCACTGCAGTCCTCCTCCCTCACTGCAGCCCTCACCCTCACTGCAGCCCTCACCCCTCACTGCAGCCCTCATCCCTCACTGCAGCCCTCACCCCTCACTGCAGCCCTCACCCCTCACTGCAGTCCTGATCAGGAGCTCCACAGATTCCACTTTTTTGAGACCATTCATTTCCTTAAAAACAATCCATACACTAGCCCTTCAACCAGGTGAAATGGCATTTGTCACTGAGCTGCCCTGCTCCCAACATGACCTGCTATTATTCATGTTCTTGTCTATCCATCCTGGGTCCCTACCTACTTTTTCTTCTCTCCTAGGTCATAAACCTACAATGTCAGCCTAAGTCCACAGCGCATCAATGTACTCACACTAACTATTGGTGAGACTGAATTAGTACACAGACAAGCTGCCCCACAGAGGCAGAAGGAGGGACTGCACCCCACCTCGCACAGTGCCCCAGCAGGACCCACAGAGACACCTACTTTGGGCTTCGCGATTTCCTTGATCCTCTCGATTTCTTCCTCCGACATCACATCATAGTATCTGACGATGTGCGGACTATCCCACTCATCTTCCTCTTTGAAGGGGGCGATGAGGAGCTGTGGCACCCCGTTACCATGATGGTACCTACAGAAGAGTTTCTTCTGCCTCTGGGGCGTCTAGGGAGCAGAGAGCATAGGCCTGAGCACAGTGACCTTACCCTCAGTTCCAGCCCAGCTGTCTGCACACACTGGTTTCACCCTCCATGGCCAAGGCTGTCCTCAGCCTCACCACAGAAGAAAACCAGAGTAGGAAGTGACCTCACACAAACCATGCAGCTCCCCTTCTCTCCAAAGAGCACCTCATTTCCACAATTCCTGTGGCGGAGGGCACTTCCTGACCCTTTTCATGGAGTTTTGATTAACTCTGAAGCACTGTGGATGGGGAGAAGCCTTTCCAGACAGAAAACAATTGGAAGCCAATCAGGGACACAGGAAAGGTGAGCACCTCCCCCATACTGAGCTGTGAGGATCAGCGGAACCCTAGGGCTCTCAAAAGCCTCAGCAAGTGTTGCCTTTTTTACCATGAGTCTCCCTTGTCATTTACACCATGACTTCCCTGGAGACCTGAGGCATAGCTACACCCACCATTTTCCTCAAACCAATCAGTCAAATGATAGGTAAGCACACTGGGTGGGGAGTACAGGAATGCCCTGGAGGACAGGAATTCTCCCTGGAGCATCCATGGAAACAATCTTCTGTCCTATGCATCAGAGAACACCCACCTATCAGCCTCAGCAGATGCTGAGAAAAGTGCAAATAGGCTGTGGAACGTCCCATGCTGCCTCCCCAGAGCCAGCACTCAGGTTCCCAGCCAGGCCACCGGCCCCTTCCCAGGTCTCACCAGTTTGATGCCCTCCCCACGACACAGGCTCTCATACACGTCCCTCTCGGGGAGGTAGTCCACAGGCCTCTCGTACAAGTTTTCCTGGGTCGCTAGTCCAGCTTCTGTCTGATTGAACAACGCTTTTTCTCTTTCTTCCTCCAACAGCCGCTCAAAGTACCGCAGATTCCCCCCAGCTCGTTCATGGCTTGGGTCTAGAAAAAGCGAAACGTGAGGGGACAAGGAAACCACAAACATCTGTTAGGTCATTTACAGAAACTGCTCTGTGAGCCGTTCCTCGCCCAGCAGCCCACTGGTACGCTCCGCTCTGCTGGCTGCCGCACCTCGCCAGGGTGTGCCAGCCAGAGCTGAAAAGCCAACAGAGGCCCTTTCATCTTGTCCAGGGATGAGGGAGACGTGTCATTAAAGCGGAGCACGTTTAGCTAGTAACTAGGGGGTTAGACAGAACTCAGAACTTGCGGGGACCTCCAGGAGATCTCCTGGAGTTCTGCCTCCTCCTTGTGACTGGCTGTAGCTACATGAAGCCATTCCCCAGAGTGCAGTCAGGTCTAGGGATCACATCACACACTGGCTACAAACAGGAGGCAAGCTGAGATACTGGTTTAAAAAAAAAAAAAAGAAGGGCCACAAGGCAGGCCAGATGGCTCAGCAGGGAAAGGTGCTTACTACCAAGCCTGGCAACCTGAGTTCAATACCCAGGATCCACATGGTGTAAAAGGAGAGAACTGACTCCCTAGAGTTGGCCCCTGACCATATGTACACTGTGGCACTTTACATTCACCCACATACACAATAAATGAATGAATGAATGAATGAATGAATGAATGAATAATAAATGTAATAAAGTTTTATTTAAAAATAGAAGAGTCACATCTCTGTCGGACAACACAGTATCTGAAGCCACAGCCACGGCAGGATTTCTACATCACTCCCCAGATAACGAAACTGTCTCAAAGATGTTCAGTGACTTAAGATGAAGCCACACAGAAGAGTCGGGGGGCCCTGACTCCCTGTCCAGGGCTCTTATTAACTCTCGTGACAGATTCTACAAGACTCTCTACCCACGTTGGCCTTGTAGGACACTCAAATGCTAGCTGACCTCACATGCAGGCCCCCTGGAAAGCATTGGCAAAGTCAAGTCTTCGCTGCCCTGTGAAACTCCAGACAACATTCCTAGATATTAGGAAAAGGTGCAATTAACAGGCTTTAACGAGTGCGTTGAGCCTTGTTCTGTCCCACATCACAAGACATACAGAGTACAAATGGCATGCTAAGTCCGACTTTAGACCTCAGGCCACTAATAGCTAGATTACTGTCACTACAGCAATCCAGAAGTATGGCGTGCTTCTCCATCTGTATTTTTACAGCGAAGGGTCTACCCTGCATAATGGTACAAGCACCACAATACTAGGTCCTTATTTTTAAAAGTGCCACCGTGTGCATGCATGAGCAACACACGTATACACACAAGGATGTCACAGGCCTTTGAATAGCCATCACCAGCTGGGCATGGCCTAACATCAAGACTGTGGTGAGGAGCTAGTCAGCAGCTGGAAAGGCGGTTGAAATCACTGAGACGCTCATCACTGGCCAGGTGACAATCAAACTGATTTAGTTCCAAGAGATGATCGAGCAATGTGGCCAGAAGGGTCAAGTTCCCTCGCTAGGTCCAGTCCCTAACCTCCTTACCAAGGGACAGCAGGCGGCGGGTGAGCTCCACGGCACGGTGCAGGTCACCCAGCTGGAAGACAGCATAGCTCAGGTAGTCCAGCACCAGGGATTTTGTTACGGTAGCCTCCTCCCCAGCGTCTAGCTGCTTCAGCACCTGCTCCATCCACAGCACCGTGTGATAATAGTCTCCGTCATTGTAGGCTGAGCGGCCCATTCCAAAGCAGTCATCCACACTCAGCGTGGCCTGGTACTTGGTTCCTGCAGCAGGAAAAGCAACCGTCGGGCCCTGAAATGCCTCTGGGTTAAGAAGGAAGTCGCTCACTTGGGAGAAATGCTGGGCCACTACCCAAGCAAAATCCCACCCAGACTTCATGCCACACACCATGAAATACCATCAATGCAGTGAGCATAAAGAGGTTGGTTTAGCTGAGGTTATAGTTCAGAGTCAATCTCTAAGCCTCAGACTCCTTCTCTCAAGCGGGAAGGGGCTTTGTGACAGGCAGTTCAGGAATCCCACCAAGACATGGCCCTGAGGTCAGTGGGTATAGGTCCTGTGGGTCAAAACAAGAGAAAATGCGTGGAAGGCAGCTGGCCATGGAATTCTGAAGAGCAGAAAACGTAGATGAATTTAAGAATGGAATTCAGGTGACATGAAAGCCATGGACAAGGGCAGTCACATGTAGAAGAGTCTGAAAAAGGAAAGGACAGAGAAGGTCCGAGGTTAGACCTCAAGGGAACATACGTGCAGTAACATGAAAAGGTACTAAGAGGATACAGGTAATGGAACAGGTGACGGATACCAATGGCGACAAAGAACCAAGGTTGCAATCCAGCAAGGACATTCGAGCATCAGTTCAGCAGACCTCATGTCTAATGGAAAGTGATCACGAAGATGATTTCAACCTGAGGAACAGCAGCAGCTTTAGGGAGATGCAGAGCTTCAGACAGGCTTGGGATGGCAAAGACGATGTGTTTCTCCTCGAATAATGAGAAAGCAGATCCCACAGAACGAGGAGGGCTAGGACCTGCCTGCAGCCACACGCATCTCCCTATTAACAGCTATCCGGCATGGATGGCATGCTAGAACTACTCATGCATCCCTCTCTTGGCCTGAGGGCCACCATGGGCCTCTTCCCAGGAGGAAACCCCGCCACAGGACGACAGTTGCTGCACAGACCACAGTCTGTTCATCCTGGTGACCCAGAATCTGACAACATGGGATAGAATGTCAGGAAAGTAAACACAAGAAGGAGTCATAGGCAGGTCAAGCATTAGTGGGCTTATGGGAACTTTCCTTTCTCCACAAGTCTCCAAGGGTCTCCACTGACTCTGCGGACTCAGGAGCCTATCACAACAGGCCATGTAACAAAGATAAGCAAACTGTGCTCTGGACCTGGACCAAGCCAGGTCTATGTGGACTTTGCTGCATTCTTACCCATTGTGTGAATCTGGACAAGTTACCCAACCTCAGATTCAATCCCCTACCTAAATAAGTATAATATCTACCCAAATCTATCTAAACAGAGACACCAGCATCAGTTTTAAAGGACTGGTACCAAAAACTCAACGAGATGACATATGAAGATGCTGCCTCGGGATGCGAAAGACCAGCAGCTACTATCAACATGTCCTGTGAATGCCAAGAATGTGAAGAATGACTTCCAGAACTCGGCACCCTCCTCAGAAGGAAACTCAAGTGCCTGTTTCATGAACAGTGACAGCTAGGTTGAGTGCTCAAGGACTATCAGATGGGGAGGAGCCCACACGGGTAAGGGTAATAGAGCTGAGAGACGCTGGGAACAATGTCCCACGGAGGCAGTGGGGGCTCAAAGACCATCACTTATAGGCAGACTTCGGGGTCACTTCTGAAAGCTAAGCATTGAACTCAAATGGATACGTGTGTGCTTAGGAGCACACAGAAAATTATCCTAAGTTTGTTGGAGATATGAGAAAAGGTCAGAGGGCATTAGAGAGACAGAATCCACAGACTTTAAGGTTATGGCTTAGGCTGCCAACAGGCAGAAGTGCTTTTTGCTAAGATAACAGGCGAAGACAGAGGGCAAACAGTTCAAAACCAGATGGGAATTTCAATTTGGCACAAACTGAATGAAGTTTGTGCAATCCATGGAATGTCCAAGTAAAGGTGTCTCCAGGCACTGTCCTACCCTGGTTGGAAGCCCAGAGACATGCCTTGACAAGGAACACAGGTCTGCATGTCATCCCCGTAGGGCAACACACCAAGTGATGAAAACAGCTGAGCTCACCTGGGGGAGGGCTCACCTGGGGGAGGGCTCACCTGGGGGAGGGCTCACCTGGGGAGGGGCTCACCTGGGGGAGGGCTCACCTGGGGGAGGGGCTCACCTGGGGGAGGGCTCACCTGGGGAATGGCTCACCTGGGGAGGGGCTCACCTGGAGGAGGGTTCACCTGGGGGAGGGCTCACCTGGGGGAGGGCTCACCTGGGGAAGGGCTCACCTGGGGAAGGGCTCACCTGGGGGAGGACTCACCTGGGGGAGGACTCACCTGGGGGAGGGGCTCACCTGGGGAGGGGCTCACCTGGGGAGGGCTCACCTGGAGGAGGGCTCACCTGGGGGAGGACTCACCTGGGGGAGGGCTCACCTGGAGGAGGGGCTCACCTGGGGGAGGGGCTCACCTAGGGAAGGGCTCACCTGGGGGAGGGGCTCACCTGGGGAGGGGCTCACCTGGGGGAGGGGCTCACCTGGGGAGGGGCTCACCTGGGGAGGGGCTCACCTGGGGAGGGGCTCACCTGGGGGAGGGGCTCACCTGGGGGAGGGGCTCACCTGGAGGAGGGGCTCACCTGGAGAGGGGCTCAGAGCCAACAGTGAGTGGAGTTCTGGAGAGTAACTCCCTTTGCCCTCTGCCCCCACTCAGGACACTCAGGGGCCTGTTAACTGTGGAAGGAGGCTGTCAGTAGACAGCTCCCTTCTCCCACCAGGCACGCCTCTCAGCTACAAGGTCAAAAGCTTCCCAGAATTACCTTCTCACTCTGCCTCATGGTTGGGTTTGGCCCAACACCTGACTGAAGCAGGAATAGAGAGAACCCTCCTCCCCCGTCAGCTCAGCACAGTCCTGCACACCAAGACCCTGGCCTTGAGTAGTCAGTCACAGGACATCTAAGGAGGAAGACAGCTCCTACATCACTCGGGTCTCTCTCTGCTGCATCTTCCCTAGGCTCCAAAGAAGGGAGGAGGTATTTAAATTATAATGAGGTCCAACTGAATCCTTGGATTTATTGGTCTCAAATAACCCCCTAAACGCTGTAAGTTTATAGTCACTAGCACTAGGCAGCAAGCAGGGAAAAGGACAATTAAAAAAAAGAAGAAGAATGAATGAATGAATGGCCAGACATGTGAAAAGAAAAAAAGCAGAGATCGGCACCAGAATCCAGACATCAGACAGAAAGAAACGATCTGAACCAGACGCTACTCCGAAGTTAAAGGGTGTTATGCCGGTAACCTGCCTGCTGGCTTCACTCACCCTGTGCTCTTGGTGACTTTGAACAACAGGACAACAGAGGAGAGACACAAAGGTACCTTGGGTTCAGGAGTACGTGAGAATGGGAGGGAGGCAGAGAAAATAAATCACTACCCAGCAGCCTCAGAAGGAACGAAGAAATGGACTCAAAAGAGCATTGGATCTAAAGGAGAAGTATGAGAGATAGGCTACAGAGACTTCAGATCAGGAGAGAGACAGACAGACAGACAGACAGACAGACAGATCATGCAGGGAAAGAGGGACAAAAACAAGAAATGGGGAAACAGGTGGGGCTATACATGAACTCAGAGAGAGAGCACAGAGAGGTAAGGACAGAATGAAAAGAGAAGGGACTAACTAGGGGACGTAGGATAGAAGCAGCGAGTCCACAGACCAGCCTTGGACAGAAAGCAACAAGAGGCTGGGCATGGAAGCAGGTCTGCCAGCAGACGGGCGATTTTCTGGGCGTGGATGCTGAGGGAGACTCCCGATCAACAGTCTCCATTCTCTAACACCAGAGGAGAAGTCTTGGCTAATATCTGAATCAAGACATTGAGGTAGGGGTTGACGCATGGGAGACTGGCATCCAATGGGAACCCCAAAACCGACACCAACACCAACAGTGCCTAAGTCAGTCTGACCTGTCCAGACACTGGAGAGACGTAAGTAAACGAAGGTGCATCACCTGGAAGTTCCCCTCTAGAAATCGTGTCTGGGTCCAGTTTGTAGGTGTCCTGAAGTCTCATCAGCGCTCTGGCAGCTCCACACTCATCCTCATCAGTGGGGAAGAACTGCCGCTGGACTGAGAGATTGGCAACGAAACCTTCCAAGTGACAGTGAGGAGAGAGGTCACTCTTAATCCAGGGGACAGAATTCTACCGGGGACCAGAGGCAGTCACTAGAAGGTCTCTTGGCTAACGGGATTTCCCTGTCCCTTCCCTCAAAGGCTGTTGGCGGGCTGTAGGCTCAGCGATGGAACACCTGCCTGGCATGTACTGGGGAGCCCGCACCAAAATAATAGCAGGAACAACAAAGCAGCCGCCTCCTTCAGGAGGCCCTCCTGGGGGCTCCTCGACAGAACTTCTTTCTTAGCCTTCCCTGTACTGTTCATTTGGAACCAAAGGCTCTGCACACAGCTTAGCACTTAAGAGTCTAGAGTCAGGGTATGCGCTTGTGGCACCAAGACCACAGCCCAGAGCCTAGACAGATTTGACCACTGAAGTGGCCCCAGGTGGCTTTGCCAGAGCCACAAGCCAGAGACACAACTCCCGATATTCCAGGACTCCGGGCCTTGCCATGCTAATGATTCAGGCCTTTGTAGCTGCTAAGAACTGAGGACTGGGAGAGGAACTCCAACGCATTCCGTCCCTGGCCCGTCCCTGGCCCATCCCTGGCCTGTCCCTGGCCCCTTTCCAAGAGTGTTACACCCGCTGCCACCTCTTCTCATCTCGGCAAGCTGGGGTCCAGGGATCAACAAGCTGCTGCATTATCTTCTCCACAGCTCTATGGTCAGGAACTCTGAGGATGTTAGCATCCATGAAAAAGAAGGCAAGCCCTTCAGAAGGGGCAAGCAACCAACATTAGAGACAAACAGAAATGATTGCTCTCTGGGCCTGTCCCATCACCTTCCAGGTAATCATAGCTTCCAGATATTAACGGGCAGTTGTTCGGGGACGACAAGATCAGACAGCAAATCATGTGCATCAGGACAGGCCTCCTCGCCTACCTCTCCAGCAAGCAGGAGGAACAGCCTGTTCTGAGCTGTTCTGAGCAGCAGGCCCAGCCCAGGAAAGGAGGGGCGGGGGGGGGGGGGGGGGGGGGAGAGAGTCTGGGAAAGGCAGTGGCTTCTGGAGGCTGCGAGCTGACAGGCACAGCTCCAGCAGGGCTGAGCTCACCAAACCCTCCCGGGAGACTACCCAGCCCCCAGCCAAGCCCAACCCCAGTGGGTCACGTGGCTGTAACCAGTCTCAGCCAGAGAGAGGGCTAGTCTGAAGCTAATCTGCACTCCCGGCTCAGTGAGGAGGCCCAGCTTGAGGCTGGGAATCCCGTGGCCCACCTCCAGCCCACCCTTCCATTACCAAGATCCTCTCCTCTGGATAACAGGAACATGTTCACACACAGAAAGCACCTACTCCAGAAAGAGCCCTTAGCAAACCTGTGATCTGCCCTGCAAATAACATTTCTAGGAATTTAACTTAGAAAAATAATCGGAGGCAGACACCATAATGCATATGTAAAAAACGCTGAAAATTTGGAAACAACCCAGGTGCAGTGAGTTGACCAGGCTTGGACAGTATCGCTGTGACAGATGACTATCCAGCCATTACGATCATGGCACAGCCATGCTTAATGGCATCTGCAGAAGCTGGGACACCCAGGACTGGACACATGTTTATGTTGAACCCACACATGTTGTAAAAGACATACATAGGAAAGAATTCAGACGAAGCCTCTACTTCCCCAGCTGGCCTCAGCCCCGACACTCAGCCCACCTGACTCACACATAAGCAGGTTAATTCTTTCTGGTGTATGTATGCATGTGTGGTATTTGTAAATGTATGCGTATGCATGATCTCATGCAGGAGGGTGCACACATATGCGCTGGATGTGTATGGAGGCTCGAATTTGAAGTCCTGTGCCTTCTTCAATCACCCTGGCAGGTCTCCAACTGACCCCAGAGCTCACTGATGAACTAGTCTGGCTAGCCAGCTTGCCCAGGGGAAATCTCTGCCATGCACTTGCCTGGCTTTCCACGGCTTCTGGGGATCCAAACTTCAGTCCTCACACCGGCATGGTGAGGGCTTTCCCCACTGAGCCATCTCACCAGCCCAAGATTATAGGGTTTCTTAAATATTCTTTCAAGCTTATTTTATGTGTATAAATGAGTATTTTGCCTGTATGTATATCTGTGTGTCAGGAGTGCCTGGCACCTGCAGAGGTCAGAAGAGGGTGTCAGACTCTCTGGGACAGTAAATACAGATGGTTGTGAACCATCATACAGATGCTGGGGACCAAACCTGCTTCTTCTGCAAGAGCAGCCAGTGCTCTTAACCCCTGTGTGACCTCTCCATCCCCCAAGATTACAATCGTAATGGTGCTTATCATGGAGCAATTGGATTAAGCATCGTGATTTCTATGTGATAGAGTTTGTGTTCCTGAAGTGTGTTATCAAAAGTATATTTAGAAAATGAAGCATAATTAGAAAATGTCATTACCAGGAAACATTACAAAAGAACAGGAAGTGATCGTTACAACATTTTTAAAACCAACCAACAAGGACAGCACCAGGCAGAAGCAGACAGGCACACAGACACAGCTGATCCCCGTTCACTGCCCCTCACCGGCAGCCGAGTCCTGCAGGACCAGGTCCCCCAGTGCAGGCCAGTCTGTGTTCAACCGCTTCACCAGCTTATAGGCATTCACAGGATGAGCCAGGTAGCCCTCAGGGTCGGCAGCTGACTTGCTGGTCAGGGCTTCCATCTTGCTGGCCCAGCTGTAGAACCAAAGGGGAAAAAAGACTGCCACACCCACCCACACAGGCTGGTAATTTCCCTGGTGAGGTCCAGAGCTCTTTCATCAAGAGATAATAAAACATGAATATAGTAACTTCCTAGATACCCCTAGCCCTTAATCTAGGCAAGAGCTGGGAGCTCCAATGTAAATTAAAACGTGTTAAGTAGAAAGGAAAATGGCAGTTGCTTCTTAACCCATATACTCAGCAACTCTGGAGGACTAGCACAAGTTAACTGCAGGTCAGCTCCCCTGGGTCACCTCTCAATGACTTCTTCTTACAGATACAGGCATGGGCTTGGGAAGGGGAGCAGTAGGGATGGATGACTTAGTGTGGGGTCTCAGGACACTGTGCACCTCTTAATCTTGGAGAGCTTGGCTTCCTCCACAAGGATGTACTCCTTCAGAGACTGCACGAGGTCCTTCTCTGCGTAAATCAGGTCAGTCATGTGCCCTACAGGAGAGAAGCAAGGGCCAGTGAGAGATGGGCGAGGAATGGCCTGCCCAAAATACCAGAAGTGAATACCCCCAGGCAGTGCATGTCAGTAAACCAGGAATCACGGGGACTGGTAGTAAAAGGTACCTAGTCACTCGCATGGCCATGAACCCCAACCTCAGGAAGATAGATGTTGAGGTGTCAAGAGGATGCCTGGGCAAAGTGAAAAGGGCACTAGGGACTATAGAAGGAGAAGTTCTGTCACCTGGATGTCCTGTCATAGGGGGAATAGACATCCTAAGGGTTCATCAAACAGAAATCAGCTCTAAACTTTCAGTTGAGAGGGGGAGACTCTGGTCCTTGGAACAGAGAATGTCCGCAGCTTAGACCACCCTCTGGCAAGGGACCAAAAAAGACCTTAAAGGTACTTGCAGTCTGTACTTTCAGAGAGGAGGGCCTAATTCAGAAAGCTGCCTCCCAAGACATACGTTATGTTCATCAGGATCCCGTGGGGGTCCGGGGGAGGAGAACCTTCCTAAGTTCCACTTTCCCTGGTCTGGCCACAATCAGTGACTGAACCCTGAACGAGCCTCAGGCAGTGACAGCCCCTTGCACTCAGCTGAGAGCCTCTTAGGTGAACCGGAGTTCTGGTGCCACATACCAATAGAGGTGAAGAATTCTGCCTGCACCCAGCTCAGGACACCAAACCAGGACATCAGCAACACCAATACCTGGAGCTTCATGATCGGAAAGGGCAGTATCTGCAAGGCATTCAGAACAGTCGTCAGATGGACACCGTGGAAAGAGCACCTTCAGCTGGACATGGGTGGGACATGCCTGTAAACTCAGCACTCAAGAGACTAGATTAGCAGGAACAAAGTTCAAGGCCACCTGAGCTACACAGCAAGACCCTGTATTGGGGTGGGGACAATTTATGTGAGAAGACACATCCATACATGCTGTGCATATACATATACACCCTCAAATATGTCACTAAATAAGGCATTCAAGATCACCCAGGGGAGGGGCCACAACATGGAACCAGATTTACGTGCTCAATTCTGGCTCCTGCCTGGGTTCTGTTTTATTTTGTTTTCCTTTTTAGAGATAAAGTCTCACTATGGATAGATACCAAGATGGCCTAGAACTCACAACCTTCCTGCCTCAGCCTTCCGATTGCTAAGATTACAAGTGTGTACACATGGCTTCCTGCCTGTCTATCTGTCTTACTTTCTAATACATACGCCAGGATAGTGTCGAGAGCCGCATGTAGGAGGATTCAATTCAGAGAGTTGGTTCCCAGGACGTCAAGATCATCGGGATCTCGTAGGGGAAGAAGCAACTCTGCAAGGTCTACTCTCCCCAAACCAGTGATGGAGGCCATGCCATCCAGAATGTGAAAATGGGCCTCGGGCAGGGACCTCCCCTTGTACTTGAACTGAGGGTGGCCCAGACACAAAAGTCCTGTTGCCACATATCAATAAAGGTGAAGAATTCAAGGACCTGGATCCTGTCCATAAGAAAGTGACAGTACAGAACAGACAATGGCCAAGAGAACTGAGACAATATGGCCCAGGGGGCCACACCAAGTTGGGGTATATAGAAGATGGTCAACAGAAGAAGAGGAAAACTGACCTCTGCCAGTCTGCACCTGCCACAGAGTGGCACTTCTGAACAGACATGGCTCTTCCTGGAGTGGGGATCTAGACAGACACCTTCCCTAGCCACTCCCTACTCATTCACAAATATTTACTTACAACCCAGACATTCCAGGCACTGAGCTAGGCGCTCAGGATACAAAGGTGAATCAGTCACACACAGCCAAAACACTGGGGCTGGGCCGCCGACATGGGTAAGAGGCCAGGCCCTGCCTTCTCATCCGCCTAGAAATAGTGACAGTTCTGAGGGACACAGCAGCAACCCGGGGCAAGCTTCCCTGGCAGCGGGCCTAAGTACACAGTGGAGGCTGCAGACATGTCTCCCCATCTAGCCATGCAGCCCAGAACGTGATGGAGGGCCAGCACCCCACTGAACCCTTGTTCAGCCTGTCCCTCCTCTTCTTGTTCCAACTCAGCCAAGTCTCTGACATGGCTCAGATGGAAATTTACTAGAAAAAAGCAAAGAAAATAAATGAAACACAAATGCTATGAAGGAAAATCTCAGAGTCAGGAGGATCTCTGATGTAGGGGCCAGCCAACTGCCTGTCAGAGTGGGGGTGATAAGAGAGCAGGGGCCAGGCAGGAGACCAGAGCAGATCTGGATGAAGTGAAGGCTCCATGCCTCTCCCAGCTGTGTGGCCAGTTCCAGTGAATACCTAGTCAGAAGTCAGGCAGCCTAGTCAGGAAAGGGGGAAGCCTTTTCACTTCTTTCTAATACCACCCACGGTTCACACCTTACAGCAGAAAGAGAAAGCAGCCAGGTTTCTTTAGTACGTGAATGCCGGCTGTCATTTCTCTGGAATGTGCTGTCTGGCTTAGATGAGCCCATCCACAGATCCTGGCCTGGAGATACAGCCTCAGAGAGTCACACACAGGCTTTAGGAAGTGCCTTACCAAGAGCCCTCAAAGTCCTGTTCTGGCAAGGGAAGACAGGCAGGAAAACCCTGCTAGTCCTGAGAACTAGGTGCCCCAAGGCACGTAGCTCTCAGGCTGCCATATCAACACTACCATTCTAAGCAGGGGCATCTGCTCATTTCTCTGACTCCGGGATCCCTGAAGTCAAAAGGCTTTGTATAAAAGGTCGCCTAACCAGGGTCAGGTGGAGCGGAGGCATTTACCCAAGTGCAGCTGGACTCTACAACATACAGAATGCCAACTCCCGTCTCATAGCTACACCCAGCACTCACCCAGGACAGAGAAAGTGGGAATCCATATGTCTGTCCAGGGCCAGTGCTGCCAAAAGCCTTCCCAGGGGCCCTCAGAAATCCATGAAGAGCAACACAGGAGTTGGTCATGGTCAAATCCCCTTTTATGAAAACACAGCACCAAAAGAGAAGAGTTGAGATTTATGAGCTGCACCTCGGGGTTTAGAACAATGTCTGTCCTGTAGCAAGCACCCAATGAAGTATTCTTCATCCAGATTTGTTCAGATGAAAAAACTGCAACTAAAGAGCTTACACTTTGTGCAGTAGATTAATATAGACTATGTAACAATAAATACTCCATGGCCATCAACACGGAATGATCAAAGCAGATTGGCCAAGGCCACCCCTCAATAATAACACATACTGTATGTTCCAGTTTTTGAAAGGAAAAAATGATGTATGTATAAATATATAAAAGGATTATAATTGTATCTTGGTGACGTAATTTTATTTTTCTTTTTTATGTTTGTTTTCCTGATCTTTCTACAAGAAATTCTACTAGAATTTAAAACGTACATATTTTTGTAATATGCTTAATATGTGAAGGAAACAAAGTAGGCCCTTCTCAACTGAACTCCAAAGGGGCTTTGGCAGTCCCGGTGTCTGGACCCCTATAGGGAGGTCTTGCAAAACCTGCCAATGTCCCAGCGGCAGTAATTCACCCACCAGGCAGCTGGCACCATTTCTCAGCATGGTGATTCCAAGACATACAACCAGAGGTCCTGTAGCGAGCCTGCTCTTCGGAAAGTACATTTATAACCTGGCCAAGTAGCCATGGAAAGATGTTTCCAGCTGCAAACCAGCAGCGTCCTCAGCTTCTCCCCTTACCTCATCGGGGAGGACCCTCTGCCAAGCTCCCAGCTGCAGCCCAAATGCTACAGCTTGTGTTTTAACAAAGCATTTAACAGCCTAGAGACAGAACATGAATTTGCAAATAGATTTCACCTGGCACTGGGCAAAATGCTGTTTGCCTTCAGTGAAGGGATAACCCCCGCCCCCCACCCAAACAGGGCTCTTCAACCCCCTTTCCCACCATGGTCCTGCCTGCCACACAATGGCTAACTCTAGGCTGGCAGAGCTGAGAGGACCCAGGTACTCAACCAAGGAGAGGCTGTGCACAGGATCCAAGAGGTCCCACCACTGATGCACATGGATACCCATACTGGCTCAGAAGTGCACCCAAGTCTCAGACATCATCCCTCAGCCATCACCCTGATCTACCTCCAGCATACCCTTCAGCCATGCAGGCCCCACCTGCTCTGACCTCTCCACCTCTGCACGGGCTTCTCTCCAACTCTGTTCTACAAAGCAGCCAGCAAGACTTGCCGAAGCCCTCCCTTTGGCTCCTGCTGCCAGAAAGATACTATCCAAATACCTTAGCCCAAAGGGCCCTTGGAGCTCAGCGACTTGGCCCTGCTCCTCCCTCCAGCCCCACTGCGCCACCGCAGACCTCAAACCTTCAATGACTTCACGTAAAAAATATTTACCTTCACCAAGAACCTTACGAAAGCCAGATCTCTGCTCAGTGAAGCCAAATGTGCTCCCCTCTCCCAAGAGTCCTCTCGAGTCCCATCTCTCAGTGTCCATTCAAGAAAGCACATAAAACCGTCAGTCACGGAACTCTCTGGCCTTAGATCTGTGGTCTCACCGCTGTCGTCAGGGAAAGTGGAAGCTCAATGGGCCTGACAAGGACACATGTGTCAGGTGAAGTGTATCTGTCCTTACACCATCTCTATTCAGTCCATGGATGCCGGGAGCCATCAAAGCCACCACCTCCTGCTTCAGTAACAAGACAGCGCAGCAGCAGAGAAGCTGCCAAGGTCCACATGCCAACACTGAGCTGGCTTCCCATTAGGGCTTCAACAAAGGGCCTAGTTGAACTTAACTCGTGTGTGCACAAAAAAAAAAAAAAAAAAAAAAAACTGCACCAGAAGATAAAAGGCATCCATACCCATGCCCTAGGCTCCAAACTTTCTACTCTGACTTAGTCAGGTAGAAGACACTGCTGACCCAAACCAGATTCTCTGGTTCCTCCCACTACCTCCAGGCTAGCCTCTCAAGTGGCTACAGAAGAACTACACTGAGCAGTGAGGGAAAGTTAACTTCCTATGAGGCAACTCTGGCTGATGAAAAATAAAATACAAGAGGGAGTCAGCAGATACTTCCTTCAAATACCTTCTGTAAGAAATGCAGATACTTCCTTCAAATACTTTCTGTAAGAAATGCAGATACTTCCTTCAAATACCTTCTGTAAGAAATTGTCCATCGGCATGGAGTCCCCACGGAGCTTGCACACAGAAGTAGGCCTGAAATGGCTGAAGAGCTAGCAGATCTCCATAAAGAGGGACCCGCTTGCTAAGGTACCACCTCCTTGTTTCCCATTCTTCTCTCCTTTCCCCTCACCCCGGCTGCCCCTCAATACACTTTTCAATAAGCATTAAGCACTTAAGCTCTGCCTCAGGCTCTGTTTTCTGGGAATCCAGTCTAAGATAACCATGGTTTATGTTTCCAAAGATCTTTCATTTCTACCATCTAATTCTCACAAAAACCTTGTAAGCCAGATAATCATCTCTGCTTCAGATACAATACTCCTGCCTGGTCCACAGAGGAAACATTCCAAGAACCCCAGTGCATGCCTAAAACCACAGATAGTATCAAACTCTGTATATGCTGGTTTCTCTGTGAGTACATTCCTATGATAAAATTTAATTTACAAATTACACACAATGAGAGCTTATCAACAGAACAAAATAGAATAACTGTAACAATTTACTGAAATGAAATTGTCGGTGTTGCTACTCTTGCATGCTGGGGCCACGATTCAATAGGTTACTTGAGCGCAATCACTGTTCATACCATACAGTCAACCTGATAAGCAAATGACTACAAAGGCTGGAGAGTCTCACAATGGGTAGTGTATCCAGCATGGATACACTAAACAAAGGAATGATACCCTGGGAAGACCAGCATAGAGTGATACAGATTCCATCACAGGGCTTGGGGGACTCACAGTTGTTTATTTCTATTATTTTCCAATACATGTTTTAGACTGTGGTTGACCATGGACGATGGAAGCTAAAGAGTGAAATCGGGAATAAGGATGTACCGAGCAGTGTACAAAACATGAGAAAGGTCACTGAGCTGGGGAGGGCTCTCCATACACCTGACATACGTCAGCAAGCGAAGCCCCCCAACTAAGCCCCCTGTCTGCTAGACGCCGATACCATCCAACCTCACGCATGTCACATCACAGCACATGTGCCTTCCTGAAAGTGGGATTGAAGGCTTTCTCACGGGTGTCTCAAAGATTCACAAATAAAGCCCATGACATCCCTAATTGGAGCCCACCAGGAAAAGGAGAGCCCATGGACAAAAAATAACGGCACAGTTCCCTGAATTCAAGTGGGTAGTCATTTCCATTGGACACATTATCAGCCAGCCCAGCTCTGACAGCCAAGGAGCAGGTAAATATACCTGCCCCGGGGTAGGAAAGATCCAGAGTTCAATTCTAGCTCCAACTGTCATTTCCTGGCTTTGTGACCTTGGACAAGTCCTAGGCTTCCTGATCCTTTAATTTTATTATTTATACGATGGAGATCATACCACATCCTACACTTGATAGGCCTGTCTGTGAACTGAATTCGATGACAGGTGTCGGCAAGCTGCCAATCACTGGGCTGATTCTGACCAATCATCAGCACCAAGAGAACTTGAGGGACCCTCAAGTGGGCAGTTGCTCAGCTCAGGTTAGCTGCTCTTGGAGTGAGGAAGGTTCCTCTGAGGGGGCAGTGAAGACGTCAGACACCAGGGAACACCAGAGGGTGAGTGATGTCTGCAGCCCAGGAATGCCAGAAGACACGACATATACAACTCAGAAAGAGGCCGGAATCAGATGTCACCAAGTACACAGCACTCGGAGGTGACCCTGGAATTATCTAATCACAGGCCCTAAAGCCCCCCAAGGAAAGTTCCCTGGCAAAAGGCAAGGAGCAGAACCAATACTCCAAAAATCTCTTATACGTCTGTACTCCTGACCTGCTCATTCCAGGCTCCTCCGAGTACAAGTCTTGGGATCTCCACCATGCCCTGGCTCCCAGGAGTGCCAGGTACAGAGCAGACCATCTCTAGCAAACACTTCCCAAGAAGTCTGGAGCAGAGGCTGGCCAGGACCAGGCTCACACAGGTCCTATCAGAGCCAGGGAAATCACTATCCAACACTTGATCCTCTGCCCTGCAGTGGTACCAGCTGAACAAAACCTCTTCCCCTAAGAAGTCCAGCCCAGACCTTTTCATCCTGCTCTGCTCTCACTGAGAAGAAAAACTATCTGTCTACTCCTCACTCCATGTCTCCAGCGCAAAACACACAGACCACAGGACTCGGAAGTTCGCTCTGCTCTGGGATAGGCCGGTGTCCCACCCTCAGGCACTTCCAAGGTCTAAAGGACTAGATTTGAATGACGTTTTCAGAGACGAACTCCTATCCGAGACTCCACTGGTCTCTCACGTGCCTGCATTACAGCATTTGCTGCCAACCTCCATCTGCATAAAATTAAGCTCTTGACAGATCCCAGAAGCCAGGGACACACCTCCCAGTCCTCTGCACACTATCAGCCAGCGTGGCCACAAGTCAGCCAAGGCCTTTCGTCCAGCCTCAAACCCTCCCAAGGATGTGGGAGGGTGCAGTCAAAAAGGGAAGCTTTCTCAGGAGATGAGGAAACCCTCAATTCCCTCTCTCCACTCATTCCCCCGAGTTGCATGTACCCGGTCTCCCTCTGATGAGCACCCACACACACGGCTCCTCCCTGGGCCAAGGCCAGTGCTAAACAGCAATCTCAGAGAGATGAGGAGCTGCCTATGGGCAAAAAGAATGCCTCCTCCACCTCCTCTCCCTTCTCCCTTATTCTAGCCAGTCCCAGGGACGTTCTAGCCAGATACCAAGCATACAGTATTCAAGGAATGACCCACAATCCATTGTGGGCAGTCCAATCTACAGATAAGTAAGTCACTGCAGAGCCTGTGACAACGTAGAAGGAACATCAAAGGCGACACACAATGTTTCAGTGAGTTGTCACCACATCTGCCTGATGAGCTCTCCAAGCGCTAAGGAGGGTTAGTATGACAGAATCTTCGGGATAAGGCCTCCAGCCAACTCCATCCTTGCGACGTGGCTTCACTGGCTGGGCCACACAGTGGACGAGCTTGGCCGTGTGAGAACAAGAAGGCCCCAGAAGAAAAGAATCCAGAGGTCAAACATCCTGTGCATGGAGAGGAGCCCAGAGGCTGGGCCTTGAGGCACAAAATCATGGTGAGAGACTACACCCTGGACACTTCAGAGGCAGCTGAGGTACAAGTCAGAGGAAATCCTGGTCACTTTAACAAAGAACTCAACCAAGATATCAGCGCAGGTGGGATATCAACTCAGAACAAGCAACAGCTGGCAAAAGCCCCCACGCGTTCTGAGTAGCACCCTATACATCCAACGCCTAGGACATTTGAGGGTGCCATAAGCTACATAGTGGTGACCCAGACCCTGCTGTTAGGACCAGAAAGCCCTTCCAACAGGAGGGCTACGATGTCAGCAACCAGGTAGTCTGCATCAAGCGCAAGTCTTAAAGTGTGATTAAACTGTGGGGTTAGGGGGCTGTCTCAGGAGCAACTCAATGCTCTCCGACAGCATAGTAAATGTTACATTAGAACACAGATGACAGACGCACCCCCTTGTGTCCACCCAGTGACCACCCGGGACAGACGTGCTCTGACCTATGTTCATGTTTCATCGGTTCAGTGGACTCCTCCACATGCAGGCTTCTCACTCCTTGGTGGGTGGGGCCCTTGGACAACTGCTCCCTACATCGGCCGTTCCCCCATCACCTTGCTTCCTCTCGAGTACCACAAAGATGATACTGGCCCAAGTCTGTGGCCACTCGGGTGCTTCCTCAGTCCAGGTTTCTAGGGGACCACTCCAGTCCAAAGAAGCTCCTGCCTCCTGTCCTGAGGCATCCAAACATTCACCAAGTCCACACAGCCCAAGATCCCTACCAACTCAATACCTACCTTGCTGCTGCTCTGGACCTGAACTTTCTGAGTCTTCCCTCTGCCTCCTTCTGTCCTTGCAGTCTCCGGGCACACGAAAAGCTGTTTGTTGAATCGGTCACCAAATCACCACGGGTCTCCGTAACTACTGAGGGAAAACATCAGAGGTTCGACAGGGATGTCTGGCAGATAGGAGGAGGCTTTCTGATATAATAGAGCATAAAACCAGCAGGCGCCAAGCTGGTCCCTGCCAGGCTTGGGAGCCAGAGGAGCAGGTCTCCCTCACCCTAAGCAGCGCCCCCTCCGGGGCCAGGAGGGCGCCTCCGCCTTAGATCGGGGACGACCCTGGGGTCAGGCCGCCCCTTCCCGGGAGCCTGATCCGACAGGCCAGCCAAGTGTCCGGCCCCGCCGAGCCGAACCGGCAGGAAGGGCGCCGCCGATCACACCGCCCTGACCCTGGGACGGGACGCGGGCGGGACAGGAACCGAGGCGGGTGCAGAATCAGGGCGCGGGGCACGGGGCGCGGGGCTGCGTGAGCCCGGATTCAGCTCCCGGCTCCGCGCAGGGCAGGTCGCACCGCCCGGCCACCCGGACCCGAGCCCAGCCCCGCGGGCGACCCCGCAGCCCCGCGCTCACCTGGACACGCGCGGCAGCCGGCGTTTCTAGAACCTCCCGCGGCGTCGCCCCGGCGCGCTCGGCTCCTCCCTCGTCCGAGGCTCCGCCCGCTTGAGCCTCCGCCACGTCCCCACCTCCCGCCCCCCGGGCCCGCCTGGGCCTGGCTCCGAGCCACTGCAGCCTCCGGGAAAGGCCCGAGCTGCCCGCCACGCGCTGCACGTATGCGGTGCCCGCCTCCCTGTGCCGCGTGGGACCCCGCACGAGGAGCGACCTCCCCAGCCCAGCCATCCCCAGGCCCCAGACACACCCCCGCCTGCCCACGTCCTCTGTGGTCCTACCACCCCCACATCCATCGCAACCGGCAGATTGCAGGAGGATGGCGTCACTGAGGACGGGAACTGAGTGTCCCAGGAGGGGACAGGCTTGAGGAAGAAGAGGGTCTGGGATGCGCCCAATGCAGACGACCCATCCCCAAAGCCTAACTGCATCTCTGAGGGGGCCGGGCTGGCCCGGCTAGGACTTTTCTGGCGATGTGAAGTGAAGAAGTTGCCACAGCCTAGAGCATCCTGGAGCATCCTGGAGCCAACCTATGGCTTATCACGCGGGCCAAAGAGATTGGACACCTCAGCCAGCCCGCCGGGTCTGAGAGACAGACAGCCAAGAAGAAAGGGAAGCAGCCGACCTCAGTCTGAACTGAAGGATGCCCTGGCGGCCGAGCAGGTTCCCACGCCTGCCCTGTGAGCTTGCCTCTTCATGAATGAGGGGAAGCAGTCTGAGAATCTCATCAGGGAGCAGAGCCCAGAGCGGAGATGCCCGGCCTGGGGACTGCGCCTGGAGCCGGGTGTGGATTCCCTATAACGGCACGGGCCAGGCGGACAGCCCAGACTGGGAAAGGCAGACACACCAAAACACAACTCAGAAAACGCCGCCACTCAGCCGCTCCCCGTGTCTGGGTCAGCCACCAGCCAGAGCTCAGATGAAGCCAAACACAAACCTTCGCGCGTCTGCTATGCCACAGAAAGTAGTCTGCCCAGGTCTTCCCATGCCTCCCCACTAATCTCTTGGGAGGTCATCCTCCTCCTCTCCATGGGATCTTTCCCATTGGCCTATAAATACCTTCAAGCCATGGCTGTGGAAACATAACCCTCAGCTCACCCCACCACCTACTGTGCATCTCTCCTCAGCCAACCACGCACGCACGCAAAAGCTATCTTCTTGATCTACCTCTCAAGGCTTCTCGCTCTGCAACAGCTCCAAACTATGTTTATTGTTTTACCCATGTTAAATCACCCTCACGTGGTGGATGCTCTCTCTTTTCAAGACACTGTTTAATTCAGTTTGCAAATACTTTATTTGAGGGATTTTGCATCTGTGTTCCTGAAGGTAATTGGGGAATAGTTTTCTTTTGTTGTTTTTACCTTTATCCAGCTACGGTATCAGGGTAACGTGAATTTATAGAATGATTTGAAAGTGCTGTTTCCTGATTTATAGAACAACTTGAGTGGCACTGGTATCAGTTCTTTAAAAGTCTGGCAGAGTTTAGTGAAGCCATCAGGTCCTGGACTTTTCTTTGCTGGCATACTTTTTATTACTGCTCTAATATTATCGATATTTATTTATTTGTTTAGGTTGTTTAGATGCTCTTGGCTCACTGCTAGTGTGTCTATTAGTTACTTTCTTCATTGCTATAATAAAATACCTCACAAAAGCAGCTGTAGGAAAGCAAGTTCTGTTTGGGTTCACAGTTTGAAGGGACAAGCTGTCATGGCAGGGAAGTCATGGAGGCATAAGGAGGCTGGTCACATGGTGTCCACAGCCAGGGAGCAGGTAGAGATGGGCGTTGGTGCTCAGCTCTCCGTCTCCTCTCTTCCTTTTTCTTCATCCCAGGACCCCAGCCCGTGAGACGATCCTGTTCACATCCAGAGAGGGTCCTCAGTTAAGCCTTTCTGGGAATGCTCTCAAAGACACACCCAGAGCTGTATCTCCTACGTGAGTGTAAATTCCATCAAGTTGGTAATGAACACTAACCAACATAACAATTCATAGGAGTCTAGGAATGTGCTTCTGGGAGACTTTCCACTTTGTTAAAATTCAAGCGCTCAGAATGTTCCCCAGTGACCCTCCGGCTTTCAGTGGTAGTAGAAGTGTATGTTAATATCTCCTTCCTCATCTCTAGTTTTATTAATTTGCATCCTCTGTCTTTGGTTAAGATGCTAACACAGCTAAGGCTTTGTTAATCTTGTTTAACCCGCTCTTTGTTCTACTGATCCTCTGTATTGTTCTCTAGCGTCTGTGGTGGTTTGAATGAGAAGTGTCCCTCATAGTCTCAGGTATTTGAACTCTCGGCTCCCACTTGGTAGCACTGTTTGGGGAGGGATATGTGGCGCTGACTTGCTGGAGAAAGTGTGTCACTGCAGGCGGGCTTTGAGATGATATAGCTACTTCCTGCTTGCTCTTTCTGATTGCGCTTGTGTTTGAGGGTGTGAGCTCTCAGCCCCCTGCGCCTGCTGCTATGCCTCCCTGCCACGATGGACTCTCATCCCTCTGGAACCCTAAGTCTAAATAAACTCTTCCTTATTGAAGTTGCCTTGGTCATGGTGTTTTATCACAGCAACAGAAAGGTAACTAATACTGTCTTCATTTCATTGATTTCTGTCCTGATCTTTATTATTTCACCCTATCTTCTAATTTGAGTTTGGTCATAGCCTTTTCTTTACGGCCAATAATCCCCTACTTTCTTCTCTCTCCCAAGAAGTACAAAATGCCTCGGCTACTTTGTGATGCAACCAGCCGTGTGCTTTCACCTGCACACTTGAACTTAAGCTGGGGCCTTAACATTCCTGGCACTAATAAAAGTACTTAAGTTGTTGCCCAAAACACTGAAAGGAATTAGGCACAGGTCTGAGCCAATTTCCTTTTATAGAAACCCCATACCCTGACACCCTCGCTACAGACACTACACCTAGGTAGAGCACTTTGTATTGCTGTCTGCCATGAGTGTGCCCTGCTGACCCCTCTGTATGTAAGTTGGCCAAAGAGACCTATGATTTCAACCCAACACAAAATTGGAAACTTACTTAAAACATGAAAGCTGTGTGTGTGTGTGTGTGTGTGTGTGTGTGTGTGTGTGTGTGTGTGAACTCAATTGTTCGGTTCTTGAGAGAGTAAACTTGCAGATTTGCAGATGACTATGTCATGTTGCAATGTCAAAGGGAAGTCCCTTACAAGGACTCCCCAGCCATAGGTATAGATAAAGTGAAACATCGCACAGCACCCCACACCACCCAGACTGCTTCTGCTCCAACATTTCTTCTGTCTCGGGAAAGGAAATCACCATCTCCCATGGACTTCCCTGTCCCTAGGTGACATCCCTGACCAACAGCTCCTTGACTCGTCCTCCCCCTCCCCACCCCAAGGGAAAGACCTAGTGTTACCACAAGGGGAAGCAAGAACCTCTGTGCTGGGCAAATAGAGGACTGGATGAGTGAGCGGTCAGTTGGGCATGCAGTCCTTTCCTCCAAACAGGGGCTCCTCAGCCTCTCCTGCCTCCACTTGCCTGTGGTTCCTATCCTGGGCAAGGGGAGCAGGCAAGCTGGGGTCCCGGCACTGAAACTTCCTTAGCTGCTGGTGGCTGAGGCTTTGGCAAATACTGCAGCAGTTATAGGTCTGGTCAGGGTTTACAAACTCCTGGTCTTAGATGGCATTTCCCAGGTCATCCCTCCTGAGTCAAGCCATGACACACAGAGAGCACTGTATCTTTTGGTACATATCTAACCTATGTATGTATGTACGTATATGTATATTATATATATACATGCATACATATCTATAGGATATGTCTTTCCATTGGGCCCTAGGACTAACCCTGCATGTACCCCAGGCTCCTCTTCTTCCTAGGAACTGAGAAAAATGGTTATGTCCCAATTCTGAAGGCCAGAACCTGAGGGCAGGCAATATAACCTGAGTGAGGCCACCTAGTGGTGGCCTTAAGCTTCAAAATGGTGCTTATCTGCTACCTGGCAGATCCTTAGAAGCCTGGGAGGCCAGCCCTGGGGAGGATCAAGTAGGTGCCTTGGTTTCCCCTTCCCCAGTCCCTGGGCTATTTCTTGGGTGAAAATCTAAACAATACCCTGTAGCATGAATCTTAAAAAGTTCTTATTCATAAAATCAAACCTGGAGCCTGGTATTGGGGTGAACTCTGGAAGATTGGAGAGACAGAACAAGCCACAGCTTCCTCACCTGGCCAATTCCTCAGGTGATCCTGTTTCCTCAGACTGGATGCCTCTCAGCTGAACTGTGTTGCTCAAAGTCTAAAAGCTTAACCAGCCAAATGCTTAACCAGCAAAAATGCTTCTAGTTTCTGGTCCTCACGCCTTTCTGCTTTCTACCATCACTCCCTAGGATTAAAGGCTTGCTTTCTGGGATTAAAGGCGTGAGTCACCATGCTTGGTTATATCCTTGAACACATGGATTTCTGCCTCTGGAATGCTAGGATTAAAGGCGTGTGCTACCACTGCCTATCCTAAGTATCTAGAGGCTTTTCTGTTCTCTGACCCCAGATAAGTTTATTAGGGTACACAATATTTTGGGGAGCACAATACCACCACAATACCCTAGGGTGGCTTTAAGCCACCTCTTAGCTACCTCCCGCATGGACCACTGCCACCAGGAACAGCAAAGCCAGCACACACTAAGCTGTCATTAGATATCCCAGGACTTTGAGGAGCTGTAATTACCCAGCAGACCTCCAGGAGGCTCCCAAAAGTATAAACGATGACTTTAGATGTCAGCTTCTTCCCATACTTCCTTTGATCCTGGTCAAATACTGCACAGTGCAAACACCCAGAGTGTCAGGAGTCGTCAGCGCTGTATGGTGCCAACAAATAAAGAATTTTAACATCTTTATTACATTTTATTTTAGTGGGAAAGGGGCATGCGTATGCTGCAGCATACATGCGGAAGATAATTTTCAGGAGCTGATTCTCTACTTCGACCTTTTGTTTGTTTGTTTGTTTTGTTGTGTTTTGTTTTTCGGGACAGGGTTCCTCTGTGTAGTTTTGGCGCCTTTCCTGGAACTCACTCTGTAGCCCTGGCTGGCCTCGAACTCACAGAGATCCACCTGCCTCTGCCTCCCGATTGCTGGGATTAAAGGCGTGTGCCACCACCGCCCGGCTACTTGTACAACTTTTATCTGGGGGACTGAACTCAGGTCATCAGGCTTAATTGCAAGCATCTGCTGAGCCACCTCACTGTCCTCGAACACAGCTACTGTGAAGTATATAATATAATGCATGCTTTTAAGATTATTTATTATAGCAGCACAGTAGCTGCTCTGTCCCTCTGCCTTTAACCCTAGGACCACACTGGGGATAGGTATTAGTAATGTGTGAGGAAGAGGTCAAGGGTTGAGGATAGCTACTGGACATCTGACTTAAATATGACTGAAGAGAGATTTTGTGACTTTTCAGGCTGGGTCCGGAAGCCTGTAAACCCAGGGAGTAGAGCAGTGAGACCAGATAAAGCCACAGAGGTCAGGTGAGGTCATCTGCTACCTCATAAGCTGCAGAAGGAAGTTGGGTGTCACACTGATGGCAGGCGGCCATCACCCCAAAGTGAAGGCGGAGCAGGAGAGCAGGATCGAGTTTGAGATCGGGGAAGACTATCCTGTCTTCTTCTACGGGGGGGGGGGGGGGGGGGGGGGGGGGGGAGGTAGGAGAGCTTGAAGTTGAGCAGAGAGAATACCAGGGTAGGCTAGGTGACAGCTGGTGATGACCTCAACTGGGAAACGGCAATGGTTAGAAAGAAAAATGCCCAGATTTCAGAATTCACCAATAGCCAGAATAGGAGAGGCTAAGTTCCTTTCCTCGCTCATTAAATGTTCTTCCCCCCATGTGGAGTTCCATTTAAGCTCCACCACCTAGAGCAGGCCTTGTTAAAGGATGGCTAACGATAATCCCCAGACAGAACAAGAATTCTAGCCAAGCCAGCCAGCTCCAGGAAGCACACCAGTCCCCTGTGTGCCTAATCACAGCTCTGCTTTCCCCAACTGGGAGCCTCTTTCTTCTGCAAGGCAGCCACCCACTTAATGACGGTCCAGCACTAATTCTCCGCTCCACCCTTCTGCTCCTATTTTTAAATGAAAGCGCCTCACTCGACTATAATGAAACGTGTCTGTATGTCACCCTGCATACGTTTGGGGATGAGATTGATGTCATGACTCCACCCATGAGTGACTCAGGCCTAGTCAAATTGTGTGAATGGTGTACTGAAGCAGCTGGGGGGGGGTCTCATTCCCACTACTTGATGGCTTTGCATATTCATGACTTCTCCAATAGACTGGAGGCAGGTAGTTTAGGACCCCGGGACCCTATCCGTTTGGGGCTGTACACACTTTCTTCTTTCAGTCATTTCCCTTGGCAGCCTGGTTCCCTTACCTGCACATGCTATGCACACACACACTCCTCTCCAAACCATGAACCTGGCAACCTCAGAACCCTCTTATCCCCCGACCTCCGTATCAGGCACACATACTCTCATCTCTGAACAATAGCATAAGTTTCCCTGCCCCTTATAACAATCTGATTTAGACAGTTTCTATTCAAGTGTATTCCCAACATATTCTAGTATGAAAAACAGAAGAACTAATCCAGTCTGAACTGGTTTGGGATACATTCACAGTAAGACAAATTGTGTCCTCTACCAGTAAACTTTTAGGGGGAATCCTCTGTTTACCATCTCAAGCCTATGCCTTTGCATAATTAGGCATGCCCTTGATTAAAAACCAGATGCACTGGGAAAGGACAAGCAAGTACAGTAGGAAAAATGACCTAATCTATCAACCAAAATAGAAAACTACCCAAACTATACCCCTTAATAACCAGCCTCTTCCCATCTTGAATCTCATAAAAGAAAACTGAGTTCTTATGTGGCCCGCTGATGGCCCTGACAGTGTATACCTCTGACTTCTGTGGTGATATATTGTGCACCCTAATAAACTTGCCTGAGGATCACGGGACAGAGCCAGCCACTAGATTAGACATAGAGGCCATACAGTGGTGGCACACAGCCTTAATCCTATCACTCAGGAGGCAGAGATCCGTCTGGATCTCTGTGAGTTCAAGGCCACACTGGAAACAGAGCCAGGCAGTGGTGGCACATACCTTTAATCTCAGTGCTGGGAAGCACACACACCTATAATCCCAGAAAGTAATATGGCAGGATACAGAAAGGTATATAAGGCATGAGGAAACAGGAACTCACTCTCTTGGGGCTGAAGATTCCGTAGAGGTAAGCCAGTGGCCGGCTGTTCTGCTTCTCTGATCTTCCAGCTTTCACCCCAATATCTGGCTCTGTTTTTTTTTTTATTATTATTATTATAAGACCTTTTAAGATTCCTGTTGCACTGTTCTCTCACTTACGTGCCCAGCTGACACTCCTGACAGTGTATTCCCCCATAATCTGTGTTAACGCTTTCTTTGCTCCAGACAAACTCACTTTGTCTCTTTGGCAGATCTGTGTGAGTCCTCATTTTCAGTTCTCTGAGTAAGTTGCCAAGAACCTGGGAAAACCTAGTCCAGATTCCAACCGCCAGTAAAAGATGGAAATAAAGAGAACTGGAAAAGTGGGTCTCTGGATAATTTGTACAAAATCACCACATGGGGCAGCAGGAGCTAACCCTAACCCCAAGCTGCCACACACAATTCCAATCGGAGGAACGTGGGACACCTTGAGTAGACACCCACATCTGGACTTAGTAGTCACTAGGAACCCTGGCCTACATCCCTGACTCACTGCAAGGGGCCGAGACATTCATTCCTCTGGACTCTCTGGCCACATCATACCATACTGGACATATTCCAGAACACTCAGATCCCATAAAGGCACATTTTGTATTTAACCATGTAGACACACAGCTGAGCTTCAATGGACTCATTTCCACGTCAAGATGTTATATTTACCCACATATAGTATTTGTATTTTCTTTTCTTTCTTTTTTTTTTTTTTTTTTGGTTTTTCGAGACAGGGTTTCTCTGTGTAGCTTTGCGCCTTTCCTGGGACTCACTTGGTAGCCCAGGCTGGCCTCGAACTCACAGAGATCCGCCTGGCTCTGCCTCCCGAGTGCTGGGATTAAAGGCATGCGCCACCACCACCCGGCTAATACTTGTATTTTCTATATACATTTATATAGAAAATATGGTATTTTCTCTTTTTGTAACTTTCTGCATTTTTCACAACTCAGACACTTGCATAAAACTCTGAGAAGCTTGATAGTCCCTGTACTTCTGTGTCTGCAAGGAGAAAGAGCAGATAAGAGGCCTCTCACTAGTCCAATACACCGACATAGGCCACTCACATGTGTGCAAGCATGCTCATATGTGCCTATGTGAACACATGTGTGTATGCACGCGTGCGCGCACACACACACACACACACACACACACACACACACACGCAGGCATGCACACAAGTACCTATACAAGAGAGAGGTATTCACATATGCACACATTGGCTTTGTCCTCTCAAATGACAAGGACAGGTTTGTCCTCTGTCCTCTGTCTCTTCCCTTGACTCTGACCTAGAAATTGAATCTTTAAACTGGAATGGGGGAGGGGTGGTACAGAGATGGCTCAGCAGCTAAGAGCACTTGCTCTTGCAGAGGACCCAGTTCAGTTCCCAGCACTCACCTGACAGCCCATCCCTGACTCATAGTGAGGGAAACTCATGCCCTCTTCTGAATTCTGTGGGCACCAGGCACACACTTGATGCACATACACACATGCAGGCAAAATACTCACACACATAAAATAAGAATAAATCTTTAAAAAAAAAAAAAAAAAAGCCAGAGTCTGACTTGATCCTTACCCTGAAGCAGTCATCTGAGGGCCCAGGCCCAGCAAACTGCATTTCTCCCTCATCTGCAGGATCCAGCATCCTGGTTGAGGAAGGACAGCTGGAACAGTGTCCCTTCCTGGCTGAGAAGTAAATGATGCAAGTAGAGAGAGTAGAAGGGCCGCATTCTCAACGTGGCTCCACTACGGGACACTATGATTGATGGCCGCTGGCTGGGACAACCACACTCTCTCAGTCACCAACAGCCGCAGGCCGGGCTCACCCCCTTTTTTCATCCAGAAAGCATTTCCTCATGCTCCTTCTCAAAGTACCAGCCGCTATTTGTGCACTTGGGAAGGAGGGGCCTTTGAGTCCGCCCCTGAAGCGTCATCCTAGCTCAGAATTTTTGAAAATAAAGATGGCCACCAGAGGGCGCATGAAGTCCACTATGGGACATTCAAGTGTCATCTCTGGTCTTGCTCTAAGAGTCCTCCCATGCCCCAACCCTAATTTAACCCTTCCTATTCCATTAACCCCCTATATCACTGTGTCCTATCTCTCTTGAAAGCCCCCTGCCACGGCTCCTTACAAATTTTCTGTCATCTCTGGGTATTTCAAATGAAACACACATATTTGGAGATTCAATGCTAAACATCCACATATGAGGAAAAAAATGTAACATTTGTCCTTCTCAGTCTAGGCTATCTCACTCAGAACAATTGTTTATACAACCTACATATGTATTACATACATAAAACATATGTATTACATTGTTTCCATTTACACGTGAATTTCATAATTCCATTTTTTCTTAACAACTGGATGATATTCCATTGTGCGAATGTAACACATTTTCATTATCCATTCATGGAGTGATGAATATCTAGGTTGTTTCCAATTCCTAGCTGTCATAAATAGAATGGCAATGAACATGGATGTAGTTCTCTGTAGTAAAACATAGCGTCCCTTGGGTGTATGACCAAGAATGATATAGCTGTGTCATGTATTAATCTATTTCTAGCTTTTTGAGGAACTGCCACACCGGTTTCCATGGTGGCGGTAGCAATTTTCACTACCACCAACAGTGAATTAAGTGTTCCCCTTTTTCCACATCCACACCAGCATTTATTGTCTTTTCTTTTTTTTTTATCTTAGTCATTCTGACTGGGTAAGATGAAATCTCAAAGTCGTTTTAATTTTCACTTCTCCGATGGCTAAGAATGCTAAAGAGTTTTTTAAATGTTTCCAGGCCATTTGAATTTTATCTTTTGACAGCTCTCTGTTTAATTCTGTGCCCCCATTTCTTTTTAATTGGGTTGCTTGGTTTTTTGATGGTTACTTTTCTCAGATAACTCATTTTTAAAGCCCACCTGGGACTGATTGGGTTTCCAATCTGACAAGGTTCAGCTAGGACCCTTGCTTACCACATCAGTATGAACAAATGTTCTGATAGATGTGTTTTCCAGACCTTAGGGAGTAACTCCAGCCTGAGACTTCCAGTGCGGAAGATAGGGAGGATGCTGGGAAAACCCCAAACCTTTGCTCAGCCTGTGAAAACTAGAACCCTCGGCAGCCAGAGAAGTTTACTTGAGCCTTGGAGGCATCCAGGGATGGTGGAGCCTGTGACCAAAATCAAGAACTATCATGCATAAAAGCCAGGAAAGGACATGGGAAGGCCACTGGCAGAACTCTAGACAAACTCAGAAAACCCTGGCTCCTGTTGAGGTGAGCGACTCAGGGGACACATGGTTGGATCTCTGTCCTTCTCTGGGTTCCTAGGATATTCTGTGCTGCTTCTGTGATTGGGCTATGAATTAATGGAACATTCCATTGTGCTGAGTGTAAATAACATGTACAGTTGCCGTCTATGTTGGACAGTGTCGTGGTTTGAATGAGAATGGTCCCCATAGGCTCATATATTTAAATGTTTGGACCTCAGTTGGTGAAACCATTTGGGAGGATTAGGAGGTGTGGTGTTTTGGGATATTTGATTGCACTGTAAAACTTGAAGACTGTGTTAGAAAAATTAACCTTGGATCAGAGGGCAGAGCCAGTGACTAGTTGGCAAGAATTAGCTAGAGCAGGAAGCACCCTATAAGACTGATAGAGAGACACACAGGAAAGAGAAGGGAAGAACTTAGAGATTCCAGGTCTTTTTTTGCTTTGGGACAGTGTGGAGAGATGCTTCTCTTGTTGGGCCAAAAAGGAAGGTCAGCTGGTTGCTTCTGGCTTCTCTGAGCTAGCAGGTTTTCACCCCAACATCTAACTCCCGAGTCTTCATTGGTAAATAGAACAACTTAGATAAAAACAACAGCGTGGCTTTGTTGGAGGAGGTGTGTCACTGGGGGTGGGCTCTCAAAAGCCAATACCATCTCTCCCCCTCTCGCTCCTCTCTCTGCTTCCTTCTTGCACATAAGCATGTTAAGGTCTCAGTTACTGTTCCAGTGCAAAACCTGCTGGCTTCCTCACCATGATGGTCACAGACTCACCCTCTGAAACTGTAAGTCCCAATAAACCTTTTCTCTTATAAGTTACCTCAGTCACATCTTTTCACAGCAATAGAAAAGTAGGTATGCGTGTGCTCAGTGTCTGCTCATCCGGCCAGATCTCCTCTCACTATTCCCCCATTGTGTGTACCAGTGACAACATCAACAGTCTCCTGCCACTGTCCCTTCTGACGGAGTCCAACTGTGGTGGTTTGAAAAAAAATGGCCCCCAAAGGGAGTGGCACTATGGGGAGATGTGGCTTTGTTAGAGTAGGTGTGACCTTGTGGGTTGGAGGAAGTGTGTCACTGTGGAGGTGGGCTTTGAGGTCTCTTTTGCTTAAGCTTCACTCGGTGTCACAGTCGACTTCCTGTTGCCTACACGATGTTGGACACTCAGCCAACTCTCCAGCACCACATCTGCCTGCATGCCACCATGCTCCCTGCCATGATGATAATGGACTGAACCTCAGAAACTGTAAGGAAGCCCCTCCCCCAATGAAATGTTTTCCTTATAAGAGTTGCCATGGTCATGGTGTCTCTTCACAGCAGTAAAAACCCTAACTAAGGCACCAACTAATGGTATGTCAAATATGGGCTGGAAAGAGAAAAATGGATGTGGAGGGAGCTGCTTGCACCTATCTTTGAAGGCCTGGTTCAGTGACCAAAGAAAAGTCTAGCTGCCCTGGCCACACTTATGAATAGCAAGGCCATCATCCACTCACTTAGCCTGGGGCTTCTAAAGCCCCTCTATACCTGACATACATTTAATCCACCAGTGAATACCCACTGATGTCCTCACTGGGTACCACCAGGCTAAAGCTCAGATGGGGCTGGAGAGAAGGCTCAGGGGTGAAAAGCACATACTGCTGTTACAAAGGAGTTCTGTTCCCAACCGCCATGCCAGAAGGCCCACAACTGCCTGGAACTCCTGCTCCAGAGGATCTGATGCCTTCTTCTGGTCTCTAATGCACCTACCTACCTACCTACCTACCTACACACACACACACACACACACACACACACACACACACACACACACACACACACCACAAACACATACACACAAATGTAATTTTAAAATAATTTTTTTTAAAAAAAGTCTACCCAAGCCAGGCGGTAGTGATGCACGCCTTTAATCCCTGCACTCAGGAGGCAGAGGCAAGTGGATCTCTGTGAGTTCGAGGCCAGCCTGGTCTACAGAGTAAGTTCCAGGACAGTCAGGACTGTTTCACAGAGAAACCCTGTCTTGAAAAAAGAAAAAGAAAAAGCATACCCAGAATTCATGCTGTCATTTGGCTTTTGTGGAAGAAGAGGTCGCAAAGGTGAAGAAACTGACAGTTAGCCCCAGGGGTAGAGGACCCCACAGAAGGAATGACTCAGGTGGCAACATCAAGTAGAGAGGTGACATCCATTCCCCCGAGTAGCTGGTCCCGGAAAGGGCTGAGTGTTCAAGCACAGGCCACAGAATGAGCCAAGTCTGAGGTAAGACGGTGGGGACACAACAGGATGTATTTATAAATAATAAACAGTGTGTTACCCAGATGGCACGTGCCACAAAATCCAGTGTACTATTGTGAATTGAGGCTAATAGTCACTTGAAATAGTCAATATTCACCTTTCCCCTCGTATGTACTGTTTCTAACACCATTTGTGTCGATGGCAAACAGTTTGCCTGGTTGGAATTCCACACAGGGAGGGTCTGTGGATGACATATTTAGCCTTCATTTTTCAGAAACGTCTTCTGCACCTGCCATCATTTTGAAGGCTATTTTTACTGGGTAAAGAAATCTGGGAGCTGGAGAAATAGCTCAGTGGTTAAGAGCACTTGCTGCTCTTCCAGAGGACCCACATTCAGCTCATCAACCACAGGAGGCGGCTTACAACCACCTGGAACTTGAGCTTCAGGGATCGGAAGCCCTCTTCTGGCCTTAGTCAGCAAGTGCTCACATATTTGCATAAGTACACACACAGAAACACACACATAAATAAAATAAATGTGTCTGTGTTAGCAAGGCTCTTTTTCTTTCTGTAATTTAAAGGCGTCATTCTACTGTCCACAAATTCCATCATTCCTGTTGGAAAGCTGATGGTCCAGCAATGGCTCCGTTGTTCCCTACATGGACTTTCAAGACTTACTGTGCTCTACACTAGCTAGACTATGATATGCCTGTATATCTTTCCTTCATATTCATCATCTGCTGCTCCTGCTGATGTTGGAAAACTCTTGGTCATTATCTCTCTTGATATCCCCTTGAATGATGTCTTGAATGTCAATCATGCATACATCATCTTTTTGACAATTCACATGTGTCTTACCTTTGTTTGCTTTTGTTTCTATCTGTGTACTTTAGTTTGGGCATTTTCTAGTTCACTCATCATATCTTCTTCTACATCCATTCTATTCTTAAATCTGTAAGTCCTCTTTTCCTTTTGCATGTGAATATATGTATACGCACAGGTGTATACATTTGTGCATGCAAATGTGTGTGTGTGTGTGTGTGTGTGTGTGTGTGTGTGTGTGTGTGTGTGTGTGTGTGTATGTGGGGGGTTGGGCAGAGGCTGACATCCAGTACCTTCCTCCATCACCCTCGCCCTTATGTCAAGTCAGGATCACTTGAACCGGATCCTGTTGATTCAGCTTGTTGAGTTAGCCAGCTTGCTCCAGGAATACCCTATCTCAGCCTCCCAAGTGCTGGGATTGCAGGAGGGCTGCCACACCCACCCGGCATTTGTGTGGGTGCTGCAGTCCTCACGCTTGTGTAGAAGGTGTCTTACCCACAAGGACGTCTCCCCAGCCCCAAGTCTATGAGTTCTTAATGTCAGATCCTGCGTTGCTCAGCTCTCTAGGTTCAGCTGAGTCAGTTATATTAAGATTCTATTTTAAGTGCTCTAACTAGTCATGTATTTTGTTCTTTTCTTCTGCTTTCTTAAACATCTTAACCATAATTATATGGAGTTCCTGGTTTCCTGTCTATTCTCATTGTCTTTTCTCTTGGTCTTTAGTCATTTGGTCCATCCATTTTGGATGACTTTAGGCAGACAGGCTACCAATAGACCACCTGACTACTGCCAGGGCCTGACTTTGTACTGCACGTGGCTGGGGTGGTTCATTTTCATCCTAGGAAAAAGCTATCTATCTATCTATCATCTATCTATCTATTTATCTATCTATCTATCTATCATCTATCTATCTATCTATCTATCTATCTATCTATCTATCTATCTATCTATCTATCTGACTCTGGCTCTCTTTTTGGCTCTCTGGTACTCTATGTCTCTCTCTGGCTCTCACTTTCTCTCTGGCTCTGTGAGTGTGTGTGTGTGTGTGTGTGTGTGTGTGTGTGTGTGTGTGTATGTCTCTGGCTCCCTCTCTCTGCCCCCTCTGTCTGTCTGTCTGTCTGTCTGTCTCTCTCTCTCTTTCTCTGGCTCTCTGGTACTCACTCTATAGCTCCCCCCCCCCCCTCTGGCTCTTGCCCTCTCTCTCTCTCTCTCTCTCTCTCTCTCTCTCTCTCTCTCTCTCTCTCTCTCTTTCTCTCTCTCTCTCTCTCTCTCTGGCTCTCTAGCTCTCACTCTCATTTGCTCTCTCTCGAGTGTCCTTTCTGGGGACTTGCCTGGAAACCTTGGCGTTTGTCAAGATGATCCCTCCTGAACTAGAATTCCAGTTGTCTTCCTAGCGCTCTGTGGTTGAAGTCGTCTCCGCTCTTTAACTGGGGGCTGCTGTTTGAAAGCAGGAAGACAAATCCAGAGGAATTTGTATGTGACTGTTGGGTGATATCTCTATCATTATTCGCTTCTGGAATCACCCCCTAAAGTCCCAGCCTTTGGGGCATCCTTCAACTCTGACCTCTGTATCCAGAACTTGGTAAGATGGCTGCTTTCTGCTAGGCCTTTACCCCTGCCATGCCGCACAGTGTAAAATGTACCTGGGGGACATGTCTAAGTAAATGTGGAGTTTAGTATCAATGTTCTGTTCTCAAGGGTCATGACCCTCAGTCCCCTCACCTGTATGAGCTGTTCTCCAGTGCCTTCACAGCTCACCATGTAGAGGAGGATATCCTTGAACTCCTGAGTTTCCGGCCTCCACCTTTTAGTCCACACCCAATTTATGCTGTGCTGGCATCAAACCCAGGGCCTCAGACAAGCTAGCCAAGCATTCGACTAACCACGCTACATCTTCAGCCCTGTTTTATATATTTTGTCTAATGTTTATTGTTCCTTTTGGCAAGACGATTGGTTGGACATGTTTTACCCATCATGGCCACAATGGGAAGTGTTCCTCAGTCTACTTCTGGCGCCAAGTCAGGAAGACCTGGCAAGGGGTAGAACCAATGGACCCGACTTCCTGGTTTCCTTCCCTTCCTTTAAAGTTTTAAGTTTTGCGTAAGTTGCAAGCAAGACTGAATGGTAAAAAGGTTACCACCTCCCTGCCACATAAGAAATTCCAAAACTAGACAAAACATTTATAGCAACTGATTGCAAACGTTGAATGTGAGGTCACTTTCATTCTTGAGCAGGGAAACACACAACGTAATCGCAACACTCACCAATGAGTTTTTGGTTTTTGGTTTTGCCTGGAACTCTTACCAAACTCTTGGCAGAGGGAAACAGCCAAAACAGAGCAAGGTCTCAATGAGTGGAAGAAGAGAGCAGAAATAGAGTGTGTATGCTGAAGTGGCTGAAATACGTTGGCCGGGCACCAGAGAAGGAGCTTCCCTAAGAAGGAGCCCCACAGAGCAACACAGAGGTCCGCTTGAGACTTCTGTCTAGGGTGCAGACATCACACATACACATGCAGTGTCCTGTGAGTCTGCATACCAAGTGAAGTCTCAGAGGTCATACCATGCTGGCATCTGTTTTGACCAGCCAGAGAGGAAATTCCTTCCTAACCTGCGGAGCACCCCGAGTGTTCCATCAAAACCTTAGACAGGGCTGGGGAGGGCTCAGGAACCTAGATTCAGTCCCCAGAACCCACATTTAAAAGGACAGGCATAGTGTGTGTTTATAGTTTCAGAGCTGAGGAGGCAAAGACAGGTGGATCCTTGGGGCTTGATGACCAGCCAGCCCAGCCTACTTGGCAAGCTCCAGGTCAACGTGTGTAGGCTAGAGAGATGGCTCAGTGGTTAAGACTGTTCTTTCAGAGGATCCAGGTTTGATTCCCAGCATACACACGATGGTTTATAATCCTTTCTAACTCCAGTTCCAGGGGATCTGATGCCCTCTTCTGACCCCCATAGACAATGCATGCACTCGATGCACAAACACATAAGCAGGCCAAATACTCACACATAAAATAACATGAAGAAATCTAACAAAAATTTTAAAGATTTACTTGTAAAAAAAAATCAAGATGTATGGCACCTGAGGAATGACACCCGAGACTGGCCTCTGGCCTCCATGGGCACACAGGCATACACAGACCTGTACACACATGAATATGAGCACACATATACCCCCCCAAAAAAAAACCTTAAAAAGTCTACCTCCTCCGAGCAGGAGTATTCTTACTTAGGCCTAACTTAATAAAGTCTAAAACTAAAACTCAATAGAACTAAATGGAGCTCCTGGTAAATCTGCTGTCTAGTGAAACATCATTCCTTAAAGGAGAAAATAACACTAGAACTCACAACAATGACATACCTATAATTCCTATTATCTGATCAAATACTATCAGGCATGTGAAGAAGCAGAAACACAATACATAACTATATTCCGTCAGGGTTCTCTAGAGCCACAGAACTTACAGAATGAATCTATCTATCTATCTATCTATCTATCTATCTATCTATCTATCTCCTTATATATGGAGTTTATTGGAATGACTTACAGGCTACAGTCCAACAATGGCTACCTGTGAATGGAAAGTCCAAGAATCTAGTAGTTGCTCAGTCCTATGAGGCTGGGTGTCTCAGCTGGTCTTCTGTATTTGCTGGAATCCCAAAGAAGTAGGCTCCAATGCCAGTGAAGGAATGGACCAGAAGGTATGGCCGGGATTAGAGGTGTGTCTTCCCACCTCAAGATCCAGATCAAAGGCCTATGTCTTCCCACCTCAAGATCCAGATCAAAGGCCTGTATCATCCAGCCTCAAGATCCAGATCAAAGCCATGCTGTCTTCCTGCTTCAAGATCTGGATCACAGGTGTGCCCTTCATTTCTGAATTGTAGTTCATTCCAGATATGGTCAAGTTGACAACTTGGTCATCACAATAACTAAAAGGGGAAACTATGGAAAATAGATCCAGAGAGCCAGACATGGAAGTGCACCTGCACCTGCAATTTCAGCACTCAGGGTCTGAAGCAGGAGGATCAGAAGTTCAAGGCCAGCCTTGGCTGGGTACATAAGACCCTATCTTAAAGAAGCAGAGAGTGGAAAAATAGCTTGGTAGCTAAAGTGTTTTCTGTGCAAGCATCAGAACCTGAGTTTGGATCTCCAGAATCCACCAAAAAGCCAGGCATGGTGATGCATACCAATTACCCCAGCTTTGGAAGTAGATCAGAGAAGCTCATTGACTAGCTAGCCTAGCTACTGATGAGCTTCAAGGTACAGTGAGAGATCCCGTCTCCTAAAAGAAAGGTCAAGGGACTTGAGAGATGGTTCAGTGGTTAGGTGCACATTCAGAGGATTAGAGTTCAATTCACAACACCAACATGGAGGCTTACAGCTGTCCATAACTTCAGTCCTGGAGAATTCAATGCCCTCTTCTGGCCTCTGCAGGCACTAGGGACTCACGTGGTACACAGCTACACATCAGACAAAACACCCACATACATAATTTTTTTTTTTAAAGCTAGGTGTCAGCATGTTTAAGCCAGTAAACTAAAGGTGTAGGGCTGTAAAAGGGAGGTCATAGGGCTTGCGGGCTGATAGCCTAGCTCCAGGGTTCAGTAAGAGGCCCTGTCTCAAGTGAATAAGATAAAGAGAGAGTGATAGGTCAGGACACCCAATGTCCTCCTTTGGCCTCTGCAGGCCCACACACCTGCACATGCACTGCATTAATTCATACACAGGTGCTTGTGCTCTCTCTCTCTCTCTCTCTCTCTCTCTCTCTCTCTCTCTCTCTCTCACACACACACACACACACACACACACACACACACACAAAGACAACAGTAGTGATATATTCAATAGTAGATATGCTATGAAAAACAAAATCAACCTAGTGATTTCTGTCCAAGGAAATTATCTTCAAAACTGGGATGAGAAATACAGGCATTTGCCACATTTGAAAACAAAGTAATGAGCAATAGATTTCTCAGTACTAAAAGTGTTAGAGGAAGTTCTTAAGGCCAGAGGGAAGTGATATCTGATGGAAACTTAGTCCTAAAGAAAGGCACACAGATTGCTAGTACATATAACAAGTAAATAGAAGAGAGGTCTGATAGTTAATCGTGTCAGCTTGACCGGATTCAGAATCACCATGGAAACAAACTTCTGTGAAGGATTTTCTTCTGAGGGTCAACTGAGGTAGAAGGACCCATCCTAATGTGGGTAGTAGCATGCCATGGGCTGGGGCTCCTGAATGAAGAAAAGGGAACAAGTGAGGTGAGGACCTGAGTTCATTTCCCTCTGCTTCCTGACTCCTGCCACCACAACTCCACTTGGACAACTGTACCTTCCAGCTGTGGGTCAAAAATGAAACCCTCCTCCCTCCCTCAAGTTGTATGTCACCTGCTTTAGTTACAAACACAATAAAAATAAATGCCCCAGCCGGGCGGTGGTGGCGCACGCCTTTAATCCCAGCACTCGGGAGGCAGAGCCAGGCGGATCTCTGTGAGTTCGAGGCCAGCCTGGGCTACCAAGTGAGTTCCAGGAAAAGGCGCAAAGCTACACAGAGAAACCCTGTCTCGAAAAACCAAAAAAAAAAAAAAAATGCCCCAAACACCATCTCCAGAAATAACTGCTGGATGGAGAGCTGTCTCAGTAGTTAGGAGCACTTGTTGCTCTTCCAGAGGACCAGGTTCAATTCCCAGCACCCATTCGGCAGTCCCTCACAACCATCTGCAACTCCACAGACACCAGGAAAGCCCATGGTACACAGACATCCATGCAGACAAAACACTCATGCACATAAAATAACAAAATAAATAAATATTAAAAAATGAAAATAACAACTGTCAGTGAAGACCAGATAGTTACAATCTTCTCGTATCTTAGCTAGAACATATTAAGTATTAGAGTGAGACTCTTCAGGATAGGACAGCTATTGGAGTAATCTTGGTAATTTGCCATTTACCTATCATCTGGACATTTAGCATGTCTTTTTGTTTGATGTTGTTCTTGTTGGTTATAGTTCCATTTTTATGTTATTACCCTTTGTTTTTTCTGGACAATACTTGATAATCATTCTTATTGTATATAGTTTGCATTAAGTTTAGAACCTTCTTATTTAGACAAAAAAGGGGAAATGTAGTGGTATTTGCTCTGCCTATGACCTTGGGCTATAGGGCCTGAAGGAGGAGGTGCTTCTTGCTGTTGTATGTGACCTCTTAAAAGGAAAGGGAGAAGGGCCATGAGCCCCTTCTCCCTGCTGCCTGCTTCCTGGACTGATCAAATCACCAGGTGGGTTGGCTCCCCATCAGATCAGAGGATGACTTCAGCTGTCTACTCCATTCTGTATTCGTAAGTGTATTTCCTCAACTTATATCTTAATAACTCCCTATTACCCATTAAATAGACCCATGTGGATTGATCTTACTAAGTGGCGCCCATGTGACAAAAAGACTCCACACTCCCTCTTTGCTCAGAGGCTCATGTGCTTGCTTCAAGCCTGCCTCAATAGCACCCCTGAGCCACTCAGTCCCAACCACGTGGATCTGAGCCCCACGAGCCCCCACTGGGGCTACTCACATGACCAAACCCTAATGCCCAAGGGTGGCTGCTGGTGAGCTTCTCCACCCTCCAGAGCCCATGCACATCCCAAGCCCCCCAGGAACTGCTCAGGTGACCACCTGTATGCAGCAGTCATGGGAGGAGCCTGTAGGCCAGGCAGCTCACGCCCAGGCCAGGTGGCTCACATGACAGCAGTTCCTGTAACCACTGAGGTGACCACCTTCATACAGCTGCCATGGGAGGAGCCTGTAGGATGGGCTTCTCACGCCCAAGCCAGGCAGCTCATATGGTAGCACATCTTGTAACCACTGCCAGAAGCATACACATTCTGTGGTGGATAGAGCACCATGTTAGAGAAAAAGGTGCCTGTGTTAGGTACCTTTCTAGTTTGTGCTTGTAGTGACTGGATCGGGTCACAGACCCATGCCTGGTTATAGACTACCAGCAGACTGTTCCTTCTCTTTTAAAACTGTTCAGTGTAGCTGCTGTCAACTCCACCTTTCGAAATTCCCGTTGCCGATGTCATGTTGTGCACACCTTGGTGCGCAGAGTGTCTGCAGGTGTCCCAGGCAGCACTTCTATTTGTCTGGTGTATTGCTTCATTTGTTGCGATTCCGCCAGCTCTGCTCTGCCCAGTAGTCGTGGGTAGGGGTTGCCTAGGTTAGTGTTTGATTCACAGAGCTCATTCAGGAAGCTGAGTCAGCTCACACCAGACCTGCCTTGTACACTACACCTGCGACACCTGCTGATCAAACATCGCTTCTACATCCCAAAACCATAGTGAGAACTGGAACATCTGGACACCTAAGACTGTTAGGACCAGCTCTCAAGGATTTCATCTGAGGTAAAATTACTTGATAATTTTAAACCTTAAACTGATTAATAAATAAAACAAATTAATAAATTTTTTCTTTACAAATTTTGAATATTTCTCAAATAATGGCAGACAATATCTCCACTCAGGAATTTAAAAACTTTTTTGTTTGTACTATGAATGAAATTTTACAAGACATATACAAACTTCCTGGTTCAAATACAATGTTCATTGTATTAGCAATTAACATAGTGATTCATCTCATATCATTGAAAAATTGGCTTAATAATAACAGCAAAAATGAGACATTAATGGGACAGATACAGACTTTACAAAGTGGTAATGAGGACTTAAATAGAAGGATTCTTTCTATGGAATCTGCTAATTTACCATAGGAACTTCATTCAGTCCATTAATAATAACTGGACAACCAGATTTAATTCTATTGATAATAAATATGAATACTTAATGGATAAAACTATTGTTTTAATAGTTAAAGAAATGAATAAGCAGAAGGGCAAAGCCATACAAGTAATAACATCATCAAGTGAATTTTATAAAATGGCTTATTCTGCCACTATCTATGAGAAGCCAGCAGATGATACACATCCTGAAGAATATGTAGAATATATCTGGCAACCTATTCATATGAGGGATTTAAAACACATTAAGGAAGCTGTAGTTACCTATGTCATACATTCAGCATATGTAAAATAGATGATAAATACGTGGTTTTCTACAAATAGAATGAAAGCAGATGACTGAAATTGGTTAATCTCAGCTGTATTAGAATACAGCCAGCAGTTACAATGGAAAAGTTGGTTGAGAGAAGAGGCTGAAGTCCTTGAACAACAAGGTAAGATCAGTGGTTTTGAGATCTCCCAAGATCAAATTCTTAGTGGGGGCCGTTTCACTGATATAAAAGTACAAGCTACCTTTGATGAGCATACATTATCCCTATGCCATACAGCAGTTTTAAATGCTTGTGAAAAAATTCCAGAACCAGGGAAACCAACTGAGCAATATGTGAAGGTCTTCTAGGAGTCAAAAGAACCATTTACTAATTTTTTACAAAAACTGACCAAGGTTATAAACAAGCAGTATCAGACCAGGAATTAAGACTAGTATTAACTCAGTCTTTGGCTTTTGATAATGCTAATACAAAATGCAAAAGAATACTTACACTTTTAAAGGTCAGGTCAGTGTCTTTGGAGGAATGGATTCAACATACAAATGGTATTGAGTATCTTAACTATGGTAATGAGGCTTGGATAAGAGAGGAGATTTCCAAACATGGAAGGAGGCCTCAAAGTACCAAATGTTTTAACTGTGGTACACCAGGTCATATGAGAAGAAAATGTACACAGGGTGCTCCTAAAAGCAATGCTTCTTCTAGAAATAACCCAAACAGGAGACCATAACCTTCTGAATTATGCAGAAGATGTGTTAAAGGTCGACTGTAGCTGGAATTTTCTCTGGCCCCACCTGGCCCCACACTCCCCCAGCTGCTTATAAAATAATCACTCAGAGGCTTAATATTATTTACAAACTGTATGGCCTATGACTCAAGCTTCTTGCTTAGCTAGCTCTTATAACTCAACTAATTTCTATTAATCTATAAGTTGCCACATGGCCATGATTTACCGGTAACTTGACATTTTGCTTCTCCTGGCAGTGGTTGGCATCTCTCTAGACTCTGTCTTTCTCTTTCCTGTCATTCTCCTTGGATGTCCCACCTGCCTCTAAGCTGTCTTGCCATAGGCCAAAGCAGCTTATTATTAACCAGTTAGAGCAACACATATTCACAGCATACAGAAAGACATCCCACAGCAGCTCACATTAGACCCATGAATGCAGATCAACAAGGGACATACAACGCAACCCTTTACAAGTGGGAAATGCTTCAGGTGGGCTCTTGCAGGCCCCCAAACTGAACTATATATATATAGTCACTGACTCTCAATATGCAGAAAGAGTTGTTTTACATATTGAAACTGCTTAATTTATTCCTGATATCCCAGAATTAACCTCACTATTTATACAATTACAGGAAATCAACAGAAACAGAGAACATCATATATATATATATATATAAAATACACATCAGATCCCATACATCTGTCAGGTCCTCTAGCACAAGGTAATGATAAGATCGATCAATTATTCATAGGTAATATGCTAGAAGCCTCAGAATTTCATGACATGATTGCTCGTGGCAGCACCGATCTGATCCCAAGAGAATGTTGGGCTTCTAAGACACTCTGTATGGAAGTTTGTCTTCTTGGCACAAAATGGCCTGCTGGGCCAAGAACTGCCCTTGACTTGACTGCTGACAGCATGAACACTGTCCTTTCTGGCTGAGCAGGACACAAGAAAAAGTGACTACTGAACCTTGTCAAGACAGGGTAAGATAGTCTTTCAAAATTTCTGCTTCTGAAAATGTTCTGTCAGATATTCTAGGCCTATAGCCAAATTGGATGCCCCAATGTTGCAGAGGAACTTTGGATGGCTGTCCAGGTAGCTAGCTATCTCTGTCACTTCTAGAATTATGGAATTTTCTTGCAATGTACTTCCTGTTTACTTAGGTAATATTATATCCTTCTGGGGTTTTTGATGTAGTTGAAGACTAGATAGTTATAATTTTCCTTGGTTATGATAAAAGATAAATTATATATGAAACTTTAGACAAAAGATAAATTAGATATGAAACTTTAGACTCACAAATAAAGGATAGATGATAGAATATTTTCTTTAATTCTGCCAAATACAAATAGACTAGATAGTGTGACTGTAATTCTTGCTTGATAACTGTTCTATTATATGTAATTTTATTGTGTTAAGGTTAAAACGTTCCTTTTTGATTAGACAGAAAAGGGGAAGTGCTCTGGGATGTCTTTCTGTGTGCTGTGAACATGTGTTGCTCTGATTGGTTGATAAATAAAGCTGTTTGGCCAATGGTGAGGCAGAATAAGGTGAGGAGGCGGTACATTTGAACTGGAGAGAAAGGAGAAGAGAAAGAGAGCAAATGCTGTGGGCCACCACCAAGAGAAGCAAGATGTGAAGGTACCGGTAAGCCACAAAGCCACGTGGCAACATATAGATTAATAGAAATGGATTGAGTCAAGTTATAAGAGCTATCTAGCAAGAAACCTGACCCATATGCCATATAATTTGCAATTAATATTAAGCCTCTGAGTGACCACGGGGCCTTGGGGGACCAGAGAAACTTATGGCTACAGTCAGTAGTATATGCCTCTGATTTCTTAATTCATGTGTAAGAAAAAAAATTGTGATTAAAAAAAAGGATTCCCATCCCAAGACTATAAAAATGTTAATTCATGTTTTGTATGAGCTCCTATTTTTTGTTATTTGGTGGTAGTGGGGTTTGGGTTTGTATGTTTTTATTTTTGTTTGTTTTGTTTTTTGAGACAGAGTCTTACTCTGTAACCCAGATGGGACTTCAACTCACAGAAATCATCCTGCCTCAGTCTCCTGAGCACTGAGATTACAGGTGTGAGTCACCATACCCAATTTATTAAGCGGTTTTGTTTGTTTGTTGTTTTATTTGTTTGTTTGTTTTATTTGTTTGTTTGTTTTATTTGTTTGTTTTTCAAGACATGGTTTCTCTGTGTAGCTTTGCACCTTTCCTGGAACTCACTCTGTAGCCCAGATTGGCCTCGAACTCACAGAGATTCGCCTGCCTCTGCCTCCCGAGTGCTGGGATTAAAGGCATGCGCCATCACTGCCCAGCGTAAGCATTTGTTGATCGTAACTATCTCAGTCTCTTAGGAAGACATTCATACTGTTATAATTTAAATATACCATTATGCTTAAAAGTGAAAAGTCCCACATTCAAATGTCGAAGTATTCCTTTCCCAGCTGGTCATGCTACTTTGGGGGCTTGTGGAACCTTTTGGACTATGGCCTAGTTAGCAGAAGTGGGTCAGTGGGGGCAGGCCTTAAAGGTGATGGCCACAATGCCTTCCTTTCTCAAGTGGTTCCAGTCAGGTATTTGTCACAGCATCAAGAAAGGTGATTTAAAAGGTGAGATATATGTATAATGTACATATATCTATTCAAACATATATGTGTGTGTGTGTGTGTGTGTGTGTGTGTGTGTGTGTGTGTGTGTGTGTGTATACAATGAATCCATGTGAGACTCATTTTTACTGTGGAAAATTATATAGCATATAAGATTACAACCCTGCATGTTCTGTTGCTGTATAGATAACAGCTCCCAGATGACATTTTTGAAAATTCCATACACATCTAGATGTACTTTGATCATATCCACCCCTCTGGATGTCTGCTGCCCCCTTCCCACTCCCACAGCTTCCTTCTTGCCAACTAGTGTCATTTTATGGTGTGTGTGACTCAGTGAGTTTAACAAGGCTTGCCTGCGTGACCATGGGTAACGGGTTTTTTTTTTACTGGGGCATATGCAACACTTGCCAGTGGCTACCCCACTGGAGAACATGTTTTCCACTTCCCGGCAATCATAACTGCTCTTTGAGGAGGGATGAAGCATCCAGAGCCCATCCTCTATCATGATAGAATGCCTTTTCTCTCCCAGTTGCCTGAATAGCACCTTCCTGAACTAGTGAAGTTAATAAACAGGGAGGAAGATTTTATCTGAGTTCAAGCTTGATTTCTCAATGTTCTGAGTGAGGTGTTTTCAGTAATAGAGTCTTATCATCTAGCTATAGTGGGTAACCAAGAGCAGCAGCAATAACCTGTATTATTTGGGAGTTTATAGGACCTCCCTGACCATCAACCCCTGAGAAGGTATCCCATCCCTAGCACTGGGATTTCATTTAATAACCAATGGCTTCTAAAATCAGCAGTATCTGGCTATGATGTGTATCTCTCAGAAGGCTTCACAGATCTTATTCATCTTTTCACAGGGGCCATGCTAATCTGCATCACACTAATTTTAGTTTATGTGCTGATAAGGTGAACCCCTTAAGATGATTTGTTTACTGTAGGATAATGCTCTTGTACACTGTAAAGATTTATCACTCATATTGGTTTATCACTCGTATTGCTGTGGGATGGTCTTTCTGTATGCTGTGAATATGTGTTACTACTATTGGTTAATAAAGAAGCTGCTCTGGTCTATGGCAAGACAGGTTATAACCAGGTGGGAAATCCAAGGAAATATACAAGGAGAAGAAGGGCAGAGTCGAGGCAGATGCCAGCCCACCACCCAAGGAGCAACCAGATGCCAGCAGATCGGTAAAGCCACAGCCACATGGCAATCATAGATTAACAGAAATGGGTTGATTTAAGATGAAAGAGCTAGCTAGCAAGAAGCCTGAGCCATAGACCAAACAGTTTGTAATTAATATTAAGCCTCTGACTGGTTATTTGGGTACCAGTGGGTGGGAAAGATTTACTGGGCTACAACTGGCTCCCAAATGTGGTGGCAAGAATTTCCACCTAAAACCTGAAAGAGCTTTAAAATGATTATAAAATGGACCTAAGAACAGCTTCCCAGTTTGTGTCTCTCATGCTGGCAGTGGTACAGAGATACCAAGGTGTTCGAACTTGAGCACAGCATGACAGATTCCTACCACAGTACACAGAGGTGTCTCCAAGCCACATAGCACTCTTCAAGGCAGATTTAGCTTTTGCTATAAGGTTTCTGGGCTGCAACCTGCTTGATAGAGGCATAGACCCACTGCTTCCCAGAGTTGGTTGTGAGTATAGCTCCCTGAGATGGCAGTAAATATACCTCCATCATGTTGAAAAACCTAGCGGGGTGGAGCCATCAGCCAAAATCACAGGTTCAGTCCTAGCCATGCAGCTTAACAATTTAAAAATTCTCCTGGTCATAAAAGGATTACAGATACTCAACAGGACAGATTCAGATGGAAAAAAAAACTCTAAATGGTTTACAGTGTGTGTAAAAATGTGCATAGGCTTGGAAGAGAGAGGAAAAGGAGTATAAGTAGTTATATAAAGAAATAAATAGTTTTAAAAAATAAAGTCTTTAGCCGGGCGGTGGTGGCGCATGCCTTTAATCCCAGCACTCGGGAAGCAGAGGCAGGTGGATCTCTGTGAGTTCAAGGCCAGCCTGGTCTCCAAAGCAAGTTCCAGGAAAGGCACAAAGCTACACAGAGAAACCCTGTCTTGAAAAACCAAAAAAAAATAAAAAAATAAAAAAATAAAGTCTTTAAAGAGACAGTAAAAGTAATAAAAAAAGAAATAAGCCACATTAAGTTGGAAAATATACAGAGAGTCTGGATTGTGTTTATTATTGTATTTTCTTTGAATTTTTTGACTGTTAATAAGCTAACTGCAGAAAGACGTTTGATTGTAAAAGCTGCTAAGTTAAACCAACACATATATTTTAAAGGTATCTTGACTTCAAAATTTGGGTCTAAGGATAAGTTACTTTGGAAAAGAGGTTCTGCTTTTGCTTCCACAGAGGATGAGAAGCTGTGGATTCCTTTCAGGTTAATATGGTTCCATCAAGCAAGACCCTATGAAAAATCTCCAATGGGAACAGATTGCCCACATGATCCAACATTTCAGAGTGCCTCTGTTGCAGTTTCCTCTGAGTTCTGCATCCAGAAAGGCTTCAAGGCTCCTGGCTGAAATGATCCAGGCTCCCAGACTACTCTAGTCAGGACTTGACCATAATTTTAAATTTTCTTTGGGTTCCCATAAGATTACCAACACCCAATCAGCAGGAAGTAGCCTAGAAAACTATGGCCACATTTCCAAAAAATGGATTATGGATGTTTGTCTTTGTTTAAAATGTTGATTACAAATTGTTATGGATAATGGTCAGAAAAAAAGGCTAAACAAAGGAGATTAGATTCAGGGTTTTTGTTTTGAAAAGAAAAAAGGAGGAAATGCTGTGGGATAATGCTCTTGTACACTGCAAAGATTTGTCACTTGCATTGATTTAATAAAACACTGATTGGCAAGTAACCAGGGAGGAAGTATAGATGGAACAACCAGACTAGGAGAACTCTGGGAAGAGGAAAGGGAGACAGGGTCACCAGCCAGATGCAGTAAGATAAGAATGATGGGCTGAGAAAAGGTACCAAGCCATGTGGCTAAACATAGACAAGAATTATGGGTTAATTTGAGCATAAGAGCTAGTTAGTTATAAGCCTGAGCAATAGGCTAAACAGTTTATAATTAATATAAGCCTCTGTGTGTTTATTTGGGACTGAACAGCTGTGGGACCAGGCAGGACAGAAACTTGCATCTACAATTTATTGATTGAACTTCCCTCTCTTCCGAATTAAATTCATGCTTCATCATATACTGTGGATTCCTCTGATCTACTCATGCATTTATGCTTAATTATTTTAGATGTATTGCATGTATACGCTGAGGTCTGTAGAGCACCTCTTATTTATTTTTCCCCATATTTACCTTTTCAGTGGATCTTGTCGATCCTTCCCATCCAAATAAGTTTTGTTATAATTTCATTGAATTCATCCATTAATAAGATTGAAAATATTCATTTTTTTAAAGTAACATGGCCTATGCTTCATACATTTTGTTTTCTTTTAAATCTACCCATATCAATATTCCTAGGCCTTTAATGAGCTCTAATTCATTTCTATGTTCCACTGTTATTGTGAATGGCAAATTATTTATTACATTTAAAACTTTTATTTATTTATTTATTTATTTATTTATTTATTTATTTGGTTTTTGGAGACAGGGTTTCTCTGTGTAGCTTTGCACCTTTCCTGGAACTCACTCTGTAGTCCAGGCTGGCCTTGAACTCACAGAGATCTGCCTGCCTCTGCCTCCCGAGTGCTGGGATTAAAGGCATGAGCCACCACCACCTGGCTTTTTTTTTTTAATTTTTGAGGTCAGGCATGGTGGCTCATGCCTTTAAATCCAGAACTCAGGAGGCAGAGGCAGGTAGATCTCTGTGAGTTCAAGGACAGCCTGATCTACAGAGTGAGTTCCAAGATAGCCAGGGCTACATAGGGAAACCCTGTCTCAAAAAAATTTTTTCTTGGGGGGTTTGTTTGTTTGTTTGTTTGTTTGTTGTTGTTATTGTTGTTGTTGGGTTTTGTTGGGTTTGTTTTATTGGTTTTTCAAGACAGAGATCTGCCTGCCTCTGCCTCCCGAGTGCTGGGATTGGATTAAAGGTGTACACCACCACCACCACCACCTGGCCTTAGGAAGTTTAATATGCATTTATTTTACATGTGTTCCTGAGTGTGTCTGTGCACCAGACATGTACAGAAGCCTCTGGAAGGTCAGAAGAGTGTTCTGGATCCCCTGGAATGGAAGTTACAGGTGGTTATGAGCTGTCATGTGGGTGCTGGGAACCAGACCAAAGTCCTCTGCAGGAGTAGCAAATGCTTTTAACTGTCAAACCACCTCTCTAGCCCCTGTTTTCATCACATGTTAAAATTATCTATGACTTAGCACTTTTAAAAAGCTATGGGTATCTATCTATCTATCTATCTATCTATCTATCTATCTATCTATCTATCTCTATATCTATATATCTTTATCTATCTATCTATTTATCTATATATATATATGTATGTATGAATTTATTTCATTCTAGTCCACCCTTATGGATTCTCCATTCTTCATAGTAGTTTTCCAGTTGGTTCTCCTGGACATTCTAGATGCACTCACATTAACATCTAAAAGAATGGCCCTTTGCCTCTGTCTACTGCTTGTTACTCATTTCCTTTACCCCACCACCACCACCTCTTTGGCAGGGTTTCTTTGTGTAGCCCTGGCTGTCCTGGAACTCACTCTGTAGACCAGTCTGGCCTCAAACTCACAGAGATCCACCTGTCTCTGCCTCCGGAGTGCTGGGATTAAAGGCATGCACCACCACCACCTAGCAGTACATATCTCTTATTTCTTTTTATCTTATTTTCCTAGTTACAACCTCCAGAGAAATACTGAGCAATAATGGTGGAAAAAACATTGCTGGGAATCTGTATTAATGGAACTTTCTAGATTGTTAAGCCCAACACTGGATTTTAGGTACTGATATTCTCTCTCTCTCTCTCTCTCTCTCTCTCTCTCTCTCTCTCTCTCTCTCTCTTCTGATGAGAATTTTTCCTATTCTTTATGGTTTGTGGATAACTGGTAAATTTTTATCAAACATTTTTTGAGATAATCACAAAACTCATTTTTTTCTTTTAGTCTGATAAATTAATAATCAGATTTAATGAGGTCCAGTCAATTTTATTAATTCCAGAAAAGCAATTCCCACGATGATAACCGTGTTTCCCTATTAGCTACACTCAGCCCACCATTTCCTACAGGGGCCGATTGGCGTTAGGGCTACAGATCCCTATGAGGCACTGTGGAAGCAGTCCACCTCTCTCTGACTCTAGAACACCACGCTTCTCTGAAAGAGATCACTTGTTCTCCCTCCCTGGGCCAGCAATACTTCACGCTCCAAAGCCTGATGTCACAGCTTTTTGAAGTCAGCTTGTCTCAGTCCTGAACACAGCCACTTCTCAGAGCTTGTGAGTCCCAGAGTGCTTGCCACACTTTCCACAATGCTCGTCAAGCCCAGGCCCAGCCCTTTCTCTCCTTTTTCCCTGAGATGAAACACTCTTCTTTAGCCCTTCACACGAGTTCCTCCTTTGCACTCTCGTACTCTCTTGGCATAATCTGGCTCCGAGTGTGGGAGAGGTGGGCACGGCCCCTCTATCCCTTACAGAGGTCTACCTTCCCATTAACACCGTGATTTCCCAGAAAGTACCTAATCTGGCTAGGCACCCTGTAGGTTGAGGTTCAAAATGCGTGAACACTCCACTGCCCTTGAGGGTGAGCGTGAGAGCAGCCTCCCACACCTCACAGCTGAGCCCAGATATGTCCAGCAACAGACTTCGCTTTGGAAAACAAAGAAAATGAGGAAGGACTGTGAAGCTTTCTTAGGAGCCAAGAAAATAGCCACCCAAGATATGAGGCTGACTCACAGGCCCTGCTCTCCTCCACTCCCCCAGTCACCTCCAGAAGCCTCAGTCCAGCTTCACCCTCACAGGCCTGGATCCGGCCTTTCCTGCTCTAATCCCCATAGCCCCTTGCACCTGGATTCCCAGACCTCTGGGCCAGCTGGCAGCTGCTAGCCTCCAGCAGCATGCCTCTGCCCCATTCTCTAGGCAACATGGGAGGTCAGGCTCCCACCAGATGGCCACAGTTGGGGTGTCCAGTAGCCAGACCTGGAGGTGAGGCCAGCCTTGAATAGCCCTCACCAGCCCGTGACGCACTCACCACTGGCCACTGGGTACCATTAGGCAGAGTACTTCACCAAGACCGATCAGAGTAAAGGAACGCCCCCTGTGATGGGGACCATCACCCTCAGGGACAGAAAGGATAGGGTGGGAGGCTGGGGATACAACTCAGTTGGTAGAGTACTCGCCTAGCATTCTTAAAGCCCTGGGCTTGAGCTCCAGCGTCACATGAAACTGTCATGGAAGCACATGTCTGTGATTCCAGACCTTGGCAGGGGTGGAAACAGGACGATCAAGACTGGAAGGTCATCCTAGGCTACATATTAAGCTGAGGCCAGCCTGGCCAATAAGAAACCCTGGCCAAATTCAAAAAGCTTAAGAATTATAAAGAAGAAAGGATAGGGCTGAGAAGGTAGACTGGAGATAGGCCAATGCCTATTGGAGCCTCTGCCCCATTAGCATCATGGCCTCATGACCCCTCAGAAGCAGGAAACAGAGGCCTCAACTATGCTAGTGAGAAATTCAAGGGCAATGGGGGTGTGAGGTTGCATCCTGAGAAGAGCCAGGAATTTTCATCTTTGCAGTTTTTTCCAAGTGAGGCAATACAGTTGTGTGTGTTATAAAGGCTTAATTGTTCAACTCTCGGCCCTAGAACAGTGCCTGACACAGGAAGGCTCAAAAATAACCATTGACGAAATGGACAGATCCTAAATAGCATGTGCCATAATACCGGAAACACCGTTTTCACATCTCTCATTTCTATTTTACTGGAAGTGTAGAAATAGAGACATGGCCTGGAACTCCCCAGCCAGCCCAGGCGCCCTGGATGTCAGCTCCAGAGGTTGGGAAGGGGCAGAGGGTCCTCAAGCTTGAGAAGAGATGGTCCTGGTCAGGTCACTGTGTGTGTCTGTGGATGTGGTCTCTAGAACAAGACTAAAGCCATACAGCGGCGCTAGGAGTCCAAAGCCTGGTACAGCCATGAATGGCAATGTGTCAGATGGGAGCCACGGTAACTGGCTTGCTGTAGTGGCAGTCCCTGTACTCTGTCATCTCTGCTCTTTTGGTGTTGCCTTTCCTGTACCATATGGCAGTGTCTCTCTTTACTGGGCTGGGAAAGGAAGGATCGTGAATCCTTGCTTTCATCCGGGAGTGGTGACGAGCAGGCCATGGCCAAAAGTGTTGAGGACGTAGAATGAACACAAGTCCCAGGTGCTCATCCCAGGAGCTGATTCCCTTGTGAGAGCTGGTGTACCTGGACTAACAGAGACCTTCAGCTGCCAGGGGAAGCCAAACACCCAAGAGCTCCTCATGTAGGGCTCTGTTTCAAAGTATGGTGATTAATTTTCATATTTGCATTGTCAGCTTGACTGGATTTGGAATCACCTGGGAGACACACCTCTGATATGTCTGTGAGAGCATTTCCAGAGAGGTGTGACTGTGGGAGGGAAAACTTGCATGTGAGTTGCATCATCCCACCGTCTGGGTAAGGTCTCAAACTGAACAGAAAGGAAAAGGCAAGAGTGTGAGGTGAGCACATGCATTCATCTCTGCTTCTTGACTGATGATGTAACATGGTCATTGGCCTCACACTCTTACCTCTCTATCTTCCACACCATGGTGGTCTGTGGTCGCCGTCTGTGAGTGAAAATAACCCTTTCTTCTTCAAGTTTTGTTTGTTTGCTTGTTTGTTTGTGGCTTTTGGTTTTTTTCTTGTCAGGTATTTTATCATAGCAACAAAAACAAAAAGTAGCTAATGCGGAGGCTATAGGGAGAATTACAACATTTGGAGCTGGGAGAGGCTGGGTAATCCTGGGCAGGCTGCCTGCATCCTTTGTCCTGAACGACAACTGGGTGAGTAAAAAGATGAGGGTCACCCCAAGGCAAGGGTGAGGCTGTGCTGTCTTTTAGGACTGCTACCTCAAGGTCTCAGTTGCTCAACTCTCAATCACGTGGGTTTCACCACCACCACGACTGACAGGCTGTCCTGTCACCTCCCTGTCAGGGCTGGGCCACCTCTGTCTCTCCCACCTGCCTTCTGCCACCCCTGTGTGAGATGCTATCCACCCAACACCCTTCTTCTCCCAGGCCTCAGGGCTAGGGCCTCATAGGCTCAGCTGGGTACACCTGTCCCCGCCCTGCCACCCAGAGCAAGCTGGTTTCCTCTGAGTCTGAGCAGGTCTGACGGGTGACGGAGGTGCAGGCGGTAACTACAAGGACGGCTGAGACACAGCTCTTCACCAGCAGAAAGACTACAGCAGGGAGGCGCCCACCAGCGTCTATGCTCCAGATCAACCACCAGAAACTGTGTGAGCTTGGGGTGGCCCCTCACACCTCCTCCAAAATCTGTTTTCTGAAGAGCCTTGTTTCTGCTTTTGTATCTGCCCTGGAATCTGGCTCGGGGCCAGCAACTAGGCCCCTGTTGGCAGAATCAGCCTCATTCCTGTTTGGCCCCTGGGAGACTGACTCTCTCCAGAGCTTCCAGCATCTCGACCCCCTTAAAGATGGTACCTGCCACCCCAAACCTCAGCCTCTCAAGTCCCATTGACCCAGTATAGGCTAGACACGTAGTCAGCATTTCCTAAGTTGTTGTTGAGGGATTAAATGGCATAAAACTGGAGCTGGGAAAGTCCCTTAGCCACAGCCACGCCCTCCTCTGTGTTCTGTGGAACCAAACACAGCTTAAAGGCCAGCTGAGCTGCACTCTTGATGGCGTTTTGTCCTCCCTGGGCATGCTGGGCCTAGTTCCCAAGCCACCTTACAGGCTGTCCCACTCCAGCCTCCTTCCTTCTGGTCCATGCCTCTGGCGGTCTACCCTTTGCAGAGTCCCCAGACCCTGCCTAGGGCCTGACTTGACTCCCTATCACTACAATACCAAAGCTCTAATCCCCCAGGAGGCCCAAACAGCCCTCCCATGACCCGTTGTCCTATGTGCTTACAGACTCACCAGCACCTGACCTCAATCACAGGCTACTAAGAGACATAACCTTGGGGAGCCAGAGGTAATATGGCCTGGAGCTGGGCCAGACAGGACACAGAAACAGGACTCTTTCAGTTCGCTCCTCTGCTGGCTCTCTGGGATCCTGCCATAGTCAGAAGTATGGATTGGGCACAACAAAAGGAAAGGACTTGCCCGCAAGGATGCAGCTCTCCAGCTAGGCTAGTGGCTGGGGGAAGAGAGCTGGATCTTGAAGGAGGGACACCTTGGCTCTGGGGAGCTGAGCCTGAATAGAGCAAGCTCCACCCACAGATCAGTGACCACTAGGCCACAGCAGGTCAGTGTCTTAGTCCTCTGGCCAGCACTGTGGCCTCACACAAAGGTACTTCAAGTGTGAGCAGGCCCATCAACTTTACCCCACCCTGCTCATGGCTGTGTGCGCCCCTGGACAGTCTGAGCTGAGCATTCCCTAGGCCTGAAGTTGTTCTGGTCCCGCCCTCCCCTTCGCCCTCGGCTCAGGCCCAAGGGCAGCTCCCAAGGGCGTCTGCTCCTGCTGGAGCCTGCCAGCTCTGCCAACCCATCAAGGAAAGAGCACTGTGGTTTCCTCTGGCCTTGGACAGTCCTGGCTACACAGAGGGCCTGGGCATCATGCCCTGAGCCACTTGGGGCTCCCTTGAAGGACAAGACCACTAAGTGTGGTCTCTAAGGAAGCAGAAGCAGAAGTCTTCCTTCTTCTAAGCCCCCTCATACCCTCCTGGTCTCTTTCTGAATCATGGCCAAGGTCTAAGCTAAGATAATGATTCCCATAACAGTTACGGCATTAACATAGCCAATGTTAATAGCCAGGTTCTTTGTTGGATATTGGAGAAAAGTGAGACAGACACAGTTCTTGTCCTCATCGGGTGTCTCAACCCCAACCCTTGGCAGCCCTAGGCCTTGGCACATGGAAGCCACTCAACACAGTTTTGCTGGATGAATGAGGAATGCATGAAATGAGCAGTCTGGTCACATTCGGTAGTCGGTATGCCTGAAGACTCATGAAGCCACTAGAACAGAGGTGAGCTGTGACCAGCCACCACCCATTCTCACCTTGAGAAAGCCTCTAGCTTTCATGGCTACCTTGTGACTTGTTACACCACCACCATAGGGATTCAGCAACACAGCAATCTCCCAGGACCAAGGCCGTTAAGGCCGGAAGGGAACTCCGAGACCTTCACAAAGGGGGTCTTAGGAGTGTTGGAGAGGCCATAGGACCTGACTCTTAGTGGACCTGCTGTTCCAACCTCAAGTTAGCTCAGGAATAGCCATACAGTATGTCCACTGCTAAGGACTACCTCCCCACCCCAGGAGCACAGCTTACTCAGGCCTCTCTCCTATGGGAGAACGCTTTTAGAGATGGGCCTCTGATGCTCTTAGGTGAGGAAGTCACCAAGAGCCCATGTAGATGATGGCAGCCATGGACCTGCATCCTTCTAAGCTGCCCAGGCCCTGCACAATGGCATGGGGAACTTTATAGAGCAGATTCTAGAACCATCCTTCTTCTCTCTTCCTCCTCATCTCCAGTCCTGTGACAGAAGCTTCTGAAGAAAGGCCGTAATGCCAGCAAGGTTATGGACAGGAAGACTGAACCACCCACCCACCCCCACACAGTAATGAGGGGTTTCAGGACAGGAAGACGGCAGGTCTTGGAGATGTATGAATCAATAGAGAGAAGCAGGAATGTCTGAGGAAAAGTTTCCAGAATCCACGATGGAGTGCATTGGTTGGGAACCTCCACAGATTCCTGAAGAACTACCTGCTCTTCTCCCTCAACCCCCAGCGAGGTTCATCACTGTCACATTTGCTATGGTTCTTGAGAATCCTGACGAGGGGTCTCTGACCATGGCCCACGGTGTACGCTCAACCCTCAGGACAACCAGTGGTAAATTGTGGCTGAACTCATTCCACTCCATTTAGTGGGATCTAATTGCTGGAAGTTTCTGGTCTACAGCCCTGAGAGACCACACAGAAAATGGTCTCTCACCCATGTCTGTCCATGTGGGGCCCATGTTTGCCTGGGACCAAGCACAAACCTCCTCTGGCACACAGTAGGGTGGGCCCAATGTCTATTCTCAATGTGTCCTCCTCACTGTCCCACCCCCACTCAAACATGCATCAGTGGCACACACACCACGCATGTCACTTCTCCCAGCTGAGGAGATGGCAGCACCCTCCCCACCAGGAAGACGTCCCTGGATGGGACGTCCTTACTTTGTACCTCTCAAGCCTTAGTAGTCCCTCACACCTCACACCCTGTGAGCATCCTAAGCCTTACCTTCAGCCAAGAGGGCACACCAAGGGTTGCCAAGAATATTGACTAAGCTAGGAGCCTCCTCTGGGTCTAGAGAAGCAGGTGATGTCTGATGTGGTGAGACTGAGGTACCCAGAGAGTGGTCTGGACAAACCATGGCACCTTCAGAAGCTGTTAAAGGACATCCCCGCGGGGAGAGAAGGGCCCTGGGAGACAGTCACTGCTCCAGCCATTCTCCTTTCCGGAAAGCCAAGAGACACAACACTCCTTGCAGACAAGATCGCTCTCTCAAAAGGCCCAAGAAGCGGGAGACCTGGAAAGATCACGCACCTTGCATATAGATGCCAGAAAGAGGTCAACTCCTCTAGGAAATCAGCCTGGCCTCTGCAAATTCTTTTGGTCACCTTTCCGTTTCTACTCCACTCACACCCACCCCCAACCCCATCATAGACCCACGGCTTGCTGCTGTCCTGGGTCTGTGTCCCCAGTCCAGGGCTACTCAGGCCCAAGGTTCTAACAGCGGTGGTGTTCAGAGGGCCCCACATGCTCAGAGGTAGGGAGGCAGGTCGGCCCGCCAGAACCTGGAAGTGGTTTGGGAACAAGGCGCGGCCCCATCCCCCATCAGAGCCACCGCAGCCCTGCATCCCTCCCCGGGCTAGAGCACCGGCCCGTAAAAGCGACTTCAAAGGGCCGGTGCCGGGTGTCTGAGCTTCCACAGCCGGCTCGGCTCCGCGGCCAGGCGGGACCCAGACATCGGAGCGGACCCTATTCTGTGGGGGTTTCAATAAGCGGGTGTGGGGGGGTGCAGCCTGAGAAAGTGAGGGGCGGTCCTCGGAGCCCCCAAAGTGGGAGGGTCGGGCGTCCGCGGGGCCAATCGGTGTGCGCAGGGCGCGGACACGGAGGGGGGTTCGGGGGCGGGCAGGCCGGGGGCGGGGCGCGGCGGCCAGGCGGCGGCAGTGGCGGCGGCGACTCCTCCGTGTCCGACTCCAGCTCCGGCTGTAGCTCCGGCCCGCGATGCCCCATTCGGTGACCCTGCGCGGCCCTTCACCCTGGGGCTTCCGCCTGGTGGGCGGCCGGGACTTCAGCGCGCCCCTCACCATCTCGCGGGTGAGTACGACCCCCGCGGGGCAGCAGGGTGGTCCCGGGACTGAGACCTTGTCCTTGTGGTAGACTCAGGACCCAGATCCTCGACGTGTCTGAAGCTTGAAAGCAGAGGGTTGGTCTGGGTGACCTGCGTGTGCCGTGGAAGGGAGTTCCAGCAGAGCAGAGCAGCCCCACCCCCCTTCCCGCACAGTCTGCCCCATTTGGTGGTGAGACTCCCCAAGAGTTCACACACCAGCTTCCCGCTGACTTTCTTTAGGGGAAGTCACTGTGGGCCGGGGAAGAACCCTCAGACTTGGGCCAGGAGTCTGGACAGCTCTACAGAGGCCCAGAAACTCCTCAGACCCAATCCTGCCTGAAGTTTTGGGGCAAAGTAACTGAAAGCCGTCTTCCCCTACCAAAGGTCTGAGTGGCCCTAGAGGGTCTGCTGTCCTGAGAAGTCCACCCTCTTCCCCATCCTCTGAACTTCAGTTTCTCTTCTCTGACCTCAGTCACTCTAGGGGAAGTGACCAAGAGGGACTGTTGGCTTCCAGGCAAAGGGGAGATGATGAGGTGTGGTTCCCCTCCTTACAAGCCAACACAAAACCAGGGACCAGTACAGCCCTAGTCCAGGTCCTCAAGGGTCCCAGGACCATACTCTGCTCCTAGACCGGGGGTAGAAGAGGAAGAGAAAGGGGCACAGCCCTGGAGAGATAGTTGGTCTGAAGACAGAGCAGGGGAGGAGCTCAGGCCCTGAGGCAGGGATTCCCCAGATTTGGAGCCAAAAAAGAGAAGAGAACCCAGGCTCGGCCCTTGGTGGCTCCCAGTCCAGAGGGAGGACAGATATGGACATCCCTTCTCCCCACAGAGGCTCCTTGAGTTTTGGGGAACCCCCTTCTCCCACTCTACTGCTTCCTCTGGCCCTGAAGGCTGGGCCAAGCTTTAGAGACTTCTCAGTTCTTGGGAAGGGATAGACACCCTGTGGGTGTGGAATCGTGGAATCCACTATCTGGGAGCCTGGGTGACAGGCAGGACCAGCTGTCCTAGGAGGCCTCCCACATCTGTCTTCACCAGCAGGTCCCTGGGGCCAAGTGAGGTCTGCCTTCAGCACATCCAGGAGACTTTCATCTCCTTGTTCCCCCTAGAGATCCCCACTCAGAGTGAGTGTGTGTGTGTGTGTGTGTGTGTGTGTGTGGCAGAGGGTGTATGTGTGAGAGGGGGGAGCATCTATGTCTGCCTGGTGGATCATGCTATGTATCTGCAGAGGAGGGTGTTAGACCAGCCAGCGGGCCAGGCACCCTGGGTGTGAGGCCGCTGACAGGCTCAGTGGTCACGGCTGACTGCTGCAGGCGGCTGAGAGCTGAGACATCTGTTGCCCACGCGGCTGCCTGTCCAACAGGGAAAGGCCTCCACACGTCAGCAGAGGCTGCCCCGGCCTTGTTTGGCACTGATGGGGGCTTGGTGGGAGGAGGTCCAGGCCCCTGGTGGACAGACAGTTTGGAAGAGAGGAATCCTCTTTATCCCCCAAAGTCATGTGGCAGTAGCTCCGACCTAAGGAGCCAGGATGACTGAGCCAGGGTTAGGGTGGGATTGGGGAGATTTACAGAGCTGGGGAGACACAGGCCCCAACTTGCCTAGCAGGTACCTCAGGGGCAACAACAGCACAGGGACTGGTGATGTGTGGGAGTGTCCTCACTAAAGGACTTCTAGATCCCTTCCTGTGTCCTCCCAGAGCCCCTTCTGTTTCCAGAGCCCCCCTTACCCAGAGTCCAGTAGAAAGGGACAGCCTCATATAGGCAGTAGGGGGCTGATTATTAAGCTGACTGGGAGCTTACAGTCTTTGCCCAGGTAGCCTCTAGGATCCCCAAGAACAGTGTACAGGGCTTCTTCCTTATAGGCAAACTGTAATGACTACTGGCCTTTTCCAAGCATCACAGTATGCCAGGCCCCACCCTATCGAGTGTTGGTACCAGCACCTTCCCAGCAACCAGTCCTTGGAATGAGCATGGCTGTATGCCCAGCCTCTTGTAGAGATATTATTTGCCATGATTGACTCTGGACGTCCCTGTTACAATCCCTTAGACTCTCGGCCTCACGTTGTAGATTGGGACACTGAGGCACAGAGAAATTAAAATACACAGAGAAGGGGGGTGTGAGCTGGAATCCAGGCCTGTTTGGAGTTTGCTGTGACTGTTTGGTGAGATGATGTGACCCTCTGTGGCTCCCACCCACCACAGGCTTCTGCAGTGGGCACAGCAGGGTCTGGAATGCAGCAGGTGAGGGTCTGACTCATGCTCCAGATTTCCATCTGACCTCACTGCTCCCATCTTTCCCCTGTCTGTCTGGTTATCTTGTGCGGCACAGCTGGATGACTGACCAAATTCCACCACATCCAGCGATTTCCTTGTTTAGAATGTTCCATGGTTCCCAACCCCATGAGAAATTCCAGCGTCTCACCCCAGGGCCTATAGACCCCGCAATATCTGGTCCCTGCCACTTCTCTTACTTGGTCCCTATCACTTTCCCTTCACTAATGATCCTACAAGTCACACCAGCCTCCCTCCTTCTCTCTTAGATAAGCCATTATAATGCTGGGTTTCCACCTGGAGCGTTATCTTCACGCTCTTCCTTTCTGCGGAGAAGCACAGTGGTTAACAGTGTAAACTTTGGTTTGGACCCAGTTAGCCTGCGTTAGAATTCGGACTCGGCCATTTATTAATTAAACATTTCTTTGTCTTCTTTGGACCTCGGTTGCCTAGTCTAGGAAATGGGCTTGCCGTGAGAATTCGAGAGACAATGCGTGCAGAGGGCAGCTGGAAGTCATGGTTTCCTGGCTTCGCGCCCTCTTTGACCAGAACTCCCCAAGCTCAATGGAGCTGGCCACATCCCAGCCACCTCTGCTTCCAGGAACTTCCTCCACCTACAGGGACCTGAATGCACCCCTTGTGCTGGCTGAGTCATCTTGCAGCCAGCTAGCCCTGAGGAAGAAGACTCCTGTCCAGTGGAGGGACTGGGCCAAGGTGCCCCTGCTCCAACCCTCTCTCTGTTCATCTGTAGATAGCATGAGAACACCTTTGGCCTCACCTGGTGACTGAGAGGTTACCCTGTGCCAGATACGGCAAAGTTCTGGCACAGATCAGGTAGCCATGAAGAGCGGGGAGCCCTGGCAGAATCTTGACAGGAGAATGGGACTGGATGGTGCCAAGTGGGCACCTGCCCCAAGAGGACAGGCTTGTGCAAGCGCCTGGTGTCCAAGCTCAGCAAGTGAACATTTATGGTGGACTGGTTGGCTAGGATAGCATACTTTAGAAGAGAAGTTTCTTTGAGCAAAACGGGGAGATAACGCAGTTGGTAAAGTGCTTGCCATGTAAACACAGACCTGAGTTTAATCTCCAGCCCCCACCTAAAAAAGCCAGGTGCAGGGCTGGGGAGAGGATGACTCAGTAGGTAAAATGCTTGCATAAGGATCTGGGTTTGGATCCCCAGGACTCATGTAAAAGCTAGATATGGTAAAGCATGCCTGTAACCTTAGCACTGGGGTACGTGGTGACAGGCAGATCCCAGAAGCTCACTGGCCAGATAGTCTAGCCAAAAATGGTGAACTCCAGGTTCAGTAAGAGTCCATGTTTCAAAACAACAAAGGCAGAGTGCCATGGAGGAAGATACTGATGCCAGCCTCTGGCTTCTACGCATGCACACCCAGGTGAGCGTGCGTGCACACGCACACGCGCGCACACACACACGTATACACATGGGGGGTGGGAGGAGGAAGGGGAAAAAGAATATTTCTTGAGACAGTCTATTTCAGGGCAAGGCAGCTTGGGCAGTGCTCACACCAAGCTTCTAGCCAAGGAACTGCCAGCACCTGGCATTGTCCACTCTCTATTAGAAACTGGCTGAGCTGAGCCTGCCCGGGTTGCCAGGACCTCCCAGCCCCAGCCCCACTGATAGGAACAAGGTCATTGGCAAGTCTCGAGCCACAGGGAAGTGCTGGCTGTTCATTCTAGGCTGGAGTGAAGACCCTCGTCTGTTCCCAGTCTGTTTCCAGGGTGCCCTGCCACCTCAGTCCCCCAAGATTCTTATTTAGACGTCTCTGTGAGTCTTCCCCCACCCACATCACATGACCTTCATCAGATGACCAAAAGTGCTTGAGTCTGTTGGGTCAATAGAGGACACTAGGGGTCCTGCCGGGGAAGCCGAGATGGAGTTACAACCCTAGAGTACAGGCTGGTAGCTGGAACTGGATGGCTTTGAACTTGTCTAAGGAGGTGATGTACTCACCTCCCCCTTTTAATTGTAACAATGCATCGGCAATGCAGGGTGCGGGTAATGAGGGCACAAGGAGGTACTCTCAGAGGAACTGGGCTCTGCGCTGAGGTCTAGCGGAGGAGTGGGCTAGTTAGTAATCAGGCTTAAAGAACCAGAAGATTCCAGTGCCAGCTGGAAGGAGCAGCATTTGGGGAAGTTAAGATGTGGAGTGCTGTCTGGTGCCTTTGAGTACCCTGCAGGTGTTTAGATGGGGTAACCACAGCATGGTGGAGTAGGTGAACGTTTGGTGGGCATGAGAGGTGAGATCAATAAGTAGGGTCAAGGGCTGCCTGAGTAGGGTATTGTCAGTGTAAAATGCTTAGGACATGTCCATGCTCCGTGTGTGTCTGGGCATACGTGTCTTGTGTGTCTGAGTGTCCCTTGCATGTCTTAGTGTCCCTACACAGACTATAAAGTGGCATGCCATTTGTCCCAGGCTAGAAGAAGCCCCTCATATATCCTTACATCTAACCAGGTCTGCAGGGGCTGGAGACGGGCCTTGAAATCAGAGGCCACAAGGGGACCTCAGCCAGCCTCTTGGCTTGCCCACCCACAGGTCACACTGGCACGAGGCCACACCGGCCATGTTCTGAGGTTGAAGGGAACCTAGTGCAGGAGGCCACGTGATAACTGTGCCAACCACGTGATTTGTCTGACCACAGGTTCATGCTGGAAGCAAAGCGGCCCTGGCTGCCCTGTGCCCGGGTGACCTGATCCAAGCCATCAACGGTGAGAGCACAGAGTTCATGACACACTTGGAAGCTCAGAACCGCATTAAAGGCTGCCATGATCACCTCACACTCTCCGTGAGCAGGTACAGGTGGGCATTAAAGGCTGCCATGATCACCTCACACTCTCCGTGAGCAGGTACAGGTGGGCATTAAAGGCTGCCATGACCACCTCACACTCTCCGTGAGCAGGTACAGGTGGGCATTAAAGGCTGCCATGATCACCTCACACTCTCTGTGAGCAGGTACAGATGGGCAGGCTGGGCTGGAAAGGCGAGAGGACATGGTGTGGGGGGCAGTGCTGGCCAGTCTGGGAAACTGAGCCCACACAACCTTTCTGCCTCACCTCGGAGCACCCCATCGGGGCCCAGCCCTAGGGGTTGGTGCTTTCATGGTACTTGATTAGCACCAGTTAGCTCAGAGTGCTTTGTTGCCCTTGTGGCAGCAGAAATACGATCTTGAGCTGGGTGGCACACACCTATAATCCCAGTTCTTGGAAGGTTGAGATAGGAGCAACAGGAATTCAGAGTTAACCTGAGCAACGGAGTGAGATCTTATCTCAAAACAAAAATCCAAAACAAAAAACACATCAGTCCTTTCTCCTCCAAGGGGACAGTTTGTTGACCAGCTCATCTTCAAATTAACTTAAAAATGTAAAACCTAGTTATAGGCCCACTTTACAGATGAAAGTAGCAAGGTAGAGGACACTTAAAGTCACATAACCAGTCTCCTCTCCTGTTCCTTCTCCTCCCTCCCTCTCTCTCTCTCCTCCTCAAGTGTCTGCCAACCTTTCTGACCAATCCCACAGCTGTTCTGCCTCAACAGCTGTCTTTACCAGGCCCTATGACTCTGCTCTGGTTAAATCTGGATTTGGAACAAGCTTTCCTTCCGTGGACCATGTAACACTGTGCAGCCCCGTCATGAAGGGATGGGGGTGGGGGCCAGGTAACTGTGTCCCAAAGATGGTGCTGGGATGAAGGTTCAAGCCTCTGCCTTGCTCAGGCCCTGGCTCTTTAACCAGTTCCCATGAGCAGTTGGCTCAATTCTAGCTGAGTAGGATCTCTCCATCCACCTTCCCTGCCTGGGCCCAGAGACACAGCTCAATTTTGCCACATTCACTGCTAACAGGGACTTTCCAGGACCCCCTGTGGATCTGTGTGGGCGAAACCATTCCCAAACCACAACACAGTTAACCCACGCCAGATTGATCCGTTGGTTCAGAGCCTTTAACACGATGAGGAGGGTTATAAGGTAGCCCTTGTTTGCGCCTGGCCTGTGACCAGGTCCCTGTTGAGGTCAGGAATCTCGGACATTCCCTGAGCTCTGAGCAGCCCAGCTGCAAGTCTATGCTCCATTTGGCACACAGAGAACTCCCCAGCCTCATCTAGACCCTTCTATCTAAGATATCCACACGAGTTCCATGAGCCCGTGTTTCCTTTCCCATACATCCCATTCCTCACTCTCTGCCAGACGGAGGCATGGCTGGTTAGGGGAAGCTTTGCCCGCAAGTAGCCTCTGAGGCCTCCCAGCTTGGCTGGGTTCCTGGGCCCTGACTCACCTCTGGCTTTGTTCTCTCGCTGAATGAGGGCAGCCCTAGTGATGGCAGAGCTGTGGGGAGGCTCAAAGGGTCCTGAGTCAGGAGATTCCCAGAGAGAATGATGTCAGGGATGGTAGCGGGGTGGAGATCCCCCTTCCTTCCTTCCCTGGTCATTTGTTCCAATCTAGGCATGGAGGGAGCCAGGAGGCCACTTCCCTGTTGCATTTTGGGAATTACAGTCTCAGAACGCCATGTGGCCATGGAGCTGATGAGAGCACATGGTCCGTGTGACAGGGCCATCTGCCTTCCAGCAAGTGCTTTACCTACCCCCAACCCACCCCGATCCCAAACTTCTTCAGTCCCACATCAGGGGCTGCCTTGTGATCTTGACACTGAGTGGTGAGGAAGTGCCAGGCTCATTCAGTCAGAGTGAAAACCCAAGGCTTTCCTTCTCTCCACCATCTCCGATCTGCACACACTAGACTTGGGGGAATTTGGCAACATGGCTACCTAGCCTAACCCTCTTTCTATTGGACCTACCTCCAAGGCCTCTGTCCCTGCTCCCCGTCCAGCTCACTCCTCAGGGCTTATGCCAGGGCACAACACACATCTTCCACCCCCTTTGTAGGCTCTGGAGAGGGTCAGGCTAATGACCTGGCTACGTGAGGGACTTGGCGTTCTGCTTAGAGCAGCTTCCCTGCCTCTAGGGCTCTGCTAGCTCTCCCACAAACTGAGAGGTGCAGGGAAGCCCTTGTTTCCCTCTGGACTTACCTTACAGGGAGCCAAAGGCAGGCATCCAATAATCCACGTCACATCACATCTCTTGGGCTTGTTCTGTAGATCAGGACCTTCCTCATGCCAACTACGCTCTGCCACAGGGAGTCTCTGTTGCCATCCCTTGGTACCTCTGCACAGCCCAACCTTTGCTTCTTGTTTTGTTTAAAGATGGGCAGCTGGCATCACCTGCATAGCCTGAAGTAGAGCGCAATACATGACTAAGTCCTCCATTCTTATCTGACACCTTGGGTCATTCGCACGGCACTGGAGACTTGGTGCTCTGACCCTCAGGCCCCAGGCTTGTGACATTCTGGGCAGATGTTTAGAAAAATATAAACAGCCAAACAAGACCTCCCTGGTATGTCATATCAGAGTAGGTAGATGTGGTTACACCTCTTTTAGAGGCGTCACTAGGAACCTAGCTGAGTGGCTAGAAACAAAGGCTGTGAGGAAAGGCTTGGCCTCCAGAAGATGGGGAGCAGAGTATACAGGGGTGAGAGAGCTGAGTCAGTGTGGACACAGTATTAAATCACTGAGCTGGGTGTGGTGGCGCACACTTTTAATCCCAGCACTGGGGAGACAGAGGCAGGTGGATTTCTGTAAACTCAAGGCTAACCTGGTCTATATAATGGGTACCAGGACACTCAGGGCTCCGTAGAGAGACTTGGTCTCAAAAAAAAAAAAAAAATCCCTGAGCCAACAAGAGAAAGGAGGCAGGACTGAGCTCTGAGAAGCCCCAGGAGGCCTCTTAGTTGAGGGACATTATTTCCTCAGTCCAACCAGGCTTGCTATACATTGCCTGCCAACCCACGGTCCACACACCCTCCTGGCTTGCCTCTCGTAGAGCTACTGAGTGGCAGGACTGGGCCCGTAGCCTTTAGGCCCGCCTGTCCTGCTTATGGCAGCTTTACGATGTTTTTCTCCCTCCCGAGTGGTGTTTGGCTTTTGGTTTCTATGGCGAAGCAGGAATTTCCTAATGGCCTGTTTCCCATCTGGGCTGGGCAGACATCAGTGATGACTCTGCCTGAGGGGGTGGAGGCAGCAGGAGGGGAGGTGCTCCCCCACAGCCTCCATTTCACCTCCCTGAGAGCCACCCAGGCCCCGGCCAGAGGCTATGGAGGTCAGAGGATGAATGGACTGGCTCCCGGCTAATCCATGTGTGAGGCCTGGCTTTGCCTTGCTGCGATCTGAGCCTCCTGGAGTGGAGTTTCTGCAGGCCACAGAGAGGGAGAAGTGTCTGAGCGGCAAGCTCTTCAGGAAAGAGATGGGGAAGGCATGAGGCCACTGGCAGGGAAGGGAACACACAGCCCTGCCTCAGGAGGGTGGCGGACCTGAGCTGGTGGCGCCTTGCGTCAGGAGACACCACTGTGCTGAACGGGGAAATGCTGAGACATCACCCTTCTCCCTGCTTTGAGCCCCGAGCCTAACCCCTCCTGTCCCTGACTCCCAGGCATGGGGAGGACTCATAGGCAGACATATCTCACCACCCCAATTCCTGCTGCAGGCCTGAGAACAAGAACTGGCCCAGTGCCCTTGACGACAAGGCTCAAGCACATAGGATCCACGTTGACCCTGAGTCTCAGGTATGTACAGACACTGCTGGCCTGGCCCAGCTGGCTCAGAGTGAGACCAGGGCTGAGGAGCTAGGCATGATCCAGATTTCACCCGTACCAGTGAACTTCTCACACTAATGCTCAGAGGGCCAGGACATAAACTGAAGCAGAAGGCTGCTCTGGGCCATGCCTGCCTCTGTCCCATGCTCTTGAGGTGGTGAGCACCTACAGTGGGCTTGTCCTGACTCCAAGTAATCCTGCGTTCTTGGCAAGGGGGCCTGTGATGGACTGGGGCTGGGCTAGGCCTTGGCTCAGGGTTCCCACACACTGAGCTGAGGTTTACTCCCATACCCGGAGATGCCAGATCAAAAAGAAGTCAACAGGCTTGGGGAGAGATGGGGGTGGGGAGGTGGCAGCCTAGAGCAGCGGGTGAGCTTAGGCTGTGGCCACTCCTGACTTGTGCCAGCCTTATGTACTCTGTCTGAGGCTGGAGAGTTCTCATTTTGTGTCACCTGGAAGTGGCAGCTGTTGCCCTGTGCTCAGGAGAGGGAGGGAACCCGGATGCTAGTGTCTCATGAGAGGGGTAGCCAAGTGCCCCAGACTCAGATACCTAGAGCTTGCTCCAGAGCTGGACCAGGTGGATCCTGGGCTAGTCTGTGGTGTAGCTTGAATCGAGAGCACTCAACACGAGAGGCCTGCTTTTGTCTGTGTTCTTCATACGGAAGGAAAAGGACCGGGGCAGAGGGAAGAGGTTTCAACCAGAAGTCAGACAGGGCTCCCCAGAGGAAGGATATCCAAGCCCAGACCTTAGGACCTAGGCAGAAGGGTGTGGGAAGAGGAAATGTACCCAGTAAGCACTCGCAAGCCCAGGGGTGAGTGTGCCCTGGGTCAGAGAGCACAGAAGAGAGAGGGTAGGGGTGGAGGAGGCACAGCTACCCAGAGGCTCTTAGGTCCTTCATCCCGGACTTCAGCTCCTCCTGGAAAACATCTGGATCTTAGAAGCGTTCTTTGCTCTATCTGAGGTCCTACAGGCAGGGAGGAGAGGACAGATTTGGCAGAAAACAGCCAGGCAACAAGGAACAGAAGGTGGGTAGTTGCTGTGAGGTGCCCAGCTCTTCTCAGGGCACCCGTGCTGAGCGGACAGCACAGACGTGGTTGGGAGCGGAAGGAATCACCAGACCAAGGCTGGGGACCAGGGGCTGCTCCTCTTTGGGGCTGGAAGGCTGGGGTGCAGAATGGCTCCCCTACAGGCTTGGGAGGCTGGGGCTGCAGACCTCCCTATGGGGTCAGGCGGCCAGGGCTGCAGAGCAGCATCTCCTGCCCCCATTCTTTTCCTCAGGGTTTCCTTCAAAGGCCACTCACTGTGCCTTGCAGTGGCGGCCCTTACTGTAAGGAGAGTGATTTTCCACAAACAACAGAGTGCTCCCCCAGCTGCTGCCCCCCTTTTGTACTTAAAAGGTCTTGGGCTCTGTGGGGTGGTGACAAAAACACCCTACCCACCCCCGGCAGGGCTGTGTCCCCAGGAGCACAGACACAAGACTCATTGTCCCCACTCTGCTCCCACCCTCTGAGTGCGGGGGTGGGGCCGGCTAGAACCAGCAGAGAGGGAAGCAACCACACTTAGCCCTAGGCCAACACAGGGCACTCCTGGCACGTATCCCCTAGTGGAATGGGGCAGGTAACTGCAGCCTTAGGACCACATTCTCTGCAAGGCCACGGGAGACCCTCTTTTCTCGAGGCCCACGTGGGCCACTCAGGGTGGAAGAAGCAGAGCACTAAGGAAAGCTTGGGTGATGGGGGGTGGGGGTGGGGCCTTGAACACTGGGAGCTGAGACTCAGCCTTGAAGAGAGCCACCTGTCCCTCTGGCTGTAGTGTTGACTTCCATTCATAGTGTCCTATGTCTAGCTACCCTCTCACACTCTTCTGAGACTTCACCAAGCACACCAGTACCAGGCTGTAGCTCAGAGCGGGGAGTGTCAGGTGTGTGGGAGGGACACTGCTGGCCAAAGAGAGGAAACAGAAGAAAGGGCGTGCAGGAACTCCCATGACAGTCACCCAGCCTGACACCATGCTCGCACTTGGTGCAATCAGTCACCCCACTTCATCCTGAGTACTGCATCCCGAGAAGCCATGATACCGAGACCATCACATTGTCCAGGTTAGGGGAAGAAACAGGATCAGAGAGGTGACTAACGTACACCAGGGGGTGACAGAGCTGCCACTCACACACACACACCGAGGTCACCACTGAGTTCAGACCTAGAGAAACTGCTGCATGGGTGGCCATGGGAGGGGCCATAGTTCACTGATGACCCTGCAGTCAGCTCCCACACCCTGCTGGGTGGGGGCGGGGGCGGTGAGTGAGGGACCTCCATCCTCCCAGCCTCTGCTTCTTGACTCCCATTCCCCATTTTCCACTGAAGTCTCATGCAGAGCTCAGCCCCACCTCCTCCCCAGTTATACCCCTACCGACCACAACCCATCTGGTCCCCATTAGAGGCCCGTCCGTCCTGCCTGCCTGTCTACCCTGCAGACACATGTGTGAGGGTGCTCAGGTTTCTAGGGCCTTTCACTGGGGACCAGGGCTCCTGCTGCTGCTGCTGCTGCTGCTGCTGCTGCTGCTGCTGCCGCCACCACAGCAGCATCAATGGGGCTCTACTTGTCCAGAAGGCCTCTTACCTTTGTTGAGATTTGAGGGGGAAAGAGGTGCCCTACCCAGCTGATCAGGGGTAATCAAGGCAGAGCCTGGCAAGCTAGACTGTTCCAGTGCTGGGAACTGCCTGAGCCCCAGCTGGTCTCTTTCCTGTTAGGGAACTTTCCCTTTCCTTTTCCCCCAGGCTCCCTGTCCACACTGCAGAGCAGAAAGGCCTACATATATCACCCCCTAGACTGGGACACACCCATGGCCTGAACGTGAGCTTTATGCCATAAATGAGGCTACTTCACCTGCCAGCCCAGGCTTAGCCACACGGCCTTCCCCAGGATGACTAGCATACGTAAATAAAGGTGTACATCGGGACATTGGCTGGTGTGTGTGTGTATTGTCCTTACCCATATCTTTAAATGCCCTTGTGAGAGGATGTGTGCCCTTGTTCGTATTGCTGTGGGCAGGCTGTGTGCCTGTGGGCTGAGGTCAGCAGCACCACTTTGGACTCTGCATGGACACAGGCACCCAGATCCTGTTCAGACCCACCCCCCAAAGCCCCTAGCCTGTCCTTACAGACTGAGGGGCAAGCTCAGGTCACTCTTCATCCAGTTCTTTCAACCATAGACACCAGGCTGCATCTACTCCTTGTCTGCTGCTCCCCAGGAAAGCTACAAGAGTGGCGAGCAGGAATGGGATGCAGGCCCAGAGAAGCTGACCCCAGGGCAGCACCCTTGCGTCTCAGACTTCCCTCTGAAGGACCTTTGCGAAAGCTCTTAGGGCCCTTTCCAGCTATAGGATAAGAGTCCCTTTTTGTATTTCCAGCCCCGGACCCCTTTGCTGCTTGGGTATAAAAGAAATGTCAGAACAGAGGTAGCTAACCAACACAGAGGCCTGGCGTAGCAGGGTGGAGGAAAGTCCACGTCTACAGGAACAGCCAGAGGTCAGAGGGCTCCTAGTGCTGTTACCGTGGCCTAGAGATGTCAATGCAGTGGTCCACAGTGGACATAGAGGCCTGGCGTAGCAGGGTGGAGGAGGAGAGTCACCGGGAGTGGTCAGAGGTCAGAGGGCTCCTAGTGCCTCAGGCCTCACTCTTACAGGATGGCAGTCCAGCGACCAGCAGGCGGTCCTCAGTCTCTGGGACTGGGCTGGAAGACAACAGATCCGGCCTGGGATCTCCATACGGTCAGTCACCTCGCCTTCCGGTCCCTCACAATGGCAGCAGCAATGAGGTCACCCTGCCAGCCCAGATGAGCGCTCTGCATGTGTCTCCTCCACCTCCCAGGTAGGACAGAGGCCAGGCCTTTGAAGTCATGCCCAGACCCATCCTAATCCATCAGATCTCAACCATTTTCATCCTGGGCCCTAAGGCTTGATCTTGGAGACTCACGGAGTTATAGTCTGACTGAAAAGGCTGTCAGAACCAAGACTGGAATTCCCACTCTAGCCTTCCATCTCTCTCCTGCCCAGTGCTGACACAGCCAGGGTTCTCCCTCGGAACCGAGACTGCAGGGTGGACCTGGGTTCAGAGGTCTACAAGATGTTGAGGGAACCAGCAGAGCCAGCGGCCTCGGAACCCAAGCAGTCCGGATCCTTCCGCTACTTGCAAGGCATGCTTGAGGCTGGCGAAGGCGGTAAGGCTCCCAACACCTTATCTCATCTGCCTCCCCTCTCCCTGCAGGACCCCAGCTTACCCTCCACACCTCCAACCCCAACTGATCCACACCTTCCAGCCATCTGCCCCTCTTCGGGTCCTGTCTGTGCCTTCACCATGACTGTGCCTTCACCCTCTGATTTCCACTGGACCACCATGTGGCTCTCCCTTACCTCATACCAACCAAGTGCTTCCCCTCTAGGCTTCTGACCAGGGCCCAGAAGCAACATCCTGCAGAAGTGGGGTTCTTATCTCACCTGCCCCATTCATACCACCTGCACTCTGGATTTCAGGGGAGCGGCCTGGGTCTGGTGGTCCCAGGAACCTCAAGCCAGCAGCCAGCAAGCTGGGTGCTCCGCTGAGTGGCCTGCAGGGGCTACCAGAGTGCACGCGCTGTGGCCACGGGATTGTGTGAGTACCCACCCTGCCCACCAGCGCCGCCACAACTCCACCTCTGTTCTCCAGGGTCCTGGTGGAGGTTTGTCCTAGACTATGTCAGTCACCTGTCCCTCTTCCCCCCACACCAGGGGAACCATCGTCAAGGCAAGGGACAAGCTCTACCATCCCGAGTGCTTCATGTGTAGCGACTGCGGCCTGAATCTCAAGCAGCGTGGATACTTCTTCCTGGATGAACGACTGTACTGTGAGAACCATGCTAAGGCGCGGGTCAAGCCACCAGAGGGATATGATGTGGTGGCCGTGTACCCCAATGCCAAGGTGGAACTCGTCTGAGCTGGGAAATCCTGCCTCGCCTGCTTCATTTAGTGTCCCCTCATGGCCCGTGTAAATATATGTCCTCCCGGCCTCTCTAATAAAGTCCTTCTGCTTGCCCTGGAACCAGCTGGTGTCTGGCCTGCCAACCTCCAGTACAGGCCAAGGCTCCAGTGTCCTGTAAGGTCAGTTCAGGTGCCAGGCCTGTCCTACACACGAGGTTCTGTGGTGAGCCAGACAGGCTTCAGGTTGGATGGCAGACTAAGTCACAAGAGATAGCTCCATTAATACGGAGGTCTGGGGCTGCGGTGTAACAAGGAGTTTGGCCTGGGTGAGGTCAGGAAAGATGACAGCTGAGAACCAAGAGATGAGGGAGGCAAGCGTTCGCCACAGAGTCAGGAACTATTCAAAGATAAGCATGGACCATGAAGGTCTTGGTATGCCTGTTGTCAGCACGAGTGGTTAGAGGTGGCCCCTAGCAACCTCCCTGGGTGGTACCCACTTCCTGATTCTCTCTCTTCCCAGGTTCTTCCATCCTTTCTGTCCACACAAACTCATCACCACCACCATTTCCCCGCATCTTTCTTCATCCTCCCACTAGGGGGCATGCTTGATTCTTCCATGGTGAGACAAAAGGCCGAGTTCCGGGGAAAAGAAGAATGCATTTTTTCTCTAAGATGCTTGGTCCAGCATCAATAGAAATTCTATACTCCTCGGATTCCGCCCCCCCCGCCCCCCCCAGTTCACTCAAAGTGGTCTGCCTTGCATCTTTTGGTTACATAAGCCTATTCAGACTCCCACTTTTAAAAATAGAAAAGTGACAGAGTTGATGAGTGACTGTTGATAGCTGTGTTTTGTACAGTCTGGAGAATGATCTACCGTAGCCATATTTTTGGTTTTGAATGAGTGAGTCCATTAAACATACAGTAATGTAAAGTCAAAGAATAAATGGCAGATGGATAGATGGTTAGAAGCAAAACAGAACCAACAGCACTCAAAACGCCCAGCAAGAATCGATGGAGGAGGGGGGAGCCCCTTTAAGGCAGTCAGCCGGAGTTTCTGATAGAGTTCCCTTGGGTGAGACTTCCAAATGCAAGGACAAACAGTGACAGGTAGAGATGACGTCATCAAAGGGACAACCACAGCATCCAGCAGAAACTGACTGGGGAAGCTGAGGACGCAACTGAAGTTTCCCAGTGAACGTTCCCTAGCTGAGCTTCAGCCCCTTGCCTGCAGGCACTTTCCTATCATGGAGTAGACGGTAGTTACAGTAGGTAGTTACGGTAGTTACGCCTGTGGAGATGCGCTTCCACCTGTTCTCGGAGGCACCGTCTTCCCACTCCTGGGCGGTTGTGCTGCTCTTACCTCCCTGTCAGAGCTAGAGGGAAAGTCCATCCACAGAAAGGGGGCCCTAGAAGGCACTTGGAGGGGGCTGGAGAAACGCCTCAGCAGTTAAGAGCGTTGGCTACTCTTCCAAAGAACCTGGACTCAACTCATGGCAGCTCACAACTGTCTGAAACTCAAGTTCCAGTGGATCCAACTCTCTCACACAGACACACATGCAGCCCAAACACCAATGCACAGAAGAAGGCACTTGGAGAGAAACATGCTTGGAATGGTGGAGAGGAGAGCGACCCTGATTCCAGAGTTGGCTTCTCGATGAACTCCAACCGCACACAATTTACCAATTGTTGTGCATTTCAAGCCCACAGCTGTCCTGGATCCTAAACCAGTGGACTAACCTCTCTGCTTGCTTTGAGTGAGAAGCTCCCATGGTCGTTTGTTTAATGAGCCCAGCTAATGTCCATTTGTGGTGCGTATTCTGTGCTACCACAGGCAACAGGAGGCTGTCGCCAGTTCACATTTTAACCATCTGCGGGCAACAGGAACCTCTTCCTCACTCTCTCCGACACTGTTTTCACACATTGCATATGGTAAATAAAGTAAGTGCGTGTCCAGGGCTGAAGTAACAGCTGGGAACACAGTGTCCCTCCCCTCTTTCCCGAAGAGTACTTCTCATAGAAATTACCCGAAAATTTTGCCCATGTACTCCAGGTTTATTTTACTTCTTATTGATAATTGATAGGAATTTTCCATACCCCACTGTGTGTGTGTGTGTGTGTGTGTGTGTGTGTGTGTGTGTGTGTGTGTGTGTGATATCATTTTTTCCTTGTGTGTACACAGGTGGGTGGAGTCTAGACGCTGATGTTGGGTGTCCTCCTCTATTGCTTTTCAATCTAATTTCTGAGACAGGGTCTCCAACTGGTTCAGTGAGATCAAGTTTCAGGTCAGCTCCGGGCTCCTCCTGCCTCAGCCTCCCCAGCACGGGGACCCTGGGCGAGCTTCCACGAGCTTCCCCAGCACAGGGACCCTGGGCGAACTTTTGCGAGCTTCCCCAGCACCGGAACCCTGGGTGAGCTTCCCCAGCACTGGGACCCTGGGCGAGCTTCCCCAGCACTGGGACCCTGGGCGAGCTTCCCCAGCACCGGGACCCTGGGCGAGCTTCCCCAGCACCGGGACCCTGGGCGAGCTTCCCTAATATTGGGATTATAGGTGTGTGCCACCACACAGAGCATTTTACATGAGTGCTAGGGTTCAGGTCCCCTTCACCAAATGAATCATTTCTCCAACCCCCTACTGTCCTCTCATGAGAAGTCTTACAGCTAGATTTTATCCCTCTGATCTATTTGCTGTTCCTGTGACATCATGTGGCTTTAATTATGACTGTGTAAGAGTTTAACAGTTAATCTTTCCACCTCATTCTTCCTGTACAAACATGTCAGAGGTATTCTTGTCATGTCCAGTAGTCAGTGACCAGGTGTGTTGTGCCCTGGAAAAAAACAAACGTCTCTGAACCATGACTGGGGAGCTCCCTGGATCTAGAGAGAGAGCTGGCATAGAGGTATTTCCTCCAGAGACTCCCTTCCCACCCCACCCCACCCCAGATAGTCAGTAGTTCTATCCCCATGGCCTGCACCACATTCCTTTCACTCTCGTGCCTCTGGCACTACCGGTTTTCTCCTTGAGCCCAGCCTAGAGCTGCCTCTGTCCTGCCGAGACCCCAGAGGGTGTGGGGGCTCTGGGGTCAGCATCGACTCTTACACTTACATGTGTGCTTTTACATTCATATGCACAGACACACACAGGTGCACACACACACACAGACACCCACATCCACAACCCACCACACACCTTTTCTCTGCTTCCTTAGTCCTCGCTTCCATTCCTACACGCTTTCAGTGGGAAGTAGGTCCTGGAGAACAGCTGCCCAACTCCTGCATGCCCAACCTCAGGTCATGCATTCAATCAAAGAGTGGATAAGAACCTCCTATGTGCCAGGCATATTAGGAAAACATTTTGAACCAACAGAACACAGACAGAAACTGGAGCTGGACGTGTAGCTCCATTGGTAGGGTGCTTGCCTAGCATGTGCAAAGTCCCGGGTTCAGTTACCAGCATTGCATAAAATGGGAGTGGTGGTGTACACCTGTAATCCCAGGACTGGGGAGGCAGTGGTAAAAGACTCCGAAGTTCAAGGCCACCCTTGACTATGCCCCAAGTTCTAGGCCAACCTGGGCTATGTGAGATCCTTTTTCACACACCCAAGAGCACACACTGTAAACAGCAGTGTGGAGGAAATGAGGATGTTGAATGAAAATTTATATAATTAGCTTTATACAAGGGGTCTAGAAAGCCCTCACAGAGCAGGCGACAGGAGCAGGGACCTGAGGAGGGTGATGAGCACCTGTTGGCTAGCAGGCAAAAGGAGCAGAAAAAGCAAAGGTCTTCAATGGGGCAGAGGGAGAAGCTGTACTCCTGAGTTCTAAGAACAGTGGGAGGTGTCTGGAGAGGTGTGAGGGAGGGGGGTGAATAGCAGGTGAGTCAGGGCGATGTGGGGGTGGATAGGATACCTGTGTCGATCTCGTAGACCTTGGCAAGGATTTTGGCTTGGACCCTGAGACAGAAAGCCAGAGAGCTGGCATAATCTGGACTTAGGGTTTAACCAGGATGGCTCTGGCTGCAGTGGGGAGACTCTTCTGTAAGGGGCAAAGGTAGAGGCAGGAAGCATGACTGCCTCCATCCCTGACTAATCCCTAACTAGGCCACTTCCCTCCACCTCTGAAGCTGCACTTGTCGAAGTCCTCTCCATGTCCTTCCTGCCCAGGCTTTGTGACAGCCTGGCCTCTCTGTCTGCAGGCCCGTCCTCAGTCATTTCCCCATGTAAGAGGAAAGGGACATTTGAAAATGACAGTGCTGTGTTACTTCTCTCTGTTAAATCTTTCATGGCTCCCCATCGCTCACAGACAAAGCCTAAAACCCCAGCCCCTGCTCACAAAGCTGGGTGAGGTCAGCCCTCCTACCCCCTGCTCACACCCCTAGAACTCCAGTGATGCCAATCTGTGCCCAGCATCAAGCCCCACTACAGACTCTCCCATGCTTCCTGGATCTTGGGAATTTGAAGCACAACCTTGCCTTCTGCTTCTCTGAATGACAGAAAAGCTTTCTTACCCCTCCCCTGACTCCCTGAGAACCAAAGGGCCAGGGCAGGGAGGGCCCAGATACTTCTGTGTGCTAGCATCCTGCAAGCAAGGACCCTGCCAGGCTGGCCTTCACAAGACCTGCTGTGTAGTCAAGGCTGACCTTGAACTCCCGATCCTCCCGAGTCCAGTGCTGGGGTCACAGTCATGTACCACCACACCCAGCTCCCTCCAACTTACTTCACGGAAGCAGAGCCTGTAAACGTGTTGGAGGGTAGTCAAGAGGTGTCTATATTAAGTGAGGACTGTCCTATGTCCTATTGCCACCGTGGAGAGCTGTGTCTGGATCTCCAACAAAATTAGACCCCATCCACACTGGTGTCTGACCTGGACCCATTTGGGGCTGTAAGGCTGAGGCCTCCATGGTTCCTACAGGGACCAGGATTGTCCTCAGCCACATACATGCAAAAACCCCACTAGCCAGGTCTGCATATGTCTGTCTCCCCAGGCACTCAGAGACGGAGGCTCGGAGGGACTCAGTCCAAGCACCAGCTTCTTTAGGACAGAAGCAGCAGTGGATGGACAGACACTCTGCTGCTTTCTGGGGTGTGTCTCACCTGTAGGCACATGGGAAGCCAGCGCCCAGCCACAGACCCAGAAGAAGGAACTATACTGAATGATAACTATATAATGAGCCTGATGTGTCCCAGGCCTTCAGGCCAGCCCTGTTTAAATGCTCTTATCCGTCTTTATTCCCTGCATCAACCTGAAAGGAAAGCGCGATGATCCCTGTCTTGTGGATGAGCTCAGAAGGGCTGATGGCCTTGCCAGGTCCCACACTCCCTAGCTAATCTCAGCAGCCAGGAAAACCAGGGTGGTTGCGCACGGTTCCTCCCTGAAGACGGCTGCTTGCTCCACCAACAGCCTGGTGCCTGACCAGGCTGCTTCATGATCTGTCTCTGATTGGCAAGATCCCCAGAAGAGCCCAGAGCACAGGCTCGCTCGCTCGCTCACTCAACGCAGACCTGGACCCCCAACCCACCTGGAATACACCACAGTGGAAGCTAGGCCTGAGTCAAAGTGAACGTTTGTAGCAGTCAGCATTCAGTTGCCATGACAAAACACTGGAGATAGGAACATGAAAGTAGGAAAGGTTTCTTTTGGTTCATAGTTTCCATCCATGGTTGGTTGGCTCTACTGTGCTGGGCCTGTGGCAGCATCATAGATCACGGATGAATGATGCAGAATGTCTGTTCACCTTATGGTGTCTAGGAAAAAAAGAAAACAGAGAAGTGGGGTCCTCAAATCCCCTTCAAATGTATGTGCCCAATGACCTAACTTGCTTCTGCTAGGCCCACCTCCTAAAGGTTTCACAATCTCCTAATAGAGCCGGGGCTGGAGACCAAGACTTTAAGATGTAAATCTTCAGGGGTTAGTCAAGATCCAAGCTATAGCACCCCATTAGTGAGGACAAGGCTGGTGCCCACAGCATCTGATCAGCATCTCTGAAATGAATGAGCCCACTTGATGAGCTGGGCTCTCAGGGCCAGGTAATGATACCCACTAAAATGGCCCCTCCTAGCTCCCCAGTGGTCACTGGAGCTGCTGAGAGACAGCTTGGCATTGCCCACTTCCAGGCTCACAGGTTCTGATTGCCAGAACCTGCTACATCTCCCATGGAGAGATTTCTGTTCTGGGACGATCTCAGCCCTGGCTCTCATACAATATTAGAGGCTGGACGGGCACAGTTAATCAACAGGCAGAGTGCCAGTGGCTAAGTGAGGCAGGTGTACACACACACACACACACACACACACACACACACACACACACACACCATGCTAATGCTCTTTTAAAGCATTCTTTCTAAAATCTTTTTTGGAAGTAAGTCTCTGAGGATGTGTTTTGTGCTTCACTGACAGCCTCCTCTAGGCAGGGAAGTTGTTACACAAGCAATATTGAGATGACACTAGGAAAAATGACCGCGGCCGGGCGGTGGTGGCAGAGCCAGGTGGATCTCTGTAAGTTTGAGGCCAGCCTGGTCTACAGAATGAGCTCCAGGACAGGCACCAAAACTACACAGAGAAACCCTGTCTCAAAAAAAAAAAAAAACAAAAAAAAACAAAAAAAAAAAAACAGAGAGAGAGAGGACTGCCAAGGTGTCTCACAAGAGTATGCTGACCACTGACTACTGCTTGACATCATGTGCTGTGTGAGTTCTACCTCATTTTTGTTGCAAACTAAGTACTTTTTTATTATTTTTATTTTATATAATTGGTGTTTTGCCTGCATGTAGGTCTGTATGAGGGTATTGGATCCCCTGGAACTGAAGTTATAAACAGTTGTGAGCTACCATGTGGGTACTGGGAATTGAACCCAGGTCCTCTTGAAGAGCAGCCAGTGCTCTTAACCTCTGAGCCATCTCTCCAGACCCAGTTTTATTTTTTTAAAAAAAGATTTATTATTTTTATGTACCTGCATGTATGTGTGTGCACCATGTGTGTGCCTGGTGCCCATGGAGATCAGAAGAGGGCGTCAGATCCCCTGGAACTGAAGTTCTAGATGGCCTTGAACCAGGCTGGAAACCAAACCTGGGTCCTCTGCAAAAGCAGAAAGTGCTCTTAACTACTTAGCTATTGTAGCTGAAAGTTTTCCTATGTCCTGCCTGGCCCACGGTCAGGACAAATCTCTCTCACCCGCCAGTCCAACAAGTAAACACACAGAGGCTTATATCAATTAAAACTGCTTGGCCATTAGCTCAGGCTAACTACTGACTAGCTCTTACATTTAAACTCAGCCCATTTTCTGTCTATATGTCTATATGTCACCACATTCTCCATGGCTTTACCTGTGTGCCATTACATGCTGCTCCATGGACGGTGGGCTGGCATCTCCTGACTCAGCCTTCCTCTTCCCAGAATTCTCCTTATCTGCTTATCCCACCTATACTTCCTGCCTGCCTGGCTACTGGCCAATTAGTGTTTTATTAAACCAGTGTACAAAAGCATTATCTCACAGCAAGCTATCTCATCAGTCTTGCTTTTTTTTTTTTTTTTTAAGACAGAATCTTAGGCTGGAAAGATGGCTCAGCGCAGTGGTTAAGAGCACTGGCTGCTCTTCCAAAGAACCCAGGTTTGATTCCCAGCACCCACACAGCTGTTCACAATTGTCTGTAGTTCCAGGGGATTCAGTGCCTTCTTCTGGCCTTTGTGAGCACTCACATGGTAGCAGACATACATGCAGGTAGAACACACATACACATAAAATGACAATTTTTAATATTTTTAAAAAAAGGATCTCAGGGTTGGGGATTTAGCTCAGTGGTAGAGCACTTGCCTAGCAAGTGCAAGGTCCTGGGTTCGGTCCTCATCTCTGGAAAAAAAAAGGATCTCCTTACTTAGCCCAGGCTGGCCTGGAATTCATTATATAGCCTGGGATTATAGGAATGTGTCACCATGCCAGGCTCCTCCATCTTCCCTTCTTTGAGCATGCTTGGAAATGTCCCTGTCCCCCAGTGCTTCCCCTATGAATATATGCAGGCTCCCTGAATAAAATGCTGGCAACCCCCAGAGCTCAGGAGGGCGTCCCTGGGGAATTAACTTCTGCCTGCCACAGGTGATAAACCTTCCCATGGTTGACTCCTGACCATGCTTACTCTACTTCAGAGTCAACAGAGTGTGAACAAATTGGCAGCCCAGATGTGACATTACCTCTTCAGGGCTCATAGACTCGTTTTCCTGCTCCCAACTAAAGAGGTCATGAGCAAAGGGGGTTCTCCGAGAGAAGCCCTTCTACACTGCTGAAAATGAGTCCCAAGCCAGGAAGGGTGACATGAGGCCCTGACTCAGTGCTCCTGCATGGCCATCATGTTCCTCCATGAATTTGGTGGCTTCTCAGAGTATTTACTCAGGTGTGTCCTCAAACCAGAAAGTGACACCTGAGTCACATAGCAGCATCTTGATGGAGGAATAGAGAAGAGGCAGAGTGGTCAGAACAGCACTCTGAGCCTGCCTCTCCACTGGGACACTGGACTGCCTGCAGGCTTGTGCCTATGGTTCAGGAGAGTAAAAGGTGTCCCAGTCCTGATTAGAGGCCAATCAGGGAACCCTGAATATAGAAAGCCTCAGGAGAGGTTGGGCACAATGAAGAAAGATTTTTCTTTGTTCTAGCAAACCTTCTGAGCCAAGGTTGGACTATTCAGGAAGTATTTCTATCTGTTAAAGGAGGATCCATGGGATGTGTGAGGTTTGTGAATTCTATTTCTTGGTTTTATGGAATATATTTTTCAAGAAAAATACACACAGCTGTATTGTATTAGTTGCTTTTCTATTGCTGTGAAAAAAAAAATACCATGACCAAAGCAACTTAGAAGATAGTGTTTAATTGGGCTTATGGTTTCGGAGGGTCAGAGTTCGTGTTAGTGGAGTAAAGGCACAGTGGCAGGAACAGCTGAGAGCTTCCATCTCAAAACTCAGGCAGGAGGCAGAGGGTGTGCTAGGAATGGTGGGTGACTTTTGAAGCCTCAGAGACTCACTCCATGACACAGCTCTTCCAAGAAAGCCACACCTCCTAATCCTTCCCAAACAGTTCCACCAACTGAGGACCAAGTGTTCAAGCATATGAGCCTTTTGGGGCCATTCTCATTCAAACCACTATACATATGTTTTTAAAAGAAAAGCCCAATTATGAGTATGTAATTTCATAGTTCTAAAATATTAATGAAAATGTTGTAGCTATGCAAAGAATTGTGGCATTTGTTCTCTCTCTCTCTCTCTCTCTCTCTCTCTCTCTCTCTCTCTCTCTCTCTGTGTGTGTGTGTGTGTGTGTGTGTGTGTGTGTGTGTGTGTGTGTGTATGATTTCTTCTATCAGTTTCTCTTTTTTCCATTAAGTAGCTGAGATGAGCAGCAGGTATCCACCCAGAGGGGAGTCCACTAGGGTGGGTTCCATTGTTGGCTAGGCTACTAAAAATAGATGTTCAGGACTGAAGGTTTGAAAATAGGTTTTCAAATGATAGTACTATCTTACAAATAAAATTATTGTTCAATAAAAATGGGGTGAAATTTTTTATGTGTATTTATGGTCTCATATAAAATAAACATCTTCAACAGAAATGAAAATTAAGCAAAATGAAGGACAAACCTTTGATTAAAAAGGGAAACACCCTCCCACTGTTTGAAGGCCCTCTTGAGTATGACTCACTCTACCTCCGTGGGTCAGGAGAGATGTGACCTCCACTGTTCCTTGGGTGTCTGCTGAGTAAAGGATCAGCCTCTGCCTCTGCCACCCCAAGATCTTTCCTCTCTTTTACCAAAGGCATCTCCCAGAGAAGCTGTACCAAGATTCTCCCCTAAACCTATGGAACCCCTCTTCCTGACAACATCACTAACTATAGGACCAATTCCAAGGCAAGAAAGGAAATATTTACCCATCGCCAAGTTCCATCCGGATCACGGCCCATCATTTAGGGAAGCCAAGGCAATAACTCAAGCAGGGCAGGAACTAAATAAAGCAGGACCATGGAGGAACACTGCTTACTGGCTTGCTCCCCATAGTGTGCTCAGTCTGCTTTCTTATATGACCCAGGGCCACCTGCCCAGGGGTGGCACTGATCACAGCACTCTGGACCTTCACACATCAATCATTAATGCACCACACACACATACACATACACACACACACACACACACACACACACACACACACACACACACACACTCCTGCAAACCAATCTGATGCTCCCTCTTCCCTGATGACTCTAGCTTGTGTCAAGTCAACAATAAATAAATAAATAAATAAATAAATAAATAACAATTAACACAAGAGGGGTATGAACCAAACCAGGGGCAACTCACCATCTTCCCCAGGAGTTGTGCCATGGAGCTCGTGGTGTTGCTCCATGAAACACCACCAGACCCTGAAGCTTACCTCTGAAAATGTCTTAACTCAATTACATGATGCCTGAGGACAAGGGTGAGCGGGACAAATTATCAGCATAGAAGTTACCTTGGAACAAGCTAACAGCTCAACACTTCTTAAAATACGAAACCACACCTGACAGTGGTGGTGCACGACTTTAATCCCAGCACTCAGGAGGCAAAGGTAGGCAGACCTCTGTGAGTTCGAGGCCAGCCTGGTCTACATAGGGAGTTCCAGGACAGCCAGAGTTGTTACACAGGGAAACCCTGTCTCAACAAAAAGCAAAACAAAACAAACAAACAAACCAAACCAAACAAACAAAAAAAAAAAAAAACTGGCTGCTCTTGCATAAGACCAGGTCCTGTTCCCAGCACCCACACGGCAGCTCAGAACATCTGTAACTCCAGTTCCAGAGAGTCTGATGCCTTCTTCTAGTCACCATGGGCACCAGACATGCACATGGTGCACATACATGCATGCAAGCAAAACATTCACACAAAAAATAGAAGTAAATAAATCTTTAAAGTAAGGCTCAACATGCTCCGTCAGGTTTTCCAATACTATTTCCATCTTACTGGTTAAGAAACCAGGGATGGTGCCGGGCGGTGGTGGCGCACGCCTTTAATCCCAGCACTCGGGAGGCAGAGCCAGGCGGATCTCTGTGAGTTCGAGGCCAGCCTGGGCTACCAAGTGAGTTCCAGGAGAGGCGCAAAGCTACACAGAGAAACCCTGTCTCGAAAAACCAAAAAAAAAAAAAAAAAAAAAAAAAAAAAAAAAAAAGAAACCAGGGATGGGAAGATATAGGGTCTGTGGGTGATAAATGAAATTATATAAAATATTCATCCTATTTTTTCTAATCTCTGCTTTATTGGCATATCTTCCTGGGGTTAAGTACAACACTGTCCTGGATTTAAAGGGCTCCTGTGTCCCACAGGACTCTGAGTTATTTGCCTTCAAGTGGGAGGATCTGAGACACTACAGGACTGCATTCCCAAAGGATTCAAATTCTCCCCATAAAGAACACATCATACTCTCTCCGATCGAGCTCAGGGAACACGGAGGAGGAGAGGGCAGAAAGGTTGTAAGAGCCAGATGTTGAAGGAGGACAGTTGCAAAACAGTGTCTTCTGGAAATGAAAAGATCGCTGCACTCACGCACTGTGGTTGCCTCAGTACTGGATCAAGCCAGTTGACAGTCCAGCACTGATGGGGGCGGGGCTCACAAAGCCCTCCCCCTAGGTGGGGAGCTACTGGCATTGGATGACTCCTGGGTAGGAGGGTGAGTTTTCTTCAGGGATGTGGCTGCTGGTAGGTTACCTAGGCTTCCAGTGGATGGCTCTATATCCAGGAGCATAGGGAGAGCACTACCTGGACTCAGTGAATTGTTAAAAAGATAAAAGGAAGACATAAGGTTGGGGGGAATATGGTGAGGGGTCTGGGAGGAATTGGAAGAGGGTAGGGGAGTGGGTATGGTTAAAATACACTGTATAAATGTATGAAATTCTCAAAAAATAAATTAAAAATACATTTCAAAAAGAATTCTCCCTACACATTTCAGAGAAATCTTGAGCAAGAACTGAAGACAATTCAGTCTGGAAGACGGACCTGTTACCATATATAGACAAAAGACAGAATGAAAGCCAGTCTAAGGAGACCTCAGACAGAGACATAGACACAGTTTTAAACTTGTTGGCTGAAAAGAGCTCAAAGACCTCCAAGGAGAAGGCAGAAGCATCTCAAGAAACGGTGAAATACCCGTTCCAGTCTGGTTTCTGTTACTGCGATAAGCACCGTGACCCAAAAAACAACTTGGGGAGGAAAGGGTTTATTTCAGCTTACAGACTGATGGAAGCCAAGGGCCGGAGCTTACAGGTAGATGTAATCAAGCCGTTAACAAACTCAAGAGGTCGCTACTGAGTGACCCTGCATTCAGTCTGCCAGACAAAACTAAGCCACTTCATGGATATGTTCGTGAACAGGAGATGGCAGGCAACTGGTGTATTGGTGCAGTTGCTGGATCCCTGAAAAGGGATAGTGGCTTTAGTTCCTGTGTGGTGGGGTTGGTCACCTTGTTTGAGGACAATTGCTGCGACTTGCCTTTTCATTAAAGAGGCAGAAAACTGCAGAGCACTGGCAGATGCGGTACCAGGTCTCTGTTGTTCTAGACACAAAAGGCCATCTCTGACGGCAAAGCAGCTGAAGGTTACAGACCACCCTTTCCATCCAACTTCCAAGACCCTCAACCCTGCTACTCTGCTACCTGGATCACAAGAGCCTCGAGTACAGAGGTTCTCGACCTGTGGGGTCTGGACCCCCTTGGGGTCGAATGATCTTTTCACAGGGTCCACCTAAGACCATCAGAAAACATAGATATTTACATTATGATTCATAACAGTAGCAAAATTACAGTTATGAAGAAATAATGAAAATAATTTTATGGTTGGGGCTCACCACAACATCAGGAACTGCATTAAAGGGTCACAGCATTAGGAAGGTTAAGAACCATTGCTCTACACGACTGTCTGGAAGGGAAGGATCCACCATACCCAAGCAGATACGACCTGCAGGCAGCCTTTGTGAGATGCTGGAGGGTGTGGTCGGTAGATAGAAGCAGTTATATGACCAGAGTCATCTGTGGGCTATAGCTTCTAGACCATGGCGTGCCTAGGAGTTCAGTGAATCAGCAGGTGACCAGGTGGCACCTGGCACTTCCTGGCCAGTCTCCCAGATCTAGGCCAGTTCCCTGACCCAGAACCTATTGCTTTAAGGCAAAGCCAAGCATCTTTCTGGAAGAACTAGTCAGTGAAGCCAAGAGTGTACACAACAGTGATTTTTCCAAGTCACTTCCCATAAGGGATCTGTGGCTTTTCACCACAGCAACTTTGGTGGGGGTGGGTATGGGGGTTGGGGTAGGGAGTGGGAGAGAACTAGCCCTCTTGAGTAACGTGGAGAAGAGTAGGAGCCGGTGTCCACGATAAAGCAGGAAACATGTCATGTTCTCTGTTATTATTTGCATGAGAAATGTCCCCTCACAGGCTCATATGCTTGAACATATGGACTCCTGGTGGTGCTGCCTGGGGAGGTTTTGGAAACCTTGAGGCAGGAGTCATAGTGGAGGTGAGTCCCTGGGAGAGTTCCTCTGAGGTCTCTAGCCCAATCTCATTTCCATCTGGCTTTCTGCTTCCCACTGCTCACCCTCCTGCCATCATGGCTTCCCACTGCTCACCCTCCTGACAGCATGGCTTCCCACTGCTCACACTCCTGACAGCATGGCTCCCCACTGCTCACACTCCTGACAGCATGGCTTCCCACTGCTCACACTCCTGACAGCATGGCTCCCCACTGCTCACACTCCTGACAGCATGGCTTCCCACTGCTCACACTCCTGACAGCAGGGCTTCCCACTACCTCACACTCCTGACAGCAGGGCTTCCCACTACCTCACACTCCTGACAGCATGGCTTCCCACTGCTCACACTCCTGACAGCATGGCTTCCCACTGCTCACACTCCTGACAGCATGGCTCCCCACTGCTCACACTCCTGACAGCATGGCTTCCCACTGCTCACACTCCTGATAGCAGGGCTTCCCACTGCTCACCCTCCTGACAGCATGGCTTCCCACTGCTCACACTCCTGACAGCAGGGCTTCCCACTACCTCACACTCCTGACAGCAGGGCTTCCCACTGCTCACACTCCTGACAGCATGGCTCCCCACTGCTCACACTCCTGACAGCATGGCTCCCCACTGCTCACACTCCTGATACATGGCTTCCCACTACCTCACACTCCTGACAGCATGGCTCCCCACTGCTCACACTCCTGATACATGGCTTCCCACTGCTCACACTCCTGACAGCAGGGCTTCCCACTGCTCACACTCCTGACAGCAGGGCTTCCCACTACCTCACACTCCTGACAGCATGGCTTCCCACTGCTCACACTCCTGACAGCATGGCTCCCCACTGCTCACACTCCTGACAGCAGGGCTTCCCACTGCTCACACTCCTGACAGCAGGGCTTCCCACTGCTCACACTCCTGACAGCATGGCTTCCCACTACCTCACACTCCTGACAGCATGACTTCCTGCCACAATAGATTGTTTGTGGCATTTTCCTGTGCCCACAGCCGCTCTCAAATAACCACTCAGAGTCTTAATATTACTTATAAATGCTCTGGCAATAGCTCAGGCTTGTTACTAGCTAACTCTTACATTTAGATTAACCCATATTTCTTATCATGCTCTGCCGCATGGCTTGGCACCTTTTCTCAGCACAGCATGCTCATCTTGCTTCTCCCTGTGTCTGCTTGAGGCTCCTCAACTCTGTCCTCCTTCTTCCCAGCCTCCTCTGTGTCTGGCTGTCCTGCCTATACTTTCTGCTGTCTAGCTACTGGCCAGTCATCTTTTTATTTGACAAATCTTCATAGTATACAAAATGATCATTCCACAGCAACTGTATTCCCTGATTCCTGAATGAAAATAAATATCTCTGTCTCTCTCTCTGTCTCTGTCTCTCTCTGTCTCTGTCTCTCTCTCTTTCTCTCTCTCTCTCTCTCCTGATTCCTGAATGAAAATAAATATCTCTGTCTCTATCTCTGTCTCTGTCTCTGTCTCTCTCTCTGTCTCTCTCTCTCTCTCTCTCTCTCTCTCTCTCTCTCTCTCTCTCTCTCTCTGTTTCTAAAGACAAGGTATCTCTATTTAGCCTTGGCTGTCCTGGAACTTACTCTGCAAATCAGGGTGCCCTTGAACTCAGAGATCTGCCTGCCTCTTAAAGGCATGCACCACCACTGCTCGGCGAAAATAAACCTCTCTTAAGCTACTTCAGAGAGGCATTTGGTCACGGTGGCATAAAGTAACTAATAAGCTCCAATTACACAGGAGAACTAGGTGATAAATGAAGTTCTTAGACAAACGGGTGCAATGACTCCCAATAAAAAAGAAAGTTTCTAAGGTATTCTAAATGTGATTGCAAAGTCTAGGGAATAGAGAGATGTGACAGATAGCTTCCCATCACTGTAGCAAAACATCTGAGATGATTTGCTCATAGTTTGCAGGATCCAGTCCATATTGTTGGCCTACTGTTTTGGGCCTGTAGCAAAGAAGTACCTCATTGCATGGGTGTGTGGCACAGCAAGCACATTTACATGAAGCAAAGGAGCAAAAGAGAAGCAGGAAGGAGGGGGGGGCTCTGAGAGCACCCCCCCCCCAATAACCTAAGGTTCTCCTGCAAGGCTCATCTCCTAAAGGTCCAGCCATCTTTCAACAAGGCTACCCTAGGGACACATAGCCTGCAGGAAATGTTTAAGATCCCAACTACAGCAAGGTAGGGAGAGCTTAATGGAAACCAGTCAGGTACCACAGGCAAAGCCAATGAAAAGGCTGCGTAGAGAGATGGCTCAGTGGTTAAGAGCACTTGCTGCTCTTGCAGAGGACCAAAGTTCGGTTCCCAGAATCCATGTCAGGAGGCCTACACTTGAATATAATTCCAGCTTCAGGGGATCCAGTGCCTTCTTCTGGTCTCGCCAGGTACCCTCACACATGTGCACATACATGCAGTCACACACACACACACACACACACACACACACACACACACACACACACATAAATAAAATGAAATGATTTTTTTTTCAAAAGGTTAAGTTGAAATTTTGACTTAAATCTCATCCTTGGCAAACCACCAGGGCCACTTTGTATGCTTATGTGCAATCATTCTGGCCTGTTGGGTCTGCTTCTTCCAAGAAGGTTTGTCCAAGAATAGCACAAGTTCCCCACTACTTGGTCCATATAAGCAGTATTTTCCTTCCAAAAAGTTAAAAAAAAAAAAAAAGGTACTCTGTAGTTGGGCTTTTCTTTGGGCTGCCAGCTCACAAAAATCCATAGCAATGTAAAATATTTGAGACTAGTGGTTGTTTAAAAGTAGATTCAACAATCCATCCTTTAATCCCATCATTTCTATATTATATTATATATTGTATATATTTCTTTACTATAAATTATATATAGAAATGATGGGATAAATAGAAATAGAATATATTATGTAATATAGTTATATAATATATGATCTAAATATATACTATATAAATATTATAAATTAGAAAATATAACATAAAAATAAATATATATTTATATATTATAAATTATATTAGAAATGATGGGATAAAAGGGTAGATTGTTGAGTCTACTTTTAAACAACCACTAGTCTCAAATATTTTACATTGGTATGAATTTTTGTACATTGATACAAATTTAATGTTATTTTTGTTATACTGTTATATTGTTTTGCTATACATATATATACATATGTATACATATATGTATCTACTCTTGTTTAAGATATTGCACCTATGCAGCTCATTTTAAAAAGTTATGTAAAGTTTTAGACTTTGAAAGTTACTTAGGATATTAAAGAAATACAGCTCAGTAGTTAGTCATCTATAACAACCAAACTTAAGAGTCATGTTAGGCATGTTTTCAAGGTATATCAACAGAGATGTATTTTAAATAGATATCTGGTCTTCAAATGCTTCAAAGACATATAGAATATGGCATTTAAGCTGTTTTAATAATACAAACCCTTTCATGACAATGAGACACATCTGCTCCTGGCAGCACCAATCTACTTCAGAGAAGATGATGGGCATCAAAAAACCTCCATATGGAGTTTGCTTTCTTCGTGGCAAAGTTAGTCACTGGGCAAAGAAACTGCCCTTGCCTTGACTGCTGACAGTGTTCTGTCCAAATTGGACAAGTAAGGCACAAAAGAAAGCAACTGCCAAACTTGGCCAAATCAGGGATGAACAGTCCTTCAAAAATTCCTGCTTCACAGACAAATCTGTCAGATAGTCTAGGTCTGTGGGCTGAAGATGAATGCTCCAACATTGCAGAGGAACCTTGGGTGATTGTCCAGGCAGCCAGCTGTTTCTGTCATTTCTCTTAGTTTTGGAAGTTGCTTGCTCTGCACTTCCTATTTACTCAGGTAATATTATATCCTTCTCAGTTTTTGATGGGGTTGAAGACTAGAGAGTTATAGTTACAGTTTTCCTTAGTCTTGATAGAAAGTAAATTAGTTACAAAACTTCGGATTCATCAAGATAGGACAGACAAAGGAGTATTTTCTCTGAATTTGCCAAATACAAATGGACTGGACATTATGAATGTAATTTTTACTTGATAATTGTTCTTATTGTATCTAGTTTCATTTGTTAAAGTTAATACCTTTCCTTTCTATTTAGAAAATATCTGATAATTGTTCTTATTGTTCTTATAGTTTTAATGTGTTAAGAGTTAAAACTTTTCCTTTTTATTTAGACAAAAATGAGGAAATGTTGTGGAATAATCTTTTTGTATAATGTGAAGATGTGTCACTCTGATTGGTTTAATAAGAAGCTGAACAGCTGATAACTAGGCAGGATTTCCAGGCAGAGAGGACACTAGGAAGAAGGGCAGAGACACAGAGCAAGCAAGATGGACAAGATGGAGATAAGGTAATAAAGCCACAAGACAGAAAGTAAATTAATAGAAATGGGTTAATGTAAGATATGAGTTAGTTAGAAACAAGCCTAAGCTAAGGCCGAGCTTTCATAATTAATAATAAGACTCCACGTCTTTTGTGTGTGTGTGTGTGTGTGTGTGTGTGTGTGTGTGTGTGTGTGAGCTGGTGGCCCAAAAAGAAAAGTCCATCTACAGTCCTCTTATCTCTAGACCCAGTAAGCATATTTCCAGCTGCTTCCTAACATTATTGGTAATGTAGTGTAGGGTCTCTGTGACCACCACAGCCAGCAGTGTAACGATCCATGGGAGGCAAGGAGGTAGCCCAGTTCATCATGACTAAGTAGCTGGTGCTGATGTATTTAAGCATGGCACAATTTGATGAAAATTTTCCTGGTGGTAATTAATTCAATCTATGTGCACAATAAAGCCTAAGACACGGCTATATCAAAACTCTTTGAAAAGTACATGTGACATCTTCCATAAAGATAGGTTTTATAGATTGACAAGCTCATGATAAGGGTCTGAGGAAGATCTGGTGCAAAGGTCAGCAGGCTATTAACTATGTCCACTCCAAGCCTTCTTTTGACTTTATTACTTTATCTCCATCCTGTCCATTCTGCTTGCTCTGCATTTCTGCCCTTCTTCCCAGTGTCCTCTCTGCCCCCATATCCTGCCTAGCTATCAGCTGTTCAGCTTTTTATTAAACCATTCAGAGTGACACATCTTCACAGTATACAAACAGAAGAGTGGGAAAATTGAGCTAAGCCCAAGTGAGTATGCATGCATTCATTTCTCTCTGGTCTTGACTGTGGCTATGATTAGTTGTTTGAAGTTTTTGCCTTGACTTCTCCACAATGAGAGACTTTAACCTGAACCTGTAAGCTGAAATAAATGCCTTTCTCTCCTAAGCTGCTTTTTGTTGGAGTATTGTAGCACAGCAACAGATATGAAAGCAGAAAAGGTCTATAATACATTGCTCAGGAAACCTTTTCTATGACAGATCCCTTGGTCTCAAGAATATTAGTTTGAAGACCAAATGAAACCCCAAAACTTATTCCAACCTTTCTGGCCAATTTATTAAATCAGAAGTAAAGCCATGTTAGGTAGAATTAATACCAACATGAAAGCCATTCTTCTCAGTGTCCTTTATTAACAATGGCTAATTGAATACCTGATCTCCAAAAGAACAATCATGTTGGAATTCAGTTGCATCAGGTCGATCATGGGAGGAAGAGCTTTAAGGTCATGGAGTTTTGTTTTAGCAATCCCATCACTCTAACAGAACGCCTGATATAATAAAGAGGGAAGGATTTATTTTTGACTCACTGCTTCAGAAAGGTCAGTCCATCCTGGTGAGAAGATATCATGTGGTTTTCCTGGGAAAATATCAAAAATTATCTAGTCACCAGATAGGGCACTGCCAACAGACCAGAGAAATTATTCCATCCAAGTGCACCTTGATGCACCAATGAGCACTGGGAACCAGGCAATGTGCTCTCGAAGGTGTGTGTAGTTGAGATAGGAGCTGGACATTGTCAGATTCTAAGTTGTATTAGCAGGCTGATCAGCACTTCATCATAGAACAGAAGTGGTAGGTTCCGGGTCACTTCTCAGCAGGTCAAAAGGGTATGTGCATGTATGTCAGCCACGGGTGGGTCAGACACTACCTCAGCCATACCAGCATTTCTCCCTCAGCTCAAACCTGTAGCCTCATGAGGTAGCTCTCTGCAACCAGCTGATGGGGGCAAAATACTCAGCCCTGACTCCCACGTGTTAGCTTCCTGTGTTGATACTAGCCAAAAGTCACTGCCACACATCTTAGGGGTGACCCTAAAGAATGGTGAAGGGAATCCTTCTAACACACTAAACTATACTCAGTTTTGATCATTTTGTATAGAGGGAAAACAGGCTGATTTACAGACCCTGTCAACAACTGGCAAACAGCTGAGTTGATTGACACCTGTTCGGGCTCTCATATCCAGCCTGGAAGTGCGGAGGAGTGGCCTGGTGGGGGCGGAACTACAATATAGTGCCTGCTTCTTCCCTCGGAGGGACCAAACTCCATTCTCCGGTAGCAATGAGGGTGATAATAAAACTGAGACTACTGAAAAGGGCGAGGCACTTGCTGCCTGCTGGTGAAATACATAAGGAACACTAAGAAATGCAGTAAGCAACGATTTGAGTTCAGTGCAAGGCTGGAGTGGGAAGATCCCTCAGGCCCAGAGGAGTTTAAGAACTGCCTGGACATCTTAGCAAGATCTGTGTCTACTCAGTTGGTAGAGTGCTCGCCCAGCACCCACAAAACCCTAGCCAACGTGTGATGCCCAGCATTGCATCAGTCAGGCATGGGGGTACATGTTAATAACGTTTTAATAGTATTACTATTTTAGTATCAATCAACTAATATTTAATATGGAGTTGATTAATATTAGTATTAATTTTTAATGATATATTTCATGTTATAAAATAAAAATAATGTCAAAAACGTTTTTTGACACGGCATCTTACCACAGCTCAGGTTGGCCTGGAACTCACAATCTTCCTGCTCTAGCCTACCCAGTGCTAGGACTATAGGTCTATACTACCGTGCTTGACCATAGTATCAAAACTTTGAGACAGGACAGGCCTGCTAATTCATCAACCTCAGGCTTCAAGAGGGCTCCTCTCCACAGCTGGGCACTGACCCTGCACACTGACAAGGATCAGCTCAACTTCAGGGTCTTGTGGGGACTTCATTTTCTTCATTGCTTATTTTCCTCAGTCCTTTGCTTTTGTTCTTGGGGATCATTACTCAAAAATAATGCTTCAGATAAGTGCTTGTCTCTGCTTGTGTTTTTTAGTAGTTTGAGGTAAAAGAATAAACCTAAGTAAGATTCTAACAATAACATTCCACTCAAAAGATATTTCAAAAGTACAGAAAACCTATGAGTAATTTCGCTGGGTTAAAAAGCACAAACCAAGCCAGGCATAGAGTCACACGCCTTTAATCCCAGCACTCGGGAGGCAGAGGCAGGCAGATCTCTGTGAGTTGAGGCCAGTCTGGTTCTACCTAGGGAGTTCTAGGACAGCCATGGCTACATACAGAGATCCTGTCTCAAACAAACAAACAAATAAATAAAAATAAAAGGCATAAACCAGAGTTGTCCTGGCACATTAGGCACATGGTCTTAAAGGACAGGAAAGGAAACTGAGGTTGTAAGTGGTGGGAAGCCAGCCGAATCCTTGGGCTCAGACTTGAGGAGGCTACCAAAACCAAAGAAGAAGAACCAACAGAAGTCCCCCGGAGTTTCCCGCAGAGGGTCTGGAGAAGCAAGCCGGTCTGTGCAAAGAGATGGGCTCCTCAGCCTGCCGCTATCACCAGCCCCGTGGATCCCAGGACACAGGCTCCAGTGTAGGCTAGGACACGGTGTTCCCAGGGCCTTAGTTGCGGATACTGAGCAGAGAGAAAAAGGCAGTCTCGGCCCTCCTTTGCCAGATCTGAGAGCCAAATCTCACTAGTTTGTCCTCTCTCTGTTCCTCCCTCCCTCGGTTCCTGGACAGGGAATGGGCCTTTCTGCAAATAGAAGGCCTTTCTGTCCAAGAAGGCTTTGGCGCCTTGCCGCAATAAAGAGCCCTGGGCGCCTGAAGGGTGCAAAAGGACAAACATCAGAGCCCAGACGTGGTGAAAATGTGACTCCATTGCTATGCTTCCGCAGTGGGCCAGCTACGTCCTTCTGGTGTCTCCTATAGAGGCCCCAGGGAATCTTCAAGAGGACTCGGGACAACTCAGAGGCCTGTGACCCGACCTTTTTTAGTTCAGGGCGCATCTCTGACTCAGCATGACCTCGCACATCTCTTGCAGGCTCCCGAGCCACTGTTGCCGCTTTTCAAGGTGAGGATCCTGCTGTTCCAATGACGCTTCTCCGCCCCCCGCTGTCTGGTGACGGTCTAGAGCCGTACTGAGGCGCATAAGTGAGCTCCCACGCTGTCGTGTGTCACCCACAGAGGTCTCTTGCGAACGCTGACTTGAATTAACTGTCGGGTCCGCCCGCCTGAGCTCAGACTCCAGACTGGGAGAGTGGAACAACGGACTCCTGCCCCGGGCTAGGCCTGGCAGGACGCGGACATTGAAGCCAGCCAGGGTCAACCCCTTAGAGACCTTGCTCTCCGGACGCAGCTCCTCCCTGTCGCTCACCCTCCCACGTGTGGCTGAGAAATCCGGAGCTCCGGGCTCGCTGCACGCGCATTACACAGCAGCGGATCCCAAGCGGGAGGCCCAGTTGGAAGGCCTCTGGGTGCGGAGGGAAAAGAGCAGGAGGCGGAGCCGACCCGGGAGCACCGCCCCGATCGGTGGAGCGCACTAGTCTCCAGGTGCCTCGCTCGCACTGGGGGTGTGGTTCCGAGGACTGGGCTTCCCTGAGCTCCGCACCAGCCCCTAGGAGCTTTGCGGCACCCGCAGCGCATTTGCACGCCAGATTCTCCTATTAACCCCCTTGTGCAAGTTGTGAAGGAGAGGCAGGAAGCATGCGGGACTACGACGAGGTGACCGCCTTCCTGGGCGAGTGGGGACCCTTCCAGCGCCTCATCTTCTTCCTACTCAGCGCCAGCATCATCCCCAATGGCTTCAATGGTATGTCAGTCGTGTTCCTGGCGGGGACCCCGGAGCACCGTTGCCTTGTGCCTGACACCGTGAACCTGAGCAGCGCGTGGCGCAACCACAGTATCCCGTTGGAGACGAAGGACGGGCGACAGGTGCCCCAGAAATGCCGCCGCTACCGACTGGCCGCCATCGCCAACTTCTCTGCGCTGGGGCTGGAGCCTGGACTGGACGTGGACCTGGAGCAGCTGGAGCAGGAAAGCTGCCTGGATGGCTGGGAGTACGACAAGGATGTCTTCCTGTCCACTATCGTGAGCGAGGTAGGTGACAGCGCCTTGCTGGAGATAGTCACTGGGAATGGAGACTCCACCGCATCGGTGCCCCCAACAGTCCCTGGCAGTGCCTGGGTCAATGTCACACTCCGTCTCAAACGTGCCAGGCACAGAATGGGGTTTTGAGTGCGTTCTCAGCACAGGCTCAGAGCTGATGAATTTCTGTGTGCCACGGAGGGGATGGAAAAGAGTGTTGTCATCAACTGCCTTTTCCTTTCCGTGTTTCACAACACTTAGAGTTTCCCAAGAGCCTCAGTGCTTCCCTGGGCAGGCCAAGCCCCATACTGTCTTGGTATACAGTCAGATGTTTCCTTGCCACCGAGGAGAAAAGGGATGTGGTGGTCTGTTGAGTTCAAGTATGACACACGAAGGATCTTGAGACAGAGAAGGGCCTCTGTGTGGAGGCCCCAATTTCTCCAAAAGGAGGCAGCTGTCCCTTGACATTGGCTAGATGCAAGGAGCCAAAAGTAGAACCTGGCATTTGGATACTCCTGTGGGAAGTGTCAGCTGGTGGGCAGGAGCTCCAGCGGGGACCGCCTACCTCTAAGTAGTCTGGGAAGGGGTTCCCTAAGTCACAGAATCTGGATGTGGATCTACTCCCTCTCTGTGTTTCCTGCTGCACATTTGCTAAGGGCCAGGTGAAATTATTAGGTCAAGACACACAGTCTTTCTGAAAAGAGCATCCCTAAGAACCGACTTCCTGCTATTGATCAGGCTGGTAGGATGTCCCGCTTTCCCACCTTCCAATGCTGCCTCTGTTCCCTCTTTCTCCCAAGGGGGTTAAAAACAACAACAACAAGAAAACTATGTTCCTCCCAAGGGGATGGGGGGTGGACAACTAACAGGAGCCTCGCCTGCTTCTTTATCTCTTTCCCTCAGCACCATGTAGCAGTCATCAAAAAAATGTGTCTGGCCCTGGGGTGTAGACAGCTAGGGTGTGGGTCCCACCTGCAGAGCTCAGATGCCTGTGGGCCATACCAGCTGTGTTGTTGAGAAAATTCACTTCAACCCTACTTAGTGTTGGACTTCAGAAGCCAAAATTCAAATCTTGGCTTGTTTCATGTGTGACGTTGGGTAAATAAACTCCCTTCTCCTCGTGGAATAACTAGATCTGGAGATACTGCAGGAAGGAGACGTAAATGTGAGGCAAATCTGGAGATAAGGGATGGTTCTGTTCAGCAAAGAAGTGGCCAGTTCTGGGGATGGGAGCCCTGTAGATTGGGTAAGTGGAGCTCAGAGGAAGATAAGAGGCTAGAGCTGCCTCTAGGGCCAGCTTGTGGGTATTCTGAAGAGCTGACTATAGTTTGAGGACCGTAAAAATAGCAAGCCTAAGTAAGATTTGTGCTTTTATTTTCTTCTTTTGAGACAATGTCACAGGATATAGGCTTGTCTAGTCTGTAACTCACTGCATTACCCAGGCTGGCTTGGAACTCACAGTGATCCTCTTGCCTCTGCCTCCTAGATACAGAGACTTATAGATATATACCAACTCTCCCAACCCTGTGTTCTTAGAGTCTAATCTAGCTGCTATGGAAAGCAAGATTGGGAGAAAACTGTGCACTGTCACTTCTGCAAGAGAAGTACTCAGTCAAGAGTGGCGGCTGTGGAGGATGCAGGGCTCATGGAGAGTGGATGAGCCTGTGGCCCCCTCTGGGTCTCTCACATTAGCACCCTGCCTATCTTTGGTCCTCATGTGGCCTGCCATGCCTCTCCCGCTGTGCCTGGCCCTAGGGTATCTAAGACTGAGAGCCAGCTCATCCTTCAGTTCTGGGATTATTCCCTGCATCTAAGTTAGAGGTTGGAGTCACTAGCTGCAACCTTCACAGACTACTGGTCCAACCTGGCTCCTGTCCTCCTCCTGGATGGTTTTGTTTGCCTGAGGATATGGTGGTGGTGGGGGTGGGGTGGAGAACTACCAGCTCCTGAGTTCATAGGTGCCCCACCATGCTGTCCCCAGGGGCCTCTGGGCACACCTCGCGATTCCTACCTCACATACCCACACTGTGACCTGCTTTGCTTTGCAGCCTCTCTCTCTTGCTTGCTTTTTTTTTTTTTTTTTGGGGGGATGGTGGGAAAGGCAAAGGGCACTGGTGGCTGGAAAGAGAAGGAAAGGAGGCAAGAAGCAGGGTGAGTAGTGTGGGGTGGGTCTCTCCAGAGGGCGCTGGAGCTCAGAGTCTGGGTGAGAGCTAACCACAATAGAAACAAAGTATTGTGGAGAATGTGGGGAGGATGGAATGCCCATGTGTTTCTGGTGAGAATGTCACTCAGTTACAGTTTCTGCAACAAATACCCAACACAGGGGTTTATAAAGAGACAAGGTTCAAGTCTAGGATCAATTGGCCCTGTTACTTTTGGAGCCTGTGGTAAGGCAGCACATCCCGGTGGAGAGTGTGTGCTAGAGGGAAGCAACTTTCCTCGTCGAGAAGACACCAGGGTCCCCAAGTCCCCTTCCAAAGACCTAGCTTCCTCCCAGTGGGCCTCACCCCTTCAAAAGCCCACCAACCCACAGCAGCTTCAGGCTGGGAGCCAAGCCTTCAACAAATATCTTTAGAGAAACATTTAAGATCCAGCCTCTATCCCAGCACCCAAGCAGCCGAGGCAGAAGGATTGCTATGAGTTCCAAGCCGATGTGGGACACAGCACGAAACCCTGTCACCAAACAAAACCAAACCCGAACCGTGGCAGAAGGTATAATGACACAGTTGCTATGAGAAGAGTATTAGTGTCCTTCAAAAAAAACAAAAATAGAATAAACTGGGTGTGGTGCATGCCTGTAATCCCAGCACGTAGGAAATGGAAACGAAACCCAAAGTCATCCTTGGTTACACAATGAGTCCCAGAGCAGCCTGTGATACCTGAGACCCTGTGTCAAATAATAATAATAATAATAATAATAATAATAATAATAATAATAATAATAATAATATTCCCATACAATCAACCCTTTGCACTTCTAGGTAAATGATAAGTTTTTGCACCCCAATAGGCCTCTCCGCCAACTGAGCAATCCAAATCAGACCTAATCAGACCGAATTAGAAAAAGTGCAGGTTTAATGGGTAAAGTATTCCCGGGTGATTCTCTGGCCCTTCAGAGAGGAGATGGGGACAAGAGACCGGAAAACCACATGTCTGTTTTCTGGGATGCAGCTTAAATACCCTGTGGAAGTGGTCTTGAGCCTCTCTGGGGGAGGAGCTGTGTTTGGAGGGTTTAGGGAAAGAGATAGGGGAGGGGAGTTGAGATGGGTAGTCCACCAGAACATTCCAGACTCTTTGGGTATATGGATGCCAGGGTGCCAGGGATTGAGGTGGAGCTCCCACCCAAACAGTAAACACTAACAGAATTGAAACAGGGTCTCAAAGAGTTACTTGTTAGGCTGGGAGATGGCTCAGTGTAAGAACACATACTGCTCTTGCAGAGGACCACCGTTCAGATGCCAGCATCCGAGTCAGGGGCTTACAACTGCCTGTAACTCCAGCTCAGACACCTGTGCTCTCCCGTGTGCACATTCACAATGAATAAATATTACAAATTACCTACACATCCATGTTCATAGCAACATTGTTCTTGAGAAGCCAAAAGATGAATGCACCCTGATGTCCATCAATAGCTTGAATGGATACATAAAATGTTGTATATATGAACAACAGAGTTTGATCTCACTTGAAGAGAAAGCAAGTTGTGGGCACAGGCTCTATAAATGACTGGGGACAACACCATGCTTAATGAAACGGGCTGGTCACACAGACACAAGACTTAGGTAAAGCACAGATGAACGTGATCGCACAGGCCTGGAACAGCACTGAGGGGGGTGAGGTAGGAGGATCGAGGTCAGCCTGGAATGCAAAGACTGTCTCAAAACATGAGAGAGTCAGAGATGGGAGGAGGCAGAAAGAAAGAGGGGGGTGGGATACGAGATGATTGTGGGTTATTGTTGCTTAATGGGTTTCCGGGCACACACAGCCATTCCCAGCGTTTTTAAAAACATGGGTGCTGGAGTCTTCAATCAGATCCTCATGCTTACATAGCCAGTGTTCTTTCACACTAAGCTATCTCTCCGGCCCTCTTTATACAATTTCTTAAAGAGTAGATGAACAGTGTCCACCTACAGAGAGATGGCCTCCTGTAGATGGGCTATATCACTTGTGGCACCAGCAAAATGGCATCACAGGTGAGTAGTGAATAGCACTAAGACAGACCCTGGTCACCCTCTTGCCTGCACCTCTGTCTAGGCATTGTGGGCATTTGGGAAGCTTTCTCCAAGGCTTGGGTTGTGGCAGATAGAAAAGGTGATGGCTGAACCCCTGTCCCCAAAGATGCAGGGCCAGACCTCTGAGAACAAGCCATGTGCCAGAGCCCATGCAGACTTAGTGACAGTGACAGTGAACAAGATGACCTCATCCTTACAGGCTGAGCCCAGGGCCTCTGACAGGTCCCTTCATCCTGGCTGGCAAGGGTAGAAGGACTGTCCTCAGAATGTGCCTCTGCCTTGTACTCCAGCACCCTGATATCCTCCAGAAGAGAAAGGGCCATCCAAACTGTCCCTGGACCCCTCCACAGAAGGACAGGGTCAGCCAAGAGTCCAGAGAAATGTCTTCCATAGACACCAGGAGATAGGAATCGCATGTCTGGACTGTGACTCCCATGGGTACGCCTATCTCTGGGTGCATCCACAGATAAGGTGATTTCCTCCCTTAGGGGCTGTGTGTGAGGTACCAGCCATTCAGCCTGTGGAGTTACTAAGAATCAAATTTCTTATCCTTATTTTGAAATAACTTCTGATTCAAAGAAAAGTTATTAAAATAGGATAGAACATTTACATAGACCCTTCAGCTAGCTTCCTCTGGCCTTCGCAGTTTATTTATTGTTTTTCTCAGACAAGGTATCACTCTATAGCTCAGCCTGGCCTGGAACTCACTGTATCATCCAGGTTGGGCTCTTCTTGACTCTGGCCCCCCCATGCTGGGATTGCAGACATGTGCCACCACACCCAGACCTTCTGTTTTCCATTTAAATTACCCATAATGCATTTATCAAAATCAGGAAATTAACACTGGTCAAAGTACCACTAGTGTACTGTGTTCTGATCCAGTCCACCATTACACTTAGCTGCCATGTCTCAGTCTCCAGTGTGAGATAATTTTTCTGCCTTTCCTGATCTTTTGTGACCATGATGTGTTTTAGGTGTTGTTTTAATGAGTGGCCCCTCAACTTGGGTTTTTGTAATTTTTCTCACAATCAGATTGCACTATGTGGTTTGGGGGTAAGAATACAACAGAAGTGATATATTTTCCCAGCCTCAAACCAGGTATATAACCAGGCACATGCTGACACTGTCCGAATTACCAGTGATATGAACATCAATCATTTGGTTAAGTTGGTGTCTGCTGGATTTTTCCACTATTATTAATAGTATTTTTCTCTTTCAGAGTTAATATACATTTGAAGGGAGATGCTTGGAGATAATACAAATTTTTACCCACTTAGTTTAGCACAGATCTCCAGACCTTGACTGAGATGACTAATACTGTAGTCTTTGCCTAGTGGCGATTTGAGATGATTCTAGAAATAAAGGCTCCCCTCCACAGCCATTTATTTCTGTGTGTGTTTATTCATGTATGCACGGGCTCATACTTATTTATTTCATTTAATCAGTTATGTCTAATACTGTCCTTAATATTCTGTAGCTCCAGCTTTTCACCTTAATTATTTAATTATTTTTCACTTTAAGGAAAAGACTGTAAAAATACAAGGTGAATGTTTTCTGTCTCTGGACTCTGGGCTAGAAGGGTCTCTGATCACCCTGTGAAAGGTGTCTATCCTATCTAGTAGATAAGTTACCCACAGGGTGGTATTAGTGCAGGAACAGAGAGGCGCAGGGATGTGTGGGACTTGGTATAAGGAGCTTCTGTTGGGGAAGGAGGGACCCTGAGCACCCTAAACAATCGTGTGATGATGGGTGATTTTCACTGAGACCTACCATGGTGGTCATACCTTTATCTCTAGGGTCATGATTTAGTCCTTCAGTGCCTATACCTGAGTAAACTCAGATGCCTCCTGCCCTGAGGCTGAAGGAGCAGGGAGGGTAGGCAAGGGCAGGGCCTGGGCATAAGCTGGCTCTTGCATGTCTTCTTTCCTCACAGAACACCATTAGGTATCCTTGACCCTAGTCCACAAAACGGAAACACCTAGAAAGCTTCATGTGAACCAGACCTGGATTATCCTAGGCTTTGTGCTTTAGAGACCTGGAAGGAGGCCTGGGTCCTGAGGGCCAACCTGCTCAAAAGGCCCTTCAGTAGCCCAAGAAGGGGCTGCTGTCCCACCCTAGCCGCATCTGTCCTCTTCTGCAGCTGGCTATATCCCTGGAAGTCTGGGGATGAGGTAGCTGAGGGTGTGACCATTCCCTCAGATAGAACCTGCAGCAAACGGCCTGTGCCCTGAGAGGCACCAGTTTTGTGTCACCCTTCCTAGGATCAAGACACTGGTTTCACTCATAGCCCCAAGGTGGGCCAAGTTCTCAGAGGAACGTGGGGCCCCATTCCAAACTCATAGGGAGTTTCTGAGGATGGGAAGGGAATAAGGACACTGACTAAGGGCCACTCCAACAGCAGAACTTAATACAGACTATTTCCGCTGGGGTCTATGTGGGCCTGGCCAAGGGACAGACCTGGAGGAACGGGCAGTTTGCTTCATTCTACCCTGGTTACTAGAGTTGTACAGGTCAGCCTGGGCCCCAGCAGTCCTAACGAGCTGTGCTCAGCTGCTCATCCCAATAAGCAAGTATATAAACCAGTATTGATGAAAAGCAGGAAAAGGAGATTATTCAGTGCAGCCACATTAGAAAGAGGAACCAGAAGTCCTATGACAGCTCAAAAGTCCACCACCGGGGTCCTAACATGAGGCTCAGGTTTAAATGGAGGGCAAGAGCTCTGCTCAGCTCAGCTAAGGAGTCCTGGTCGAGGTGTGGTCCTGCCCATCTTCACTGTCTGGACGCCAGTCCCTCCTGCAAAGGGAAACTTATTTATTTCCAGAAGAAAATAGGCCCTCTGGCTGGCACCGGCATCTCAGCCTTTTCCTTCTCCCAGGAACTCCTAGGAAAATTACAATTTCTTCAAGTCCATTGTTTCAGTAGTCTGCTGGACAAAGAGGAGGACACAGATGTTCCTTCAGATTATCTTCGTTCCTGCCAGGATGGTTTACCCTGGGATACTGCTGGTGGCCAAGGTGAGACACTGTGCCCTCTCTTGAGTCATTAGACTAAAACAATGGGCCCCATGGCATCGGATTGGCAGCTTGGCTGTCAAGATGGCTTGAATATTAACTAAACCCCTCGGCACTCAGATGTGCCCTCACGGTTCCAAAGACAGCGTGCCAGCCAGTCCCCGGCTGACTTGATTTTCAGTCCGCCTTCAGAAAGCATGCCAGGAAACGAACCGAGGAAGACTGGGGACTGCCCCTGGCTTGCCCCTGGCTCTGGCTTGAGTGCGCTTCCCTGTTTATCAGCTACTTGGTCACCCTGCGGCTGTGTTCCTCTGACAACTGACTCTGGGATGTCAGAATGCACCTTTGTTCTCAGGCTGTTTCACCTGCCCCTGCTGCCAAGCCTCCGGATAAACAGACTTTGTTCATCCCTCCCCGTGGGTAGACAGAGTCCAAGGTGGCATGGCGACAGAAATCAGGCAAGCTGGGCAAGAGGCCCTGACAAGTGCCAGGGGTCTTGGGCAGCACTGCCGTCCTTCCCTGTTGCTGGCTGTTTTCTCACGTGTAAAGGCTGTGTTGGTACCTGATGCATGTCTCCAGAGCTCCAAAAAAGACAAGAATCTATCTCTATTTGTGACCTAGTCAGTGTAGAGGGAATTGGAGGGGGGAGGGGGCATGTGGAGAAAGGATGGGTTTATTCCTATTATACCACAGGTTCCCAACCTACTTCACTCTTATAGGAAGTATGGGTAGCCCAGGCTGGCGATTCCTGCTCAATGCTTGCAAGATAAGAGGGCGGGCAGATGTAGCAGCCCATGCCTGCAATCCCAGAACTCAGGAAGCAGAAGCAAGAGGATCCCAAATTTGAGGCCAGCCTGGGCTACACAAAGAGATCTTTTCTCAGAAATAACTAACTAAATAAATCACCGTGCCTGGGGCTAGCCTCATACTGACACCTTTGAGGGGTTTTCCTCCGAGCAGCTGCTGGTACGGATCCAGTCTATTTGTTCATAGCTAGAGTAGGGCCTGGGAGGGCCATGGTAGACCCTGTCCCCAAATACAGGGACGGAGTCAGGGCCCCTAGGGCCTCTCCTCTCCACAGCTCCCTCTCCCAACCGCACCCTGCTTCTCAGACTTTCAGCTCACAGCTGTTACCCGGGCCTCATGCCCCGTGTCCGTTGCTCTAACCCCGAATGGAAGACCTGAATCAGTAAAAGAATGGTTTTCCTTACATTTTTGGACCCAAAGGGGAAAAAGTCTCAGCTTAGGCCCACCTTGTCTGTAGCAATACTGTAATTTATAGAAAGGATTAAGCCAAAGCCTTCACAGGAGGCTGGGGTGTAGCTGGCATGTTAGAGGGCTTACTCTGGGTTTGATCCCTGACATTGCATAAACTGGGTAGGTAGGTCAGCCACACCTATAACCCCAGCACTTGGCGGGTAGAGGCAGGACAGTGAGGAGTTCAAGGAGTTCTGCGGCATGACTAGTTGGAGGTGAGCCTGGGATACATGAGCGCTTGCCTCAGAGGAGAAAACAAAAGCTCGCATATGATTTATTCGTCTGCATAGGCAGATGTGATGGTGAGATAAGTTAACCAGAACTGTGAAATTAATCTTTTCCTCTAAGACAGCTCCTCTTTGGGCCAGGGCTTTCCAGTCTGCTCTTCACTGTGGCATAGAAGTGCCTGGATACAAGTTAATCTCATAGATTGTGTTACACTGTTACACGGGCAGTTTTTGTTTGTGGTAGTGGTGGTGGTGGTGGTGGTGGTAGAACCCCAGGCCTCTTGCGTACTAGGTGAGTGCTCTCACACTGAGTTACATCTCTAGCCCCAAACATGCTTTTAGTTGTGGCCCAGCCTCCGGTAACCACAGAACTCCTCACTGGCACCTCTCCACCGATGGTAGCTTTTCCTGTAACCCAGTTTAAGGAGGGAAGACACTGAGAACAATATTCATTTCAGCAGTCTCTTGTCTCAGTTGTTTATAAAGAAACATAGGAGCAGGGTGGTGGTGGCGGCGGCGGTGGTGGCGCACGCCTTCAATCCCAGCTCTTAGGAGGCAGAGGCAGGCGGATTTCTGAGTTCAAGGCCAGTCTGGTCTATGAAGTGAGTTCCAGGATGGCCAGGGCTACACAGAGAAGCCCTGTCCCTAAAAACCAAGGAAGAAGAAGAGGAGGAGGAGGAGGACAAAGATGAGGAGGAGGAGGAGGAAAGAAAAAATGCAAGTAGAATAAGTAAATAGCCAAGAAGGCAAAAAACAAAAAAACAAAAAAACCTGAAGCAAAGTATTTGCAAATCCTGTATGTGACAAAGGAGGATGGGGACATGGCTGGTTCATTAAAAGCAAATGCTGCTCTTGCAGAGGACCTGAGTTTGCTTCCCAGAATCCATGTCGGCAGCTCACAACCATCTGTCACTCCAGCTCCTGGAGATCTGATGCCCTCTTCCGGCCTCTGAGGTCATCACACACACACACACACACACACACACACACACACACGCCCCTCACACTCTCTCTTTAAAATAAACGTTTATGTAAAAACGTATGTGACGAAGGACTTGTATCCAGAATGTGAAAAGAACTCTTACAATTTAAGAAAACGAAGACGTGCTCACTTTGGCAGCACACTTACTAAATTTGGAACGATACAGAGAAGATTAGTGTGGCCCCTGCGCAAGGATGACATGCAAATTCATGAAGCATTCCATATTTTAAAACAAAAAGACAAACCAACTTTCATAAAGGAAAAAAATCATTTGGTCATTTTGGAAAATAGGTATTTCTCCATTCCAAGGAAAATTTACAAATCAGTAAGTAAATGAAAAGATTCTCAGACTTTCCAACAGCAGTGTGATATATACCACAGGTCTGCTTCCTGATGAAACTGTTACTAACTAACTAACTAACTAACTAACTAACTAACTAACTAACTCTAACTCTTTCTTTCTCTCTCTCTCAAAACAAAAAAGGAAAGCTAAGTCACAAGCCATCTTCTCCCCCACACCCTGACACAGAGATGATACAGCCAAGAAAACAGGGTTCTTACTCCCTGTGACTCATAGTGTTCCATCAAGAAAGGCCACCAATGCCTGCCCCACCTCATCCCTGCATTCCCTGAGCTCTGGGTTGCAGAGGCTAAAACCCTGGTGAATGCAGCCAGGAAGTCAGAGGCTGCCATCCTTTCTCCACCCAGCCCTTCTGCAAACAGGGGCAGCTCTGTCCACCAGCCATTAGGTCCAGAATCCCAGGGCCTTGATTGCTGTTTGTCCTGCTTATTTCTGGGCCACAGGTTCTATGCAAGAGGAGGAAGCCAAGCCGGAAAGCAAGCCAAGCAAGGAGAGAGACACAGACACAGAGACACAGAGAGAGAGGGAGGGAGAGACAGAGAGAGACAGAGATACAGAGAGAGAGGGAGGGAGATACAGAGAGACAGAGACACACAGAGAGAAACAGAGACACAGAGACACACAGAGAGAGGGGAGAGAGACAGAGACTCAGAGACACATGCACAGAGAGAGAGGGAGAGACAGACAGACAGACAGAGACAGAGAGAGGCCAAAACCACACAAAGGGCCTGCCCACACTCGGCAACTTCCTCATGAAGAGGTGCCACCCTGAGAGAAATGGGCCGCTTTCCCTGCCTGCCAGTCTTAGGGTTTCACCTGGGATGAAAGTGGCCCAAAGAGCACAGATCACTGAAACTGTCTCCACACGGTGGAAGAAGCCCAAGATTGCTCCAGAAAACAGTGGAGATTTTGTGGAAACTCAAAGGTATCTGGAATAGAGCAACGAGCTAACCCACAGGTCACCTCATCACCAGAAAAGAAAAAAAACAAAAAGAAAGGAAGGAAAAGCAGCCGAGAGCAGCCTTCCTGAGGTCAGAGCAAACCTCAAAATGACTCCACCCAGTGTCTCACCAGAGGTGACCCGGCTTGGTGGTAAACATGGGCAAAACCCCATTCTATTCCATCGGGAAGTGACGCAGCCTTGTAAAAGTGAAAGAGAGAAACTGCCCAGACTTCTGCTTCTTCGGTTTTTAACTTGTATTTATAATTCTCGATTTATTTAGTACATGTGTGTATATACACATATGTATGTGTGCGGCTCGAAGGTGTAGATGTCAGAAGACAACTGGCGGGAGTCAGTCCTCCCCTCCCACTATGTGGGCAACACGGATCAGTCTCGGGTTGCCAGGATTGACAAGTGTCTTGACCCATTGAGCCACCTTGCCAGCCTCTGCTTCTTCAATTTTAAATGAATGACTTGAATGGTAAGCTCCAAAATATTTATCTGTTTTACATTATTGCATTTTTACATTTTTTTGTTTTATGTGCATTGGTGTTTTGCCTGCATGTATGCCTGGGTGAGGGTGTCAGATGCCCTAGAACTGGAGTTACAGACAGCAGTGAGCTGTTATGTGGGTGCTAGGAATTGAACCCAGATCCTCTGGACGAGCAGCTGGTGCTCTTAACCACTGAGCCATCTGTCCAGCCCCCATTATTTCATTTTTTAATAATTTCTTAAATGCTACTTTATACTTCTGCATTTTTGTCTGTGTGTAAACACCTGATGCCTATGCATGAGATGCAAAGCCAAGGTTACCCAACCAGTGAGGAGTGGAAAGGGGGAAGAGGAGCTGTGCAGAAAGAAGGCCTGCTTGTCAGATTTAACAAAGACTGCCCTTACAGTGTGTGTTTACAAAGGAAATAGAAACTCTGGGGCGAATAAAAAAAAAAATCCCAGCCGGGCGGTGGTGGCGCACGCCTTTAATCCCAACACTCGGGAGACAGAGCCAGGCGGATCTCTGTGAGTTCAAGGCCAGCCTGGGCTACCACGTGAGTTCCAGGAGAAGCACAAAGCTACACAGAGAAACCCTGTCTCGAAAAACCAAAAAAAAAAAAAAAAAAAAAAAAAAAAAAAAATCCCAAGAAGGTGTTGGTGAAGAATTGGACTGGCAGAAGAAAGAACCAACAAACTTTCAGATAGAAGAATGGAAATTCTATACTTCAAAGAACAAAAGGGGAAAGGGATAACAAATGCACAGAGCCTCAGGGAAATGGGGGAATGCCACTAACATCAATATACGCATTAGAATATTAGAGGAAGACGAGAAAAGACCAGGAAAAATGCTCCAAGAAGAAATGACTGAAAATCTTACAAATTTAACGAAAAACATTAAGCTCCACATTTCAGAAGCTCAACAAACCCTTAGGTAGAATAGGACAGAGAGATCTGCATTCTGCTATGCTATAATAAAAATACTGAAAGATGAACACAAAGGGAGACATTTGAACTGAAAGCAGCAAAAATATGACTTGTCACATACAAAAGAATTCAATCAGCTCCAAATACAATTAGCTTTTCGTGCCCATAAATAATAGAAGACAGAAGGTGGTGCTGGTGATGGGGTAACATTCTAATTGTTGCAAGAAAACTTTCACTCCTACCAGCACCTGTTGGCATGTCCCTCTTTAATTTTGACCATCCACTGCTGGTGGGGTTGAAAAATGGATTGTAACTTTGGAAAACAGAATGAGAACTCCCCTAAGGGCTAAACATACACCTACCATATAACCCAACTGTTACACTACTATGCATATACCTAAGGGAAATAAATATACCCACACAAAATCTTGTATATAAATACTTATGATGGCATTATACACTGTAGCCAAAAACAGTGAAATGTCTATACATTTAAATAAATAACATATGCTATATCAATATTATGAGTATTATCCATCAATAATGAGGGATGAAGTACTGACCCAGGCTTCCACAGCATTATGAACTTTGAAAGCATCATCCTAAGTGAAAAAGGCCTATAATAAAAGACAGCATATCAAGGCAAAGATGTGGCTCAGCATCAATGTGCTTGCCTAGCATGGACAAGGCCCTCTGTTCAGCCCTTAGTACTATAAAACAAAACAAAAATCAAACAAATTAAAAACTATGTGGTATGAAACATCCCAAGTAAAGAAACCCACATGGTCAGAAAATAGGTATGAGCATGTCATAGACTGGGAAGAGACGCAAACAGGGTTGCCTGCTAATGGGCTTGAGATCTAGTCCAAGAGTGATGAAATATCCTAAGAGCAGAAGATGTTGGACTAGAGAGCTGGCTCAGTGAGTGCAGTGCTTGCCGCACAAGCATGAGGCCCTGAGTTCGGATCCCCAGAACCCATGTAAAGCCAGATGCGGTATTATGTGTCCATGATCCCAGTGCTGCTATGGCCAGATGGGAAGTGGAAACAAGAGGACCCCCAGAAGCTCATGGGCCATTTAACCTAGCATACACAATAGCAACCAAAAAGAAACCCTACCTCAAACAAGGCGAGATGCCCCAGCTTCTCCTCTGACCTCCACACAAGGATCATAGCAATCAAGCACCAGCATTATCACACAGAAACACACAAACACATACATACGTACGTGCACACAAGTGCATAAAGACACAAGGACCATGGCAGTCAGGCACTAGCATTATCACACAGAAACACACAAACACACATACAAGCACACAAAGCCTAGGAGACACTGCTGCACTCAACTCCACGGCTATATTAAGAACTGCAGAACTGCACATTTTACAAGCATGACTTCTGTTACCTAAGTTATACCTCAACAAGCCTGTCATTAACAAAAGGAATTAAACACGTGGGGGGGTGTTTGTTTCTGGCTTTGTTTTGTTTTTTGTAGATGGTCAAGAATTTTCACAGTCAGGTTGTAGAGGAGCTGGGGTGGACATGTACTTTGTTGTTAACTATTAGCTCTTCCTTTCTTCCTGAGAGGGGGATAACCTGAGCGGACACTGTAGAGACCCATGGCTAATGCATAAGAGGACCGATGCTAATTTCTTACTCACAGTCGTCTATGGATTAAGTCTGCTTACAGAAGGATTTTATATCCTATGGTAAGAGCTTTCATCATACTTGAGTAGAGCAGGTTTTAGTTCTAAGATCTCTTTCCTCAAGCCTGGTTCAAGAGTAAACACTCTACTTGTTATCTGGGCTACTTTAAGTCACGGCTTTCCATAGCAGAGAGGCACGGGTCATTTGAGAGGGAATCTTATCTTAAAGCAGTTTGCTTGCATTTACACTTCCTGTCTCAGGAGGGACTATGGTCTCTTATTTAAAGATGAAGGAGATGGAGGACTGAGGAGATGGCCCCATCAGTTAAGGTGCCTGCCTCAAAATCTTGAGAACTGTCTTCGGATCCCTAATACCCACATAAAAACCTGACATGATTCTGTGTGCCTGTAACCCCAGTGCTGGCAGGGCATGGAGACAAGCAGATTCAACGGGCTTTCTGGCCAGCAACTCTAGATGAATGGCAAGCTCCAAGTTCAGAGAGAGACCTTGTCTCAAAATACACACAGTGGAGGAAGACCTCCATGTGTACATACACAGGCACGCTGACCTGTGGCATGCACAAATGCACCCATACGCACAGTCATGCATACCTGTGTACATACATACACTTCACATACATACAATTTTTTTAATGAAGAAGCAAGGCTGATAGAGATGAATGTGTGGGCAAAGTCACATATCAGAATTGCCAGAATCTAAGAAAACCTGTGTTCTTTGACTGCTTTCCAGGGTTTTCAGTTTTGTGCAGGACTTATCTTTATGGTCCTTCACAGCTTTGGTACAAGCTGAAACTGCCAAGCTTGAACTACTCAGAGAGTTAAAAATCAAAGGTGCCTTTCAAGTATAGTGCATGGTTCTCCTAGCCCCAGAACCACATTTTCCTGTTACTTCTAATTGGTTAGTATTCATTCATTAACAGTTTAGGTATGTACCAAGTGCCCAGCCCTGTGTTGTTCTAGGCCACCTAAAACACAATTGTACTGATTATTCAGGTATGGCAGCATTACCTTTCTGATGGAGGATAAGAGGAAAGGCTGACTTTTTTCTTTCCCTCTACTAGAGAGCAAGAATAAAGTAGCCCATAATAGAACCTGTTCACAAGAATGCTGGGTACATGCAGACACATGTGCAGAGCTGGTCTGCCTTGCTTGACCTTGAGACTTATGAAGGAAAAAAAACTATGTCCTGTGCCCAACACAGACCCTGGCCTGGGGCAGGTATTCAAGTCAGCTGAACAAATGATTAATTAATTCCTATGACCAGTCCACTAAAAAAAGAATTTGAATGAGTCACTTCATTGCTCCCGTGCTTTCATTTATTCACTTACGAAACAAGAAAAAAGAGAGTACCCATCCCATAGGACAATGTTGAGTGCTCTTGAAGCAAGATAGCATGTACACTAAGCATCTGGTACGGTCACTGGGTATGGTGGCACAAGTCTGTAATCTTCGCACTTGGGAAGATTAGAAGTTCAAGGTCACCCATAGATACATAGCAAGTTCAAGGCCAGCCTGGGCTGTCTGAGACCTTGACTCAAAAAAATACACTATCATTGTTATTCTTATTATAATTTATGTTGAGAGATGTAAAAAGTCAAGAGTGACCTTCCATCTCTTCTTTCCTTTTTGTTTTCCTCTCAACAGTAATAAGATTGAATTCAGAGCTTGTGTATGCTGGGCAAGCACTCTGCCATTGACCTACAACTCCAGTCTCTTCCTCATGGCCTTTGTGAGCTGGTTTTAGCTATTGAAACAACTGAAAGACACATGGTGCAGCTAGGTAGATTGCACTCTGCTCTGTTGTAGAAACCTCTGATAAGAATAAGTGGTGATGGTTACCAGTGCTGGTTACCATGCAGAAAGGTCATGAGCCATGACAGAGCCCAGTATCAGAGCTTTATTAGGAGGAGGGGAGCAGAAGAACCAGGCCTGGGAAAGGAGCACGGGCGGAGAACAGAGAGAGAGAGAGAGAGAGAGAGAGAGAGAGAGAGAGAGAGAGAGAGAGAGAGAGAGAGAGAAGGGAAGAGGGGGGTCCGGCTTTTTAAGGAGCAGGTGGGCTTATGGAGCTACACCAGGCATGCGCTGATTGCGTGACCAGGCCGCAGGCACGTAGTCACCAGTGCACACTGATGACATAAGACAAAAGACCCTTTGCTTAGCTCCTAAACTGTGCATGTGCATCATGCAGCTGGAGTGAGAGCAGAATTCTACCATTCCAGACTTTTTGCTTATTATAAAAAAGCGGCCGGGCGGTGGTGGCGCATGCCTTTAATCCCAGCACTCGGGAGGCAGAGCCAGGCAGATCTATGTGAGTTCCAGGCCAGCCTGGGCTACCAAGTGAGTTCCAGGAAAGGTGCAAAGCTACACAGAGAAACCCTGTCTCGGAAAAAAAAAAAAAAAAAAAAAAAAAAAAGCGAGTGAACAAGAATAGGGGCATCATTTCTCCCAGAAAAACTGCTTCCAGCTGACCTGTTGGGCATCGGTTGACTCTTCAGGGGAGTAGGGAAGGGGGCTTCCGAGGTAGACAGTCGTCCTGGGATGGTGGGCTGTCATCTGCTGCCTCGGAACTGTTCATCTTTCTTGGCTTGGCACTCTGGCTGCTTTTGTGTCTGACAAGATGCTGGTGAGACAGAGAAAAGCTTAGAAGAAAGAATTATTATTATTATTATTATTATTACTTTACTCTGGGGGTTCCCAGGATGATGGAGGGGGTCCCAAGACTAGGAAAGTTTGGGTTTGGCACTTATCTTGAAGTAGATCCAACCTGTCAGGTGGGTTTAAGCTGGTTTCTGGAGCTTAGGAAAAATTTTAAACATATTAAGAAGCAGCCATGAGAAAATTAAAGTCTTGGGCTGGTGACCATTGTAGTGTTTAGTACTCTGCTGGTTAATGTTAATGAGAGACAGAGAGAGAGAGATTGGAATATGTTCTTAATTTTTACACAAGATAAGCTTTATCAGAGACAGATTATTTTAAGGCAACTGTTTCCTTTATTAGTTTAGCACCCAGGAGACACAGGTGATCAATTGCTGAGAGCATTTAACAGTAACAGATGGTTATATTAAAGTCTGTTTTTTGCAAAGCCCAGACCTTTTTGGTCTTGGGGTGTAAATACCCTTTAACTGTTACTGTTCCTTTACCACCTGTGTATACATATGATGGTCCTTGGATTCTGGCTCTATGGTGATTCTGTAAAAATTAGCTGAGTAGTTAATCAGAAGAGGGAACCAGGAAGAGAAAAGAATGGGGTGAGACCTCATTCTTCAGAAATTGGGGACAAGGCAGAGAGCAGGGCCCTGTCTGTGTCTCTGTGCATGGAAAGCACTGCTGACTGGTCTGGAGTGAGGCACATGGAGGGAGCAAATGAAATGAAAGCTTCTACCTTAGCTGGAAAATCTTTTCCCATTAAGTAACCCTGAAAGTACAATTAAGTCTGGTGAGGTGGTAAGGCTGTCTCCCTACCCCAACAATAGGGAAATGAGAAGGAGAGGTGGTACCCCAAAACTCCCTCAGGATTGATTAAGTGGCTTGGTATCCAACAGGAAGGAAATGGATCACCTCCATGCTGCATACTGGGTTCCCTGAGAGCTCAAGGCCAAGCCTATGAGGTCTGCTGGAGGTCTTTGTTTGTCCCCTTACCCCGAGGTGCCGGGGGCAGTCAGCTGACCAGTTGTCTCTCTAGGTGGCACTTTGAACAAGGCTCAATTGATGGCCCAGCAGGGCATGCACTAGCCCGTGTGGCCTTCTTTCCTGCACTTAAAACAGGGACCCAGTGGCTTTTGGGAGATGGTCAGATAGCGTGTACCAGCATTTGGCAATTCTGTTCACGGCTTTCTCATTTCTCCATGGTACACCTTAAAATGCCACAGCTGGAACTTCTGCCTGTGGGGTCAGGAGCCTTGCTCTCCAGATGCTTAAGTTTTAGCCCTTATGTCAGGGAGGGCTGGGAGACAAAAGACCGATTTTATTCCATGTCTTGATTTTTTTTTTTTTTTGATAGTTTGCTGACTTGAATAGCTTTAGAGCCATCCTGATTATTGTGATCCCCATGTGGATCCTGATTGTAAACTTATTTGCATGCGTCCTAGCCTGTTTCTAGACCTGTCTGTGCTTAGCGGCCTTCCCACCCGGTACCGGAGAACAGATAAGGTTCTTTGGAGTCAAAGATTCCTTAGGTTCATGAATGCAAGTGGACTGGAGAGAGAGAAAAGGGGGGGGGGCGGTTAGAGCTTAAGTAAAAGCATGGGGAAGAAGTTAGATAATTCCCGTGAAATATCAGGGTTGAAGCAGCCATTATGTGGCCAACTTCAGAGGAGGAGTGGAAAAACAAGGAGAGGAAGCCCCATGTCCCATGGCTACAGCTGAGACAGAAAAGAAATAAAAAATTAAAATAACAAACAGGATCCCCAGGCTCCTATCCCGGGCGTCCCAGAATAGGCAGTCTGTGGACCGGCATTAACAGCACCAATTACCCGAACTGCCATCACAATAAGGGTAAAGGTGGGCCTACGTACCAGATGACTCCCTGGGAGCCCAGACAGCATTCACTACTTCGTCAAGAGAGAATATGTTGTGGTACACAGCCGAGGACCCTGGGGGTCCAGCGTGAGAAATATATCTCAGGCTACAGTCGTGGGAAATGGTGGGGGGATTGGAAAGGGGAAAACTCACCAGTCTTGTTAGTGGGTGTGTTGTGAGGGTCCAGCAGCTGGGCAAATGAAAAAAGCCAAGCAGGCAGTCACGGGCAGCACAGGATTCCGGATGCAGAGCCCCAGACATAGAGCGCTGGAAGAGCCTGTCTCATCACGGCACCAATGATAAGAATGATAAGTGGTGATGGTTACCAGTGCTGGTTACCACTCGGAAAGGTCACAAGCCATGACAGAACCCAGTATCAGAGCTTTATTAGGAGGAGCGGGGTGCAGAAGAACCAGGCCTGGGAAAGGAGCACGTGCACAGAGCAGAGAGAGGGGGATAGAGATAGTGGGAGCAAGACAGGACAGAGAAGGGAGGGGGTCTGTGTCCGGCTTTTTAAGGAGCAGGTGGGCTTACGGAGCTACACCAGACATGCGCTGACTGCGTGACCATGCTGCGTGCACATAGTCACCAGTGTACACTGATGACTTAAGATGCAATACCCTTTGCTTAGCTCCTGAACTGCGCATGTGCGATCACACAGCTAGAGTGAGGGCAGAATTCTAACAACCTCAGTCTTAGACCCTGAGGATCTGGGGGGGTGGTGCACATCCAGTACTCCTCCCCCTACATAGCTTGAGCCAGCTTGTTGCTACATTTCACTCTCACCAGAAAGGAAAGGGGGAGCCTGTTTTGAAAACATTAATGTTTGGCTTAAAAGGACATTCCCCAGAACAAGGCCAGGCAGCTGGTTAGTGAGACATCCACTTTTAGGCTCTGATCCTCTAACTAGTAGTGTGTTTGTGTGTTCATGTGTGTTCATGTGGGTAGGATTTCCATCCCATCAAGAGAAACAGGTCTTCCAACAGATTGACTATGGCACCCGTTACCACAGAGAGTTCACTGGGTCCTGGCTAGTGGGGTTTCCAAGACACATCCCTCAAATCCCAAGGGGTTAAAAGCAGTCAGGGCCTTGCTTCCCCAACAGCAGACCTTTGGATGGAAAGGCTTCTCTTTGCACTACTGCTTGGTTTACTGGACTCTAGTCCCACAAGCCCCAACTAGGACTTTTTCTGTAAACCAGAGCTCCTCACAGCTTTCCCAAGAGACTCCTTGGACACAAAAACCCTCAGAAGGTAACTGGACCCTGGAGCAAACCGTAGACAGCCAGTGTTGTCGAACCACATTTACCAGGGTCCCCAAAGACATGCAGTACCCGATACGGGACTGGGGCAAATGGCTACTGTGTGTTCATGGCTGGTCAGGACACCTTGTTGGGCACCTCCTCCTCTTCATGGAGGGAAAGAGAACCTCAGCCATGGTCTCCAGGAAAGAGTTGCAGGGCACTGAACCAATCTCACCCTCCCCAACACCATGCTTCTGTACAAAGAAATCAGGTTTGATTACTGTCCCCAACAGGCTACCTTCATGGTGTCCAACCTGTATAGTCACACAGGGCCCCCACACTTGATCACAAAGTTCTTTGGGTGTTTTGAAATTCTTTTTTTTTTGTTCCTTTCTTCCAAAACTTTTTTTTTGAAACAAGGACTTGCTGTATAGCACAGGCTAGCCTCAAAACTCCCGATCCTCTAGGCTTACACCACCATATCTGTCTGGAAACCCTTAATTTCAGGCCTAGGAAGATGGCTCAGTCAATAAAGTGTTTGCCATGCAAGCAGGATGACCTGAGTCTGATCCCCAGAGTCCATGTGAAAAAGCTCAGCGTGGTGAAGTACATTTGTTATCCCAACACTGGGAAAGGTAGACAGAGAGACACCTGAGGCTTTTCTGACCAACAGGCCTTGCCTAATTAGTGAGCCCTGACTCAAAAAATAAGGTGGAGGGCACCTGCAATTGTCAATGTTGACCTCTGACATGTGTGTGTCACACACACACACACACACACACACACACACACACACACACACACGAAAGGAAGAAAAAGGGAGAGAGAACTAAAGAGAGAAAAAAGGAGAAGTGAAGGTCATCTAAATTTTGTACTTGCCATTTTTGAACCAGGGGTTCAGCCAGTTCGGTTTGCACTGGGCCTACACATTAGTAGAATTCCCACCCATTTTTTTTCTCATGCTGGGTCTGACTCCATCGCCATCAGCCTTTCTCTTTCCTTTCTGTCTCTAAGTCCATTTATTTATTTATGTTTGTTTGTTTTTGGTGTTTTGAGACAGGGGTGTTTCTCTGTGTAGCCCTGGCTGTCCTGGAATTCACTATGTAGACCAGGCTGGCCTTGAACTCAGCATCCTCCTGGCTCCACCTCCCCCAAGTGCTGGGATTAAAGGCGTGCTCCACTGTGCCGGCCACGAAGCCCTTTCTTTGCCTCTCTATTTCAAAGTCCTGACAGTGAAACAATTTTTTAAAACCACAAAGCAGAGAACATTCCACTTGGAAGCTCTTTGCTGTCAAGATGCAGCTGAATAGTGATGGCTAATGGCTGGCATGGTAAGGCCACTGCTGGCGTAAGATTTGCTGTGTTCTGCACAAGGCTGAATGCGGTGATGGAGGCCTTCTACCCCCAGTCCCAAGCAATTCCATTCTAATGTCACGTGCCTGAAGAAGTGTGGGAACTCTTTGCCCTGCCCTTGGAGATGCAATGACGTGCCTCTGTGTGTCAGGGTTCGATCTCAAGCTGCTCTCTGAGTGTTAGCCAGCTACTTTTGGAGGAAGGCAGCCATTTACTCAGACACATCTTGGCTATTCCCTCTGGTCTGTAGACTGGCAAAGCACAGGAAGCTGGCTGGACAGCAGTCGAGGACTTGTTGTCTGTCTTATCTCTCAGAGCCCATTCAGGGACCTCAGGTCCATTTTCATTTCTGAGTAATTTACTTTTTAACCTTATTTCATTTATTAATATTAGTGTGGATGGGTGGGTAATGTGTATGTGTAGGGGGAGAGTGCATGTACCACAGCGGGCATGTGGAGGTCAGAGGACAGCTTTGTGAAGTTGGTCCTCCCCTCCCACCTTCACGTGAGCGTCAGGAATTGAACTCAGGTGGCCAGTCTCACTCAGCAAGCACCTTAACCCTCCGAGCCTTGTTGGCCCCATTTCTGGGTAATTTATAAAGAATGAAGCCTTGGACTCTGAGTAAGAACACTTGCTATGTGGGTGCCCATAGACCTGAGTTCAAATCCCTAGGACTCATGTAAAAATGTCAGGCATGGCTGCACATGTCTATAACCCCAGCATTAAAGGCTGGAGGAAGGTAGATCCTGGGAACACATTGGCCAGCTAGCATAGTCTAATTGGGAGCTTCCAGTTCAATGAGAGGCCCTATTTCAGGGAATGACAGGAAGTGACAGAGAAAGACACCTGACGTCTTCCTCTACCCTCCATATGTGTGGATGCACACTCACATGTATGTAACACACACACACACACACACACACACACATATAGAAAACCATACACACATACCAACACACACTTGGAATAAAGGTTTGTTCAAATTGAGGTTATGAGTGTTGAGGAGTTCAAGGCCAGGGGCTGTGTCTAATGTGGACCTTCCTGCACAGGGCATCTCATAGTGAGACAGAAAACTCACTTAGATCTGTCCTCTTACAAAGCTGCTGTCCCTTGGGTTAAGCCCCACCCTGTCATCTCATTTCACTTAATCACCACCCAAAATTCCTACCTCCAAACACCATTGTTGATTTAAGTATGTTTACTTCCTTAATCCCTTACTATAGGGATTAAATTTCACCATGAGTTTTAGTGGCAACAGTCACACCATAGCACCAGGTGAGGTAACGTCATTCCAGTTAGCCTGAGATTGAGCCTTGGTTGCTTCTGAAGGCTGGAGAAGTGACTTCCTGGTCCATGTTTTCCTTCTGCCAAGCCATGCTTGGACACCCTACCGACATCATGAGCCTGGAGTGACCCTTTATGGAAGGAAGTCTATAGGGGAAATCCTTAGGTCTCAGGACTTAGGCAAGCTGCTGCTCTCAGATCACTGTGGGTTCACGAGGCCCTTCTAAAGCTGAGATGCTGGGATAGCCAAAGCCAGCTCTGGAACCCCACTGCCACAGGTAGACCCTTGGACAGGACAGTCTGCTGTGACCCCTGACCTGAGTTTTTATAAGCCCCCCTGACCTTTTTGCCCTGATTGCCTTAGCATGTTGGTTTATGCTTTACATTTGTCAGTGTTTCTAGACACACCTCTCTGCACTACAGAATGCGATATGGCATAATGCATATGCACGAATTAATTTAAATCAACTACACTTTGACGGCAGCTATGGGGAATACTAACAGAGCTGCTCCACAAATGCCCACACAGTAGAGCAAGGGGTGGGCTGGAGGGTCCTTCTCCTCTGCTGGCTTATCTTGTGACACACTGCTCACACACACACCTCAAGCCCAAAATATATAAACAGAGGTCTCCAAGCACACTTGGAAACCTCTGCACCTCCCTTGAGACTGGGCTGCATTGACTTCAGTGGAAATCTTGGAGCAGAAACTCTGCCAGAAACTGGTTTTATGGATCCACCAGCAGGAACTTGTTAGTGTTTAGTAGGAGCCATAAGGGCCTGGGGACTGGGAGGGCCCACACTGCTGGGAAGGCTGGGTGGGAGGGAGGGCAGAGGAGTGGAGGAAGGAGGCTTAGACAAGCCTCGAAAAGGGTGGGTAGGGCTGGCAGTGCTGGTACAGTGGTCCCTGGAGTGGGTCAGATGCTCCGCGACTAGGTTTGAGGGGACCAGGGAGCCAATACTTTGCTGAGAAGTCTTCTTAAAAAATAAACTCACACAGCGCTGCAACTATTTCCACTGTTCAACATTTTACTCCTGGACCGACTGGCTAGGTCTTCTGCCCTACTCTTCTGGCTTTTCAAATCTCTCCCTTCTGTGCTGCCTCAAAGGGACAAGGGTTCCTTTGCTTCATACTGCTTTGTGGTTGAGGGCTCACCAGCCTTCTCGATACATAATGCAAGCAGGTTGAAGCCATCTCCTCCCTCCTGAAGAGGTAGCTAGTGTCTCAATGGGAGACAGGGGCATGCCCCAGGCTACCTGCCACATTGACTGGCAGAGTCAAACCCAAAGCTGCAAGGCACAGCTGTGCCCTTTGCACAGAGCCAGCAGGCTGGCACAAGGGAGGACAGTGCCCCTGGCATCCATCTGGCGCTCCTTGGAGTGGGGCACGGGTGGGTCCTGCTGGAGGACTGGGCTCACGTTGCATGCTGTCTTGTTGGCAGTGGAATCTGGTGTGTGAGGATGACTGGAAGACACCCCTCACCACCTCCCTGTTCTTCGTAGGCGTTCTCTGCGGCTCCTTCGTGTCTGGGCAGCTGTCGGACAGGTAAGAACTCTGGATGGGGAACACTGAGGTGGAGCTACTTATCAGTCCACAGCCTATCTTGACATAAGACCAAGGTCATAGGCTTTCTACACAGAGAAGAATCCTCGAGGCACTGAGTGGATAGTAGGAAGAGCCTAGCACTTGGAAGGCTGGGGTCTGAAGAGAGGATTAAAGGTTCAATGTCAGCCTGGACTCTATATCAAGACCCTGTCTGACTAACTAAATCTATCTTTCCCAGAAAAATCTAGTATGCAACCTTGACAGGAGCACCCCTACATAATAAGACCCGGCCTATCTAACTAACTGAGTGACTGACTAGCTAAGTAAATAAATAAGTCTTTCACAGATGACACTCATATGTAGCCCTAGCCTCAGCATCCTGCCAAGACCCACTCTGTCACACTCCAGTCTGAACTCAAAGGCTTTGACCAAAGAGATAGAAATATTGACCCCACTAGAAAGTGGGGCCCTTTTGCCACAAGCCCTTTCACAGAACAGGATGCTGGTATCATCACTGCCCCTGAGTCTGCCCCCAGTTCTTGACAGGGCAGGGGACAGATGACATGTTGTTGCTGTACAAACAGCCAGCAGCTAGAGTAAAGCCAAGTCGAATCAGCTATGCACTCTCTGAGCCTGGGAGCTGAGCCACGGCTGGGCCTGCAGCCATAGAACTGACCCAGGCTGGCTTTTGGCCACCAAAGCTTGCAGGCTTCATAGGGACAAGATTGCAGTTTCCCAAGTTGTGTTCTACCCGCCCTGTATGTTCTCTTGTGGCCACAGCAGGTAAGAGTGCTGAATAGTTAGACGGGGCTTCCGGGGATCTGCCCCTTCTGAAAGCTTTAAAGCCCAGTGGGAACGGGGCAAGAATGCTCCACTCTGTCCACTGGTCACGGTCAGCATTTAGGCATCTATACTGGCCTGCCCTTAGGGTCCTGACAGGATACACGTCAGCTGCAGCCACTTAGAGCATCCCCTCTGCGCATTCGCTACATTTCCTTATAAAAGGTGGGCCTTGCCCATCTCCTGTCTCTTTCTCTTTCTTCACTCTTGTCCCCAGGGACTGGTCTCTGCCCCTTCTCTTCCCCTTTCTCTGCCCCTTCTCTCCCCTCCCATCAACAAGACTCCCACATGGGCCCTGTTGTATGGTGTGACTCCTTCCCACCATTTTTACAATACGACAGTCACTGCCAGAATGAAAAAATAAACTGAGCAGTGGCATACCAGACAGAGCTGAGCATAACATCTTCCCACAGAGCAGTGGTTTGCAGTTTTAGAGACACCGAGACACACCTGGGCAGCTGCGTGTGGGTGCTCCTTGACCTTCCCTAAGCCCTGGCCTGATAAACCCACCCGAAACTGAAAAGACGAGATTGAAAGAAACTCTTCACACACCTAATATGACATGCTAGCTCAGCAAACAGCCAAATGTAGAGGGCCAGTTGTTTCCCCTCACTGTCTGTCAGCATGGAGAGAGAAGCCCACGGGCCACACCCCTGTCCAGCAGGGAGAGTGGGGGGGAATCAGAGTACAGAATCCAACGCAGGGATTCCAACTGAGTGCAGAGCACTTTCTCACCACTGTAAAGTCATGAAGGCCTAAGCTGAACCACTGGAAGTCAAGGACTGTCTGTCATTTTTAAAGCTCTCTGGGTGGTTCCAAGTGCAGCCAAGGTTAAGAAGCAACAGCCCTTGAGGGTGTTTCTAAACTTACAGAATTCCCATGTGGGTGACATGAGAAGTGTCTGCCATCTGCACTTTGTGTTTTGCCCACTTTTCATAAACGGTGTGGCAGTTTCTACCAGTGGCTCCTCTTTTTTTTTTTTGAGACAGGCTCAGGACGGTCAAGAATGGCCTCGAAATTGCTATGTAGCCAACGGTGGCCTTGAGCTTCTGATCCTCCTGCCTCAACCTCTCAAGTGCTGGAATTACAGCTATGCACCATTCTGGGGCTCCACGCCAGAGCATCATTCGTGCTAAGCAAGCACTCTCTCCACTGAGCCCCACCTCTGGCCCTCCTATGGCCCCTTCTAAACATTAGGTGTGTCCACGTGGTCCTCACAGGAGTTGCCTGTTTTCTCCAGAAGCAAGGCTTGGCACCTTGGAAGGTAGTTCCTGAGCAGGTGGATTCTGGAGGCCTCTCTGGGGAGGAGACTCACAGGATATTACAGGGAAGAAAAAAATCTGTCTGAATCCTGAGATAAGACAAACCCTACAGTGAAGCTAGGCTTGGTGTTACAACACACCCTGAGTTATGTTATGTCACGCTATGTTATGTTATGTTACATTATGCTATACTATGCTATGTTATGTTCTATAGGTTTGGCAGGAAGAAAGTCCTCTTTGCAACCATGGCCGTGCAGACTGGATTCAGCTTTGTGCAGATTTTCTCCACCAACTGGGAGATGTTTACTGTGTTATTTGTCATTGTGGGCATGGGCCAGATCTCCAACTATGTGGTGGCCTTCATACTAGGTAGGAATGACTTTTGAGACTTGGGACCCCTTCTTCCAACTCTGTAAAATGCCAGGCAGGAGGGAGCCACTGAGGGTGTGTGAGCCCAAAGTGTCCTCGACTTTGGATAACTGTGGGTTTGGGGGGGGGAGGGGAGCTGCAGCTATGGGCACCTTGAGCCAGTCACAGCAGAACAGGGCTCACAAGGGGACATCTGTACTGGGCCAGAATGTGGCCAAAAACAAGAGCTGGAGCTGGGAAGAAGTAGCCACACAACAGCTGAGACATCCTCAGGAGAAAGGGCTTGGGACAGAAGGTCCTGGGGAAAAGACAACAGGGATGTGAAGTATGTGATCTGAGCTATGGAGGCACAAGGCCGCTGGCCTACAAAGGGTCTTAAGCGGGGAGAGTGATAGGGCATATACACAGAGGGAAAGGCACTTGCTCAGTGGCAAAAAATTTGTCCCATCTGGGCAGATCTGCTCTGGCCTGAGTCTGAGTCCACACCCAGAGCACATGAGCTCTGCACAGGACAGCTGTGCTTCTGTGATAACAGTCCTGCTGTCGGAAGGCCAGGCTGAGGGAGGGCAAGCCATGAGTTACTAAGCCTTGAGGAGGCCCTGGACCCTCTCCAGCTTTTCTGGGAAGGAAATGAGGTGAGCTTCATGGAAATCATTCAGGGCTGTTCACAAATGTGTAAGCCCTACCACCAATATACTCTGTGATCCCTCTACCATGATGAGAGGAGATGAGACACACCCCAAGCACAGTAAACATTGAGTCCTGCAATCTTCAGTACAACCATTCTAGCTGACCCCAAAGTATCCCAGTTTGTCCCCATTGTCCCAGCATAATTACTGATTGTGCCTCTTTAACAGAACTCTAATGCCTTTCTTGCACCTGGCTCTGGGGCTCTGATTGCTCTCAGGAGCCTGTGACTCACTGGCCTTGGCAATGATGTGTTCTGTTAGCCAAAGACATGCACACCCTCTGTCAGGTTGCCAAGGTGGAATTGTCCAAACTCCACTCCTTTAATTATTGGTGAAGGGTTTCTTGCCACAGGCCCAGCCTCATGTCTGAGGAGGGAGGACACACAGGAGAAGACAGAGCAAGCAGAAGCCACATGGTCCCAGCAGGTAGCCCTCTATGGGGCAGGCCCTGGCATGAAGAGAGCGGTTCTTCTCTGTAGGGATGAGGAGTGGAACAGGAATTTCGCTGAGGTCATCTGTGAGGCTGCACACATGTTGTCAGGAAGCAGAGACAGGTGAATGCCAAGTTTTAGGACAGCCTGGGCCATGTAGCAAGACTATGCACGGCTCATAAAAGCAAAACAAACAAAACTCACCGTAAGAGAAACTGCCGTTTCTGTAGAAGGCGGAGAAGTTGGTGCAGAAGCAAAGAGCTGCAAACAGTGAGTGGTGTGACCTGGGGGAGGACCCGAAGGTCACCCTGGATGGAAGGACAAACCCAGAGCAGCCCAGGCTGGGAGCAAGACGCCCAAGCAAGCAAGGAGGTCTATGTCACAACCTCTGATGCATTTTACTTATTTATTTAGAGTGAGTGAGTGTGTGTGTGTGTGTGTGTGTGTGTGTGTGTGTGTGTGTATGCACAAGCACAAGCACAGGAGTGCGGGCAGGTGGAAGGCAGAGGAAAACACCAGGTATCTTTCACAATCACTCTATTTTTTTAATTTAATGTTATTTTGTGCATGGAAAGGGGTGCACACATGCCACAGCACATGTGTGAAGGGCAGAGAACAACTTGCTGAAGTTCATTTTCTCCTTCCTCCATCTAAGTCCCTGGGCCTCACCTCAGATTATCAGGGGCCAACACGCTAGCTAGTCACCTTATCTTCTGACACTGAACCTGGAGCTCCCAGGCTAAAGTGCCTGCTCAGCCCAGCCCGGGGATCTTCCTGTCTCTGCCTCCCCAGCACAGGGATTACAATCACGTGCTACAGTGCCCAGCTCTTTTAGGTGAGTATTAGGGATTTGAACTCACTTTCTCATTCCTTCATGGCAAGCACTTTATCCACTGGCTCAGCCTCCCAGGACCCCAACCCCAGCTGTTCAAGTCACATAGAACAAGACCTGCTTCTCCAGAGACACAGGGACTCCAGCTCTGAGAGCCTCTTCTGTGAGAGTGGAGCAGTGCCACAGCTCTGGAACCACTTCCCCCAGCCCCGCCTCCTCCCCATGTGGCCTCACCTTCATGTGCAGGGTAGAGAAGAGGAGGGCCAGGTCAAGGGTAGGTTGAGCTGAGGTGTGTCAAGTCAACAACCAATAGAGGGCTCCCTGTCCGTTGGGTCCACACCCCTCATCCTAGCGGGCTCTACAGGAAACTGCTGACATTAGGTCCTGGGATAACACTTGTGTTAAGACCTTAGATCTGAAGACCTAAGAGTGTCACTGAAAACTAATCTGTCCCAGAACAGGCAGAGTTCCCAGGCAGCTCCTGCAAGGGAGGACTTGGGGAAGGACAGACACGGTGGCTGCTGGTCTTCCTGCAGCCCAGCAGCGCCCTCTGGTGTGTCAGGATAAAATAGCTACATTCCGGGGGCATTGGTTGGGGTTTTTCCTTGAAGCCAGATGTGAGAAGTTCTGTCTGTCCCTGCACTTCTATCCTCCGGGCTCTGGGAAAGAATCTGGAAGCTTGGGATGGTAAAAGCTCAGCTTGGAAATCAATCTTTGCACTGATTGCAGAAGCTGAGTTCTTCCCAAAGCAGTACAGAGTCTTCTTGTGGGCTGCTCTTAAAACCTCACCAGGCGGGGGCTGGAGAGATGGCTCAGAGGTTAAGAGCGCTGGCCGTTCTTCCAGAGGTCCTGAGTTCAATTCCCAGCAACCACATGGTGGCTCACAACCATCTATAATGAGATCTGGTGCCCTCTTCTGGTGTGCAAGCATACACACAGAACACTGTATACATGATCAATAAAATCTTAAAAAAAAAAAAAAAAAAAAAAAAAAAAAAAAACTCACCAGGCTCGCCAGAGTCTTAGGGTTATACAAAAGGCAAGCCAAACCTATCCCCAAAGCAACACGCAGATGGAGGAAGTGGGACTCGAGATCAGGGTCAATGACCCTCTCGAACCCCAGCTTTCCCCAGTCACCATGTCATTCTCAGGCACAGTGCCCTCAACCTGCCTACAGACTTCTGGGTAAAATGGCAGCAGCGTCCTCCTTCATCCCTGTAATGAGCTGCTTCTCTGTTTTCCACGGGAAAACCTAACTACCTCCTGTCTTGACTGATTCATTCATTCAGTATTTTCCAGTACTTCTAACATCAACACCCAACCACTATCCCACACCCACCCCTGCCATCCCGTGCTGTAACAGTTCTCTAGACATGTTTAAAGCTTGCTTCCTCTGACCCATATGTTTCCATTTCAGTAAGTGTACAACTGATGGCACCTTCTATAACTTTGGCTACCAGGAATCTCAGGTTTCTTTGAAATTGGACTACATCATTGGTTATGCTGCGTTTATCAGCCACATATTTATTTTTTATTATTTTTCACTTATCTGTTAAAGTATTTATCTTTGTGATATTGAAGATGAAACCATGGGTCTCCTGCATGCACTGTATACTAGATGTACATGCCAGCCCTTAAATGATTTTAACTTGAAATGTAACTTTGTCCTTGTCTATTTGAATGCAATGGCATAGCCAAATACCACAGACTGGCTTAGCTCAAAAACAAAACTCATATTTTCTGTCATGGCAGCAGGACATGAGGCCCCTGGTCACACTGTATCATCAGTCAGGAAGCTGAAATAGATGAACACCTGTGTCAAACTTTCTCTCTCCCTTTTATTCAGCCCTGCACCCTATCCCATACCCTGGTGCCATCCACATTTAGAGGGATCTTTCCTCCTCAGTTAACCCAATCTAGAAACTCCCTCATGAGTATACCCAGAGATTTGTCTCCAAGGTGATTCTAGACCCCATCAAGTTGACAAGCAATATTAACCATCATCGGGGACTTAGCATAGAGGAGCCCACACTCTCTCCCCATTGTGATGTAGGACACGCTTCCTCAGCCCATCCTAGAAGATGCTCATTCCCCAGGCTTGTTCCCTGAGCTAGAATCAGCTGCAGACCCTGTTGCATTGAGGTGCATGTCCTGCTGCCCCCTCATGGTGTGTGCCTAGTGGTTCCTGGGACTGACTGACAAAGTTTTGATGTCAAAGGACGGGAGCCTACTGGGTGGAGGAGGCAGTTAGTGGACATGATCTCCTAGGGCTGCTCATGATCCCACCAGAGCCAGGACATGGCTTTGACTTGGATGTAAGATTTTTGCTCTCAGGAAACACTGAGAAGCCAGGCTTTGCCTGGGAACATGAGCCTATGGTGCAGAGGAGGAGGACGGGGATCTGGTGAGCAGAGCTGGATGTCATCTCTCCCATGGGTCTTTTTTCTGGGTGAGCACAGAGAACTTATTGAATCTGCCAGACTTGGGGCCCTCTCCTGGTGTTCCATAGAGAGAACTGCTTGGCTCTTAGCCAGTTTAATGATCAGCCCAGGAAGGACTAAAAGACATTCAAAACCTCACTCATCTCCTCTTGTGTCTCCACTAGCATCCCAGGTGAAGGACTGGTCCATAAGACCATGGGTTTGGCCAGGCAATTTTCTTCTTGAAGGCTAGACACACATCAGTCAACTAATATGACTTATATTCTGGCTACATCACTGTGTTGGGGTTTATTGCTTGCTCTGGGTTTAAGGATTTTTATCTGGATTTTGTTCATATGTGTATATGCATGTGTGATGTGCATGTATAATGTTCATATGTGTATATGTACATGTGTGGTACTCTTGTATGTGCATGTGTGGAAACCAGAAGTTAATGTCCTAAGTCTTCTGCTGTACTCTCTCACTGGATCTGACTTACCCATTTCAGCTAGACTGACTGGCCAGGAAGCTCTCAGATCTCCTGTTCCATCCCCAAATGCTGGAGTTACAGATGTGTGCAGCCACGTCTAGTTTTCATATGGGTTCTGGGCGTTGAACTCAGGTCCTCATGCTTGACCAACCACCACTTTACCCACTTAGCCCCAGCCCATTTGTGTGTGTGTGTGTGTGTGTGTGTGTGTGTGTGTGTGTGTGTGTGTGTGTGTGAGTGTTGAGACATGGTCTCATGTAGCTCAAGTGGGCATTGAACTCATAGTGTATGCAACCAAAGAACTCCTGATCACCCTCCCTCCACTTCCTGAGTTCTGGGATTCTAAGTGTGAGGTGCCACATCCAGTTTATGTCACTGTTACTGATACGTGAATGTAGAGAAGTGGCTTTAATTCCTTATGTCTCAGATGACTAACTGTTAGAGTCAAAGAGATCATTTATGTAAGCATTTGGCCTAGAATGGGGCTAAAGAACTGCTGTGAAGCTGATGGTGACAATGGTGACAATCACAATGACTATGGCGATCGGGTACATCTTAGTTACTGTGCTGTGGCTGTGATAACACACCCCGACAAAAAGCAGCTTTGGGAAGAAAGGGTTCGCTTTGGCTTACAGTTCCCGAGGGGCTACAGTCTATGGAGGTGGGAAGGCATGGCAGCAGGGGCAGGGGCTGACCTGGCAGTCAGGAAACAGGGTGAGAACATTTTCTCCCCACGTAAGAGGCATAGAGAGAAAAAGAAGGGGAGTCAGCCTAGAAAAGCCCAAAAGCTACCCTTAGATATACTTCCTCCAGCAAGGCTCCATCACCTTCCCCATAGTGCCCTCAGCTAAGGCTAAGTGTTCAAACACACAAGCCTACCAGTGACATTTCTCACTCAATGACAGCAGTATATAAGGAAGGGAGAGACCCTAAAAGTTATAGAGCATTAGGACTAACACGGAGTTGTACAGTTGTACAGTCCACCTTGATCCACAGGCTGGCAGATCTCTGGCTTTGCCTGGTATCTGGTGCACAGTCAACTCATCCTGAGTCTGTTAGCATCTCCTTTATACCCTGTCCAAGTGCTACAGTTTATCTACTGGCCTCACACAGAAACAAGTCTCACTTAGTCCTCTGTGCTTTTCATGTCCATGATCAGATTCTCTGCTTCTAGATTTCTGCTTAGGAAGAACACACACACACACACACACACACACACACACACACACACACACACACACCACATACCCATTCATTATCATATCATAATCTCAGACAAAGACAGCCAGACCATTATAAAGTGTGGTCATTCATAAAGTAAGGAAATTGTACTCATGAAACTCAAAGTAATCAGACACCACCCTAGGGAAAGTCTACAGGCAGAGAGGTGGCCCTGGGGTTAGAAGTCTAGTCCACACTGGAACTTGGGAGACATCCAGCAGAAGACTATGAAGTTCAAGCCCAGCCTCAGCTTTCTCCAGAAACTGAAAGAAAAAAATCAGAAGGAAACCACAGAGGAGTATGACTCCCTTTCTCCTTTTTATTCAGTCTTGACGGCATCCCATGCACTGGTGCTGCCCACATTTAGGAGGGGTGTTCCTAGCTCAGTCAGCTCAATCCAGAAACTCACTGACATGCTCAAAGTGTTGTCTTCGGGTGATTCTAGATCCTTCAATTTGGTAATCAATATTACTAGTGTGGGCAGGCCCTACACAAAAGGTGAAGCTCGTGCCCTTGGCCATACCTCTGTCCTTAGGTCAGTGGGCCCAGAGTGGATAGATTTCTAGTGTGCTAGAATCCGGACCTAAGTGACACCACCATCTCTGAAGACCTGCTGCTAGTGGCCTACTGTGCTGCTTGCTGCACAGGACAGAACCAGCTGCCAGCATATCCTTCCCCAAACACCACCAACTGCACGTGGCTTTGAGCCTCTGCACTGGTCACTGGGTGTGTGCCTAGTGTCTGGGCTGCCACTACAGGGACAGCAAAACAGCGCTCCTTCCTTGTTGTCCCATCAGAGAGCAGTCTGCCTGGGGAACATCAGCTCCAGTGCTGGCTGCCCGCTCTGGGAAGCTCCAAAGGCAGCTGGCTTCCGGGTATCATGTCCGAGGGTTCAAGGACAGGAGTGTGTCCTGACAGCTGGCAGCACCACTGTTGTCTCATAGACCAGTGTCTATTTGCATACAGATGAGAGTTGTGGACAAGCGTCCCACACCCTGACTCCCACCCAGCGTCTCAAAAGAGCCATTCTTGTCTCCTGGACAAGACAGTCTGTGTCTCCCACTGGCCTCTTATTCTGAAAATGCAGCATTCTCAGAAGGCAGGTGTTTCAGTTTCATTAGTAAAGCCCTTGGTAAGCATACGTGGGTTCAATCCTATCTCATAAAGCAAATGTTGAAGAGGGTGGAAATGCTAATTCTGCCCCCTTATTTTGAACAGGAACTGAAATTCTGAGCAAGTCAGTTCGAATTATCTTCTCCACATTAGGAGTCTGTACATTTTTTGCAATCGGCTATATGGTACTGCCGCTGTTTGCATACTTCATCCGAGACTGGAGGATGCTGCTGCTGGCCCTGACACTTCCTGGGGTGCTGTGTGTCCCCCTGTGGTGGTGAGTACAACTGCCATTCCTGGTCAGCCCTCTGCTGCGGCAGGCAGGCTCCCCCAGAGATGAGCCCACTGCTCACCTTGCTGCATCTACATGCTCTCTACTGCAGCTTGCCCTGGTGCCTCCAAGCTCGCAGCACTCTCTGCATCTCTGGGAGTGGGCGCATGCACTGTACAAAGCCTGGTTCCCAGAAACTCTAGCCTTCTTCCAGATGCTTCCCACTCCAGCCTCATGCCCGTTTCCGTGTTGTCTGTGGAGCTGGTACTGTTGGACAATGTTTTTAACTCTGTCCTCAGTTTCGGGCACTTTCTTTAGAAATCCTTTCTCTATTCAACCACGATTCAGTCTGCCCCAGCTGCTCATGAGCTCCACATGCGTGATGCAAAGTACAGAACCAGAAAATAGTGCCCTGAGCATGTTTAAACTGTTTTCCTTCTTTTTCACAGAACAGTACACACCAGCCACTCTTATACTGTGTTTGTATTTCATTAGCTATTGAGAGGCTGATGGTAGATAGCTCAAAGGCAGCATACCCAAGGCCTGTCTCCAGCAAACACCCCACAAATGGAGTGTTATACATTGTGTTGGATATTATAAGTAATCCAGAGATACATGTATACAAGATGTGCACAGGTTATATATAAATCTTACACCTATTTTATTGAAGTTGTTTTGTTTTGCTGTGCTGGGGATAGAACTGAAGACCTGTGCATGCTAGCAAGCACTCTTCCACAGAGCTACACACTAGTCCCAATTTTGTTTTAGACACGGGCCTGCTATGTTACATAAATTGGTCTTGAGCTCCTGGGCCCAAGTGGTCCTCCCACCTCAGCTTCTTGAGTAGCTAGCCTACAGGCACACAAACCACTATGCAATTTGATGTAAGAGGGTTGAACATGAGAGAATTTTGGCACCTGCCAGGGGTCCTGGGACCAATTCTATAGAGACCAAGGAACATGTAACTGTTCTTCATAATTAGCATCTAAGGTGTACATGATATATACATATGCTTTGTCCTGAAAAATGATAATTATTTTTTAGCAGAGTCTCCTGTATTCTAGGCTTGCCCTGGACTCCTCAGTTTGAGCCAAGGGTGGCCTATACTTCTTACCCTTCTGCTTCTGCCTCCCAAATGCTAGGATAACAGGTGTTAGCTACCACAAACGGTTTATGCAGTGCTGGAGATAAGAGCCCTGAACTTCATGCATGCTAGGCAAGCTCACCCTGAGTCATATTCCCAGCTCCCCAAATTAGTTGTGTTTGAACAGTCTTAGAGAAGGTATTATTTCTCCTATGGAGCCCCCCTCCCCTAATGGAAACATTTGTTTTAAGATGGAGATTGAACTTAGAGTCCTATGCATACTGGGCAAGTGGTATACCACCAAGCTGATGCCCTCAAATGCTTCCCCAACCCAGTTTTTAAACAGCACTTGTGGGAATAGCCAGGTTTGGAGATTCCTGACTAAGTCTTACCATGTAGGGATAACTGGAGGCTTTGGGAAGAGAACAGATTTTTGTTTGTTTGTTTTTGTTTTTTGAGACAGGGTTTCTTTGTGTAGGCATAGCTGTCCTGGAACTCGCTTTGTGACCAGGCTGGCCTCTGACTCAGAGATCCGCCTGGCTCTGCCTCCTGAGTGCTGGGATTAAAGGCCTGCACCTCCACCTGACAAGAACAGATTTTTTTTTAATGGTAATAAAGTACTAGCCACAGCCCCCTCTTCAAAATGTCCCTTCCTTACTTTCTCGTGTTTAAACAAGACAAAAGGAGACCGTTTGCTCTGATATTCACTTCCTCTCTCACCTCTCTCTAATTCATCTCGGTTTTATTGTGTTCTGTCAAAATCCAGTCTTCTAGAAATGACTCACTTTACTAACTGCTCAATTGCCACTGGCTTACATGACTAAGGTAATACAGGTTTCTTTGGTCACTTTGTGGAATTCACAGTTTGCTTCTCTTGGTGGCCCTGTGACACCTGCCTGGGAAATGGATGGAAGGACATCCATCATTCTGCAGCTGTCATGCAGCCACAGGAGTTGGCAAGTGTACCCTCAGCCTGAGATAAGGGGATGGCTCAGCTGGCCTCCTCTGCTGCAGGCCACAGGAATATATAAGAACTCAGCTGGTTATGGCAAAGTCACTACCTGAAGGGATCAAGGAATTCCTTCAGAGGAAGCCAAATTCCAAGGAGCTTTTGGTGTTATTTGGCTTGTTATATATCAGCTATCTTCTATTATGAAAATCATGTGTGCCTTCATAGTTTTCCCCATTGATTTTTCCCTAAGAAGGGCTAATAGTGTGTGGACTGATCATTCTCTGGACATACACATTCAAGGTATTTGGAGAACAGCCTCAGGAAAGGCTTCCTCTGGAATCAGATATCTCCCTTTGCCACTTTCAAGGACTAACAGTAACAACAGTCCACATGCTAGTCTCCTGATTTAAGGTAAATTCCATAAGGAGACACCGCCTAGGTCAGGTGGATGTTAAGTAATAGCTTTACACAATTTAGCTCGGACCCTCCTTTCTTACAGCCTTACTAACTTTATAGACCTCTAACTCCTTACCTAATCACTTCTAGGAATATTTAGATAACTTTCTGCACTGACAGCTATGCCCAGAACCCCAGGTCAAGCCTCCCTGTAATTATCATCATTGGCAGCATCCGGCCAGGTCCATCCCCAGATGGAAGAAAGTACCTTATCAGAGATACCTCTGTACTCTCTAAGAACAGGCTTAAGCATACAGACTACCTGTTTGAGAAGGCCTGGCGGATGTACCAATTAAGCTTAACTTCCTCCTTTCCCAAATCTTACCTCTAGTTCCAGATCTCCCTTTAACTATCACCAGAGGCATCTAGCTGTACACAGGTTGCCTAGCGACCAAGCACACCTTCCCCCACCCCACAGAAAAACAGCAGATAGCTTGGACAGATAGGAGCCACAGGAAAAAAGGCAGTTTGTGGGGCGTTTACCCACTACCCCCACAGTTCCCCAGAGTTTACTTGAGTGTGAGCAGCAGGAAATATTAGATAGAAGGATTCATTGCGGAGAATCTTGCAGAGATAAACAGATAGAAAATAAAGGATAGCTTCGAGAGGGCCTGGAACCTATTCCAACGGGCCCTGACTGTCTCTGCCCCAGGGTTTTTATAGAGACGCCAAGGGGTGGAGCAAAAGACCTCCTCCCCCAGCACAGCCAAGTGCAGACCATCTCAGACACCTGCACTCAGGCCCGTGGTCCTAATCATCCTCTATGTGGACCTGCTGGGTAAAGCCACGAGGAACCCGAGAACGGGATCCCACAGAAGTTTTATTTTCTCCCACTGACCTAGCAACTTACAGATTCTTAATATTTTCTACCAATCATGTTTAAGATTATAGTTGAACACTTAAGATCCCTCTTCTTAGATATTACCCGAATTTAGCCTTCAGTTAATTCATTAGTCACTTCCCTTTTGGGTTGCAAATGATAATTAACAATTACTGCCCCTCTATGTGATTATCACCCCTCCGTTTGATCCTGGAAACTTGGTGGTCACTGCCTGAGGAAAATTCTTACCTGCCTTTATGACCCCATAGAATTCAAGCCTGGTGACCTTGCTCAACCAGGGGATTGCTATTGCTTGGATTTATAACTGGATTCCTGGGAGACTTAAGAGAGACGTGGAAGACAGAGAGACAGAGAACGGAGAGGAATAAGGAAGATTCTGACCAGAGAGAACATGTGGATGAGATAGACGATGAAGAAGAGTCAGATGGGGAAGTACTAGCTGGGTAAGAACTAGATGAAAAGGACCTAGATGAGGCAGAATTAATATGAGAGAATTAAGATAGAACTTAGAGGGAGCAGTAGATAAATATAGAGAGAAATCGGGCAAGAAAGGAACTAGGCCCGAGAACAGAGCTGTGTAAATAGGATGTTATCCCAGAGAATTAAAGTGAATGGACTAAAGAGCTCAGTGTGCTGAGATTCTATTTCCCAAAAATAGTCCTCACCATTAGTAGTTCTCTCTCCTAAGCCCCTGGGATGTATAATATTAAGGCTGATCCCTCGAATATTATACAAGACTCCTCCAAGCTCTGCTTCCTTTTACGCCCAGACTGCTGTGGTTTTACAGCAGTAACATTTCAGAGTGAGGTGTGTATGAAGGTTCAGGTGGAATTAGTACTGGGAAAAAATAACCTTTTCTGGTTTGTTTTGCTTTGTTTCTTGTTTCACTGGAGTTTGAAAGATCAGTTAACTTTTTTAAATTTTATGCATATGGATGCTTTGTCTGCATGTGTGTCTGTGCACCATATGCTAGCAGTGCCTGAGACAGCCACAAGAGGGCTCAGATCCCCTGAAGTGGAGTTACAACAGTTGTTGGCAACCATGTGGGTACTAGGAATTGAAACCAGCTCTTCTGGAGGAGTAGCCAGTGCTCTTAATATATTAATCCTTGAAAGACAGCTTTTTAAGAGCTAGATAATATGCTGATTTATCTGGAAGTTTCCTCTGGAACCCAGGCTGAGGGTTAGTAAGGAAGGGCAGACCATGCTCCATACAACTCCTTGCCCAAAATGTTGCAGTCACAAAATAACTGACAAGGAATGAAGAGTTTACCATAGCACACGGTTTAGGGGTACAGTCCATCATCACTGCAGGGAAGCCATGGGAGCAAGAGCCTGAGGTTGCCAGTCACGCTGTGTCCACAGACAGGAAGCAGAGAGCACTGAGTGCTGGTGCTCAGCTCACTTTCTCCTTCTATTCAGTCCAGCCGTATCAGGGTGTGTCTTCCACCTGAATTAACTCAGTCTAGAAAGCTTGCCCAGAGGGTGATATAGATCCACTGAAATGCCATACTGTACCCTAGAAATAGCATCTACGTGTTGATTAAAACTACAGTATTTGCAACATAAAAATGATCTAGGACCATTTTGCTATGTGTATTTGCTAACATCAAATCTTGTGGTTATAAAAAGGTTAGGAAATCTTGCAAATTAATTCTAGGTTTATTCCTGAATCTCCCCGGTGGCTCATATCCCAGAGGAGATTTGAAGAGGCAGAACAGATCATCCAGAAAGCTGCAAAGATGAACAGCATCGTGGCACCAGCAGTGATATTCGATCCTCTGGAGGTGAGTGAGCAGGTGTGTGCAGATGCCTCCTTTTGAGATCGGCTCTGCAGCCTTTCTTTTAGGGAAATTTAATGTAACTCACCATTTGTTAAGTGCCCACAGTGCACCAGGCACTGCACTAGGTAGGCATCAGGGATGTAATCATGATTACATTATCAAATAAAATCCCTCTTGGGAGGTATGGTGCTGCACATCTGTTGTCCACCCTTCTCAGGAGGTGGAGGCCTGAGACTTAAGTCCAGGCACTTAGGGCCAGCTTGAGTAACATAGTAAAATGTCATCTCTCTTTGTGAAAAATATACCCAAAGGATTATTTATAAATTAAAAACAATGTTAGGCATTTGTGATGTTTTGTTTTGTTTTTGGCTTTTTTGGTTTTTCAAGACAGGGTTTCTCTGTGTGGTCCTGGCTGTCCTGGATCTCGCTCTGTAGCCCAGGCTGGCCTCTGAACTCACAGAGATCTGCCTGCCTCTACCTCCTGAGTGCTGGGATTAAAGGCGTGCGCCACCACTGCCTAGATTGTGATTTGTTGCTATTGTTGTTGTTTGTTTTTTTGTTTTGTTGTTTTAACTGTCTTTCAATTCATAAGCCCAGTTGTTGATTGGCAGTTTTATTTCATCAGTACGTAATTTGTGTGATTCTTTGTGAATTCTGGATATTAGCCCCTTGTCTGCACTGTAGCTGGCAAAGAATGTCTCCCATTCTATGAGGCATTTGCTCTGTGATCATTTCCTTTGTTGTGTGGAAACTTTTAATTGCATGTCATTCTATCTGCTGGTATTTGGGGATTTTCCTGCGCTGGGAAGGCTCTGTTCAGAAATGTCTTCCTTACCCCAATGTCTTGAAGAGTATTTTCTTCTAGAAGTTTAGCATTTCCAGTTTTAAATTAAGACCTTTTATCCATTTTGAGTTGATTTTGGACAGATGAGAGACAGGACTCTAATTTCATTCTTTGAGGTAACAATCCAGTTTGCCAGCATCATTGGTTGAATGGGCTGTCCTTTTGCAAGTTTCCAACTTGGTGTTGGCATTTGCACCTAATCATTGCGAAGTTACATGCTGATGATATTCATAACGTAGTTTTTGATTCTTTGGGAACTTCACATCATGCACCAGAGTTCCATTCATCTCCCAGTCCTTCCATGTCTGCCCTTCACCACTATATCCTTCTCCCAATAGAAGAAAAACAGATCCACATCACTCCTCCATCTTTCCCGCCTCTCTATCACATAATCCTTTATTGTAGTGGCATTGGGAGCTGTGATGTGTCACACAGTGTACCCTTTTGCTCAAATAGCTTTTCCTGCAAATGTTCATTGCAATGAGCTATTGGTCTGGTTCAAGACCTCTGGCTTCTTCTGGTACATCATCAGTACTGGACCCTCACTGACACTCCTCTTGGATGTCCTGTTATTGCCCTGAATCACGGAGATCCTACAGCTCTGGTTCTGCACGATCAGTTCCTTCACATGCTCCAGCAGCTCATGGATGGGGTAGATGTATGTGGAGGGGGAGCGGGGAACTCAAAGCCCTGGATGTGGGCCTGGGTGGTAGCTGAGTTGGTCAGTCTAGGCCTCCACAGGGATGCCCCCTCAAGGCAAGGGGGAGAGCTACCTCTCCCACACTCACCATAGGGGCCAGTTCTCCTGCTGAGGAGCAGGCCCAGTTCTCCTGTGCCCAGGTTACTGGGGGTAGCTCTCCCATGAGGGGTGGTGCCAGCTCTCCCACTGGGGTGACTGGTGAGGGTCGGGCCAGTTCTCGCAGAGCCATCAAGGAGCAGGGCTGGCTCAGCACAGCTCTCAGACCTCAACATGGCCCAGGTGGCAGACCAGACCTCAGGCATCTGAATGGCCATGGCCCTCAGTCACAGCTCAGGCCTGGACAACACCATGGCCTGGATGGCAGTGCAAGCCACCCAGGTCAGTATGGTCCCAGTGGCAGCACAGTCCTCGGATATCAACACGGCCTCAGTGGTGGCCCAGACCACAGACATCCATATGGTCCTTGGTGGTAACACTCATCATGGGCATCAACACAGAATCCAGCTGCAGTTGGACCACAGACCCAGACATGGTCCTCAGCTGCAGCCCGGGCCAGAGGTCACCATGGCCTCAGGTGGCAGCACAGGCCCCTCTGGTCAGTATGGCCTCAGCAGCAGCATTGTCCTTGGGTATTAACATGGTCTCAAATGGTGGCCCACACTATAGGCTTCCACTCACCCTGGCCTTCAGTGGTAACACCAGCTACAGACGTCAACACCGGCCATGGTGACAGCAAGGGCATGGACCAGACATGTCACTCAGTGGCAGCCTGGACATCACATGGCCTCAGGTGGCCACACAGGCCTCTCACACCAGCCTTTTCTTCACTGCCTTCCCATCTTCAGTTTCCCCTCTCTTCACAGCACATGGACCATTCTGTAAGATGAATCAATAAAAAACCCGGAGCCAGATATTGGGATGAAAACTGAAAGATCAGAGAAATAGAATGAGCCACAGCCAACCTCACCTTGCCAACTCCTCAGCCGGTCTTGTTTCCATGAATCCTCAGACTGAAAGCCTCTGAGTTCTTACCCAAATGAATCTCAGCTGAACTGCTGCTAAAAAGCCTCTAGTTCCTGGTCCTCACACCTTATATACCTTTCTGCTTCCTGTCATCACTTCCTGGGATTAAAGGCGAGTGTGCTTCCCAAACAAAGGCATGAGATCTCAAGTCCTGAGATTAAAGGTGTGTGCCACCACACCTGGCTTTGTTCCCAGTGTGGCCTTGAACTCACAGAGATCCAGAGGGATCTCTACCTCCCAAGTGATAGGATTAAAGGTATGTGCCACCATTGTCTAGCCTCTATGTCTAATCTAGTGGATGGCTCTGTCCTCTGATCCCCAGATAAGTTTATTAGGGTACCCAATATATTGGGGTGCACAAACAATACATCACCACACCATTCTGCTTATCTTTCTCTCCGATTTCTCCACCATTTGCTCAAGGTAGTGACACTCACTGCATGGCACCCAAGGCAGGCCTCTTATATTGATGACTTTTAAAATACTTGCCATACCTAGAAAAAGTGCATCTGAGGGCTGGTCAACCCTCGGTTCCCACTGTATCCTGGATTACACTTAAAGCCTGAGAGTGGAGCAGTACACGTCTTCAGCTGGTGTGTCTGGCATGCCCAAGGCCTCACATACCCGAGAGCACAGGCTCCAGGCTCCACTCCTGAAGGCAGGTGGCCATGAGGAAAAGCTGATATATCAGGGGGTTTACTTACACTGTGATAGTGAGGACTTTGGGGGTATCATATTGTGCTGGCTCTCGAGACAAGAAAACTAAGACACAGCCCCCACACTAAAAGGATCAGAGAATGTACTGAAGGAGGCAAAGAACTGATGCAAAGGGAAATGATGACAGAGGAGAGATGCTAAGAACCCCAAGGAACAGACAGACACTACTTGCTAGCATACACAGGAAGACAGCAGGGGAGCCAAGGCCTGAAGAGGCAGGTTCACACTGGGAGGACAGTGAGACTGACACAGGTGAGTAGAGAGGTTAGGGTACTGCTGGCCAGGATGAGGGAGAGAGCCCTCAAGACACCTGAGGAAGACTCTGCATCAGTGGTTGGCATGCCGTGTGGTAGGGCTTGTACGACTGGCTCGACCAGCAAGCAGGACTCTGTGGGAAATGGTGGACATGTCAGTGATACACCCCCAGGATTTCAACCATCCCTGGCTATCAGGACCCTTTCCAGAAGCAGCTACCTAGGTCACAGCTGGAATCTTCATTCCAGTGGCCATGAACCCAAGCTCTCAGAGGGCTGCCTGGACAAAGCATCTTTAATCCTTTGCTGTCTGAATTCAAAAGTTCATCCCAGTCCTAGTAAACTTAACTGGATACAAGAAGGACATTGGTCATAAATAATGCTTCTGTCTTTCAAGGCTATGTGTATATTCGTATTTATCAGATAGAAAGCTTCATTCCTATATTCAAGAAATGTAGTGTGACACTATGGTCATGAAGATAATATCCACACAGAGGGAAGCATCATAAAATTGACATGAGCGAAAAAGAACAAAGTCCAGAAACATAAACCCCTGATGGGACCTTTTTTCTGCCTGTTGCAATGTGCATCTCTCTTGAACTGGACACACCCACTAAGGGAAATGGAGCCCTTGATTTTCTAGCCCGGCCATCTCCCCTGCTCACCACCCACTTGGACCCTGTGTAGGAGGATCTGCATCAGCCAATGCAGCCTATTCAGAATGCCAGTGAAGAGACTACGGGGTACAAGGAAGTCTGTCTGACTCAGGTGATGTGCATGTTAGTCACTGCTAGAAGGTCTAGCTATGAGCTCACTTTTCAGAAAAGGAGATGGAAGCACAGAGAAATGACTTACCAGAAATCATACTGCTACTGAGCTATGATTTTCCTGCGTTTCTCCGGGATCAAGTGCATGCTTTAATGAATGGCAATTTTCAATTTATGTCAGGGGCTCTGATGTTAACTTGGACAGGAAGCCATATAGAGTCACATCATCTTGAAGAGTAACCTTAATCGTCCCTGGCACTGGAAGAAGTCCCTTCAACCTTCTCATGTACCTTATCCAGAGACATTTGGGTGGCTCTCCCCAAACCAGGGACAGTCACTGGATCCAAGTATATACTTGTCCTGATGTTTCTGCACCTTGTTGCTAATCATAGTCACCTATGAAGCTTTAAGTAAACAGGCTCCCAGGTCTCCAGTCCCAATGTAAGATTCAGAGGAAGCTCACCTGAGGGGACCTGGCCATCTGCATTTCAACAGAGGCCCTATGGAAGTGGGATGTGTTGATTCAACCTGGCCCTTAGGTCCTGTGTTGTATGTGGAATCCCTAAAGCCCTGCATGGAGGGAGCCTTCCAATTCCCATTTTCATGAAAAGGGGGTAATCATCATAACTGAGAGCTATGCAAATGCATGTCTAATTACCTGGAAGGCTGACACTTAAGGACAACCTGCTACAAAGGGCCATCTTACTTCCTCACAACTGAAATGCTTCCTCAGTCTCTAACAGCACACATGCCATATGGTCACAAGACTCCTACCTTACCCCCAGGAGATCCCCTGCCTCACAGCCATACATCTTTTTCAGCCTCAACTCTAGTCAGCTTGGCTATCTAAATTCATAGCTCATGGTAAATGGGTACCAGTGAATGAGAAGTGAGGAAATGAAGACTGGCATTGGGAATGAGAGAATTGCCATTAACCGCAGATGGATAGCCTCCTTCTTCAACGGGGAAGTGATAACAATAATAGTTAAGATGTAGTGGGCATTTATGATGCTGGGTTTTAGATATTATTTGATTTCTTCAACCCCCAATTACATCTTACAAGAGAAGTAAACTGAGGCTCTGAGAAGATAAACAGTTTGCCCAGGGCCTTAGCTACCCTGAGTCTGGTCTGTTTTAAGACACAGTCTCATGTAGCTCAGGCTAGCCCTGAACTCCCTATGTAGCCAAGGCTGGTCTTGAACTCCCAGTCCTGACTCATCTGGGCTCACAGGCAGGTGCCACCAAGCCTGACTCCAGAATCTCCTCTGATGTTAGCAGACAAGGACTGGGAATATAGCTTTGGGGGGGGGGTGCTTGCCTAGCGTGCACAAGGCCCGTTACACACACACACACACACACACACACACACACACACACACACACACACACACACTGCCCTCTAAGCATTGTGGAGCTTCATGGCTCTGTCAACTCAATAGGCTTTACAGATCCCATCCCAGTGTGGTAAAGACTATTCACATGTTTAAGTTAAGTGGAGGAAAAGCAGGTCAGCACTTATCAATGAGCCTGGTGTCATTTACTTTGAAGGCTTCTATCTAAAACGGGCTACATTAAAGATTTTAAAGCATTAGAAACTCAGGAAACAATATGGAAGACAGGGTGGAAGGAGCAAGAGCCAGATGAGGAGGAGAAGTTATGTAAAATGCTAGCTTCTGGACATGACACAGCCATTGCACTAAGGAACCCACAGCAGCTGAGGTTACCTTCAACATCCCAGCATGGGACTGGGAGATCCCATCAACCCTTGCTCCTAGCTGAGGAGCTATTGGTAGGTAATGGCTGCTGGCGGGGAAGACGGAGTCATTTTCTTCATGGGTGTAACCAGATGTGAAAGGAGGAGACACTGGGAAGAAGAAAGATTCCAGAGGGAGCAGGAGGGCGGGGCGGGGGAAATACGATCAAAATCCATTAGAGGCATGCATGAAATTATCCAAGTCTGAATTTAGAATTATGTTTTAAATAAAGAGTTAGAATGAGTACCATATTTGGAGATGTCCTTGCTGCCCTCCATTTCTGGATCTGAAGGCATATCAGAGGTTCTATAAGAGCTGTGTGAATGGGCTAGGATGTAGTTCAGTGGGTAGAGAGCTCACCTAGAACACACAAAGCTTCAGTCCCCAGCATCAAACCTGGCATGGTAACACACACCAGTAATCTCAGCACTGTGGAGGTGGAGGAAGGAAGATCCGAAGTTCAAGACCATGGTCATCTGCGTAGTGAGTTAAAAGCCAGCCTGGAATACATGAGACCCTGTCCTAAAATAATAGTAACAGTAAAAATGATAATGATAATAATTTTAAATTAAATTAATAAAAATGAGGTGTATGCCCAAGTTTTTCTCATAGGTACTTCCTGCCTACCTCTTTGTCTTATGGTTTATTTATGTTACTTTAGCTACAGGAGCTAAATTCCTTGAAGCAGCCAAAAGCCTTCATTCTGGACCTGTTCAAGACTCGGAACATTGCTACAATAACAGTGATGTCTGTGATGCTGTGGTAAGCAATGAGTACTCTGGGAATACAGGTGTGTGACAACCAAATATGCAACTGATTTTCTTTAGTTTGAAGGAATGTGATAAAACCTAGGCTTCCCCTGCAGCAAAATGAAAATTGTGAAATTCTAAGGTCTTTAGACATGTCACACTGATTGATTGGACCGAATACTGTAACAGCTATAGGTAACAACAAGTCTGCAGTATGGGAACTCCACCATGGAAAGTGATGGGCTTGAGGCTGCAGATGCCCCTGGGGACCAAAGCAGAAGTGTTAAGTCTCCACCTGCTTTCTGGACCTGAGCAGTGAAGTCAGCGTAACCTGCCTCTCCAGTAGCACACTAACACGTGACTTTAAGGCACAGAAGTAATGACCTGACTTTATTAACTAGATTTAGTAACAAATCTTCAAAGAAATAAGGAAGGAAAAATAATAACAACCTATCTGCCCCAGAGATAGCAACACACACACACACACACACACACACACACACACACACACACACACACACACACACGCGCGCGACACGCGCGCGCAGGTAAGTACCAGAACTGGCAGGCTCTCTATTTTAGAACCATGCTGTTTCGAAATTAGAAAAAATGTCATTATGAAATATCCTGGACCATGGCCTCTGTGAGCTCTGTGAGCGGCCTTCATTCTTAGCTCTCTGCACACATCACTCACGCAATGGATCCAGCGGATGGCACCAGGGAGCCAATAATCCCCAAGACCTAGCCCCATCCAAGCTGCTCTTACACCACAAGTGAGCGTCACTGAATACCTGCACAGTAAAGTTCACTGTTTCATGTTGCTTCGGATTAGTCCTATGTCCCCACCTGCTCTAATAGATAGAGACCCAAACATGCTCCTGGAAGTCTTCTTTAGAGATGTGTGCTCTCCAGTCATGCTCAGATGTCCTAACAGGAGCATCTGCACTGTTGACTAGTGGTTTATTCAGAATGGCACTGTTCTACAACACTTTCTGCAGACACAGAAATATTTGGGATCTGTGTTGTCCATCATAGTAGTCACCAGACTCATGTGACTACTAGGCACATAAAGTGTCATTTCAACTGAGAAATTTATAATCTCACTTTAGTCTATTTCCATTCAAATAGTCCCACATGACTAGCACTTGCTTAGAGGACACAGGACCAACTCATGACCATCACAAAAGTTTAGAGAGCCATGGGCCATATTTTTGTGATTATATCATTTGTCTTTCAGGATGCTAACCTCAGTGGGTTACTTTGCTCTGTCTCTCAATGTTCCTAATTTACATGGAGATATCTACCTGAACTGCTTCCTCTCTGGCCTGATTGAAGTTCCAGCTTATTTCACAGCCTGGCTGCTGCTGAGAACCCTGCCTCGGAGATACATTATAGCTGGGGTGCTGTTCTGGGGAGGAGGTGTGCTTCTCTTGGTCCAAGTGGTACCTGAAGGTAAGAAGTTAGCCCAGTCTAACAGCATACCAGAAACCTGGATACATTAATGGTCTAGAGTATCAGTACTGGTGACTAGCCTCTCAGGAGTCACCACTCCCCCATATCACAGCTTTGATATCACCAAATGTTCATCAATCGGATAGGCAGGTGACAGCTGACTGTGATATTTTCTATGTTCCCAACAACTGTCCCAGTAGGGCGTGGTGGCCCACCCCTAAAATCTCAGCACTCGGGAGGTAAAGGCAGGAGGACCAGTTCAAAGCCAGCCTCAGTTACAAAGCTAATTTGAGGCCAGCTCAGGCTGCATGAGACACTTCCAAAGTTTTTCCCATAGGTATTTCCTGCCTACCTCAAACAAATACAAACAAAAACATCCAGATAGTGCAAGGAGAATGGTTCAGTGTGTAAAAGCGTTTTCTGCCAAGCCTAAGACCTGACTTCCTTCCATCTTTAGAACTCTCATGGCAGAAGGAGAGAACTGACTCCAGCATCGCTTCCTCTCATTACATACATGTCCTGACACACACTTGCCCATAGAAATAACTAATAAATGTGGGGGTGCTGCAGTAAGACTAAACAATAACAAAAATAACACAGGTATAGCTGGAGATTTCTCCAGTGCCGCCAGGGGCCCCGCAGCCACTCAGACCCAAATAAACATACAGATGCTTATATTAATTAAAACTGTTTGGACTAATGGCTAAGGCTTCTTGCTAACTAGATCTTATACTTAAATTAAGCCATAATTTTTATTTATGTTTAGCTACGTGGCTTGGTACCTTTTTTTAGTTCTGTCTTTACATTTTGTTTTCTCTATGTCTGGCTGGCGACTCTTGACTCAGCCTTTTTGTTCTCAGCCTTTTCCTCTCTCTTTGTCCCACCTATACTTCCTGTCTGGCTACTGGCCAATCAGCACTTTATTTATTAACCAATCAAAGCAACACATTCATAGCATACAGAGCGATACCCACAGCACAGAGGGGGATAGATTTCCTTTTTCTAGTGTGTCTAACTTTCTACTTTTGTTAAAAAAAAAAAAAAAACAGGCTGATATATTATTGATACATTGTAATATGCAAAGAACAATGTTTCTTTTTGTCATTAAGTTTTTAACCCCTACAGTACTAAGGTTTAAACCCAGTGTCTTACACAGCCATGAACTCTACCATGGAGCCATATCCCCAGCCCTTTGTTTATTTTTATATAGAGCCAAGACCTTGAACTCATTACACAGCCTAGGCTAGCCTAGAATTTGTGGTCCTCCTGCTTCAGCCAGTGAAGTTTTAGTAGTTGGGATTATTAGCATGCACCAGGAGCTGGGAGGATAGCTCAGTGGTTAAAGTGCATGAGGATCTGAGTTTAGATCCCAGAACCCACATAAATGCTGGGCAGGCATGATGGTTCACCTGTAACTCTAGCCTTGCATGACTATGCACATACAAAATCATGTAAACAGCACATATATGTGCACACCACATGGAAAAAGAATTTTTTTAAGCATGCACCACTGAGCCCTACTAGACCTAGATTTCATTTTTTTTTTTTTTTTTTTTTTTTTTTTTTTTTTTTTTTTTTTTTTTGGTTTTTCGAGACAGGGTTTCTCTGTGTAGCTTTGCGCCTTTCCTGGAACTCACTTGGTAGCCCAGGCTGGCCTCGAACTCACAGAGATCCGCCTGGCTCTGCCTCCCAAGTGCTGGGATTAAAGGCGTGCGCCACCAACGCCCGGCTTAGACCTAGATTTCTTAATAATTAAAAACAGAAAAGGAAGGACTGTCCCCTCTCTTTAAAGATTAAGCTTAACTGTATTAACATCTAACAATTCACCATGAAACCGGTGTAGCAAATGAGACAAGTGGACAGAGGTCACAGTATGCATTAATAATCCAAAATAAGGGTAGCTCCAAGTCCAAGGCCACCCATCCATCGCCTTCCATCTTCAACCACCTGGTGATTAGGATATTTGAAGACAGTCTTGTCTAGCAGTACTTTATGAGGGGACCACCACATTGCAGCAAAAAAGGACAATAAAGTAACTGAATTCAGTATCGAGTCTAGAAACACCCTGTCTGAAATAAAGCTCTTTTCCAGATTATAACTTGGTGTCCATCGGCCTGGTGATGCTAGGGAAATTTGGGGTCACCTCTGCCTTCTCCATGCTGTATGTCTTCACTGCAGAGCTCTACCCAACCCTGGTCAGGAACATGGCTGTGGGCATCACCTCCATGGCCTCTCGGGTGGGCAGCATCATCGCTCCCTATTTTGTTTACCTGGGTGAGATGCATCTTGTTCTATCTTTAAATAAGTGGGTTTTTTAAAATCTATGTGTATGTTGCATGTGGGTGTTATGTGCATTGTGTGTATGAACAAGGACCTTCTTTGGCCAGTCCCCTTACAGGAGAAGTTGGTTTGGGTCCTGTGCTGGTCACACTATAGCTGAATCACTTCTCCATACTCTGACTGCTCAGTTTTACAGCTCCGTTGCAGGCACATCTTATCTTAAAGCCCTCGAAGTTTCTTTTCATGACTCTCAGTGACCCCTTGGATGTAGTAGTAAGGATCCTCCTGCTATGACTCTGTTAGATCCCACCCCCAGTCTCTTGATTTAACAAATATTGTATTTTATGTGTACGACTGTTTAACCTGAATATAAGCACTTTTGTACCTGGTGTCCAGGGTGGTCAGAAGAGAGTGTCTGACCTCCTGGAATTGGAGTTATGGAAGGAGCCACCATATGGGTGCTGTGAGTGAAACTTGGACCCTCTTCAAGAGCAACAAGTGGTCTTAACCACTGAACCATCTCTCCAGGCCTGAATTCATGTATGGATAACCTCCTCAGTGTGAGCAGGAAGCAGACAAAGGGATGGAAAGAGCAGAGGTTCTAACCAGTGGACACAAGTTAGGATTCTTTGTTCTTGGTGGAACCAGCTTCAGGAGGGCTGGGAGAGCATCAGCAGACAGACACACAGTGTAAGAATGACTGGTACTCAGAGGGTGCTGTGGAGTCCTCCACAGTGGTTCAGTGGCTAGGCTCAAATTTTCTTTGTGGTGTGTATGAGTTCTTTATAGTATAGAGAAGTTAGCCTTCTGTATACATTTTATATATGTTTTATAAATATTTTCCTAGGTAATCACTTACAGTTTATATTTTTCTTTGGGATTTTTTTGTTTTTGTTTTTTCAAGAAAGGGTTTCTCTGTATAGCTTTTGAGCCTGTCCTAAGACTCACTCTATAGACCAGGCTGGCCTTGAACTCACAGTGATATGCCTGCCTCTGCCTCTTGAATGCTTGGATTAAAAGCATATGCCACCACCGCCCTGCCCAAGACATAAATTTTTAGTTCCTGTCTAATCAAATATAGCAGTCTTAAATAATATTAAAAGGGACTTTAGTGGGATGTTGTTCAGTGTTCTCAGCCTGGTCTTCATTAGGAACTGACTGATATAAACAGACTTCCTTATTTTTCTTGCTCACATGTTGGTTATCTACTGGATCCAACACACACACCAGAGATGACTTCTCAGAAAAGCACACTCTAAATCCATACAGAGAAAGAAACACATTTTCCTAACTTTAACACACCCTGCACAGCTGCCCTGAGCACAGCTGCCCTGAGCATACTGTGACAGCATACTGTATCGGGTGATGCCACTTCTCACTATACTTCTCAACTCCACTTAAATGATCCAGTGCTGAGCCACTGGCTGGTAAGAAGCAGGGTCCTGAAAGAGCCTTAAGCATAAGAAGCTATTCCTGTTAGCAATACAAGGCCACAGAAAAGCCTCAAGAGCAGTGTTTACCTTATTGGCCAAAAAAATACTACATGCATGGGTGTGTTGTTTTTCCATTCTGTGTGCAAAGGAGCAGCAAGATGGCATCTCTTGTCCTCCTGTCTCAGTAGCTCCATAAAGAGAAGTGGAATAGGGCTGGCATGGGACTCAGTCAGTACAATCCTTGCCTATTAAGCAAGCACAGAGTCCTGAGTTTGCCCCCCAGCACTCAATCCATGGATGGAGTCACAGAGGTGAGGGCAAGAGAATCACATGTTCAAAATCATCCTCTGCTACACAGCTCAGTCCTCTCACCACCCATCTCACCTTACCTCCACCTAAGGAAGCTTTGATAGTGAAGACATCTATCCAAGGAACATCTGTCATGCACGGTTGGACAATCTTAGAACCTAAGAGTATGCTAATGTACAACCAAGGGGTAAATAATTGTAGGAATGCAGGCCATGGCATCCCACTGGAACAACCTCTGGTATTTTGCTGACTTTCCTTCTTCTGAAAACGTTTAGCTTAAATCTGCTCTCACAGCCTGTCTGCACCTTAACAAAATGACTCCCAGGAGCAAGCCTGCATCTAGTTGATGTTCTGTGCTTTACAGGTGCCTATAACAGACTCCTGCCCTACATTCTCATGGGCAGTCTGACTGTCCTGATTGGAATCGTCACCCTTTTTTTCCCTGAAAGTTTTGGAGGGACTCTACCAGAAACCTTAGAGCAGATGCAGAAAGTAAGAGGGTAAGTGGCAAAAGGATTGGGAGGATAAACATGGGGGAATATCTACCATGCTCTGACAAAGAGGAGCATGAGCAGAGATTGGTGGAGGGCACTCAAGACTATTGTTGAGCAGGCTAATTAGAGTGGCATGGCAATACTGTAGGGACAGAAACCAGTGGAGCAGGACAGAGTTCGGGACTAAGACCAAGAAAATAAGAGAATTCAGAATATGACTTCACACAAACAAACAAACCACATATCAACTTAAAATCCATTAGGAAGAGCAGGGCACACACCTGTAGTCCAAGCTTCAAGGGAGGGTAAGGTTAAGTAAGGGTCACATGAGTACATGAGTTCGAGACCAGCCTGATTCTAATAATGAAGCCCCTCAATGTCCTTTCATCCATAAATACATCATGCATACATATGTAAATAAATTAGATATTTTTAATGAATGAAAATTGAGTCCTCCCAAATGCACCAAGATAAGCTCTAGAAAAAAAACATATTTAGGACTAAAAATCCAAAATCATGAATCTACAAGAACAGAACAATTTGTGTAAATGTGAACTGAGCAGAGAGCGAGAGACAAGATCAAGAGTTAAAGGTCATCCTACATAGTGAGACCCTGGCCCCAAGGCAACCAACCAATAAACAAAAACCAGTAACAAAATCAAAGTCGGTGAGCAAGGGAAAAATATGTGAGGCACAAATGTAGACAGAGGCTGAAATCCCAAGTCCTGCAGTCTGTGAGGAAAAGGTTATCCGCAGCAAAGGACAGGAATCAACGGCTCAGAGAAGGTAAGATTTAAGTATGCAGCACACATGAAAAACAAGCCCCTCATCATATGTATAAAGAAATAGAGAGCCAATGAGGTGTGGCAGAGGGTGAGGGTGCTTACCGCCAAGACTGATTGCCTGTGCTCCGATCCTTGAACCCAGAGTGGAAGGAGAGAATTGATTTCCCTAAGTTATCTCTGTAGTAGATGCTGTTCTGTCGCTGTGATAGACTACCATGATCAAGAACGGCTTATGCAGAAAGGGTTTATTTTGGCTTACACTTCATTAGCATCTATGTAAAAACCAGGCATTACTTCTGAAACCCCAGTACCAGAAAAGCAGTGGCAGGGCTGACCCTGAGACTTGCTGGCCAGCCAATCTGGTCAAATCATTGAGCTTCAGGTTCAGAGGGAGACATTGCCTCAAAAACTAAGGTGAAGTGAAAACACCCAACATGCATCTACATACACATTGGTGTACCCACACACACATACAGGAACACAAATCAGGGTGTTCCTACAATCTGCCTCAGTTCTGACACTGCAGTCAGCATCAGACCCCACACCTTTCTCAAACTACTGGTGCCAGCCACAGGTCACTCTCACTAATGTCTCATTTGGCTACAAAACCCTGGGGTCCCACAGCTCCAATCTTTGTGTTCAGTCATTTATTAGAAAGGCTCACGGAGCTTAGAGAAACACTTCCCTTGCCGTCACTGTCTTAGGAAGAATACAGACAGGTGTGTGCTGGAAGACCTTGAGTGTGGGGCTCCTGCTCTTGTGGGTTGGGGTGCACTACTATCCTGACAGCAGAGGTGGTCAGTGATTCAGAAGCTCCCCAAAACCCACTGTTTGCAGATTCTCCATCCTGTGGGCTTAACTGGTCATTAATCCTATACCCACCCTGCTCTTATCTGCAGAGGCTGAGAGAACAAAGCCAAAAAGATCTGCGCTCTTAAGTCAAAGCTTCTTCCTTCAGGCAGATGGCCCCCATGCTGGGCTAGCTAAGAGCCCCTCAAAGAACCAAAACAATCTATCACCCAGATCACTCAGGAAACCACAAGAGACTTAGGAGCTCTGTGCCAGGAAAAAGAGGCAAAGACTAAACATCCCAAATAACACAGCTTGACAGGTGTAAAGCTCAGTGGCTTGGTGGAGAAATTGAGATTCTGAATTGTAATGGGCTGGCTTCAAATTCCCAACTTATGACATAAAGTTGAGGAAATTATGTTTTCTCAACCCTCGGTCTTACCACTTACTACATGGGAATATTTCACACAGGTACCTGGGGGTTCTGTGAGATAAGTTTTAGCCATGGCTGGCCATAATAAGGCTAAGTCTGAATGTGTAGATACTGGTCTGTTACAAATTTGCGCAGGTACCTGGGTTTGATAATTCATGTAATCATTCTAACTCCTCAGTGTAATTCTTCAGTATTACCATGGGCTTTCTGCTATGCTCTATCCTTTCTTGGGGAAAACGGAAGACCTTAGATTCCAGGCTTTGTGTTTAATCAAGAAAGTATCTCCAAATCATAAATCATGAGGTCTGCACCTGCCAGCTTCTTTAAAGAGTTCTCATGTTTTTCATTGGTCAAATGGGGAAATGTTTTCTGGTGTCAGTCTGGTGTTTTAAGAAGAGTCCTAACTGTTTCATTTTCTTCAGCCATTATTTTATTTTCAGGTTCCGATGTGGGAAAAAATCAACAGCCTCAATGGACAGAGAAGAAAACCCCAAGGTTCTAATCACTGCATTCTAATAAGGTTCCTCGGCACCTGCCAAACTGGAAAATAGATGTGTAAGATGAGCTTGGTGTGATGGAACACATCTGTGATCCTAGCACTGTAGGGGGGAGCCAGGAGAATCAGGAATTCAAGGTCAGCCTTGGCTATATCAGGAGTACAAGACCAGCCTGGACTACAAGCAATCCTGTCTTAAGAAAACAAAATTAAAGCCTTTCCTGCTGAAAGGGACTAACAGAAACAATGAACATTAAGCTGGACTTGTGGAGAAATACATGTTGTCTCCTAAACTCTCAGCCACTCTTCCAGATAATCTTCTTGTTTTTTAAGAACAAACATTTCTAAACTGTCTTGACCACTAACTAGTCAAAGAAAGAGGTTTGTAAGATTTTTCTTGAAAATGTGTTAGTCAAGGATTGGCAAAATCCATATTAAGATTAACACACATTTCCAAAATGCTATCCAAATAAAATTGACTGTATTATCACAACTATTAGATGGTAACAGTGCATGAGCATGTGCGCAGACGTGTGTGTGTGTGTGTGTGTGTGTGTGTGTGTGTGTGTGTGTGTGTGTGTGTGTGTGTGTAAAGGTAGAGATGATCCAGCACATTCAAAATGAGAGTAGTTTTTGAATTGAACTCACATGGGGCTGTAGGCAAATGATTATTTGGACTGCAGGTCCTGAGTCTTTGGTGTGTAATTGCCACCCTGTGCTAAAGAGTCTGAGAGTTACATCAACAGATGTCTAGTTCACCCCCTGATGGTCTGCAGACTCTGCTCAACACTGTGTCTTCATGCTGTGTCACCCAATCATAACACCGACGCAAAGAAGTCTTTCCAGATCTGAGAAGATGGCTCAGTTAGCAAAGTGATGACGGAGCAGAATATGACGCCCAAACCTAAGAAGGCTGATACAGCCTTTATAAAATAAAACCATGACGAGTTTTTTTAAGGGAAAACTAGCATGCATAGGCCCTGGGTTAAATCCCCAGAACCAAACTCCCCCACCCAAAAAAAACCCCACAGGAGAAAGCAACAAAAAACATTGAAAAGCATTCTCATAAAATAGGAACATCACTGGGCAGTGGTGGCACAGCCGTGCGGTGGTGGCACACGGCTTTCATCCCAGCACTCGGGAGACAGAGCCAGGCGGATCTCTCTGAGTTCAAGGCCAGCGTGGTCTAGACAGTGAGTTCCTAGACAGCTAGAACTGTTACACAGAGAAACCCTGTCAAGAAAAATTTAAAAAAAGAAAAAAACATTGGAGTATTCCCTCCTTAAAAATAAAAATTTTAAAAATTTAAAAAACCTAAAGGAGCAAGCGCTACAGTGAAGATTCAAACGAAGTAGAATTGATGTGGTGGCACAAACCTTTAATCCCAGCACCCGGGAGGCAGAGCCAGTCGGATCTCTGTGAGTTTGAGGCCAGCCTGGGCTACAAAGTGAGTTCCAGGAAAGGCGCAAAGCTACACAGAGAAACCGTGTCTCAAAAAACCAAAAAGAAGGAGGAGGAGGAGGAGGAGGAGGAGGAGGAGGAGGAGGAGGAGGAGGAGGAGGAAGAGGAGGAGGAGGAGGAGGAGGAAGAGGAGGAGGAGGAGGAAGAGGAAGAGGAGGAGGAGGAGGAGGAGGAGAAAGAAAAAGTCTCGTCAATACCCAGTACCAGAAAAAATAAAATAGGAACATCTTGTAATGTTCAAATTATTAGTAACAACCCAAAATTTTTTAAAGGCCTTAAAATAATACCATCCAAAACGGTAGGCACTAACAAGAAGTAGCTGCTAAGTATTTAAATGTGCACGTCACTAGATTCAACTGAAATGTCCTGTAAAACACACACTGAAGGCCTGAAACTTAGTGTGAGAAATAGGGATTAATGATTTTTTAATAAAAATCAAATGCATTACAATACTTTGCATGCCAATTTTATGATGAAATGATAACATTCCAGATATACGGGGTTAAATATATTATTACAATTTATTTCATAGTTTTTAAAGAATAGTTTTTCTTACAGTGGTGGGATCAAACTCAGGGCCTGGCACATGGCAGACAAGCACTCTCCCACTGAGCCACACCCCAGCTCTAAAAGCTTTTTTCTTTTTGGTTTTTCAAGACAGGGTTTCTCTGTGCAGCTTTGCGCCTTTCCTGGATCTCGCTCCATAGACCAGGCTGGCCTCGAACTTACAAAGATCCACCTGCCTCTGCCTCCCAAGTGCTGGGATCAAAGGCATGTGCCACCACCACCCGGCTCTCTAAAAGCTTTTAATATGCAGCACTGCCAGGTAGAACCCACGACACCAGCTTACAACTCAATTTCACATATCCCTGCAGGGACATAATTATAATTAAAATTCTTCTGCTGTGGGATGTTCTGTATGGCAAATGTGTTGCTGATTAGTCAATAAATAAAACACTGATTGGCCATTGGCTAGGCAGGAAGTGTAGGCGGGACAAGAAGGAGAATAAAGCTGGGAAGTGGAAGGCTGAGTCAGAGAGACACTGCCAGCCGCCATGATGACAAACAGCATGTGACGATGCCGGTAAGCCACAAGCCACATGGCAAGGTATAGATTAATAGAAATGGATTAATTTAAGCTGTAAGAACAGTTAGCAAGAAGCCTGCCACAGCCATACAGTTTGTAACCAATATAAGTCTCTGTGTTTACTTGGTCAGGTCTGAGCGGCTGTGGGACTGGCAGGTGATAGAAATTTGTCCTGACTGTGGGCCAGGCAGGAAAACTCAAGCTACAAATGGCGCCCAACGTGGGGCAAGAGTTTCCACCTAAAAACTGAGAAAAAAGATTCTAAAACGAAGCTAAAAACAGCTTCCTAATTGTCTCTCTCAAATGAGCGGCAGCTGCCAGTTTGAGCTACTTGTGGGATTCTGGTGTACGCACTCAACCTGCAGTTTGGCGGGAATGAGGCCTCTGCAAGTGGCACATTAAGCTGCATGGTGGATTTAGCCTTTGCTAGTACAAAACAAAAAAAAAAAAAAAAGAGGTTTCTGGACTACACGCTGCTTGGATAAAGGCATAGACCCAAGATAGCTCCCAGAGCTGGTGGAATGCGTACCACTGCCACGTTGGGAAGCTGAGGTGGGCGGAGCCAGCAGCCACAGCTGCTGCAGTTTAATGCAATAGATTCACAATAAGACAGAGTCAGATGTAATAGTTTACAACGTGTGTAAAATATACGTAGGCTTGAAAGAGACAAAAAAGGTGATATATACAGTTATATAAACAAATACATAGTTTTAAAAAATAAAGTCCTTAAAGAGACAGTAAATTAATATAAAAAATAAGCCACGTAAAGATGAATATTACACAGAAAATCTGGATTGTGTTGTCTTTGGGATTTTTAACTGCAGAAAAACATTTGATCGTAAAAGATGTTGAGTTAAATCAATATGTATATTTTAAAGGTACCTTGACTTCAAAATTTGGATATAAGGATATGTTGTTTTGGAAAGGAGACTCTGCTTTTGTTCCCACAGAAAGTCAGAGGCTATGGATTTGTTCCAGATTAAGATACATCAGGTTTGACCAGCCAAAACCCCCTGAAAGGTCTCCGATGACACCATGGCCCAGATGATCCAACATCCAGAATGGTTTCAAGGCAACTGGCTCAGACGACACAGCCTCACGGACTACTCCATGATCCTAAAATTTTCTTTGTGTCCCCATAAGATACAGCGCCCCCCTCCAGCAGGAAGTAGTAAGAGAAGCTACGCCCAAATTCCCAAATTATATGTAATTTTACTTTGTTAAGGTTAAAACCTTCCTTTTTGAAAAAAAAAGGGGGAAGTGCTGTGGGATGTTCTGTATGGCAAATGTGTTGCTGATTAGTCAATAAATAAAACACTGATTGGCCATTGGCTAGGCAGGAAGTGTAGGCGGGACAAGGAGGAGAATAAAGCTGGGAAGTGGAAGGCTGAGTCAGAGAGACACTGCCAGCCGCCATGATGACAAACAGAATGTGAAGATGCCGGTAAGCCACGAGCCACGTGGCAAGGTATAGATTAATAGAAATGGATTAATTTAAGCTGTAAGAACAGTTAGCAAGAAGTCTGCCACAGCCATACAGTTTGTAACCAATATAAGTCTCTGTGTTACTTGTTCAGGTCTGAGAGGCTGTGGGCCAGGCAGGAAAACTCAAGCTACATTCTTCCTTCTTTATCTAAAGTTTCAGTTTAACCAGGTATACTTCTCATTTACTGAATCTGGAAATTCTATTCATATGGTTAATTTTAATTGTGATGGTCAATGCTGTCAGCCTTAAGGCATCTAGAATCATCTTAGAGAGAGGCCTCTAGGCATCTCTGTGAGGGAGTTCCTAGACTGGGTTAGCTGAAACGGGAAGACTAACCTTAACAGTGGGCAGTATCAGTTCCATGGCCTGGGGTCCAGGACTAAATGAAAAGGAGCAGGCAAGCTGAGCACCAGTAGTTATCACTCCTGGCTTCCTGGCTGAGGACAGATGACAAGCAGCCTCATCCTCCTGCTACCAAGCCTTCCCAGAGTGACTGACTACCCCAACCAGGAGTCCAAACAAACCGTTCTCCCTTAAGATGTTCTTGTCTCTGCAACAAGAAAATTACTAATACAACAGCTACCAAAACAATTTTAATTATTATGTACACTGCTGTGCACACCTGATGTCCCTGCTACTTGAAGTAATGAGACAGGTAGTCATTTGGGGTCAAAATTGCAGAAAAGGCCAGGGCAAGGTATCAGGATCCATTTCAAAAAATAAATATAAATAAAATTATACATGTAACTTCTTCATTTGAGAATACTACTTTAGAATCACACACTTGCTATTTTTATACTTCATCTTTTTTAATTTTATGATATATTATTTGCACAAAATAATGGGTTTCATTGTGAGGTTGTGTGTTTGTTCTGAGACTGGGTTTCATTGTGTATCCCTGGCTAGCCTGGAACTATGTAGAGCAGGCTGGTCTCAAATTCACAGAGATCCACCTGCCTCTTTCTTCCTAGCAATGGGATTAAAGACCTCTGCCACCAAGCCTGGCAGACTTTTTTCTTTGTTTGATATTTTTACTGAAGGGCCCCAGCATACTTGCTTAGCCTAACGCCATTTTTGAGCAAGGCCTGAAAAGTAACTAGAGGTCAGAAAAACAACTTGTACCCTGGATGAGAGCCAAGTCAGCAGGCGTGTCGAGCTCGGGGAAAAACCACGAGCTGTCCTGAGTTTGAACCTGGCCTCATACGAATCGTCCAATCACAACCCTGTAAACTATGCTTCCTGCTTCTGTACCCGCCCTTCCGCTGCCCAACCCTATAAAAACCCTCCACTCCAGCCCGTGGGCGCGCCAGTCTCTTCAGCCTCTGGAGGGACTGTATCGCCCCGGGTACCCGTGTTCCTGAATAAAGCCTCTTGCTGTTTGCATCTGACTTGTGGTCTCGGTGTGATCTCTGGGCGAGGGTCTCTCCAGAGGGAAGACTCCAGACGGGGGTCTTTCATTTGGGGGCTCGTCCGGGATCGGAGACCCCCGCCTCGGGACCACCGACCCACTGTCAGGAGGTAAGCTGGCCGGCCACTGTCTGTCTGTATTGTCTCAGTCTGTTTACTTGTCTTTCGTTTTCGTCAGACGTCCTAAGTCAGGTCTGAGTCGGTGGGGGCTGAAGGAGCTGACGAGCTCGGACTTCGCCCACCGAAACCCTGGAAGACGTTCCACGGGTATCTGAAGTCCCCTCTGGGGCACGGAAAGTCCCCTCTGGGGCACGGGAAGTCCCCTCTGGGGCACGGAAAGTCCCCTCTGGGGCACGGGAAGTCCCCTCTGGGGCACGGGATGTCCCCTCTGGGGCACGGTTTTTCGGGGCCACCCACGCATCAGAAGAATACATGGTACTGGCAGGGGACGGAGAATTCAAACACTCCGCGTCCCCATCTGAGTTTTTGCTTTCGGTTTTACGCCGGAGCCGCGCAGCGCAAAATTCTGTGGTCTGTCTTGTCTGTTTGTTTCTCGTTGTGTGTTTAACCCTTCTTTATTTGGAGACCATCATGGGACAGGCTGTCGCCACCCCACTGAGCCTAACCACGGACCACTGGTCCGATGTTAAGGCTCGAGGAAACAATGAAGGTGTCATTGTCAGGAAGAAGAAATGGATCACCTTCTGCGAGGCCGAATGGGTCATGATGAATGTCGGCTGGCCGCGAGAGGGATCTTTTAACCTCTCTCTTATTTCGCAGGTGGAGGGTAAGGTTTTTGCCCCTAGCCCTTATGGGCATCCCGACCAGGTCCCATATATCGCCATCTGGAGATCACTGGTCGAGAACCCATTTCCATGGGTTAAGCCTTTCCTTCCCCAGCCCCCTCCAGTCTCTGGGCCTTCTGCGCCCCCCAACCCGGACTCCTCCCTTTACCCCGTGCTCCCTCACAAGGAGACTCCTAAGCCTCCAGTCCTTCCCCCAGACCCCAATACCCCCCTTATAGATCTCCTGACGGAGGACCCACCACCATATCGAGCCGGACCACCTGGAGAGCCGGCCGAAGCGGCCCCAGCCGCCGCCCCGGTGGCGGCGTCCCCGGCCGTGCCCGTGGCAGATCCGGAAGTCACCTCGACTCGCAGGACCCACGGGGCTGGAGAAGAGGACGCAGCCCCGTCCCCCATTGCCGGCCGCCTCCGCGGCCGCCGGGATGACCCCCCTAATGAGTCCAGGGCCTTCACGCTCAGAGAGGGGCCGAATCGCCAGTTGCAGTACTGGCCCTTTTCAGCCTCAGACCTCTATAATTGGAAACAACATAATCCCCCTTTCTCTAGGGATCCTGTTGCCTTGACCGGCCTAATTGAGTCCATCCTAGTGACTCACAGGCCGACTTGGGACGACTGTCAGCAGCTCCTGCAGACCCTCTTAACAGTAGAGGAGAAGCAGAGAGTTTTCCTGGAGGCCCGGAAGCAGGTTCCGGGCGATGATGGGAGGCCAACCCAACTCCCAAACAACTCCCTTGACCCGCCCAGACTGGGACTTCAATACACCTGAAGGTAGGGAGCATCTACGTCTCTATTGCCAGTTGCTCTTAGCGGGTCTCCGAGCGGCCGCCAGAAGGCCTACCAATTTGGCTCAGGTAAGGAATGTGATACAGGGAAAGGAAGAAACACCCGCTGCATTTTTAGAAAGGCTGAAGGAGGCTTATAGGATGTACACTCCGTATGATCCAGAAGACCCAGGGCAAGCACCAGGTGTCATCCTATCATTTATCTATCAGTCTAGCTCAGATATCAGAACTAAATTGCAGCGGCTGGAAGGTTTACAGGCACTAGGTTTGCCGGACTTATTGAAGGAAGCAGAGAAAGTGTTCAATAAGAGAGAAACTCCTGAGGAACGTGAGGAAAGGAGATGGCAGAAACAAGAGGAAAGGGACAAGAAACAGCATAGGGAGATGAAAAAGGTTTTGGCCGCCGTTGTATCTCAGGGACAGCGGAGAGAGGGAGATAGGTCGGGAGAGCGAAGGAGGCCACCCCTTGATAAAGATCAATGTGCTTACTGCAAGGAGAAGGGACACTGGGCCCGAGAGTGCCCCAAGAAGCCACAAGGACCCCGCCGGCCCAAGCCCAAGACCGTAGACCTCCTTAGTCTGGAAGACTAGGGGGGTCGAGGCCAGGAGCCCCCCCCGAGCCTAGGATAACCCTCAAGATCGGGGGGCAGCCCGTGACCTTCCTGGTTGATACTGGTGCCGAACATTCAGTCCTAACCCATGCCGGAGTGCCTCTTAGCCGGCATTCTGCACTGGTGCAGGGGGCAACTGGAAACAAGAGGTATTATTGGACTGCCGAGAGAAAAGTCCAACTGGCATCAGGGCAAGTAACTCACTCCTTTCTGCACATACCTGAGTGCCCCCATCCGCTGTTAGGACGGGACCTATTAACCAAATTGAAGGCACAAATCTATTTTGATGAGAAGGGACCGAGGGTCACGGGTCCTAAAGGAGACTCTCTACAAATCCTTGCCCTCAGTTTAGAAGAAGAATACCGTTTGTTTGAACCAGAACCCCCGGAGAAATCACCTGAGGAACTACAGAACTGGCTGAGAGAGTTTCCTCAGGCCTGGGCAGAGACTGGGGGCTTGGGGCTGGCACACGACCAACCACCGCTGGTGATCTCACTAAAGGCCTCTGCGACTCCCGTTTCAATCAGACAATACCCAATGTCACGGGAAGCTCATGAGGGGATCAAGCCCCATATTCGAAGGCTCCTGGACCAAGGGGTGCTAAAGCCCTGCCAGTCCCCTTGGAATACCCCTCTCTTGCCTGTTAAGAAACCGGGGACAGGGGACTACAGGCCGGTCCAGGACTTGAGAGAGGTCAATAAGCGGGTGGAGGACATACACCCCACGGTGCCCAACCCCTATAACCTTCTGAGCACCCTCCCACCGACCCACGTCTGGTACACTGTGCTAGACCTGAAGGATGCCTTCTTTTGTTTGAGACTGCACCCTCAAAGTCAAATGCTATTCGCTTTTGAATGGAGGGACCCAGAAAAAGGGCTCTCGGGACAGTTAACCTGGACCCGGCTCCCTCAGGGCTTCAAAAATAGCCCAACCCTCTTTGATGAGGCCCTACATGCAGATCTGGCTGGATTCCGGGTCGAACACCCAACCCTGACTCTGCTCCAGTACGTGGATGATCTACTCCTGGCGGCCAGGAGTCGAACCGAGTGCCTGGAGGGCACTCGAGCCTTATTGGCCAGACTTGGACAAAAGGGCTATAGAGCCTCAGCCAGAAAGGCTCAAGTATGCCGAGACAAGGTTACCTACCTGGGCTACACCCTGAGCGGGGGGCAAAGATGGTTAACAAGAGCGAGGAAGGAGACGATAATCTCCATCCCCCCTCCTCGGAACCCCCGCCAAGTTCGAGAGCTCCTGGGTACGGCTGGGTACTGCCGCCTTTGGATTCCTGGCTTTGCCGAACTGGCAGCCCCATTGTACCCCCTCACTAAACCAGGGGCCATGTTCCAATGGGAGGAGAAGCATCAGAAAGCGTTCCAACAGATCAAGAAGGCCTTACTCGAGGCCCCGGCTCTGGGTCTGCCAGATCTAACCAAGCCCTTTGAGCTGTTTGTGGATGAGAACTCAGGTTTTGCCAAAGGGGTACTGGTGCAAAGACTGGGACCTTGGAGGAGACCTGTAGCGTACTTGTCCAAGAAATTGGACCCGGTGGCTACAGGATGGCCATCATGCCTCCGCATGGTGGCAGCCATCGCCGTATTACTTAAGGATGCCGGGAAGCTGACTCTGGGACAGCCGTTGACTGTGCTGGCCTCCCATGCAGTGGAGGCCTTGGTCCGACAACCACCGGACAGATGGCTTTCTAACGCCAGAATGACTTACTATCAGGCCTTACTGCTGGACTCAGACCGGGTAAATTTTGGGCCGACAGTTTCCCTTAACCCTGCTACCTTGCTGCCACTGCCTAGCCCCTCCGAGGAGCATGACTGCCTCCAGATTCTAGCCGAAGCACATGGCACCCGCCCTGATCTGACAGATCAGCCGCTTAAGAATCCAGACGCTGTCTGGTACACAGATGGGAGCAGTTTCCTGGAGGAGGGGAAACGCAGAGCCGGGGCAGCTATAACCACCGAATCGGAAGTGGTATGGGCATCGTCACTCCCGCCCGGGACATCGGCCCAGCGCGCAGAACTGATTGCGCTCACCCAAGCTCTCCGGATGGCAGAAGGTAAGAAGCTCACAGTTTATACTGACAGCAGATATGCCTTCGCCACTGCGCATGTCCACGGGGAAATCTACAGACGGAGAGGCCTGCTGACGTCCGCGGGTAAGGAAATCAAAAACAAAAAAGAGATCCTAGACTTCCTAAAGGCCCCGTTCCTCCCGCTCCAACTCAGTATTGTCCACTGCCCAGGGCATCAAAAGGATGACTCTGCGGTAGCCAGAGGGAATCGGCTGGCGGATCTGACTGCCCGAACAGTGGCTTCCCAGCCAGCAGGGAGCAGCCAGTTGATGGCCATACAAGAACCACAGCCTGAGAGAGACCCCGTGCCCTATAGCCCAGAAGACCATGAGCTAGCAAAGAAAATGGGGGCGGACTGTGAACAAGGAAGACAAGCATATATACTGGGGGACCGGATGGTCATGCCAACCTCCCATACCCAATACATGCTGAGATTCCTCCATGCATTGACCCATTTGAGCAAAAACAAGATGAAGACCCTATTGGACAGAGAAAACACCTGGGCAGTGCTGCTGAACCAGGATCAGGTACTCCAGCAGGTAACTTCTACCTGCCCAGCCTGTGCTCAAGTCAACGCAGGAAAGGTTCATCTAAACAAGGGGGCCCGCCAAAGAGATCATCGTCCTGGTGTTCATTGGGAAATAGACTTTACAGAAGTAAAACCCGGACTCTACGGGTACCGGTACCTCCTGGTCTTCGTGGACACTTTTTCTGGATGGATCGAGGCATTTCCAACCAAGAATGAGACGGCTAACGTGGCAACAAAGAAACTGTTGGAAGAAATCTTCCCCAGGTATGGGATGCCTCAAATATTGGGGTCGGATAACGGGCCTGCCTTCGTCTCTCAGGTAAGTCAGAGAGTGGCCAAACTATTGGGGGTTGATTGGAAATTCCATTGTGCATACCGCCCCCAGAGCTCAGGACAGGTAGAACGAGCTAATAGAACAATCAAGGAGACTTTAACCAAATTAACGCTTGCAACTGGCACTAGAGATTGGGTGCTCCTACTTCCCTTGGCTCTCTACCGAGCCCGAAATACTCCTGGCCCACACGGCCTAACCCCTTTTGAGATCATGTATGGGGCCCCACCTCCTGTTGTAGACTTTCTCCATCCTGATATTTCCTCCTTTGCTACCACCCCTACTTTAGAGGCACATCTTCAAGCCCTCCAACTGGTGCAGAGGGAGATCTGGAAGCCCCTGGCCAAGGCCTATCAGGAGCAGCTAGACAAGCCGGTGGTGCCCCACCCCTTCCAGATCGGGGACTCCGTTTGGGTCCGACGACACCAGACCAAGAGTCTGGAACCACGGTGGAAGGGGCCCTACACTGTCTTGCTGACCACCCCCACTGCACTCAAGGTCGACGGGATTGCTGCATGGATCCACGCCTCGCATGTGAAGGCTGCCAGGGAACCCGACCCAGCAGGATCCAGAAAGTCAACATGGACAGTGCGCCGCACACGAAACCCCCTAAAAATAAGGTTGGCCCGCGGCTCCTCTTCCTCCCCCTCCTCTTAATCTCTGCCTACCCCCAGGGGACTAGGGCGGCAGAGAGCCCGCACCTAGTTAAGAGGCTCACTTGGCAGGTTATCTCACAAACTGGGGAGACGGTCTGGCAAACGACCGCCCTTCACACCCCCTTCACATGGTGGCCTAACTTGCATCCAGATCTCTGCCAACTAGTAGCAGGGTCAGAGGACTGGGACATCCCTACCACTGACCCCATGAACCCCAGAGCACCAGACGTCTGTCAGGATGGTAAGGGAACTTGCAAATGTAGTGACGGGAGATATGGATGTGGTCACCCTGAAACCAGAGCAGCCCTGTCACAACTATCCTTTTACGTCTGCCCCCGGGATGGTAGGGACAGAAAGATGATTAGACAATGTGGGGGTTATGAAAGTTACTTCTGTAAAGCATGGGGATGTGAAACAACTGGTAATACCTATTGGGAGCCTTCATCCACTTGGGACCTCATTAGGGTAAAAAGGACTACCCAAAGAGAAAGCCACTCATGGCGTCCTCTTACTCAAGGACGTTGTTGGGGAACTGTCACATCAGGAAGAGATAACACTTACTGGAAAGGGGGGGGCCCTGTGTAAATTTCACCTGCAACCCCCTGAATATATCTTTTACTCAAAAGGGAAGGGAGATAACACAAGACTGGATTAAAGGTAAAACATGGGGACTTAGACTTTACATGACGGGATGGGACCAGGGAGTCGTGTTTACGATTACGCTTAAAATCACGGAGCCCTCCGCCTCTATAGGTCCCAACCAGGTTCTCTCTGACCAAAAGCGCCCCTCTTTACCCGCTCCGGCACCCCCGAGGGCTACCCCCCGACCCAATTCGGCCATTCGCCCAAGCACGGCTCCGAATGCCACTATAACCCCAGTCACCCTCCAGCCACCCAGGCCCGGTACGGGAGACCGGCTATTGAATCTTATAGAGGGCGCTTACTCAGCCCTCAATGTTACCAACCCAAATCAGACTCAGGAATGCTGGTTATGCCTAGTCTCCACACCTCCCTATTATGAGGGGGTGGCCGTAGTCGGGAGCTTCACCAATTCTTCTTCACCCCCGTCAGGATGTGCCTCGACACCTCAGCATAAGCTCACAATCTCCGAGGTGTCAGGACAAGGACTATGTCTGGGGACAGTACCCTACACCCACCAACACCTGTGTAATCGCACCCAGGCACTTGTTCCAGGACCCCACTATCTCGTGGCTCCCAACAGGACTTATTGGGCCTGTAGCACTGGACTTACACCATGCCTCTCCTCCTCAATACTAGCCAACACGGCCGATTATTGTGTGCTCATAGAACTGTACCCTAAGATAGTCTACCATGCACCTGAAGATATCTATGCCCGATATGAAACAGGGGTCCCCCGTATAAAAAGAGAGCCAGTCTCGCTAACCCTGGCCCTGATACTAGGTGGATTAACTATGGGAGGAGTCGCCGCCGGAATAGGCACAGGTACCACTGCCCTCATGGAAACCAACCAGTTCAGACAACTCCAGGTTGCCATGCATACCGATATCCAGGCACTGGAGGAATCCGTGAGTGCCTTGGAAAAGTCACTCACCTCCCTGTCTGAAGTAGTTCTGCAGAACCGGAGGGGATTAGACCTCCTCTTCCTGCAGGAGGGGGGGTTATGTGCCGCCCTTAAAGAAGAATGTTGCTTCTATGCGGATCATACTGGGGTGGTGAGAGATAGCATGGCTAGATTAAGAAAAAGATTAGAACAAAGACAAAAACTCTTTGAAGAACAGCAGGGATGGTTTGAAGGATGGTTCAGAAGGTCCCCCTGGCTCACCACCCTCATCTCCACCCTTATGGGACCCCTTCTGATTTTATTGCTCCTTCTGACGCTCGGGCCCTGTATCCTAAACAGACTTGTCCAATTTATCAGGGAACGCGTTTCTACTATTCAGACCTTGGTATTGACCCAACAATACCAACGACTCAACCAGGTGGAAATGGAGTCACATCCCTATTCTTCCCCATGAATGGAGGATTCCATTCCCTGAGATAAGAAAATGGGGGAATGAAGGGCCCCAGCATACTTGCTTAGCCTAACGCCATTTTTGAGCAAGGCCTGAAAAGTAACTAGAGGTCAGAAAAACAACTTGTACCCTGGATGAGAGCCAAGTCAGCAGGTGTGTCGAGCTCGGGGGAAAAACCACGAGCTGTCCTGAGTTTGAACCTGGCCTCATACGAATCGTCCAATCACAACCCTGTAAACTATGCTTCCTGCTTCTGTACCCGCCCTTCCGCTGCCCAACCCTATAAAAACCCTCCACTCCAGCCCGTGGGCGCGCCAGTCTCTTCAGCCTCTGGAGGGACTGTATCGCCCCAGGTACCCGTGTTCCTGAATAAAGCCTCTTGCTGTTTGCATCTGACTTGTGGTCTCGGTGTGATCTCTGGGCGAGGGTCTCTCCAGAGGGAAGACTCCAGACGGGGGTCTTTCATTACCAGTCAGCTCCTGAGTTAACTGTAAAAATAACTAATTTGAGGGTTTAATCCTAGACTTAGATCCTTAAAGTTTGAAACTAAATTTTTACACTTGCTTAAATCAATTTGATGAAAAGATAGAATGATTTCTTAAGAACATAAAGCTCAGAACGGAGTCTGAAAATTAGAATTCACTGTTTCCAGCCTCATGACCTCAGTCTCAAAAGCTGTCTCGATTATTTTTTTAATAACTATTATAATTTTATTTTATGTGAATGGACATTTTGCCGGCATGTAGGTCTGTGCGCACCACGTGTGTGCCTGGTGCCCAGTAGGCCAGAAAAGGGCTTTAGTTCCCCTAGAAGTGGAGTTACAGAAGGTGGTAAGCCACGGATGTGTGCTGGGAATCGAACTCAGGTCCTCTGACAGGGCAGACTTTCAGCGGGATACAATCCCTTTCTGACACAACAAAAACTTGAGAGAGTAGGTTATTTAATACTTAAATTCTAAGCCTTCCCGCAGTGAAGATCCATCTTGGGCACGACTTCCCTAAAGAAGCCCGGTTAGGGGGTGTGGCCTGGGAAGACCCGCCCCCTTCCCCAGCTGCCACTGCTTCCTCAGGGCGGGAGTTAGAGGCCCCGCCCCCAGCCAAGCGCCTACTCTGGAAGATTCCTCACCTCAGGGCCGTGCTCCACGGACAGCAGGGTCAGTGGTCAAGGGGCTCCGAGCCCCCCTCACCAGCCGACTAATTCTGAAGCCAGGCTCCACCCGCCAACTTCTGCACCGCCCGGGCAGTTCTGAGTCCTGGGCCAGGTCCGCCTCAGGCATCCGCGGGTCCAGCGCCCAGCACGGGTGGCCTAGGCCAGAGCCTGGCATGATGGCTTCACGCCCTACGTATTGTTGGCACTGGCGGGTCTGAGGCGGCAGGAGGAACTCACGAGCTTTGCGAAGGTCTGCAGATGCCCTCCTCGCGCCTCTCTTAGGGAGGTGACTGGTGCTCTGCGCGCGCATGCGCACAGGTACGCCCCGCCCCCTGCGCCCCGCCCCCTGCGCCCAGATGTCTTCAGGTTCTAGGCCTGACGCCATGAGCGGCTAAGGGCTGTATGTCACTCTACGACGACGTGACCGCCTTCCTGGGCGAGTGGGGGCCCTTCCAGCGCCTCATCTTCTTCCTACTCAGCGCCAGCATCATCCCCAATGGCTTCACTGGTTTGTCATCCGTGTTCCTGACGGCGATCCCTGAGCACCGTTGCCGGGTACCGGACTCCGTGAACCTGAGCAGCGCGTGGCGCAACCACAGTATCCCGTTGGAGACGAAGGACGGGCGACAGGTGCCCCAGAAATGCCGCCGCTACCGACTGGCCGCCATCGCCAACTTCTCTGCGCTGGGGCTGGAGCCTGGACTGGACGTGGACCTGGAGCAGCTGGAGCAGGAAAGCTGCCTGGATGGCTGGGAGTACGACAAGGATGTCTTCCTGTCCACTATCGTGACCGAGGTAGGTGGCAGGCCCCTGTCAGTGTCTGGTGACAACCGCGGGCGACGGTTGTAGTCCTTCCTCTACCGCACAGGCTCCCTGGTGATGGGCATCCTCCAGGCAGGACTCCCAGGAACATAAATTTATGAGATGACTTCTAGCCTCAGTATGTCCCTCAGAGTACAAGTGTCAGGCTGGCCATTGTCCTTAGAGCCACATTGAAGATGGAGTCCAGAAGACCCTGCCCCTAGGAGATGCTCTGAGACCCTGAGTGATGCGACTGTCTGGTGATGTGATCCAGAGGAGCAGAGTTAGGGCTTGGTCCAGAGAAGTGCCACCGTCTTAGCATTTATGTTCAGAAAGGAAACACTCTTTGCAGAACTTTTCTAAGTTAAGGAAACACGTGTCCCAAACGCTCTTCCATGTCTCTAGTTACTCTTTCCTCCTTCACCTGTCCTCACCCCAAATGAAGTCTTGTCCTGTCCCACGAGAAATTGTTTTCCGTTTACCCTCGATGGATTGTTATTTCTCAAGGACCCCTGGGTCTGAAGATCTTTCTATTCAGGGTGACTTTATATGGAGTCTTTTCCACAGTATTCTGAGACAAGATCACTGGCAAGGTTTAATTATGGCACATAACCTTCATGTAGCGAGTGATGGAAACCTAAATCCTCATTCCTTTGCACTTTCCTCTTGGGTGACTCTGATCCCTTGCAGTCTCTCAGCTGGAGATGTGACATGCTGTTTAATGGGGCATGTGGAAGTGTTTTGGGGGACTCAGGCACCAATAGTAATTTCCTGGAGTCTCTGCAGTACTGATTATGCAGAACAATGTAAAAAGTCTTCTGTGGTGGTGTGGTTTGAATGAGAATGGCCCTGATATGCTCATAAATTTGAATGCTTGGTCCCCCATTGGTGGAACTGTTTGGAAAGTGTTGGGAGGTGTGGCTTTGTTGGAGGACCTATGGCCTTGTTGGAGAAGGTGTGTCACTGAGGGTGGGCTTTGAAGTTTCAAAAACCCATGCCATTCCCAGTTACCTGCACTGTGAGAGACAAGATGGAGAGGGAGAGGCTGCCTGCTTCTCTGCATTGCTTGTGCTAGTGAGTTCATACACTCAGAACATTCAGGGATACAGGCGATGCCAATGCATTTAACAAGAAGCCTTAACTTGCAGAAAAGGAGTGAGTAATGCATCCCTTTCCTCTTCCTACAGTGGGACCTGGTGTGTCAGGATGATTGGAAAGGCCCGTTCACTACCTCCTTGTTTTACGTGGGTGTGTTGCTGGGCTCCTTCTTTTCAGGACAGCTCTCGGACAGGTAAGATGCCCAGTACTAATCAAGGAGTATATACCTGGCTTTGATTTCAACTGATGGTATTCTCTTAGACCAGAGCCATTCATTTCAGAAGCAGCAGCATCTATGTCTAGCTTAGACTTTACATATCAAGTAAAATGGGCCAACAACCTCCCACATCATTTCCTAATCCTTACTGAGCAGAGAAACCATTGCTAGCCAAGCCATGTGTACCCATGGTCCAATAACCAGTTGATTTGCCATGATTCACTTATGCACAAGTGTGACCCCCTTTCCCTGGGAGAATATAGTACTCTCCCGATTCCTGAGAAAGGGAGAGAGAGGTTGACACTATACATGTGTGGATGCACTATATTGTAGAGCATGGCAATACCACAGTGGCCACCCTTGTATTTGGAAGATAGGGTTCTCTCTCTGAGCAAGGTGAGAGAAGATAGAGACCTCACTAGTCAGTTTGTGGTATGAGGAGCAGAACCCTGGTGTCCCTTAGGTAAGTGGCCTGTGGTTATGGCACTTACTGTATGACCAGGAGAATGAATGTTATTTGTTATAAGCATGGTAGTTGTACAGTTTTAAAGTTTTTAATCTAAGGTCCATTAATAGCTCAGAGAACTAAAAAAAAAAAAAAAAACCCAAAACCCTTGAAATTAAAGCGGCTCTCTGAGCAAGATAGCTGGGAGTGAGGTTGGAGTGACTCTCGGGCAGGCACATCTTTCCCGACAGGATCTTGCCACATTGGATGTCACCAAGTTGACACCACCTTCACATGAAGTTATCAGCAGACAAGCTACAATTAATATTGGTACAATTGGTCATGTAGCTCATTGGAAGTCCCCTGTGGTGAAGGCTATTTCTGGAGTTCACACTGTCAGATTCAAAAATGAACTAGAAAGAAATATTACCATCAAGCTTGGATATGCTAGTGCTAAGATTTATAAACTTGATGACCCAAGTTGTCCTAGACCAGAATGTTACAGGTCATGTGGAAGTAGTATACCAGATGAGTTTTCTACAGACATTCCAAGGACCAAAGGGAACGTCAAATTAGTCAGGCATGTTTCCTCTGTTGACTGTCCTGGCCACGGTATCTTGATGGCTACGATACTGAACGGCACAGCAGTGATGGATACAGCTCTTCTGTTGATAACTGGTCATGAATCATGTCCTCAGCCTCAGACTTCTGAACACCTGGCTGCCATAGAAATCATGAAACTCAAGCATATTTTGATCTTACAGAATAAAATTGATCTGGTGAAAGAAAGTCAGGCTAAGGAACAATATGAGCAGATTCTCACATTTGTACAAGGAACAGTAGCAGAAGGAGCACCAATTATTCCAATTTCTGCTCAGCTGAAATACAGTATTGAAGTCATCTGTGAGTACATAGTGAAGAAAATACCAGTGCCCCCAAGAGAGTTTACTTCAGAACCCCGTCTCATTGTTATCTGGTCATTTGATGTCAACAAACCTAGCTGTGAAGTTGATGACCTTGAGGGAGGTGTAGCTGGTGGTAGTATTCCAAAAGGAGTGTTAAAGGTAGGCCAGGAGATAGAAGTGAGACCTGGTATTGTTTCCAAAGATAGTGAAGGAGAACTCATGTGTAAACCAATCTTTTCCAAAATTGTATCACTTTTTGTGGAACATAATGATCTTCAGTATGCTGCCCTGGGTAGTCTCTTTGGAGTTGGAACAAAGATTGACCCCACTTTGTACAGAGCTCACAGAATGGTAGGGACAAGTGCTTGGTGCAGTTGGAGCTTTACCTGAAATATTCACAGAACTGGAAATTTCCTATTTCCTGCTTAAACATCTTCTGGGCGTACGAACTAAATGAGACAAGAAAGAGCAAAGGTCCAAAAACTGTCTAAGAATGAAGTGCTTATGGTCAACATAGGATCCCTGTCAACAGGAGGAAGAGTTAGTGCTGTCAAGGCTTATTTGGGCAAGATTGTTTTGACTAATCCTGTGTGCACAGAAGTAGGAGAAAAAATTACCCTTAGCCAAAGAGTTGAGAAACATTGGTGTTTAATTGGTTGGGGTCAGATAAGAAGAGGAGTGACCATTAAGCCAACTGTAGATGATGACTGAAGAATCCAAGTTAAACAATGCCTTGGGATAGAATTGGGATTTCTTTTAATATCTAGGGGTATATTTTCAAAGTAATACTAGGGAATTAATTTCATAGCTTATTACCTTAGTGGTAGCTGTAAGAATATTCTCATATTTTGGTGATGAATTTAACCTTGACTTCTAATATAGGGCTGTAGCTGAAGTTTTCCTGGTCCTGCCCAGCTCCTGCAGCCCTGAGGCTGCTTGGACCCAAGTAGACACACAGAGGCTTATATTAATTAAAACTGTTTGGCCATTAGCTCAGGCTAACTATTGACTAGCTCTTACATTTAAATTAACCCATAATTCTTATTTATGTTTAGCCACGTGGCTTGGTACCTTTTCTCAGTTTTGTCTTTACATCTTGTATCCTCTGTGTCTAGCTGGTGACTCATGATTCTTCCCAGAATCCTCTTTTCTGCTTGTCCCACCTATACTTCCTGCCTGGCTACTGGCCAGTCAGCACTTTATTTATTAACCAATCAGAGCAACACATTCACAGCATACAGAGCAATATCCACAGCATAGGGCCTACAAGTAAATGTCAAAAGTGGTATACTATATACTATATTGGATTAAATCTACATTTTAGCAGAAGTTACGCATTCCAAAATAATGTCTGATTTATCAATGAGTGAAAGTTTGAAGTGAAACTTCACTACAACCAGCCTTTGCTATAGCACAAATATCATTAACCTATCAAAAATGAAAATGGTCTCTTTTTTCATGTTTTCATTTGTGAGGGGCTCCATGGTGAAGGACAGTTGTTGCTGTCAAAACCAAGGGCCCACACTTTCCATGACCCACTCCCTTTATTTGGTCTTCTGTTATCTGAAATTTGAAGGGAAGGAAGACCAGTGAGCTCAAATGAGCAAGGCTCTTAAAAATTGAGTGCTTATTCCCTTGCCACAGATGACCCTTTGCTCATAGCTTTTTCCTGGATAGGACCAGGGGAATCCAGCACCAGAAGGTCTCACCCTCTTCCAGTGCCCTGAGACGATGTCTTGTTTATGCCTAAAAATCTCAGTCTTCCCTTACTGACAAATAGTATTATAACGATGGATAATAAATGATAGTTGACAAAGTTCTGTCCAGGTTGTGTTTTCTGGGGTCTTTGTTTTAGTAACAGTCTCCTGCATGATGAACAAGCACCTACTGCTGACTACTGCCCCTAGCTGTAGTAGTTGGTAGGATTATGGTATAAATTATGCTATTAGTAATCTTTGAGCCTTAGAAGAGATAAAGATTGTTCAAAAGCAGAGTGTGTTGGTTCTAAGTCTATCCCCCACATGCCTGCAATTTTCCTGTGCTGTGCTTTTGAATTAATCATGATTTTGCTTAATTAGATGTTCTGTTAGAGCAGTGATTTCCAACTCTAGCTGACATGAGAATTGCTAGGGAATTAAAAAAAAAAAAAGGCCAGGCAGTGGTACTGCATACCTTTAATCCCAGCACTATGGAGGCAGAGGCAGGAGGATCTCTGAGTTCCAGGCCAGCCTTGTCTACAGAGTGAGTTCCAGGACGGCCAGGACTACACAGAGAAACCCTGTCTCGAAAAACTGGGGTTGGGGGGAAGCAACTTCCCAGTGTTGAGAAAGAAGTTTAGGGAGTTGAGAAATATACATACTGAATAATGATGTCACTGGCTCTGGGTAGTTTGATATTTGATACTCTTGTTTGCTTTTCTTTTGATTTGCATAAAAATGGGATTTAATTCCACAATTACTGTGTTGTGATCTTTTAGATACTGAAGCTGCCTTATAGAGGTTTAGAACTGTGGCTCTGAGTCTTTAAGAGTTTTGAGGAAACTATTGACATTACATATTTGATTGACTCTGAAGGGTTGTATTGTAGCCTGAACACATTTAAATAAAACAAGGTTCAAAAAAAGAAAGAAAGAAAGAGATTGAAGCAGTGGGAAGTGGAGCACCCCTGTAATCCCAGTATTCAGGTGACTGAGACCACAGGATTCCAGTAATTCAAGTCCATCTTGGGCTACTCAATGAGAACTTGCCTCAGAAACCAAAAGTAACAACTCATGAAATTATATACAAAAGGTTACAGATTATATATGAGGATTTGTTGTTATTGTTGTTGTTGTTGTTGTTGTTGTTGTTGTTGTTGTTGAACCAAGGTCAGTAGCTTTTGGGAAGTTCTCAGAAAGATCTATTATGCTATGTCCCTTAAGTTGGAGCTTTGGGATTTATCACAGACACCTAAAGTCAAAAGATGGGCTTTTGACCTTTAGCCATGGTGGCTCTGATAGAATACTTCTAGACCCAATAGAGGTTGCTGCAGCATCCTCCTGGATAGCTAGGGGCTCAGAGAAAAGTTCAGGCTGAGACAGAATGTCATTCTGTCTGGGGAGCAAAGCTGCATTGCTCTGTCACATACACTCATGGTGATATGATTACACATTTATATCTATGGATCACTACCACATCATTATTCATAATTTTTGAGTTTTGCATGTTGTTTTCTACATTTATTATTTTGTGTATGTGTAATGGAAGAGAGGTGTGTATACCAGCATGCCAAAACATGCATTTGGAGGTCAGGAGAAAATTGTGGAACCCCATTTTAGTTCCAGGGATCCAACTGAATTCATGAGGCTAACACAGCAAGCCCTTTACCTGCTGAGCCAGCCATCTTGTTGGCCCTTGGTTTTGTGGGTGCTTTTTTTTTTTTTTTTTTTTTTTTGAGACAAAGGCTTTTTTGCTTTTGTCTAGCTGACCTGGTACTTTCTATGTAGGGCAGCATGAAACTTGTGGCAGTCCTTCTACATCACCTTGCTGGGGCTAGAAATAAAGGGATGTGCCACCACTCTCAGCAAATGAAAATTACATAAGTATATATTCCATTAGATTTATTTTCAGGAGTCATATAGTGATTAAAAACAAAAATACTCAGCTGCTACCAGGGTGCATTAAAGAGGTCAGTAGGCTGCCAGTTGTGGTGGCACAGCCCTTAGTACTTGGAAGGCAGAGGTAGGTGGTTGTCTGAGGTTGAAGCCAACCTGGTCTACAAAATGGGTTCTAGGACAACCTTGCACAGAGAAACACATACACAAAAAAAATATTAATAAAATAAAATAAATAAAGAGGTCTGTAGGCTGTGACCATAGATTTTCAACTCTGGCTGTGTCTGAAGTACCTCCCTGTTGGGGAATGATATTTTTCTTAATCTAGTAACATGCATCAATCTATTACTTTTGTTGGTTTAGCAAATATATAGTATGTAATGTGTGCAAAACGCTGTTCTAAGTACAGCATACCTTAAGCACCAAACAGATAACCATGTCCTCACAACCCTCTGAAGCAGGAGCTGTTATTCCCATTTTATAAATGAGGAAAATAAAACACAGTGGTTAAGGTCTGTGCCCAGGGTTACAGAGCTGGCAAGTGGCTGGTTGTATTGAAGCCCAGAGATCCTTGACCACTGGTTTATGAACTACCACTAAAGACCTCTGCTCACCTGGAACTTGTCCTTGGCAAGGCAAATAGATGGATTCAACTTACTGAGGGGGTGATTGTTTTCCTTGGCCATGGAAAACAATACCAGAGAAGGACAGAGTGCTGTGGGAGTGTCTGACAGGGGCAGGGGAGGCTTTACTGAGAAGCAAAGCAGAGGCCTGAGCAGATGGACAAACTGGACTTAGCTGAGACCAAAGTGAGGCATTTGGGTTCAGGCAGAGAGCAGTGAGGACCCTTGAGAGTTGTTTGTATTTGTTGTTTGTAACTTGAGTGTGACTGTCAAACAGGCATTTTAAAAAAGAATTTGACGACTGTCTTGTATTGATGGAAGGAAAATAAGAGACACCTCTCTCTCTCTCTCTCTCTCTCTCTCTCTCTCTGTGTGTGTGTGTGTGTGTGTGTGTGTGTGTGTGTGTGTGTGTGTGTGTGTGTCTATCTGTCTGTCTGTCTATCTATCTCTTTAGTTTTTGATGTTTTTTCTCTGGTTTTTTTTTTTTTTTTTTTTTTGGACACAAGTTTTCTCTGAGTGACAGCACTGGCAGTCCTGGAACTTCCTTTGTAGACCAGGCTGGCCTCGAACTCACAGAACTCCATCTGCCTCTGTCTCCTGAGTCCTGGGATTAAAGGACTGAACCACCACACCCAGTTTACAAGAGAGATCTTAAAGGGACTGGTTAAAGATCTTCAGTGGTCCATGCAAAAGATGATAGGGGCTGAGCATAGGACCAAGGCTGGAGAGATGAGGTAGTGAAGTCAGGAGGACTTGCTGACTGGTCAGATGTGGAGAGTGAGGAGGGAAAGGTCTCTGGCCTTCATAACAAAGTGAGGGAGATTATACCCTTTTCTAGACAGAGAACCACGTTTGCAGAGGAGACACTGAATTCAGTTGGAAGGTATTGAATTTGGGGTGATTATGAGACCCCTAATTGGAGAGACTCAGTGTGGTTTTGGATGTATAGCTACTCTATGATTGGTCCCCGTAATGGCAGAGGAGGGGCAGGACCAGGCTGAGAGGTCCTTCATGTAGAAGTGAGGAATTCAAGGGTGGAATGGCCACTGAATCTCAGAGAAATTGAGCTGATGTCCAAATCAAGGAGGAAGTGCCCCAAGCTGGGTGTAGAAACCATGCCAGTTGTGTCCTAGGGTAACTAGATCTTTATGAGCCATCTTAAGAACCTGTGTACCGTGCATGGAACACCATGATCACCTGAGGAAAAGTGTTTAAGTTCCACACTAAAGGGTTTACTCCCAAAGAAACAATGGAAACAAAATTCATGAGCATACTCCGGATTACCTTCCCTACAGAGGGTGATGGAGTGTGTTGAAAGACCTCTTCTGAAAATTTTGAGGCAGGGAGCTAAGGATGTATCCCAGTTGGTGAAGTGTTTGGCTAGCATGCATGAAATCCTAGGTTTGATCTACACACCAAATAAACCAGGTGTGGTGATGCACCCCTGTAATCCCAGTACTTAGAAGATGGAGGCAGGAGGATTAGGAATTTAAGGTCCTGTTCAGTTACATAGTGACTTACAGGCCAGCCTGGGATACAAGACACCCGTGTGTGTGTGTGTGTGTGTGTGTGTGTGTGTGTGTGTGTGTGTGTGTGTGTGTGTGTGTGCTGGCTTTTGCACCTGAAATTTCTTTTAAGTTAGCTTACTTAGACTGTAGCCGGAAGTTTTCCTGTGTCTCTGATCCTACCAGCCCGTGGTCAGGGCAAATCTCTCCCATCTGCTGCCTGCAGCTGCTGGTCCCAAGTAAACACACAGAGGCTTATATTACTTACAAATGTATGGCCTGTGGGTCAGGCTCCTTGCTAGCTAGCTCCTATAACTTAACTCAACCCACTTCTATTAGTCTATATGTTGCCATGTGGCCATGGCATTACCAGTCTGTGGGCATCTTGTTACTCCTTGGGCAGCGAGCTGGCGTCTCCTCTGACTCCACCCTTCTTCGTCTCACCTTCAGTTTGAATGTACCGCCTAACCTTATCCTGCCCTGCCACAGGCCAATGGAGCTTTATTTATCAACCATCAGAGCAACACATATTCACAGCATATAGAAAGGCATCCCACAGCATCAGCCTGAAAATGAAAGCACTGAAGTGCTGTGTTCTGACTGCACTCCTTGCCTGCAGCTCCCAGCACCGCCCTCAAGCCTGTCTGCACAGCCAGAGAAGTGCTAGGGCTTGTGAGGTAGACGGCTCTACTACTTCTGAGTGCCAGGCTGATAACTGAACCAAATTATGACTTCAATTGGTTGTTCAGAGTATCAACAGTAACTTTTTAATATGGGAGAAATGTTGAGTTTTCTTCCTGGCATAAACCTAAATCTAAATTCAAATGAAATTGAAATAATTTTATATTGTCATGCCTTCCCTCCCGGCAAGATGGGGTTTCTCTATGTAGCCCTAACTGTCTTGAAACTCACTCTGGAGACCAGGCTAGCCTCAAACTCAGAGATCTGACTGCCTGGGATTAAAGGCATTCATCACCACTGCAGGGCCTATTGTCATGACTTTTATGTGACATTTTAAGCTAACTTTATGGATTATGAGAGACTCAACACTAGAAAGAAGTAGATTAATGTTTCCTGGCTTTGTAAATATATGTTTGCCATTTCATTGGCAGCCTTTAAAAGTGAGGTCTGTGGGTGGGAGAGATGCTCAGAGTAAAGATACTTACTAAGCTCAACCCCGTGGATTCTGTCATAGGGATGCACATGGTAGAAGGAGAGAACCAACTCCAGCAAGTTGTCCTCTGACCTCCACATGTACCTCTGTAGTTCACGTGCACCCCACCCCATCCAAAACTGTAAGAAATTAAAGATGAAGTTCACATAAGGTTTTCTGGTCTAAGCATGGTTGTGCATGCCTGTAACCCAGGCACTAGAGGCTAAGCAGGAGGGTAGACTTAGAGGCTAGCCCGAGCTATATGGGAAGACAAACAACAAACAAAACCCAAAGAACACAAGCAAGTTTTTTTCTTCACACCCTCCAGCTGCCCAAGAGTAGTGGTATGAAAGGGTTCCCTAGCTCTCTGTCATCCTCCTGAGCAGCCTTTGGAAGGAAAGGGGGAGAGTTTGCACTGGTCTGCCTTGTCTCTGTAGCATGCCCCCCTTACAGAACAGTGCAGCCAGACGGGAGTGTCCTTCTTCACTATCTAATAGCCAGAGTGCACTTTACAATTTTTGGTTTCTTACTTCCTTCAAAGGCTTCTGCTGGGCAGCTAATGCCTGTCACTCAAGTCCTGTGTTCATCACATACACACACATGCTCCCCAGCCATAGTGTGTGTGTTCAGAATCTGGCTTCTCTCTCCACTTAGTGCTATTTCTTGGCCACACAGAGAGCTCCTGGTGGCAGTTTCCATTACCTCAATTCCTGTACTTCCTTCATAGCACCGAAGAAAACTAGTGAATGGAAATTGATGTCTTAGGATTTATGATGGTCACTCGTTCTAGACAGAATGCTTCCCCACTGCCAGCAGTTACTTTTCCTTTGGACCTTATCAGGGCCCATTCTCAAGGAGATCATCCCAAGATGCCCAATCCCTACCTGTTGTTGAGGGGTGTGGGTTCACTCAGGGCCCTGCTTAGAAGATACAGTACACTTTAAGGATGTCTTAGCCTTTCCAGCTGCAGGGGGGCCCAGCCTCTCATGGACTGAGAAACCTCCCTTAGTTCAGGGAGTTTTTATTTTTTTTCCAAACTTACACTTTTACGAAGTTGATTTCCATATCCCCAAAACATCCTGACTAAGCTTGCAAAGGGACAATGCCAAATGCAGATTCTCAATTAAGGAATATCACAGTGTGCCAGATTTTTTCCAGCCAAGTTTTGCATAGGTTTTGTACCCTTGGGAAATTCTTGGCAAGATTCACACAGAGGGCATCAAGAGAAACAACAGGTAACCAAGAAACAAAAGGTGGATTAAGGCTAGGTGCTAGCACTCTGGAGCCAGACCAGGTGGAGCCCAGTAAAAATTCTCCCATCACCTAACCTTAGAGTCTGAGTCCCTTTCTGTGTCTCTGGGCACCTGGGGACCATTTCTTTTATGCACTTGTCTCAGTGTGTATTGGTGTGTCTGGTAGCATGTTAATTAAAGTGTGATTGGTATTGTCTCACCAGACAGTAGCTTCTGGAGGGCAGAGGTGACACTCTTTGAAAGCAGAAACATTGCCGGTGTCTAATATAAGAGAGTAAGCATTCATTGAATACACATGGCATGAGCCAGCCCAGACCAGTCTCAAGCAGAATCCGCCACTTTCCCCCAGACGGACTTGTTACTTCCTTTTGTGGCACCCACTTTAACAACAACAAGCCAACAAACACAGTGTTTGGCTGGTTGGTTGGTTGGTTGGTTGGTTGGTTGGTTGGATGGATGGTTGGTTGGTTTCAGGTTTTTGTTTTATTTTGTTTTGGTTTGATTTTTTTGGTTTTGCAAAAGAGGGTTTCTCTATGTATTCCTGGTTGTCCTGGAACTTGATTTTGTAGACCAGGCTGGCCTCAACTCAAAGAGATCTGCCTGCCTCTGCCTCCCAATGGCCAGGATTGAAGATGTGTGCCACCACCGCTTGGCTACAAATTTGTTTTTGTTTGTTTGTTTGTTTGTTTGCTTTGGTTTTTCAAGACAGGGTTTCTCTGTGTAGCTTTGTGCCTTTCCTGAATCTTGCTCTACAGACCAGGCTGGCCTCAAACTCACAAAGATCCGCCTGCCTCTGCCTCCCAAGTGCTAGAATTAAAGGCGTGCTCCACCACTGCCTGGCCAAATTTGTTTTTTAAAGTGAGTAAAGATACAGAAGATGTCATAGAATGAATGTGTGGTTTCATGAATTATTCCAGGAAAGAAGCTGAAACCACTCCCTTCTCCACTTTTCATAGCAAGGGCTCAGGAAGGAGATTGAAGTTTCCTTTTTAGCCCAGGTTGGCTGTTGCTGGGAGTGATCAGGGAGCGAGAAGGTCGAGAATGCAGGTGATGGCTAAATGTCTCCCTTGATGGGTCATGACTGGGGGATTCTTTAGGGTGGGGAGGGTAAGAATCTAGAGAAACAAGTTTACTTTAGTTCTGGAAACCCAATTACTTTAGATTCTGTCACTGTCACAGTTCGACCAAACTGGAAGTGCCTGACCACAGCCAGCACAGCAGGCAGTAGAACTTTGTTCCCTCAGAAGCACATCCAGTGTCTGCCCCACCCAAGTTAGTACCCGTGAGTAACCACTTCCAGGTCTGGAGAGACACTCAGCAGTGAGCGCTCACTGCTCTTGCAGAGGCCCTGAGTTCTATTCCCAGTTCCCACATTAGGCGGCTCCCAACTATCTCTAGCTCCAGCTGCAGCTGCAGGGGATCTCATGCCATTTTCTGGTCTCTGGGAGCACCTGTACTCACACATGTACATGTTCCCTACCCCACAAACATATGCATGCATATTTTCAAAACAAAAGTCTTTACAAAAAAAAAAAAAGTTCATTGACTAAGGTAATAAATGAACCACTTCCATGTCAGTGTGATCATAATCACTAGAGGGGCAATCCCAGAGCAACAGACCCTAAACCCCAAAACTGCCCCAAATCAACAAAAATTTAAAATTCTGAATTCTGAGCTGGGGAGATAGCACAGTCAGTAAAGGGCCTGCCCCACAACCATGAAGTTCCGAGTTCAGGCCCCACAGCCTTGTGAACAGTTGGGTGGCTTGGCTTTGTAATCCTAGGGATGGAAGGCCAGGGGCAGAAGGCTCCCTGGAGCTTATTGACCAGCCACCCTAACCCAATAGGTGAGTTCTAGTTGTCAGTGAGAAACCCTGTCTTAAAAAGAGATGGACAGCTTCTGATTAATGACACTGAGATTGACCTCTGGTCTCCACATGCATATACACACATGTGCACATGAGAACACACACACACACACACACACACACACACACACACACACACACGACAGAAAACCTCCAAACTGAGCTTCTTGTTGTAAAGAAGGATATGTAAAGAGAGTAGAAAGCTTACATCCAGGGAAGGGATTGATGCAGTTTTTGATGGTACTCAGGAAAACTCCAACACAGTAGGCAGATGGACATCTAGAACCCTGAGAAAGCATTATTTCAGGTGTATCAGAGGGTGCTTCCCAAAGAAACTAGTGTGTGAGTCTGCATGGTCTGAGGAGAAGCTCCTCCATGTAGACAGTGCAGATGAATGCATTCTCCAGGAAGAACCCTGACCAGAAGAAAACAGAAAGAAGCGCTAATCTAAGCAAAGACAACAGTCTGCACTATAGGTAATGATGCACATCCCCTGCTCCTTTGGCTGCTTTCATGCAGTTGCCATAATCTATCCCTGGAATTTGTATGTAATTTGTATGTTGGATTTTTTTGTAGTTGTTTTGTTTTCATTTCGTTTGTGCTGGAAATTGAACCCAGGTCCTTATGGGTGCTAAGCATGCGCTCTGCCACTGAGCTCTGCCAGTCTCCTCCAGCTATTTTAAATTGTCAGTATTGTTTTCTGTAATTCATTATGCTATATATTTCATATTTGCATCATCTCCAATTCTAGGGATATAGGTAATATACAGGCATTTTCATTATGCTATATATTTCATATTTGCATCATCTCCAATTCTAGGGCATCTAGATGGTATACAGACATTTTCGTTTTGTGCATTCCATGAAGGTACTTTATCCCAACATTGATTTTGTGTGTAACTATTATGCTGATACATTGAAACTTCCTCAATAAATGAAAAGGACTCTTTCTATATCTGCATTAGTAAAAGATAAAAATTTCTCCAAATTTCACCTCCTTCAGTGACCCATGGAGGGGTTTTGTTGTTGTTGTTTGGGGGGAGGGGTTGTTTGTTTATTTGTTTTCCCAAGAGTTGTATTGGGGACTGGAAAGACAGTTCAGACCTTGAGAGCACTGACTGCTTTTGCAGGACTTAGGTTCAATTTCTAGCACCTACATAGAGGCTCACAGCCATCTGTAACTCTGGTTCTAGGGGCTCTAATGCTCTCTAGGCCTCTGAGAGCACCAGACATGCATATAATGCCCAGACATATATGCAGACCAAACATCTATACACATAAAATAAAATTACAATTAAAATTTTTAACTCGGGGGGGGGGGGGGGGGGGGGGGAGTTAGGTTGCTTGCCTGGTGACCTTTTACCTTCTCAACAGGTAAATGTGCTTGCTGTCAAACAGAATGACTTGAGTTCAACTCCCCAGGATTCGTATGATGGCTGGAGAGACCAACTCCACAAGTTGTCCTCTGACCGCCACAGGGCTGCATCCCAATAAATAAAAATGAAAGGAGACTTTAAAACAGAAAGTTAGAAGTCTGAACGAGGGTGTACCTCAGTAGCACAACACTGGTCCAGAACTAGGTTTCTATCCCTGTAGCAGAAGACAGACTCAGGTTCTCCATCATGGCTGCTTCATCTGCCTGCAATATCAAATCGGACTGCACAGAATTACCAGGCATGTCTGTTACCACATTGCAGTTTTACCCATTCCTTTGTAAATATACTTTCTTCCTGAATGATATATACAAGTGACTATTTTATGTTTATCAAAATATCTGTGCTTGTCTATTGTGTGAAGTATACAAAATTTCTGTCATGTTTTTATTTCTCAAACCCCTCTTTAAAATGTAAACAAATACAGTTAAAACGTTTTAACTTGTGAAGGAGTATACTCTATATGTTATAAAAGTCAAATTGTAATGCAATTATATATTTGAGTTTTTACATGTATTTTTTATCTTTAAAAATTATTATAAGTACGTGGATTTAAACAAAACAAATGCCTTTTCATCCCCTGCAGTCATTAGCATCACTGTGGCACTGCCTTTGGAGCAGCCTGAGTGTCCAGGCTACACTTCCTAGAAAGTGTGGAATTCAATGACAGCGTGGAGACTGGGAGAGTGGGACTACCCTGGTGCCAGTCCTTGTGACAGGAGAAAGCACCTCTCAGTGGAGCCAGCTGCTGCTGCCTCTCCCATCTGCTTCTCTGTGATCCTCTTTCCTCCCCAGGTTTGGACGGAAGAATGTGTTGTTTTTGACCATGGCCATGCACACTGGCTTCAGCTTCCTGCAGGTCTTCTCTGTGAACTACGAGATGTTTACTGTGCTCTTTATCCTTGTTGGCATGGGTCATATCTCCAACTACCTGGCAGCATTTGTCCTAGGTATGGACATGAGTTGGAGTTTACTTCTAGATACTCTGTTTCATTTTTCTGGAGACAAGTCATGGGGAAAATTTCCCCTAGTAAATAAACCTAGCTTACCAGCTGGGAGATTGAGCCAGACAATGGTTCCTCACTTCTGATGTCCGGCTCTCTTCTGGCCTCTGACTTGTGACCGTTTGGCCTTATTAGTACTTAAGCCATTAACTAGGGTTCACATGGAGCATCCATTTTTAAGGACTTGCATAGCAAGGGCTTAGGTAGCTGAGGAACGAAGGAAGCACACCAAGGGTGGATGGGCTGTGGAGGGCAGGCTCCCCTGGAAAGGGAGCTGCTACAGAGCATTGGTGGCTATCAGTGTCTGCCAAGGAGAGTGAATGGCCCCGTTCAGGTTCTGGTCAGAGTTCATTCATCCTTTGAGGCTCTGACTCAAACAAGCCACCTTGTTCCCACTGGAAAGCTTCCAGTCTCCCTGTTTGGAAGAGCCTTGCTTAACTAATCCGATCACTGGGTTCCTTTGGGTTGCATTGTGGAAAGGATTATTATTCTCTTTTCACATTTACTAGAACATTTTTTCCTCGAAGGATAATAGTTAGCATGTGTGACCTTAGTAATGACTTTTCTTTGGTGAATTCTTCCTCATGTAAGGACTTACAGGGGCCTAACACTGTTTAGCATGTGACTGGGGATGATATGATGATGATGTTTTCATGAGAGCACTGTTGCCTAGGGACCTCAGAGGAACACCCCAGGAGCAAATCAAAGCAGACTTAGTTCAGATGCAACCCCTCCCAGGACCTCAGAACACAGCTAATTCTGGCTCCCTCCTTGTCTCTATGTTGAAAATGATACCACAGAAGATTCCTAAGGAAATAGCCCTAATTAATGATTAACTTGCCTCCTCCCTTGTTTTGAACAGGAACAGAAATTCTTTCAAAGTCAGTCCGAATTATATTCGCCACCTTAGGAGTATGCATATTTTTTGCATTTGGCTTCATGGTTCTGCCTCTGTTTGCATACTTCATCAGAGACTGGCGGAAGCTGCTGCTGGCAATCACATTGCCAGGGGTGCTTTGTGGGGCTCTCTGGTGGTGAGTGTGGCCCTGCCTGTGGGGTGGCTTCTATCTCATGTCCAGTAGAGGGCAGCAATAGCCCCCAAACCCCAATTCTAGATCCCAGAAAAGGATGGTGAAATTTATTTATAAATCATGTCACAAAGTCTCTCCATACTCAGAAAAGCCTGCTTGTCCTCTGCCCTGTTCTAAGTTGAACTAACAATTTACTGCAGTCAGATGGGGCCAATCAAACCTTTGGGAAATTCTCAGATCCCAGGCTGGGCTGTAGCTGCTTGATGCTGAGGCCCCAGGCCATGGGTTTGGGGAGGTAGAGAGAGGGAGAGCTCCAAAAGTGAGCTTTCCTGAGTGGCTTTGCAGAGGGATGCAGGCTCCAGCCTCACCTCCAACAGAGGGGCGTTAGGCAGGCAGAACATAGGCCGTTCTAAGGCATGGAACTTGACAGAGGAACCGGCAAGAATCACCCCTTACAATAGACTAGACTAAAGTGAGATCCTCATCCATGGACATTGGCAAGCACCCTGGAGAGTAGTGGGAGAGGAAGAAATAATGCATCATGGCTCCTGATTATCACAGAGGAGAGAGGGCTGCCTGGTCACAGGGGTAAGGAACAGATCCTCTAAGACTCCACAAACCAAGTCTCCAGCCTTGATAACCATGCTGGTTTGTGTAAAGAGACTGACGGGTCTGTTGACTAAATCAGAGGTGGAAAGAGGAAGAAATGACGTTAAGTGATCGCTGCAGAAGTTCCTGTGGATCTCAGGGACAGAGTAGAAAATAGCAGGGTCTGGGTGTGCCTAACGCTCAGCAGAAGCCGGGCATCAGCTGCCCATCTTGTGCTTGTCTCCTTAAAGCCCAGAAGGGCACCACTACTGCAGACAGGCAGGTACCAGCCAGAGTAGGGATCCCCTTGGGATGTACAGGATGCTTCAGGTTTTGCTCGGCAGAACTCATACCTCAGGTAGCTACTGGGCCATCTGTTTCTGGCTTATGAACACCTGACACTCCACACACCTAGCTCTGCATCTGAAACCTCATTTCCCTTCTGTAGTTAAGCATGGCCAGCCCCTGGGAGAGCAAGTGAACAGGAGGCCTCACTAGATTACACTTGTACTTCCAGGTTTATTCCTGAGTCTCCCCGATGGCTCGTCTCTCAAGGCCGAATTAAAGAGGCAGAGGTGATCATCCGCAGAGCGGCCAAAATCAATGGGATTGTTGCACCTTCCACAATCTTTGATCCAGATGAGGTAAATACCTTGTGGAAGCTGGTGGGGAGGCTCACACTGGTCATTTTAGGTCAGCAGAATACAGCACAGCTCACAGGAACTCAGCCCTTACTCTACCCAAACCCCCGCCATCCCTAAGGCAAGGTCTGTTAAAATGCAGAAGTTACAGGAATGGAGAGATGATTCAGTCTGTAAAGTGTTTGCCATACAAACATGAGGATCTCAGTTCAGATCCCAACAATGACCAAAAGGCCAGGCATGGCAGTGTGCCTGTAATCCCAGCACTGGGGAAGCAGGGACAGAAGGATCCCGGGGGCTTAGCAGGGTTAGCCGGTCCAGCCAGCTAACCAGTCAGTGAGAGATCCTGTCTCAAGTAGAAGGTAGAAAAGTGATTAAAGATGACACTAGGTCAACCTCTAGCCTACATACACACGCACTCACATTCCTGTGGTGCGTACACATATACACCCATGCACATGTATACACACAAACCTCAGAGGATGAGGAATGGGGTCCAACTACCTAATTCTCTCCCATGGATTTTTTTCCCCATGCTTCCTTTACTTCCTATCCAAGTAATGATATTTTTTAACCATTTCTCTTTTTTTTCTTTTTCTTTTCTTTCTTCTTTCTTTCTTTTTTTTTTTTTTTAAACATAGGTTCTCACTATGTAGCCCAGACTGGTCTGGAAATCTGTCTAGACCGGATTGGCCTCTAACTCCCAAAGATTTGACTGCCTATGCCTTACAAGAGCTCGGTTTGAAGAGATATGCCACCATGTCTGGCTTAACCATTACTTTTAATATTAAAATACCTTCATTAGAAAGAGGCGTCCATCAACTTTAGCATTCTGAGAAGTCACTGTTTCTTATGCCTCAGGTTGTAGATGGACTTTCTTTGGGCCACCAGCGCACAAATAACGACATAGAGACTCATTTATTAATTATGAAAGCTCAGCCTTAGCTCAGGTTTGTTCCTAAATAGTTCTTATTTGTTCCTAACTAGTTCTTATAACTTAAATTAACCCCTATTTTTTAATCTACATTCTACAATGTGACTTGATAACACATCTCTCTGTACTGCTCATCCTGCTTCTTCTGTTCTGGCTCAACTCTGTCTTTCCTCTTCCAGGATATCTTTCTCTGCTGGCAAGTCCCGCCTATCTCTTCTGTCTAGTTATTGGCCATTCAGCTTTTTATTACACAAATCATAGCAATACATCTTCACACAGTGTACAGATATCCCACAACATCAGCGGTTGTCATCAAAAGAGAATCCGAATTCCCGTACATTTGCACTCAGTAGTGTTCTGTCTCTGGCAGCTGTTTTTTCCCATCATGCTGGATCCAAGTCTTTTCTGATGGTCACCTCTTCCCTGTTCTCATATGCCATGAGTAATTTCTTGTCGTGTAAGCAGTAAGCATGTTTGAGATGTTCTGTTCTCATGAGGACTTGGGGCTTGTGAGAGAGGAAGCAGTTGTTATAGGCAGCCAAGATGCTGAGAGCCACCAAGAGTCCTTAAGTGGTGGCCTGGCAGCAGCACTCACTCAGGATGATCTAGAAGGTCTCTGAAGCACAGAAGTCAGGTCTGGAATGTGACTGAGGGCATTTGAAGTGAGGTGACTTTGGTGGCATTTAAGTAAGGGGTCAGTCTGGGTAAACACTTAAGCCTCATTGGAATCACTGATGAAATCAGGCTGTTTGGGGATTTCTCTGAGTCCCAAGTTGACCTTTTGCTGAACTACTGTGTGGGTAAAAACAAGCTCCGAAGGTGTATTAGCTCAGAAAGAGCATCGGTATGTTTAGACATGTGGTTTAGTGATGGTGTTGGCTCTGCTGAATCTCATAGGAAGTTACTCTGGATGAAATGTGGGTCAGTTTTTCTACTGTCAATTTCATTTTTTTTTTCTGGAAGAAGACCAATAACTACATGGTATGAGGACTCAAAATATTCATTCCATTTAAAAATCAGTTCAGTAAAATACACAGCCTTATTTGTCTCTGACTGAGATTGCAGGGAGTCAGCTTTGCATAGGAAACCTCAAAGGCCTCCCTGAGAGGAGGGTAATGCAATGAGGTTGCTGTCACCTTGGGCCTCTACAATTGCTGGATTCCTCTCTCTATCCCTCAAGGTCCTTCATTGCCTTTTGTCATTGACTAAGCCTGCGGGGGCCTCGGACAGCTCCCTTGAGTCACTGTACTGCTGTCTTTTCAAGGGAGAACCTTAAAATGCTCCCTAACTCTTGAGAAGTAGATAGTGAAAATGATGAGTTCCAGGTCTCCAACTTTTTCTCCTTCCTATACCATTAACTCTATTCTTCCTGCAGTTACCAGACCTAAATTCCAGGACACCTCAGTCACACCACATTTATGATCTGATCCGAACCCGGAATATCAGGATCCTCACCATCATGTCCATAATCCTGTGGTGCGTAAGTGAGACCCGCCTGAGCCTTACCTACTCTGGGGACTCTTTGCTATAGACATGCCTCAGACCAGAGCTGAAAACTTCTGTCATCACGTGATGCAAGGGTTGTTCTTGTGATGGATGGCAGCCACAAGGACATGACAGTTCTTATGTCATGGAAACCCAGAAAAGGAGAAATGGTCATGGAGGCTGTTAGGATCTAGGGATCCCACAAGGGAATCCCACAGGTCCTTGCTTAGTTGTCCTGTCCCTTGTCCCCTCCCTCAGGAGATTATCTATGGAAAATAGCCAAGAAGAGACTGACAGCACCTCTACTGTGCTCATGGAGACAGAGGGAGCTCCCCACTACAGTGGGACCACATTGTCTATCATTTGCACACACACCCTGTACACCCCCTCCCCCATGCCTGGCTGTTTCCTCTTCAAAGTGTCCTCTGTTGATGACCCACACTCTCTGGCTGGGGCAGTTGGGAGTTTGAAGAAGGGTCTCAGTGAAGACACATTATCCTTTAGGTTCCAGAGGCTGCTAAGAACTTTCCAGAAACATGAAAGTGGGATATGGTCCTTCTGGGATGTTCATAGAGCAGTGGTTCTCAACCTTCCTAATGCTGTGACCCTTTAATATAGCTCCTTGTGTTGTGGTAACCCCCAACCATAAAATTATTTTCTTTGCTACTTCATAATTGTAATATTGCTACTGTTATGAATCATAATGTAAATATTTTTAGAGATAGAGGTTTGACAAAAGGGTTGGGAATTGGATTTTTGTAAATGCTTCGTTGTAAGATTTTAATGGTGAAATGCAGGTTGGGACTTTTCCCTAGTGATTAAGTCAATGTGAATTGCTGAGACACTTTCTTTCTGAAATGTTCTGAAGGTGCATCAGCAAATGATTTACCCTGGGAAAGTTAACTTTTGAGCTAGGAAGTAAGGCACAAGGTGAAATCTACTACTGCCCTCCCATTCCTGCATCAAGAGCAGTTCAGAACTTCTGGAGATGAATGTTTGTCAAGGTGTGTGGGTCTGGAGAGATGGGTGCCGCTTCTCCAGCTCTCTTCTGTACCCTGTTGCAGGCTGACCATATCAGTGGGCTATTTTGGACTTTCTCTTGACACTCCTAACTTGCATGGGAACATCTATGTGAACAGCTTCCTCTTGGCGGCGGTTGAAGTCCCAGCCTATGTGTTGGCCTGGCTGCTGCTGCAGCATGTAACCCGGCGCTATTCCATGGCTGGTGCCCTCTTCCTGGGCGGCGGTGTCCTTCTCTTAATGCAGCTGGTGCCCTCAGGTATGGACGCTGTGTATTTGCAAGTGACTCTTCTGTGTTCCACTTTCCTTCAACCAGGAAGTAAATACAGTCAGGACGTTAGATCTGTGTTACATGTGCACAGTGCCCACTTAAAAATCAAGAGATGGTGTCACAAAGTCAGAGCCTTCAGTGTGAAGAAAGCTTTGGGCTGCTGGTTAATTAAGCCCTAGAGCCAAGTTAATATGTTCATACCTGTTTTCCTCTCTAAAATTAAGAGGAAAAGTGTTCACACTAGGTCTGTTCTATTTATTTATTCAAGCAATACCTGGAGTGGGTCTTGATGGAGTCTCTTTCTAGTAGAGCAGAAAATAGTTAATAAATGCTTATTACTGTTCAGATGTTGTTACCTTCTGTGAGTAAAAGAAAGGAAATAGGAGCTCATCTAAAGAGCAGTCATGGTAGCATCCTAAACAAGAGATATTCAGCAGAATTTAAATGATGTAACAGAACACCATAAGAAAGTCAGGAAGAGCCTGGCAGTGGTGGCGCACGCCTTTAATCCCAGCATTCTCAAGGCAGAGGTAGGCAGATCTCAGTAAGTTCAAGGCCAGCCTGGTCTACAAAGTGAGTTCCAGGAGAACTAGGGTTGTTAAACAGAGAAGCCCTGTCTCAAGAAAAAAAAAAAAAAAAAAAAAAAAAAAAGGAAGGAAGAAAGAAAGAAAGAAAAAGAAAAGAAGACCATTTCAGAAGATTTGATAGAAAAGGGAAAGCTAGGCATGGAGGGTCACACCTGTAATCCCAGCACTTGGGAGGAGGATGCAGGAGAACGAAATGTTCAAGGTCATCCTTACCTATATGGGGACTCTGACATCGCCTGGCCTACTTCAGAGCTGTGAGAGGGAATGAGCCCAGTTTGCTTCCGAGTGAAAAAGGAACTAGTAAGTGATGAAGAAGGAGAGAGGTAGAAGAGAGCTCATGCTATGGGTAAGAGTGTGCTAGTAAAACTGCCGTGGTGTCCACTAATAGACAGGTGAACCCTTTCTGACAAGCTGTGGAACACATGGCAAGCCTTATTGTCCATTACTTACCAGAATCTTCCATGCCCCTGAGGCTTCTGGAACCTCTGGTGGTTACTTTGAGGTCTGAGGTACTGGACCCTCTGCACAGGAGCAGCCCCTTGTGTAGAGAAGGAACCTGGGAGTGGCTAGTGGCTCCCAGCAGAGCTCAGAGCGACCTGTGGGTCATAGTTATTATTCTCATTAGGCAGTGAAGTCGATTGGAGGGTCATCCCGAAGGTCAGATGGTTTAGAGACTTTGTTCAGTGACTTTTTTACTCTTGTTTTTTGGGAGCAGGGAGACATGTTTCCCACATGTAGAGGTCAGAGGACAACTTGCAGGAAGTGGGAGGAGTCAGTTCTCCCCTTCCACTCTGTGGGTCCTGGGAACCAAACTCAAGTTCTCAGGCTTGACTGAAGGACCCTTACCACTGAGCCACCTCCAAAGCCCTGGACCTTTTGAGTAGACTGTAAGCATGAAGTGAGCTAGAGCTGAACTCTGCCATTCATGTTCAAGTCCTTGGTTAATTCCACTGTGCCCTCAGTGTGAGGTTCTGGGGAAGCAGCTCACCCCTAACACAGGATCACTTCTGGAAGGCAGGCAGATTGGGCGGAGGGGCACATTGTCTGGGCTTTTAGATTGAGGAACACATTTACCCTCACTGAGACTAGCTGAAGTGCTCAGTCTCCTTTTTTTTTTTTTTTTTTTAGGTTTTTCGAGACAGGGTTTCTCTGTGTAGCTTTGTGCCTTTCCTGGAACTCACTTTGTAGCCCAAGCTGGCCTTGAACTCACAGAGATCCGCCTGCCTCTGCCTCCCAAGTGCTGGGATTAAAGACGTGCGCCACCACCGCCCGGCTCAGTCTCCTTTTAGTAATCCCCTTAGAAAGAAATCTAAGCCATGGTGTTTTCCTCCAATAGAAAAGTATAGAAACTGACCAACTCTGTCTACTCCAAATCAGGGAGAAAGTGGGTTCATTTTAGGCTAAAAGGGAAGAGAACTCCTCCAGGGCGGCCTTTACGCTGGTGCTTCTTACCTTTGCTATCTTTCTTTTATCTCTCCAGACTTACTTTTTTTGTCTACTACCCTGGTGATGGTGGGCAAGTTTGGAATCACCTCAGCCTATTCCATGGTCTATGTGTACACAGCTGAGCTGTACCCCACTGTGGTCAGAAACATGGGTGTGGGGGTCAGCTCCACAGCAGCCCGCCTTGGCAGCATTCTGTCTCCATACTTTGTCTACCTTGGTAAGTACCATAGTGCACTGGAATGATGGATGGAACAGAAGCCCTGAGTAGCTTTAATGTGAGCTGGACACACATGCCTGTAGTTAGCAGGATGCATCTGTTACTGGGACCCTGGCTGGAGGAGGTCCTTTCTAAGTGTAATATGGAGAAGGCACCGATTCCAATGGAAAATAACTCATAGACCATCTAGATGGGGATGAGAAAGTGTGAGGGGTTCTATTTCAGTCTCCCAGACCCTCCATCACAAACTATGATTTCTTCATCCTAAGAAATTCTTTAGGGAGCCAGTGTACTTTACTAGAGGAATTTCTTCTTGGAGTTAGAAACATAAAGAGAACCCTGTCCATTCAAGAGGTCTTCCTGAGGGACTGATAGTTGCCATAACTTAGAACACTTCTTTGGGGGACCCACCCCCATGTTTTTTCCCCGGGGTACTCTTGAAGAGTGAGGGATAAGGGTTTTAGATAGAAATATAGAGGGAAGAGAGACAGATAGAAACGCAGGATAGCCTCGGGAAGGCCTGGATCTTTATCCACCGGCCCCTCCTGTCTCTTCTAAAGGACTTTTTAAAGAGATGCCAAGGGGTGGAACAAAGGACCTCCCCCTAGCACAGCCAAGTGCAGACCCTTCCAAACACCTGGTAACCACACACATGGCCAGTCCATCCCCCTCTGCAGCCCTGCTGTGTAAAGCAAGCTCAGATCTCACTAGGAAACCTCTGTGGGCTCCCACACACTTCATTTGTTCAGTGTACATGTGGAGGTCAGAGGACAATTTAGGGGACTCACTTCTTTCTTTGCAACATGTGGATCCTGGGAATCGAACTCAGGCCACCAGGCTTAGCAGCAAGTACTTTTATAAGCTGAGCCATCGCCCTGGCCCCCATTTTACTTTTCAAGACAGGGGCTCAGTAAGTTGTATGAGCTGGGCTTGAACTTGCTCTGTAGCCCCAGCAGCCCTTGATCCTTTGCTCCTCTTGCCTCAGCCCCCCCCCCAGTAGGTGGCATACAGGCCTTCATTGCCACTCATGACAGGGTGTTTATGCCCTGTAAAGAGCTGCCTTTTGACACTTTATATAGCAGGACTCCCTCCTGGAAGCTCCTCCTCCTCTGCATGTCCCTAGCTCTGGAGAGGACCTGCCAGTGTCCTGAGAGTAGCAGGTACTCTGAAAGCTTGGTACATGGCTAATGGGCTGCAGATCTTGTCTGACCTCAATGCAGATCACACTGTGACGCTCTGCAGAGGTACAAAGTTGCTTTGTCCTGGACAAGTACCTCGTCTCGTGCTCGTTGGTAACCCTGTGGCTTGGTGACTCTGCTCCCCTATACCTCTCCCTTGTCCATTGTGGACACTGCTGGATCTCTGGGCACATCTGTGCCAGATCTGGGTTCTGACACCCTCTAGATGCCAGACTTCACTCTAGCAGCCCAGACTTTGGGAAGCACGGAGACCAACAGGAAGACAAGTCCTATATAAAGTCTTAAGGAAACATAAGGCCAGAATGAGACCAAGTCTCACTGTAACCTGGATCCTCTGCTCGACCACAGGTGCCTATAACCGCTTCTTGCCTTATGTCATCATGGGAAGTCTGACCATACTGACAGCTATCATCACCTTGTTCTTCCCAGAGAGCTCTGGTGCTTCTCTCCCAGACCACATAGACCAGATGCAAAAGGTCAAAAAGTAAGATATCTCCCTCCTCACACTATAGATGTATTTGGTCAGGTTCTGGCCATGTCTTAAGGGCTCAACCCTTTGAAGTAGTGCTCCCTGCCCAGTGTCTCACAATAACTGGACTACTTTAACCATGGTGCTAGAAGGGCAATGGCCTGATCCTGTGTGAACAGGTGTCCATGTGCATGCCCATGAAAGCAGCAGCTCTATTTAGTGCAAAGACTACAGGAAACTTCAGAATCTGCCATGTCTTTTTGTTTTTCTTTCACTTTGTTTTTCTACAGACCTGGCTTGTTTGTTTTGGGACTGGTAGGTATCTTTATAAGATTTGTAAGTAACGTTTGTTTTGCTTGTTTTAATAGAATAAAGCGTGTGCAAGCCCTAAGAAAGAAACAGGTCCCAAAAGATGGTGGAACAAAGACCCCAGAATCCTCAAAAAGCACAGCCTTATAACACCCCTCCAGAAGGTGAAAAACAAAACAGACAACCTGCATATCGTCAGAAACGCTGTCAATGACCGAGACAATGACGCTCTCTATTGACCTTGTGTCTACTGTGCTCTGTCCTAGATGGGTGAATCTGTCCTGGAGAGCCAACCACAGACAGCTTGCACATCCCATTCCAGTGGTGGCCTTGGCCCTTCCAAAGAAGTTAATGAGTCTCTTGAGCCAGTGGGACTTGGAAGACAGTGCGAAACACCTGCTAGACTCGCTCTGCTGTCTTAGAAGACTGAGAAGGCTGCCCTTATAGAACTGCAGGTCTGTTCCCCTCCTCTCCCTAACTGACAGACTCACAGGAAAAGGAATAGACGTCTCTCAGGGGCTGTGCTCTTGGCTAGGATGCACAGGGCCCTGAGTTCCACAGGAAGGACCAGATGGAAACAAACAAAACTTCTTCGGAAATAAAGGATTCCATGGGAGTTTGATTTCTCACCTTTTCTAAGTGACAAAAGTCCTTCCTGTGGATGTTTAACTCACAACAGAAGAACACAAGACCTGGGGAACCTAGAGGAAATGAAGGTGTGAGCAGGTACATAACGTCAGCAGTGTGTGGAATGTGACTGCACAGTCCCATGGCCTGGTGTACTGCGTGTAAAGGTAAAGGTCAGAGTCCTGGGTTTATCCAGGCCGTGAGAAATCCACTGTTGAGGCCAAGGCTTGTCTTCCTCTGCTGTGTAAATCAGAATCCCTGGCTACCCCAGACACTTCCTTGTGTCTTGAAGGGAATGTATGGGTGACAGAGTGCCCTTCCTCTCTCAGCACTGTCGTGGGGGTGGTTTTGCTTGTCACCATCTGCTGTCGTATCTCGAGTAATTCACAGAGATTTGGGAACAGTGTTTCTCAGCCCTGAGTCACCCTGGCTGGTGTTCAGCTGCCACCATGGCAGCCTTAGCCACTATCACTGCTCTGAGTGCCCAAAACAACAACACTCTGCTTGTTCCTTTTTCGATGTATAATCATGGGGAAAATTACAAGAAAGAAACGTAAACTGAGTTCACAGTCTCTCAGAGTTGCTGGCTGCAGTCATGTAACATCAGCAGGTGTTTTGTGTTCAGTGTGATTGTCTCCTCTTCTGATTATGTTGCCATGCTACTCCTAAAGCACACGCTTCCCCTACTTTAAAAAAGAATGTATTTTGTAGAAACTACTGAAGTGCCTTGGGCAATGAGACAGTCTTAATAAACAATGATACTTTTAAATAATACCAACTGCCTAAAATCTTTATTTCTAGAATTGCTTAGGTTTTGTGTGAGGCTAGTCTTGGTTGTAAACTTGACTACATCTGGAATTAACTAAAACCTAGAAAATAACCAAAATCCAAGCAGCTAGAAGAGCATTTTCTTAATTGGATTATTTGATGTCGAAGACCTACACTAACTCTAACCCACTCTAACCCTGGGCCACACCTTCTAGTGACAGCTCACATAAAAGGACATGGAAAAAGGAAAGTTTTTACATCCTGCCTACTTGCCCTCTCTCTCACTGGCAAATTCATCTATCCTGTTCCTAAACCATTCCCTCACTGGTGTTAGCAGCCACTTCTAAATTCCAACACGAACTGAACTGACAGTTCTCTAGGATATCCTTTGGACTCCAGTACCAGATGGGGCTGCTGAGACATCCAGTCATGTGGAATGAACATCTTCCAGATCATTAGCCTTTCAATCAGGAGACAGCCACTGTTGAACTACCCAGACCACATCATCAAGCCACTCTAATAATTTCCCTTTTAATATCTATTAGTTCATTCTATCATTTCTGTTCCTTCAGAGAACCCTGACTAATCCACCTGGACACACCAGCATGCAGTTCTTCTGTAGCTAACTGTAGCAGTGGTTTGGGGTTAAGAATTAGCTAGTACTATATAGTAGGCATCTACCCCGTGTTGACCATGAAGTGTACCAGCCTGGTGCACTTAGCCTGGTCTCCCTGAAAACATCCTGAGCTCAGAACTTCTGTACAGTTCCGAACTCTACCTGGGAATAAGACGCTGAGGAGCAGGGATGCAGAACGGGATGAGGGAGGCCGGATCCTAGGATGCCTGACTGTGTTGGGCAGCACCAAGGAAAGAGTACTGCACTGAGCTGGCTCTGAGGAAACCCAGGAGATGTGTCTCAAAACCATCTGCACCATGAGAAAAGGGGAGCGTTTGCCTACCATCACCCATTCAAGAGGACAACACAGGGGTGTCTGTTCCCTACACTCCAGTTCACATAGGCAAGAGTCACACACAGATCCTGTCCCCTGGATGGAAAGCAGGAAGCTACACACAGCAGGCTCAAGTGAGTCCCTGCAGGCTGCACCTCATCAAAGCTGGCCAGAGCCTGCTTGAACCAGTCTTTAGAGCTACTGACTAAGTGGTAGGGCAGAGAGCAGTAGACTGGGGCTTTGTATAAGACACACGTGTTGTTGATGAACAGTGTTTCACAGGGTAATCTGTGCTGGAAAGTACGAATGGACCCAAGTCCAAAGCTCAGCTGTTGGTTGGACAACTGAAGGCCATGTCACATGACAGCAGGAAGCCTCTGACTCAGGAGTAATACAGAGCAGCACATCTGGAAGATTCAGTCGGTTTCCCTCCCCTCAAGCCAGGTCCTGAGCTGGGGTCCTGATGACATGCCTTCTCAGGAGCCCCCCAATTATAACTGCAGTTCTCCCCACCATTCTTCTGCTATGAGTGAACAGTTTTTGTTCATGGTGTCTGGTTCCAGACATTCATGGCCTCCTGAAGCAAACACTGTACTGCCTGAATGCCTTGAGCTCTCTCTGTGGGCAGGGGGAACAGCCCAAGTCCCTCCTCCTCAAAACCCTCACCCCTGCACAAGCCTGCTGTACTTATATAGCCTGTTTCCTTTGGAGCGATGACTTCAGGAGGACTGTCTTCAGGAGAGGGACACGTGAGTGATGAGGCTCTGAATGCCGGTGCTCATTAGGAGCTGGTATACACATGGACATAATGAGAAAGAAATCTTAAAATCTCTCCACAGTTCAAGGTGAAGGCAAGGGTCCCAATATGGTTGTACACATCTGCTATCCCAGAATTTAGGATGCTGAGACAGGATCATAGTTTTAATCTCAGCCTGGGCTATATTACGGTACCCTGGTTTCAAAGTCAAGGTAAAGGTTTGGCCTCTCACTATTATCTTCCTATTTTTGGCAGCTAGCTTCTTTTTTCCCCCAGTTCTCATGAATTGCTCATCAGGTGTTATTTGGGGCTTGAGAGATGGCACAGTGGATAAGAGCATTGGCTGCTCTTCCAAAGGTCCTGAGTTCAATTCCCAGCAACCACATGACGGCTCATAACCATCTATAGTGAGATCTGGTGCCCTCTTCTGGTGTGCAGACATACATGTAGACAGAATACTATATACATAATAAATAAATAAATCTTTTAAAACACAAGATAATTGTTAAAATTAAAAAACAGTTATTATTTGACAAAGAATTATTCTACTTAACACTTCTCTAAGTCATGGTATACAAGATGAGCAGAGAGCCCTGTTCTCTTCCAGGTAGTAAGAAATTTAAAAAATATGCTTTTGAGGGCTGGAGAGATGGCTCAGCGGTTAAGAGCACTGTCTGTTCTTCCAGAGGTCCTGAGTTCAATTCCCAGCAACCACATGGAGGTTCACAACCATCCGTAATAAGATCTGGTGCCCTCTTCTGGCCTGTAAGCATGTATGTTGAACACTGTATACATAATAAATAAATAAATCTTTTTAAAAAAATATGCTTTTGAGTGTTTTTCTTTTTAATTTATGTTTAGAGATGAGATCTCCAATATGTTGTCCAGACTGGTCTCAAAATCATGGACTCAAGTGATTCTGCCACATCAGCCTCCTGTGTGCAGGGTTTACGTGCATACACCACTGTTCCCAGCTTAGACTTCTGTCTGTGGTTTCTTTTCCTAATGAGCCTTGAGCTGATAAAAATTAGGAGGCAATACATCATCAACCTTGCTATGGTTTGAATCTGACACTTCCTCTGCACGCTTGGGGTTTGAACACTTGTACCGCAGCTGGTGGTGGTATTTTGAGGGGTTGTGAAACCTTTTAAGAGGAGGGGCTAAGCTAGTGAACTTTGGTTACTAGGGTTAGGCCTTTAAAGATTATACCTGGGCCCTGAATTACAGCCTACTGTGATGTGACAAGCCTCTTCCAAATGTTCCCACCTACCCCCTAAAGCATCTATCTTAATGCATTCTTATTGAATAATTAAATTAAGTTTGGGCTGGAGAGATGGTTCACTGGCTAAAAGCACTAGCTGCTCTCACAGAGGACCTGGATTCAGGTCCCAGCATCCATATGGCTGCTCACTACCTTCCATGACTGCAGATCCAGAACATCCAATGTCTTCTACTGGCCTCTATGGACAACAGGCATATATATGTTGCATATACCACAAACATACATGCAGACAAATATTCATATACATCAAATATGTGTGTGTGTGTGTGTGTGTGTGTGTGTGTGTGTGTGTGTGTGTGTGTGTATACACATATATATCTTTTTTGTTTTTTGGGGGTTTTTTTGTTTTTGTTTTTTGAGACAGGATTTCTCTGTGTAGTTTTGGTACCTGTCCTGGATCTCGCTCTGTAGACCAGACTGGTCTCGAACTCACAGAGATCCGCCTGACTGGGATTAAAGGCATGCACCACCACCACCAGGCTCTTTTTTTTAAAAAACAGGGTCACTATATAGTTGTGGCTATCCTGGAACTCATTATGTAGATCAGGATAGCCTTGACCTCACAGAAATCTGCCTCCCTATTGCTGGGATTAAAGGTGTGAGCCACCATGACCAACCCAAAAATAAAATTTGACAATACAACATTTAAAAGGTAATAATTCAAAACATAAAAATAAAAAAATAAAAAAAGATAAATAATTCATCTAATATCTAGGTCCTAGGAATCAATTTCAGGTACCCACACTTGCACAAGCAGAAGTCTTTACCCGCTGTGCTGTCTCATTGGCCCTTGGCAAATATTTTAGTAATTTATCCCTTAATGAGAAAGCTGTCAGAAAAATGCTTCTGTGTGTCGCTGTGTGTTCTTGAGATTGAAGCCAGGGCCTCGAGCATGATATGCAAGTGCCTTCCCACTTTAGGGTCTATGCCCTAAAAAACAATATATACATACATACATAATTTGTATTAAATTAAAATATATATTAAATTAATTAATTAAAACATTTTTTAAAAGTCTTCATGTAGCCCAAATGTATTCTTTTCAGTCCAAGCTTCCTAGTGAGACCTAGAGTCCTGAACATGTGACATCCCAGAGAGCTCGGTGTCCCAGCTCAGGTAGTCAAGACTCATGCGTGTTCAAGCCTGCTTCTGTAGGAACAGCCTGTGGAGGTCTGAGGAGCTCTGTCTGCACAGGTGATTCTGTCACTCAGTGAAGCTGACAGAACTCAGTGACAGGGCCACCCTGCACCTCTCCAAGGGCACCTTGCTCAGAGAGGCTGAACTTGGGGTGAGAATGCCTTTGGTGAGCAGGTACTTTTCACTCCAAATGACAATGATTCCCATCTTTGGGACTGAAGCAAAGGCAAGACCTTTCACCAGGGAACACTTTAAGAGTGACGTCATTCACTCACGTCATGGTTCAGGTGCAAATTACTCCTATTTTTGCTATCTTTAAGGGATGGGAGCTTATTTTTTTCTCTAGAGGGAAAGAGCTCCAACACTGAACTTTAATCAGAGAGAGGATGGTAGCAGAGCAAAGCTTTGTAGATGAGACAGCCCCTGCCCTCAGGGCATCCACCATCCCTGGCAAGAAAAATTGTACAGATGTGCTTCGGTGGAGAACACCTTCAACCCCAGCACTCTGTAGGCAGAGGCAGAGGAGATGAATGAGTTCCAGGCCAGCCTGGTCTACACAGCAAGTTCCAGGTCTCAGCCAAGGCCACACAGTGAGACTGTTTCACAGTAGAGAGGAAATAGATGGCATAGGTGCACGAGCTAAAAGTAAAGGGACCAGTCTTCAGACACTTGCTTACGTTTGAGTGGCAGCTTTCTGTCTGACCTGTGGGCGCAAGAAGCCCCTTGTAGCCAGATTTTGTCTCGGTAGAAGTTCATTCCAGCCAGTCTCAGGTCTGACCCAAGGTCCACGGCCGGAATAAAACTTGATCTGATCTTTAAGAAAGAGGTCTGGATTTGAGAAAGGTGACCAGATGTCCTAATTTTATAATACATGGGTCTCTCCTGTGCATCATCCTAATGAGCATTGCTTTTAGCACAATCATTTACTAAGCCATAATAATTGGGTTTTCATCCCTCATTTTGTGGCTTGCTTTCATAAGCTATTCCTCTTTCCAGGACTCCTTTCTCAGTCTAAGCCAAAATGAAGCAGCAACCATGGCTTCCTTCTCTTCCCCGTGAGTGAGGGTGGGAGAGAGAGGTGGTGTCCAGAGCCACAGGCACCAACCTCCATTGGTTCCACTTGATCTTGGGTGTTTGGGCTGTGATTGTGACAGGGTCTCATGCAGCCCAGGCTGACTGAAACTCATGAATTGCTGACTTTCCTGTCTTTCTGCATCTCAATTGCTGGGTGATTGTTCCAAGTGTGACCTACTGTACCTTTACTTTCTGTCTCTATAGTTTTACGTATTTCAGGCAATAGCATATAAATAGGATTATATGATACAGAACCGATGGCTACTGGCTTCTGTCTCTCAGTCATAATCGCTTTGAAGGTTATTTGCATATGACATGTGTCAGTAGCTGTGATGCTATTCTTGGTTGTCAACTTGAATATCTGGAATTAACTAAAACCCAAATGACTGGGCACACTTATGAGGGTTTTTTTTTTCTTAATTAAATCATTTGAAATAGGAAGACCCACTTCCAGTCGGGATCTTTGAGGCAAGAAGATCCACATTTAATGCGGACCACACCTTCCGCTGACAGCCTGTATGGAGGACATGGAAGAAGGAAGTTCTCTCTCTTTGCCTGCTTTTTCTCACCCTCACTAGCAAGTCCATTCCTTTATTGACATTAGAGCCTACTTCAGGATTCTGGTATACACTGAAGACCAGCTGAGACAACCAGCCTGGTGGACTACATAATTACTGGATTCTTGGACCTTCTGTTCATAGGCAGCCATCATTGGGTTAGCTGGACCACAGCATGTAAGTCATTATAGTAAATCCCCTTTCTATATATAGATTTATTCTGTAAATTCTTTTGCTCTAGGGAACCATGACTAATACAAGAATTTATTTTTTATGATCCTTAGTAGCACTCCATATTGTACACTGCATTTTACTCATCCATTTGTCAGTCAGTGGACATGTGGGTTGTCTCTGCTTTCTGCCTGTTATGATTAATGCCACTATGGCATTCACATACAAGTGTAACAGGAGTTCCTGCAGAGCACTGTAGCTGCCTGATCCTGGAGGGTTAGCATCTGGGTTTTGATATGCCTTTTGTGTCCATTACCTTCTGTTTGAAGTGTATAAACCTTATCTGAATGCTTCCTAAAAGGTTCAAAGCCTATGCAAAACTTGGTTGTGGGAGAACTCAGAAAACTAAGATGTCTTGTGACTGGGAACTGCTTTGGCATTTTTCTCTTTGGGGAGCTTCAGATAAGAGATTTTGGTGTGCAGAAATTGACCTGCTACGGTGTAAATTGTATAACAATTTTTAAAAAAGCCTTTTGAAAGCTACAGTCAGTCAGTTCACCAGAAGCTGATCCCTCTGCAACTGCAAAGGCTAAAAATCATCCTAGAGTGACCCCGTTTCTTCCATGGACCTGAGTGAAACCGAAAACCTGACAACATACAAGTACTTTCCTGAACATACATCTTCTTTTACAATCCCAATGACTTTAGTTGTTTTACTCTGCTGTGCCATGAACTCATAGGGAATGGGATCCACAGCTCAGCTGCTTTCCTGGGTTAGCACATTGTGCTACTCTAGACAGAGCAATCTGGCACTGAGATGGAACCCAGGAACCTATCTCTTTGGCTTCCTTCTTTTTCTAATAATTTTCCTTCATGCATTTCAGAAAACTGTCCCAGCTCCTAGAAAACTTAATGTGCTCAGCATGCTGTTCATTCTCTTGGCAAAAATCTGCCCTTAGCTGTTCATTTACAAGGCCAGCAGCATGCAGGGTAGCACAGGAGACTCCTCCAACTCTGCCGGGGAAACGTTAGTGGGATGTCCTTTCTTGATAATACCTGTTCTGGTGCACCTGCTGAATCATCCTTCAAGTAGATTCACACATAGGCTGCTGAAGGAGCAACTCTGTGTTCTCCAGAAGGCAGCTACCTGGGCTGAGCTTCTCGCTCCCCAGGGCCCAGCATTTTAGCAGATCACTGGAAGATGGTGGTTCTTTGTAGAAAACACACCCTTTTCTCCAGGATATGTTCTTAGAAGTGGAATTCATGGATCACATGTAACTCTGTTAGAACGTTCTGGAACTTCCAAGCTGTTTTTCTAGAGTGGCTCTACCACTGTGTAACAATTTCTGTTTCTATATTTTCTTCTGACTTCAATTTTCCTTCTTAGCTTGTTGTACATATTTACTTATCTATTTACTTACTTACTTACTTACTTACTTACTTATTGAGACAGGATGTTACATCACTCAGCCTGGCTTCTAATTCCCTATGTAATAGAATCTGACCTTGAACTCCTAATCCTCCTGCCTCCACCTCCTAAATTGCTGGGGTTACTGGGCATGTGCCACCACAGCCAGCTTGGATTTTTGTGTTAAAATCTCTTTGGCTATTTTACTGGATGTCCTCCTGAAATATTGACTGGAGTTGAACTGAAACCCTAGCTCAATGGTTCTCAACCTTCCCAATGCTACAACACTTTAATAGTTTCTCATGTCGTGGTGACCCCAACCATAAAATTATTTTGTTGCTACTTCATAACTGTAATTTTGCTACTCTTATGAATGGTAATGTAAATATCTAATATGTAGGATATCTGATATGCGACCCCCAAAGGCATCTCAACCCACAGGTTGAGAACCACTGCCCTAGGTGGGTCTGGGAAGAAGTAAAACCTTTCAATATTAAGTATCCATGGTTTCTCTTTGGTTTTTTTTATGCTATCTTTTGGGGTAATGAGTTTATTGTTTTACTTTTACATGTGTTTATTTATTGTGTATGTAGGTGGGAATGTGTACATGGAGGCCAAAGCACAACCTCCAAGAGACTGTTCTCTCCTTCTAGTATGTGTGTTCTAGGAATTGAACTCAGTTCTTAAGGCTAGCTAGCACCTTTATCACCAAGCCATATTGTTGGCCCCACTCATGCTTTCTTTTATACAGTCTTTCCATAGAGTTTTCAATTTTCCTCCTCAAGACTCTTATCCACTCTTAACTAAGAGAATTCTTTGATTCTGTGATATTACTATGGCAAATGATATCTTATTTTAACACATTATTGTTGTACAGGACTGCACTCCAAATTAAACAAACACCAGCTATGCTCGATTACAAAAGATCATCCTGTCTGGGGTTGTTAACTGTATCCCCTCACAGAAGGCCGGGGAGGGTCCCCTGAATATCCACCTACTCTCTGACACCTGTTGAATGCAACCCATCCCTAACTGCATGTGGCCTCAGAGGGACTAGAGTGTACAGATCAGGAAGACTAGAGGAAGGGGCCACTCTGTCTATGTGGCAATTCGAAATTCTTCATCCCTAATGCATAGTTTCCAATGTGGCCTTTTGTGTGGGGAAGAGAACACCCACACTCCAGTAGCAACCCCCTCATCTATGCTCTGTAAGCCCAGTAAACTCATGGTTCCCCAGAGAACAGTGGCAGAATCATACCTAGCTTTGTCATTGGGACCTTAGGATTAGGCTAGACTTTGATTATGTTTTCCCCAGGGAAGGAATTTAGCATCAATTGTTTACTATGCATTTTCTCTTACTTACTTAGTTGCTGGCTTGTGGTGAGAACAAAGGCCATCAATTGCTTTTAGTTTGGTCTCACATCTTTCTACCTTTCTGGGCTCGCATTCATTCTGACAGTTTTTCAGTCGATTATCTTGGGACTCCTGTGTAAATGGTCATGCCACTTGTGACTAGTGATAGTTTTTGCCTCTTCCTATATCATATTTGTTTCCATTTCGATCTCCTCATGGCCTCTCCCACCTCTGTAATTCCATGATATGACAGGGAGAGCAGATGCCTCATCTGGTTCCACTTCTTAAGAGCTAGAAAAATGGCTCAGCAGTTAAGAGCTGCTAAGACTGCTCTTCCAGAATATCCAGGTTCAATGCCCAGCACCCACATGGCAGCTCACAACTGTCTGTAACTCCAAGATCTGACACCCTCACTCAGACAGACAGATATGCAGGCAAAACACCAATGCACATAAAATAAGGAGAAATAAATTATTTTTTAAAAAAGAACATAGTTTCTTTGTTAAGTAAGATGTTAGCTGTGGATTTGTAGAAGGTAGCCTTTATCAACCCAAAAAAAAAATCCCTTTCTTTGGGCCCTGAAATCCCACTGAGAACAGGCAAAAAGCAACAGCTTCCTTCTTCCATGTCCTTTGATATAGGCTGCCACCAGAGGGTGTGGCCCAGAGTTACAGTGGGTCTTCCCACCTCGAATAATCCAACCAAGAAAAGCCATTGTAGCTCTTAGGTTTTAGTTGATTCCAGATGTAGTCAAATCGACAACCAAAATTGGCCATCCTAAGTAGCAAGTGCTCTTAACTGCTGAACCATTGGTCATTTATGTGACAGTTTTATAACTTTTAAAATATCAGTTGTTTTTTTTCATTTCCTCCTTTTTCTAGATAGACTTTTTATTTTTAATTTTGTATGTGTATTGAGGAGGTGCATTCATATGACTCAGCATGTATATGACAGAGGACAACTTAAGAAGTTCATTTTCTCCTTCTACTATGTGAGTCCTTAAGACTGAACTCAGGTTGTCAGGCTTGGCAGCAAGCACCTTTGCCCTCTGATCAACCCATCATCATCATCATCATCATCATCATCATCATCATCATCACCGTTATTATTATTTGCAGTTTGGGAACTGTCTTAGTTAGGGTTTCTATTGCTGTGATGAAATACCATGACAAAAAAGCAAGTTAGGGAGGAAAGGGTTTACTTGGCTTACACTTCCATCTCACCATTCATCATTGAAGGAAGCCAGGACAGGGACTCAAACAGGGCAGGGACCTGAAGGCAGGAGCTATGTAGGGGCCATAGAGGAGCACTGCTTACTGGCTTGCTCCCCATGGCTTGCTCAGCCTACTTTCTTATAGAACCCAGGACCACCTGCCCAGAGGTGACAATTGCCCATAGCCACAATGGGCTGGGCCCTCCCACCTCATTCACTAATTAAGGAAATACCCTACAGGCTTGCCTATATCCTGATCTTAGGAAGGCATTTTCTCAATTGAGGCTCCTTCCTCTCCAGTGACTCTAGCTTATGTCAAGTTGACATAAAACTAGCAAGCACAGGAACTAAGCCCAGAACCTCATGGATGTTAAGAAATGCTCTGCACCAAGCTATAGCCAGACCCATACATGGTATTTTAGATACCTAAGAGGAAGGACAGTTGCCCTGGAGGATCTTATATTGCTCCTGAAGCTGGAGTTCTAGCGTGGTTGGTAGACCGCTTACCTAGCATGCACCAGGCCCTGGGTTCCATCCCTAACTGTATAAAAGTCAGTGTGGTGGTATTCACTGTGTGCAGTGCTGGGGAGGTGGAGGCAGGAGGATCAGGACTTCAGGACATCTGCAGCTACATCCTGAGTTTGGGGCCAGCCTGAGATAGATGAGACCCTGTCTTCAAGAAATAATATTTTTTTTAAAAAAAGAAAGAAATAATAATAATTAAAAACAACAACAAAGTTTGTTCTTGCCTCTTAGTAACACAAAACACTCCCCCTACACTGAAAATACCAAAAACCCCAGGCAGCGAAGGCTTTGTAAGACCTGCCCTGGGGGCTCTTGTAAGTTCCAACTGGAGGAAAGGAGATAGGTGTCTGTCCTAAAGACACTAGTGTGAAGAGGAGGGAATTGGCTGGACAGATTTGGAAAAGGTGTGAGTTTAACTTTGATACCATAAAAAGAAAGGAAAGACACATGCCTGTTGTGGAGAGGGCTGCAGCTGTGGGCACCTTGAGCTAGTCACAGCAGGACAGGGCTCACAGGGGGCCATCTGTACTGGGCCAGAATGTGGCCAAAAACAAGAGCTGGAGCTGGGAAGAAGTAGCCACACAACAGCTGAGACATCCTCAGGAGAAAGGGCTTGGGACAGGAGGTCCTGGGGAGAGACATCAGGGATATGAAGTCCTTGTCTGGGCTATGGAGGCACAAGGCTGCTGGCCTACAAAGGGAGAGGAAGCAACAGGGAGCCAGAGCAGCCCAGGTTAGGAGCAGCGAGGGGATCTGTGCCAGGCAGTCAACCGTCAGATATTTGTTTATTTATTTCTTCCTTCCTTTCTTTCTTCCTTACTTCCTTTCTTCTTTTCTTCCTTCCTTCCTTCCTTTCTTTCTTATTAATTTAGTGTGTATGTGTGTATGTGTGTGTGTGTGTGTATGCACATGTGTGTGCATGTGTGTAAGTATGAGCACAGGAATGTGGGCATGTGCAGGCCAGAGGAAATCACTGAATATCTTTTACAATTGTTCCCCAAACTGTTTTTTTTTATTTTTTAAATGCTTATTTTGTGTGTGGAAAGGGGCGCACACACGCCATAGCATGTGTGAAGGGCAGAGGACAACTTGATGAAGTTCATTTTCTCCTTCCACTGTGTGTGTCCCTGGGCTTCACCTCAGATTATCAGGATTGGCACTGAGCCAGCCAGCTAGCCATCTGCCTTATCTTGCAACATATGCTCTTACACTGAACCTAGAGCTCTCAGACTAAACTGACTAGTCAGTCAGCCCATCCCAAGGATCCTCCTGTCTCTGTCTCCCCAGCACTGAGATTATAGGAATGTTCCACAGTGCCTATCTCTTTTAGGTGGGTGCTAGTAAGTTTTTTTCTGTCCATTTAGCAGCTACAAATGAATCTACAGATATTTTAATTATCATCTGCGGCCCCAGGACCCATAGTCAGTGCCCCTCGAACCACTCAAGTCATGGCCAGGCAGGGCTTCCTGTCCAACAGTCCTGGCTCTGCCATGGTCGTTATAAGTAGGTTTAAATTAAGTCTATATCATTCTATTTATCAATAAGTCTTGGGTGAAAATTTGCTAGCTCAGAGAGATTGAGTAGCAACTAGCTGACCTTGCTTTTTGGCAGTTTTTCCTACTATCCAATGTCTCTCCACAGATGTTGTTCCTTTCTCATTAGCATTTTAAAAATTTAAAGTTAATAAAGCACAGTGTAATCTATCTCTGGGGGTCTTTATTACTCCTTTCTGCTTATTAAGCACATCTTTTAAAGTGCAATTTGATCTTTCTGTAACTGTTTGTCCTGTAGGATTGTGTGGTATACCTGTAATATGCTTTATGTTGTAATATGCAAAAAAAAAAAAGCTTGTTTCATTTTACTAGAGACGTATGCTGGAGCATTGTCAGTCTTAATTTGTACAGGCATCTCCATGGCCATGACTTCTAATAGATGTGTAATTACAGAATTGGCCTTTTCAGAATTTAAAGCATTGAAATCCTGGATATGTAACTATGGTATAGTACATATATTTTAATTTTCAAAACCCTGAGAAATGAAACACATCCATTTGACAAATTTCATTTCTTTGAGTACCTTTTGTGTTACTTCCTGCAGGTAATGGAGTTTTATTATACAAAGAACAAGTAGGACATTTTCTTGTAATTTCCTTGGCTTGTTGCTAAGTGATAGAAAAATCTTTCTTCAAAGCTTTGCTGTTAATGGTGTTTCTTATGAAATTCTGAGGCTTCTAGCACATTTCCTACCGATAGTTGATCAATTTCATTATTACCTTGTGCTAGAGGGCCAAGTAGACCCATATGGGATGTATGTGTTATATGCATGGGATAATTTCTATTTCTGATTACTTGTTGTAATTGAATAAATAACAAATTTAATTCTAAATCATCTGGAATAAGTTCAGCAGTTTCAATATGTAAAACAACTCTTTCTACATATTTAGAATCAGTAACTATATTAAGAGGTCCTGGAAAATCTAATAATACCATGAAAATAGTATGTAATTCTGATTTTTAAACTGAACTATAAGGTCTTTGAGCCACTTTACTTAATTTTCCTGACTTATAACCTGACTTATTTGCATTAGTATAGAATTTAGGGGCTCCAGAAATTGGTGTTCCCTTTATTATATGAGGGAGAATCCAATTAGTTCATTTTATAAACTGAACTCTCTTGCTTTTGGGATATTTGTTGCTAATCTCTCCCAAGAAATTACTGCAAGCACATTGCCAGTGTTCATTTTCTGCCCCAAATGAGGCAATCTCAGCATTAGTAAAATGTATCACAATTTCTGCTGGGTCTGATATAATTCCTGATAATAGATGAAGTCTCAATTTTCCTTTCAGAATCAATTCAGAAACCTTTTCTACATAGGTTTTTTATTTTTTTCTCCATTTGTGTGGTAAAAATATCCATTCTAAGATATTATCTTCTCTCTGCATAAGAATTCCTGTAGGAGAATGCATAGAAGGTAATCTGACCAGGATACAATCAAGCTCTGAATCTAAAAGATCCACACGTTCATCCTGTAATTTCTTTTCTACCAAAGTCAATTCTCTCTCAGTCTCAGCTGATAGTTTTCTTGGACTATTTAAGTCCTTATCACCTCATAAGGTTTGAAATAAATTACTTAGTTCTTGAGAATTGTGGGCCATAGCCAGTTAATATCTCCCAGCAATTTTTGAAAATCATTAAGAGTTCGTAATTGATCTTTCTTGATTTGTGCTTTCTGTGGTTGAATTTTCTGCAAACCTATCTTATATTCTAAATAATTAATAGAATCTCCTCTGTGTATATTTTCAGGAGCAATTTGAAATCCTCAACAAGGAAAAATACTCTTTACTTCTTCAAACATATTTTCTAAGATATCTGCATCTGAATCAGCTAGTATGATATCATCCATATAATGGTATATTATAGATTGAGGAACTGTTTACAAATTAGTTCTAATGACTACTGTACAAAATAGTGACATACGATGGAACTGTTTAACATTCCTTGTGGATACATTTTTCATTGATAGCCTTTAACAGGATGGAAATTATTATAAGTTGAAGGCAAATTTTTTCTATCCTGTTCTTGTAAAGGTATGGTAAAAAAAAAAAAAAGCAGTCTTTTAAAGCATACACTATAATAGACCATTCCTTAGGTAATAAAGAAGGCAAGGGAATTCCAGGCTGTAAAGAGCCCATTGGCTGAATCAGCTTGTTTATGGTTATTAAATCTGTTATCATTCTTCATTTTCCAGATTTCTTTTTAATGACAAATATAGAAAAATTCTTCAATTTGTTGAACATTTAATTCCTCCTGTACCAGCTGTTCTAATGCCTGTAATTTTTCTGATGTCAAAGGATATTGTTCCACCCAGACAGGTTTTTCAGTTAACAATTTTAGAAGTAAAGCTGTTAGTTTCTTTAAACAACCAACAGCTATTATGCTCTGCTTATGTACAACCTAAACGCTCTGTAACTGTTCTTGATAATACCTTTTAATATTTTTCCCAGACATATTTTTTTATTTTATGGTTTGTTTCTGAGATTGGAGGAATAGTAATTGGTGTTTTCCATTGCTGCAACAAATCACATCCCCACAAATTCATATCTGTCCTCTGGCCCTATATAACTCACTCTTGCACTTTGTTTTACCTGAGATAATGTTCCAATCCCTAGAAGCTGAATATTTTCCTCCTTAAGAGGCCAGTTTTGATGCCAAGATTTTGGTGAAATTATTATTACATCTGCACCTGTGTGTATCTAATCCTCAATTTCAATGCTATTTAATTGTATTTTTAGCTTTAGTCTCTGATCATTTACAGCAGTTTGCCAAAATAATTGTTTTCTGAACTTTTTGTTGTAGCTATTGAAACTGTTCACATTCAGAGAAGTGTGGTTTTTTAACAATAGGTATTAAGTCTTTTAATTGCTCTGTGGATGAGTTTCTCTGATGCTGACAGGGAATGATTGAACAAAGTTTGATATTGGGGCCTGCAGGAGGCCCCTCACAGTGTTTCCCTGATAGCAAAGGTTTACCTTGCCTGTCCCTTGTTGATCTGCATTCATTAGCCCAATGACAACAGCCTTTGCCACACCTTCTGCATACTCCAGAAGGCTGGGGCCTTCTGTTTCGATTATCCTTAGAAAAAACATTGTTTCTAGAATGCATACAATTCCTTTTCAAATGATCTTTTTTTTTACCACAATTAAAATGACAGACATTTTGATTTTTTTGAAATTTTTAGTTCCTCCTGTATTTCCTATCCAAATATCATTGTAAGTGTGAGATCCAATATTAGCTACATTTCAGATACACTGATCTATCGGTGCTAATCTTGCCTTTAAGGACCTAATTACCCTTTTGCATTATTAATTAGAATTTTCAAAAGCCAAAGATTCAATTAATATTTGTCTGACTTCTGGATCTGATATCATTCTATTTACAGCTGAAGTCAATCTTTGTAAAAAAAATCAATGAAGGTTTCTTTTGGGCCTTGTATAATTTTAGTAAATGACTCAGTCCTCTTTCCTGATTCTTCAACCCTGTCCCAAGCATTCAAAGCTGCTATATGGCATAGAGTCAAGATGTTATTATCAAATGTAATCTGTCTTTGCAAATCAGCATACTGTCCTTCACCGAGAAGTTGGTCTTGAGAAATTTCCATACCTCTAGCCCTACCTCTCTCCACCATGTTCTCCATTGTAACTGAGGACCAGCTTCCAATATTGCTGTAGCTAAATCTTTCCAGTCTTTTGTTTGTTTGTTTTGGTTTGGTTTTGTTTTTGTTTTTCGAGACAGGGTTTCTCTGTGTAGCTTTGCCCCTTTCCTGGATCTCACTCTGTAGACCAGGCTGGCCTGGAACTCACAAAGATCCACCTGCCTCTACCTCCCGAGTGCTGGGATTAAAGACGTGTGCCACCACTGCCTGGCATCCTTCCAGTCTTGTAGAATAATTCTGTTCTGAGTTACCCATGAATTTAACATCTGCTTCACAAAAAGTGAATGCATACCATATGAAATTACTTCCTTAAATCTCTTCAAGTCTAACATTTCTCTAGGATCCCAGTTAACTTCTGCATAGCCTTGGGGGTACCTATCATCTGGTGGTCATTCTTGTATGGTAACTTGATAAATTAAGGTTGGTTTTCTAGTAACCTTAAGGCTCTTTTCTTCAGTTTCATAATGCAATGGTGTGGTAGGTTCTGCTCTAAATTCCTCTGTCAGTGTCTGAGTATTTTTCTTATTTTCATTAGTAGATCTTTCTAAGGCTTGTGTCTTATCAGTAGTAAGTCTTTCTAAATTTTTTATCTTATCAGTCAAATTTTCATATTTGGCACAGTTATCAAACTGCTTTTTAAGGATAAAATATGAATTACCAAACTGATAGTAATTACAATCCCCATTATGTCAATCCCAGCTAAGTGGTTTATCCCCTCATTTATTTCTTCCACTTGCAACCCATCCATAGTAGCACTATACAAAGTCTTAACTCTCTGCATTATGAGATTTCCAATTCTTAACATGAGAAAGACTGTTCTTTTTAATATTATTTAACCCTTTCCTTAAGGACTTCCCAAGTGTCTCACCAAATCTACTGACTTCTCAGTTTGTCCATAGCAACAACACCATCAACAGCAGGCTCTAGCCCCTCCCACAATTTCCAAGGGAGCCCTCTTTTTGGAGTCTCACAAGCAGTTTCAGAAAGGCCTAGGTGGTGACTATGGACATGCCGTCTGGCATGACTTCTCTGTCTGTGTAGTGGTGCCATGAGTTAGAGTGCCAAATGATGTTTTTCAGGTGGCTTAGTGGCTGCACATGAACCTACTACTATTTTAATTATCATCTGTGGCCCCAGAGCCCTGCAGTCAGTGCCCTGCTGGCCACTCAGGCTAAGGCCTGGCAGAGCTTCAGGTCCTGTGGCCATGGCTCTGCTGCAGCTGTGATATGTAGGTTTAAATTAAGTCTATATCATTCTATTTATCAGTGAGACTCGGGGGTCAAAAGCTGGGGTGAAAACATGCTAGCTCAGATGCTATGGGATGTCTTTCTGAATATGTTTTATTACCATTGGTTAATAAAGAAGCTTCTTTGGCCTATAGCAAGGCAGGATATAGTCAGTTGGGAAATCCAAGCAAAGATTCAGAGAGAAGAGGGCCGAATTGGGGAGATACCAGGGAGCCACCCAAGAAGCAAGATATGAAAGTACCAGTAAGCCACCAACTATGTGGCAATACATAAATTAATAGAAGTGGGTTAATTTAGGATGTAAGAGCTAGCTAGTAATAAGCCTGAGCCATAGGCCAAACAGTGTGTAATTAATATTAAGTCTCTAAGTGATTATTTTATAAGCTGCTACAGGACCGAGCAGGACAGAGAAAAGGCTATGACTACATTTGGCGCCCAGATGTTTGGCAAGAATTTCCACATAAAACTTCAGAGAGCTTTAAAAAAAAAAAAAGAAAGTTCTAAAACAGCCAAGAGCAGCTTCCTAGTTCATGTCTCTCATTGCAGCTGCAGTACAGAACCATATCCCCTGGCCACAGCAGGCCTCAGCTGAACATGGCAGACTCCTGTGGTCTCTCATGGGCTATGTTACAAAAAGGCTTCTCCCAGCCAATGCCTGTGGGCTTGAGAGCACAGTTGCACACTGCTTAATACTGCTTCCCAGAATTGGGGCAATAAACATGGCACTGATACCTCCACCATGAAGCTAGGCACTCAGGGAACAAAAGAATAGGCCAGAGCCAGTCACCAAAGCCACCACTTTGGTGCTAGCCCGTACCAGTTTAAAGCAATGGTCAGAAAAGGATTATAGATATGCATTAAAGACAAATTCAGACAGAAAAAAACCCTCTAAATGGGTCACAGTATGTTTTAAAAATGTACATAGGCTTGGAAGAAAAAAGAGAAAGGGTATATATAGATAGTCATAAAAATAAAATACGGTCTAAAAAGTAAAGTAATAAAAAATTAGCCACATGCCAGGCAGTGGTGGCGCACGCCTTTAATCCCAGCACTCGAGAGGCACAGCCAGGCAACTCTCTGTGAGTTCGAGGCCAGCCTGGTCTACAGAGTGAGATCCAGGACAGGCACCAAAACTACACAGAGAAACCCTGTCTCAAAAAAAAAATTAGCCACATAAAGATAGAATATAAGAGTGAGAGCTAGACAATGATAGGCCTGAGCTAATGGCCAAGCAGTTTAAATAATGTAAGAGTCTGTGTGTTTATTTTATAAGTGGGCTCCGGAACTGGCGGGACTTGGTGGTGGGAGCTGGAGAAAAATTCTCCAGCTACAAATGGCACCCAACATGGGGCAAGAGTTTCCACCTAAAAAACTGAAAAAAAAAAGATTCTAAAACAGAGCTAAAAACAGCTTCCTAATTGTCTCTCTCAAATGAGCGGCAGCTGCCGGTTTGAGCTACTGGCGGGTTCCTAGCGTGCGCGCTCGACCTGCTGTATGGCGGGAATGAGGCCTCTACAAGTGACACATTAAGCTGCATGGTGGATTTAGCCTTTGCTAGTACAAAACAAAAAAAGAGGTTTCTGGGCTACACGCTGCTTGGATAAAAGCATAGACCCACAATAGCTCCCAGAGCTGGTGGTAAAATACCACGCCGCCATGTTGGGAAGCTGAGGTGGGTGGAGCCAGCAGCCACAGCTGCTGCAGCTTAAAGCAATAGATTCACAATAAGACAGATTCAGATGTAATAGTTTACAACATATGTAAAATATACGTAGGCTTAAAAGAGACAAAAAAAGGTGACATATACAATTATAAAAACAGATACATAGTTTTAAAAAATAAAGTCTTTAAAAAGACAGTAAAATTAATATAAAAAATAAGCCACATAAAGATAAATATTACACAGAGAATCTGGATTGTGTTGTCTTTGGAATTTTTAACTGATTGGTCAATAAATAAATCACTGATTGGCCCGTGGCCAGGCAGGAAGTATAGGCGGGACAAGGAGGAAAATAGAGCTAAAAAATAAAAGGCTGGGTCAGAGAGACACTGCCAGCCGCCATCAGGACAAGGAAGATGTAAAGTACCGGTAAGCCACAAGCCACGTGGCAAGGTATAGATTAATAAAAATGGATTAATTTAAGCTGTAAGAACAGTTAACAAAAAGCCTGCCACGGCCATATAGTTTGTAACCAATATAAGTCTCTGTGTTTACTTGGTCGGGTCTGAATGGCTGTGGGACTGGCGGGTGTCAGAGATTTGTCCTGACTGTGGGCCAAGCAAGAAAACTCTAGCTACAATAGAAAATGCACAAAAAGTCCGGATTATGTATATTATATTTTCTTTGAATTTTATGACTGTTAATGAGCTAAATGCAGAGAGACATTTAATTATGGGGGCTACTAAGTTAAACCAACATATATATTTTAAAGCTATCTTGACTTCAAAATTTTGGTCTCAGGATATGTTGCTTTGGAAAAGAGGCTCTGCTTTTGTTTCGACAGGAAGCAAGAGGTCACGGCTTCATTCCAGGTTAAGATGGATCAGATTTGATCAAGTGAGATGTCCCAAACCTTGACAGATGGTATCGATCAACAAAGGTTATAGCTAGTCTTCCCAGGACTTGACCATTATCTCAAATTTTCTCAAGATCCCCATAAGATGACCAGTGCCTCCAATCAGCAAGAAGTAATATAGAAAACTATACCCAAATTCCCAAAATATTGTTTATGAATGTTTGTTTTCATTTAAAGGGGGTTGGTTATAAATGGTTAATGGTCATAGTCAATCTCTTTCTAAAGAAAAAAGGGGGTATTATTGGTGAAATTATTAAGGCCACTCTATGTAGTTAAAAGGGAGGTTTATTTTGTGAGGTAACTTACAAGTGAAGGGATAGGCTACAGGGTCTGGGAAAGGTGTAGCACAGTCTGACGGTGTTCTCTGGAGAACTCTGCTTGGTCTACCTCCAGCGTCCAGGGTTCAGGAACCAAGAGAGCCTGCGCATCTGGATCTCAGGTCTTCAGGGTCCTCTCTCGGCCCCACCTTGTAGGCATGACAGTTACCAAAGTCTCAATGGGGGTTGGAACTCCCAGATAAAAGCTGGAATGTCTACCCACTACAGAGTATGATATAGAAATCATTGAAAAAAAAAGGGTAGATTATTAAATCTACTTTAATCCGAAAAAACAACTGGTAATCTCAAAATACTTAACATTAGTATGGATTTTGGTTTATGAATATAAATTTAAGGTCAATTTTGTTATACTATAGTATATTCCTACTCTTGTTTAAGAAATTATGTTTATACAACTCATTTAAAAATGTAATGTATAGTTAAAAATGCAAATTAGTAGTCATCTATAACATTCAAACTTATAGTCATGTTAGTTAAATTTTCTAGATATGCAGAGATATATTTCAGGTAATCTTCAAACATTTCAAAGACCTACAGAATATGGCATTTAAAATATTTTAAGAACTTAGACCTGCCAGGCGGTGGTGGCGCAAACCTTTAATCCCAGCACTCAGGAGACAGAGGCAGGCGGATCTCTGTGAGTTTGAGGCCAGCCTGGGCTACAGAGTGAGTTCCAGGAAAGGCGTAAAGTTACACAGATAAACTCTGTCTCAAAAAAACAAAAAAAAAGAACTTAGACTTTTCTGGACAGTGAGACACATCTGCTCCTGGAAGCTCCAATTATTTCAAAGATGATGATGGGCATCAAAGAAACTCCTTATGGAATTTGCTTTCAATGTGGCAAAGGCTAGCCATTTGGGCAAGAAACTGCTCTTGACTGGACTGCTTGACAGTACGTTACATAAACTGGACATACAGGACCCATAGGAAAGTGACCACTGAACTTTGCCAAAACAAGGCAGGATAGTCCTTCAAGTTCCTACATCACAGAAGAATCTGCCAGAGATTCTGCAGGACACAGAGGAAAGTGACTAACAAGCTTTGCCAAAACAGGCTGGACAGTTCTTCAAATTTCCTGCCTCACTGAAAAGTCTGCCAGATACTCTAGGTCTATAGGCTAAGGATAGATGCCCCAACATTGTAAAAGAACTTGGGGTGACTGTCCAGCCAGATGTCTCTTGTCATTTCTAGAGTTTTGGAAGTTACTTGCAATGCACTTCCTGTTTACTCAGGAAATATTATATCCTTCTGGGGTCTTTGATGGAGTTGAATCCTAGATATTTATAATTATAGTTTTCCTTAGTTATGATAAAAGATAAATTAGATATGAAACTTTAGACTCACAAAAATAGATGATAGAATATTTTCTTTAATTTTGCCAAATACCAATAGACTAGATATTGTAACTATAATTCTAGCCTGATAACTGTTTTATTATATGTGCTTTTACTATGTTAAAGTTAAAACCTTCCTTTTTGATTAGACAGAAAAGGGGAAATGCTGTGGGATATCTTTCTGTATGCTGTGAATCTGTTTTATTACCATTGGTTATAAAGAAGCTTCTTTGGCCTATAGCAAGGCAGGATATAGACAGGCAGGAAATCCAAGCAGAGATACAGGCAGAAGAGGCCCGAGTCGGGGAGATGCCAGGGAGATGCCCAAGAAGCAAGATATGAAAGTACCAGTAAGCCACCAACCATGTGACAATACATAGATTAATAGAAATGAGTTAATTTAGGATGTAAGAACTAGCTAGTAATAAGCCTGAGCCATAGGCCAAACAGTGTGTAATTAATATTAAGTCTCTAAGTGATTATTTTATAAGCTGCTGCCGGGCCAAGCAGGACAGAGAAAAGGCTCCAGCTATACTCAGAGAGATTGAGTAGCAACTACCTGTTCTCCTTGCTTTTTGGCTGGAGACATCACAAGAGACACATCTCTTCCCTCCTCCCAGAACCCAAAAAGGAAGTTCAAGATCTAGTCCCTGCGCTTTCCTTCCTGTGCATCTCTCTGAATTGCTGTCTTCTCTGTGGTCAATTCCAGTCAGCTAGCTGTTGGCTCCGCCCCGATTCAAAGTTTAACTTTATTGGCAAGTGTCAGACTGCAACCAACATATCCCACAACATGCTAGGGATTTGAACTCACTTTCTCATTCCTTCATGGCAAGCACTTTATCCACTGGCTCAGCCTCCCAGGACCCCAACCCCAGCTGTTCAAGTCACATAGAACAAGACCTGCTTCTCCAGAGACACAGGGACTCCAGCTCTGAGAGCCTCTTCTGTGAGAGTGGAGCAGTGCCACAGCTCTGGAACTACTTCCCCCAGCCCCGCCTCCTCCCCACGTGGCCTCACCTTCATGTGCAGGGTAGAGAAGAGGAGGGCCAGGTCAAGGGTAGGTTGAGCTGAGGTGTGTCAAGTCAACAACCAATAGAGGGCTCCCTGTCCGTTGGGTCCACACCCCTCATCCTAGCGGGCTCTACAGGAAACTGCTGACATTAGGTCCTGGGATAACACTTGTGTTAAGACCTTAGATCTGAAGACCTAAGAGTGTCACTGAAAACTGATCTGTTCCAGAACAGGCAGAGTTCCCAGGCAGCTCCTGCAAGGGAGGACTTGGGGAAGGACAGACACGGCGGCTGCTGGTTTTCCTGCAGCCCAGCAGCGCCCTCTGGTGTGTCAGGATAAAATAGCTACATTCCGGGGGCGTTGGTTGGGGTTTTTCCTTGAAGCCAGATGTGAGAAGTTCTGTCTGTCCCTGCACTTCTATCCTCCGGGCTCTGGGAAAGAATCTGGAAGCTTGGGATGGTAAAAGCTCTGCTTGGAAATCAATCTTTGCACTGATTGCAGAAGCTGAGTTCTTCCCAAAGCAGTACAGAGTCTTCTTGTGGGCTGCTTCTTAAAACCTCACCAGGCTCGCCATAGTCTTAGGGTTATACAAAAGGCAAGCCAAACCTATCCCCAAAGCAACACATAGATGGAGGAAGTGGGACTCGAGATCAGGGTCAATGACCCTCTCAAACCCCAGCTTTCCCCAGTCGCCATGTCATTCTCAGGCACAGTGCCCTCAACCTGCCTACAGACTTCTGGGTAAAATGGCAGCAGCGTCCTCCTTCATCCCTGTAATGAGCTGCTTCTCTGTTTTCCATGGGAAAACCTAACTACCTCCTGTCTTGACTGATTCATTCATTCAGTATTTTCCAGTACTTCTAACATCAACACCCAACCACTATCCCACACCCACCCCTGCCATCCCGTGCTATAACAGTTCTCTAGACATGTTTAAAACTTGCTTCCTCTGGCCCATGTTTCCATTTCAGTAAGTGTACAACTGATGGCACCTTCTATAACTTTGGCTACCAGGAATCTCAGGTTTCTTTGAAATTGGACTACATCATTGGTTATGCTGCGTTTATCAGCCACATATTTATTTTTCACTTATCTGTTAATGTATTTCTCTTTTTGATATTGAAGATCAAACCACAGGTCTCCTGCATGCACTGTATACTGGACGTACACCCCAGCCTTTAATGCTTCTTACTTGACATGTAACTTAGTCCTTGTCTATTGGATATGGTATAGCCAAAGCTCAAAACAGAAATTTCATTTTCTGTGTCATGGCAGCAGCAGTGTGCTGCCCCTGGGCACACTGCGTCACCAGTCAGGAAGCAGAGAGATGAAGGAGTGTCTTACCCAGCCCTCTTCCTCCTTTTCTTTCTTTCTTTTTTTTTGCCATCAATTTTCCATGCAGTGGTGGTGCACACCTTTAATCCCAGCACTCAAGTGTTAGAGGCAGGTGGATCTCTGTGAGTTTGAGGCCAGCCTGGTCTACCGAGCAAGTTCCAGTACAGTCAGGACTACACCGAGAAAACCTGTCTCAAAAACATAAAAAAGAAAAAGAAAGAGAGAAAAAAAAGTTTATTTTTTAAAAATCCAATGCTGGTATTATCCAGAGATTTTTTAACAGCTTTATTTATAATTATTATAAAGTTGAACTGTTGAAATGTGTTCACTGAAACATTCGACTTACATTAATGCTTTACATCTTACATTTATATTAAAAATTCACACACAAATGAAAATGGAAAAACTACCAGTATCTGGATTTCTGCCCCTTATTTTTCCACTCACAATCATATACTTAGGTACCTTTTGACACCATGGAAAAATATCTCTAACATTCAGAACTACTAATAACAGGAAGAGGAGGAAAACTATCACAAGTCCAAACTCACAGAGATCCACCTGCCTCTAACACTTGAGAATGAAATGTTTCTTCTCATAGTGGACTCTTAAGCACGTTCCCTGCATATGCGGCCTGCTAGCTGGATATCTTTTGGCATAATTGTTACGTGTTTGGCACGGATAGCACACAGGTCGGCAGCTGCCAAACGCCAATCAGATAGGCCTAACTTGCCTCCTGCAAAGCCCCAATAGCCCCACTCTGTAGGCACAGATGTTTTGAAGTCCTGAGCCATTTCTCCCACCTGACCCTGGAAGGGGGAGCTTGCGAATCAGAAGTTCGGTGGACTTGTGATAGCGTCTGATTTCACGGAGTGCCACAGCACCAGGCCTGTAACCATGAGATTTCCTCACCCCTCCAGTAGAGGGCAGACTCTTGCAATTTGCTTTTGTAGCCAGTTTTCTGGGTGCTTCACACCTATGGACTTGCAGGCTGTCTGTCTGCTTTGTACAAGCCATGGTATGGGTACCTCCTTCCTTATCCCCTGCTCCTTCAGCTGGAGCTCTGCTAGTGAGAGGCAGTGCTGGCGTTAGAGTGGCGTTAGTGACTGCAATCCCCTTTATCCCTTTTATTCAGCCCTGCACCCTATCCCATACCCTGGTGCCATCCACATTTAGAGGGATCTTTCCTCCTCAGTTAACCCAATCTAGAAACTCCCTCACAAGAATACCCAGAGATTTGTCTCCTAGGTGATTCTAGACCCCATCAAGTTGACAAGCAATATTAACCATCATTGGAGACTTAGCGTAGAGGAGCCCACACTCTCTCCCCCATTGTGATGTAGGACACGCTTCCTCAGCCCATCCTAGAAGATGCTCATTCCCCAGGCTTGTTCCCTGAGCTAGAATCAGCTGCAGACCCTGTTGCATTGAGGTGCATGTCCTGCTGCCCCCTCATGGTGTGTGCCTAGTGGTTCCTGGGACTGACTGACAAAGTTTTGATGTCAAAGGACGGGAGCCTACTGGGTGGAGGAGGCAGTTAGTGGACATGATCTCCTAGGGCTGCTCATGGTCTCACCAGAGCCAGGACATGGCTTTGACTTTGATGTGAGATTTTTGCTCTCAGGAAACACTGAGAAGCCAGGCTTTGCCTGGGAACATGAGCCTATGGTGCACAGGAGGAGGACGGGGATCTGGTGAGCAGAGCTGGATGTCATCTCCGCCCTTTTGGGGGGCCCTGCTGCAAGCCACAGGAAAATGTAATAGAATTCAGCTACTATCACAAAAGCTGCTACTTAGAAAGGTCAAAGACTTCTCTGAAGGTCAAGCCACGGCTTAAGAAGTCTTGGTGATATTTTAGCTTTTGTATATAAATTAATCGATTCCTGCAGTGATTTCCTTGTATGCTACGTATGCTCCCAAGAACTCATAACTGTATTTTGTCTGAAATACCTATCAAGCATCCAAGGCCAAACCATCTCCTGAATTAAGGTAAATTAAGCTCAAACCCTCCTTTCTTATACAGCCTTAGTGGTATTTATACTATAGACTCCTAACATTTACCTCACCACCTCTAGGAATGTAGTTTGAGCACATAAATTCCCTTTTTCTGATATATTAACTGATTTTAGCTCTTAGTTGACCTCCTCCTTTACCACGCCCCTTTTGGGTTGTTAAAAAAAAAAAAAAAAGCCTGATGGTCACTGCCTGAGGAAAACTCTTGTCTGCCTTTATGATCCTGTAAGGATCCAAGCCTGGTGACCTTGCTTTGGCTAGAGCACGGCTATTGCATGGGTATGTAACTGTAAACCTCAGAGACTTGAGCAGGATTTTGACTGGAAAACTAGAAGAATGAGATGGAAGATGAGGAAGAGCCAGATGGGGAAGAATGAGATGAGAAAGACCAAGATGGGGCAGAACTAAGATGAGAGAATTAAGATAGAACTTAGAGGAGACAGCAGATGAATGTAGAGAGAAATTAGGCAAGAAAGGAGCTAGGCATGAGAACAGAACTGAAGCTGTGTAGATAGGATGTTATCCCAGAGGAATAAAGTGGAAGGATGAAGAAGCTCAGTGTACTTAGATTCATTACCTACAGGCTATCCCTGCCATTTGTAGCTTCTCTTCTGGGCCCCTGGGAAAAAGATTATTAAGGCTGGACCATAATAATATTTGAAAGGGCCCACCACCCAGTTCCCAAATAAATCATACATGGAGTCTTATTCTTTCTTATAAATGTCCGGCCTTATCTTGGCTTGTCTCTTGCCAGCTTTTCTTAACTTTAAATTTCCCATCTATCTTTGCCTCTGGGCTTTTTCCTTTTCTTATTTCTATATATCTTTTTCTTTCTTATTTCTTTGTTGGCTGTGTAGCTGGGTGGCTGGCCCCTTTCGTCCTCCTCCTTTTGCTCCTTGATCTCTCTTCTTGTTCCTCCCAGATTTCTCCTTCTATTTATCCTCTCTGCCTGCCAGCCCTGCCTAGCCTTTCTCCTGCCTTGCTATTGGCTGTTCAGCTCTTTATTAGACCATTGGGTGTTTTAGACAGGCACAGTAACACAGCTTCACAGAGTTAAACAAATGCAACATAAAAGAATGCAACACATCTTTGCATCATTAAACAAATGTTTCACAGCATAAATGAATGCAACACATCTTAAACTAATATTGTATAACAAGCCCAGAATGGATCCTAGAAAGAGTTAGGGCCCCATGACAAGAGTATGCTGTGTTAGAATCCTGACCTAAGTGACACCACCATCTCTGAAGACCTGCTGCTAGTGACCTACTGTGCTGCTTGCTGCACGGGACAGAACCAGCTGCCAGCATATCCTTCCCCAAACACCACCAACTGCATGTGGCTTTGAGCCTCTGCACTGGTCACTGGGTGTGTGCCTAGTGTCTGGGCTGCCACTACAGGGACAGCAGAACAGCGCTCCTTCCTTGTTGTCCCATCAGAGAGCAGTCTGCCTGAGGAACATCAGCTCCAGTGCTGGCTGCCAGCTCTGGGAAGCTCCAAAGGCAGCTGGCTTCCGGGTATCATGTCCGAGGGTTCAAGGACAGGAGTGTGTCCTGACAGCTGGCAGCACCACTGTTGTCTCATAGACCAGTGTCTATTTGCATACAGATGAGAGTTGTGGACAAGCGTCCCACACCCTGACTCCCACCCGGCGTCTCAAAAGAGCCATTCTTGTCTCCTGGACAAGACAGTCTGTGTCTCCCAGTGGCCTCTTATTCTGAAAATGCAGCATTCTCAGAAGGCAGGTGTTTAGTTTCATTGGTAAAGCCCTTGGTAAGCATACGTGGGTTCAATCCCCAGTACTAAGGAGTGTATGTTGTTTCAGGTAGAGTTTCTATTTGGAAAAGAACCTTTTTTATTCGTTTTGTTTTATTTCTTATTTCACTGGAGTTTGAAAGATCACTTAATTTTTTTAAAATTTTATGCATATGGGTGTTTCATCTGCATGTGTGTCTGTGCACCATATGCAGGCAGTGCCTGGGACAGCCAGAAAAGGGCTCAGATCCCCTGAAGTGGAGTTACAACAGTTGTTGGCAACCATGTGGGTGGTAGGAATTGAAACCAGCTCTTCTGGAGGAGTAGCCAGTGCTCTTAATCTACGAGCCCTTGAAAGACAGCTTTTTAAGAGCTAGATAATATGCTGATTTATCTGGAAGTTTCCTCTGGAACCCAGGCTGAGGGTTAGTAAGGAAGGGCAGGCCATGCTCCATACAACTCTGTGCCCAAGAGAAGCTCCGTATTAGTTACCTTTCTTGTTGCAGTCACAAAATACCTGACAAGGAAGGAAGAGTTTACCCTGGCTCACAGTTTGGGGTACAGTCATCACTGCAGGGAAGCCATGGCAGCAAGAGCCTGAGGCTGATGGTCACACTGTGTCCACAGACAGGAAGCAGAGAGCACTGAGTGCTGGTGCTCAGATCACTTTCTCCTATTCAGTCCAGCTGTATCAGGGTGTGTCTTCCACCTCAGTTAACTCAGTCTAGAAACTTGTCATGAGCTTGCCCAGAGGACAACTCCTAGATGATCCTAGATACTGTCAAGTTGATGATAGGATTGACTGACACAAACACCTAGGTATAGGACAGCAGAGCTGTGTTCTGAGAATCCACTGTCATCATCACTGTCATCCAACACCCTTATCCCTTTCCACCCTAATGAGTTTATCTGAAAAGTAGTTGGTGGCAGAGAATTCTCTTAAGACACAGGCTATTTTGTCCTCTGTAGAAGAATAATCTTTGTCGTCTTTGTTCCCAGCTCTAGTTGTCATTTTGGCCTAAGGTTTCTGTATTCCTGAAGAAAATGTTGTACTCAACCTTATACCTTATGATTCCATCAGGAGCAGAAAGAGAAACAGGAGCAACTGTCACAGAGTCCACACACAGGTTAAGAGGTATCTGCCTGGGGACCACATCAGGGACCTCTGAGCCTTAGTGCCCAGAATTCAGCAGGAAAGGCCCCTTGCAAAGGTTCTTCTAGGAGCTGGAGAGATGGCTCAGAGGTTAAGAGCACTGGATGTTCTTCCAGAGGTCCCGAGTTCAATACCCAGCAACCACATCATGGTGGCTCACAACCATAATGCTGTCCAGAGGTCCAGCCTCCAACAGCACAAGGCCCAAAGGGAAATCCACAGCATGGCAAAAAAATTACAACTTTTTCTGAGAGGTTAGGGGGAAATAATCTCTCTCTCTGTTTTGTTCACAGAGATCCGCCTGCCTCTGCCTCCCGAGTGCTGGGATTAAAGGCATGTGCCACCACTGCCCAGCCACACACTCTCTCTTGGTTTCATTTCTTTATTCCCTCGTGTTCTCATCATGTTGTTCTCTCTTGTTGCTCCATCCTATTGTATCTTTTTACAGTTTATATAGCCCAACAAATTCTTATTAGTATCACAAAAAGATCACATTGCAAAGGTAAAGCCATGATTAAAAAGAGACGTCCTGACAACTCTCATGCAATATGTCTAGGTAGCCTGTCAAGAGCAAGCAAGGAAATGAGTGTAAGCTTCTGATTATCCAAAAACATCTGTAGCCCTCATTTGGGGCTACAGAGTCAAATTATGTTTTATAGCCTTGACTAGTCAGAATATATTTTCATAAATTAAGGTCAGGAATGGGTGTAAGGAATTAATCATTTGCCAGCTAGCAATAATTGGGCTTCTTGTATTGATGACCTAGCCAGACAGCTCAGTTGTATGTCCTTGCTTATCTCAGTTTTTATCTTAAAAAACCATTAGCAGGGCATCTGGTCTATCTAAACTAGTGGTTCTCAGCAATAAAATTGAAGAAATTTGAGCCATTCTGCCTCCCAGTAATTATTACTTTGAGCTATGATCAGAAGTATTTTTTAGGAGGAATTTATGGGTGACTATGTTGTGGTGATATTGTGTTCCCCAAAATATTGTGCACCCTAATACTTATCTGGGGTCAGAGAACAGAACAGCCAGTAGATATAGAGGCCAGAAAATGGTGGCACACATGACTTTAATCCTAGCATTTCAGAGGCAGAGATCTGCCTGGATCTCTGTGAGTTCAAGGCCACACTGGAAACAGCCAGGCATGGTAACAAGAGCCTTTAATCCCAGGAAGTGATGGCAGAAAACAGAAAGGTATAAAAGACGTAAAAACCAGGAACTAGCTGGTTAAGCTTTTAGGCTTTTGAGCAGCAGTTCAGCTGAGATTCATTCTGGATGAGGACTCAGATGCTTCCAGTCTGAGGAAACAGGATCAGCTGAGGAACTGGCAAGATGAGGAAGCTGTGGCTTGTTCTGTCTCTCTGATCTTCCAGCATTCATCCCAATAACTGACTCCAGGTTTGTTTTTATTAATAAGACCCTTTAAGATTCATGCAACACTATGTAGCAATCCTTATATTCATTTTTATTCATCAAAATTATACAGCTTGAGGAGTCATCTTTCTGATAGTCCACAGATATACGTGCCCAGTAATAGATTGAGATGTAATCATGAGATAAACATACTACAGTGCGGGAGGTGGGGAACTCCCCCCCACACATATATATCAGATACCAAAGGTACAGCAGAAGAAAAAGATATCCTGGTGTTGTGGGATGTCTTTCTGTATGCTGTGAAGATGTGTTGCTCTGATTGGTTAATAAATAAAGCTGTTTGGCCTCTGGAAAATCAGGTTATAGCTCAGTGGAAAATTGAAGAGAGACAGGAAGAAGAAAGGCAGAGGAGGAAGGGCACCATCCCACCATCCAGGGAGCAGCATGTAATGGCACACAGGTAAAGCCACAGAACACATGGTGACATATAGATTAACAGAAATGAGCTGAGTTTAGTTATAAGAGCTAGCTAGCAAGAAGCTTGAGCCATAGGCCATGGCCATACAGTTCATAATTAATATAAGCCTCTGTATGTTTTTTGGGGGGGTCTGAGCAGCTACGGGACTGAGAGGGGCACAGGGAAACGTCCAGCTACATCCTGGAGTCTGTATTCTTGTAAGCCTTCCTTGAATAAGATATGCCCATCAGAGAGTTTTTCTTCTGGTAGACTGACACCTGAACTCCAATTGCCACCTGCTGTTGCTCAGACATGGCCACAGCATCTGGCACAATCATCTATGATAAGATCTGGTGCCCTCTTCTAACATGCAGGCAGAACACTGTATACATAATAAATAAATCTTAAAAGAGAGTTCATCTATCACCCACGGACTGGCCCAAGGGCTAACGGCAATGGGCACATTACTGAGGACAAGGCTGCCCCAGGCAAAGGGCAGCCAGAGGCCAGCAATAATGAGCTGAAGGCTTAAGAATAGTCTTTTCATTTTCCTATAAAAAGAAAAAAAAGCCGGGCGGTGGTGGCGCACGCCTTTAATACCAGCACTCGGGAGGCAGAGCCAGGCGGATCTCTGTGAGTTCGAGGCCAGCCTGGTCTCCAAAGCGAGTTCCAGGAAAGGCGCAAAGCTACACAGAGAAACCCTGTCTCGAAAAACCAAAAAAAAAAAAAAAAAAAAAAAAAAAAAAGAAAAAAAAATGAAAGAGCTCTTACCTGAACAGCTCATCCTTAAGAGACTTGCAAAAGCATCAGCCGGGAGACCAGGGTGGGAAATGGCTATGCTTGGACAGCTATATATTTGCTGCCTGCTTAGAATGAGGCAGACTCCAACAATACCCCCATTACATCTGAAGAAAATCTACAGAGACTGTAGTGTACAACCTCACCAGGCTCCACCAAGTGTCCAAAATAACCAGGTCAGCTTGAGATGTTGCTCCAAACATCAAGGCAATTTGAAAGCCCTAAGGTGGGTAGGCTGAGGATGGGAGGGGCACCTATACAAAACCACTGCAGGTGGTCTGGGATCTTTTTTAATGCCCCAAATTCCCATTAAAAGGCTAGGCAGTGAATGGTCACAGATGTAAGAACATATATGTGTTAGAGGGCAGGGTCAGCAGTGAGGAAGGAGGCCATACATAAACTACGCAGAAATCTCTGCAATGCCAAGCTAATCAAATGTGAGAAGCCAAGGTCATTAATGACCTAGACCCTTCAGAAAAGGAAGAAAAAAACCACATGGAGATAGAGGACCAGCAGTTCAATGTCATCTTCTACTACATGGTAAGATTGAGGCCAGCCTGAGCTACATGGGGCCCTGAAGAAAAGCGGGGAGAGATAAACCAAGGAGGGGAGGAGGGAAAAAGGGAGGGCAAGAAAGAGCGGAGGAAGGGAGAATAAAGGAAGGAAGGAAAAAAGAAAAAGAGGACATTTCTAAGCATAACCTGGCAAAGAAAACAAGACTAGGCCAGGAGAGTAGCTAAGAGTCAGAGAAACACAAATTAGGAGCTGAGGGGATAGCTTGGTAGATAAACTGTAGGGAGCACAAAAGTCTTTGCTCCCACAGATCACTGGGAAACTGGGCTACTTGTCTTTATTGTTGTCTGGTCCTTTCTTTCTGAAAACACACAAACTTTTAAAGGCAACATATATATCTTCATTAACACAAGTATGGAATGTATGGTGTGCCCAAGTCAGCTAAAGATAATTTTGTTTTATATTTAAGTAGGTAAAAGGCATCTGTCAACTTTATAAATCCATTTGGAATGCGTATCCAAACTGTAATATATTAAGCCATGAAGACTCTGTAACCAACAAGATTTATCATGTCTCATCCAGTCTTAGAGCTGTTCCCATTCAGAGGGATCAGCATACACATCATCTGTCCTGTAGTCTTTCTGGCTTCCTCCCTCATGTCTGCTGCTAAGATCCTCAGGAGGTCCGTCGTTTCCCCGCCCCCCCATACACACACTGTCAAATCTGACCTTTATTAATTTTAAAGGAATCCATAGTGTAGACAAATTTCTAAATGGTATTATTAAATAAAAAAACACAGAGCCAAATATATGGGTAAAAGTCTTAGAGATCAGGGAAAAGAAATAGCCACCAGCCAACCTTACCTCACCAGCTCTGCAGCTTCCAAATGCCACGACTTCCTATCTACCCAGGCTTTTATTGCCTTGCTGTTCTGCCCTCTCATTGGCTATCTTAGCACAGCTACCTCACTTCCTTGTCTCTGCCTTGTCCATACAGACCTCCAGATCTCTATGGTTGGTACTAGGATTAAAGGCATGTGTCACCACACTTGGCTCTGTTCCCTAGTATGGCTTTGAACACACAGAGACCCTGCCTGCTAAGTGATAGGATTAAGGGCATGTGCTACCACTGCCTGGCTTTTGTGTTTACTTTAAATGGCTTGCTATTTCATCTGATCTCCAGGCAAACTTTATTTATTAATATACAAGTAGAATATCACCACATTTCGGCACAAATAAAATATTACCACACCATAGCTTTTCATTTCCTGTGGGAACAAAAGCACAACCTCTCCCCCAATGTAACACATTTCCCAACTTCCATTCTGAAGCCAAGACATCCCTAAAGTACATAAGCTGATTTAATTCAGCAGTGTCATCCACAATCCAATATCTCTCAGCAGCTGCCATTTGCTCATCAGCATTCAAAAATTCAAAGTCAACAAAGCAACATACAAGATCCAGGCGCCTTGTGTATTTCCCATCCTTATATGGCTTTTTTTTATTACTTTACTCTTTTTTTTAAAGATTTACTTTATTACTTTTAAACTATTTCTTTTCTTCTATGACCATCTATACCCATATTCTTTTCATTCTTCAGCACCTAAGCACCTTTTTAGGCATATTGTACCTTTTTAGAGGTTTTGTGTGGGGACCCAGCTTTCTGCACATCTAGGCAGTGTTCTCTGATTGCATGAACCAACCCTTAAAAGGCTAATCCATCCACTTCGTAGTTCTACCTGGCGACTGGCTCCAGCCAGCAGACAGGAGCTGCACATTGGTACAACAGTCCTCCTGAGAGACTGTAGAATTAGGAAGCCAAGTCTGGCTCCTTGTCCAGAACTTTTCTTAACTTTCTCAGGCCCTATGTTTGGATATTCAAGCTCCATGTGGGATGTCACATTTGTCAGGTTTTTCTTTGGACTGCGAGCTCACAAATAACGACTCAGAGACTTATTAATTATGAAAGCTCAGTCTTAGCTTAGACTTGTTCTCATCTAGCTCTTATAACTTAAATTAACCCATTTATATTAATCTACATTCTACCATGTGGCATTTCCTCTCTTCCATCCCACACCTCCTGTTTCCTCTCTGTGTCTCACTGGCAAATCTGTGTGCCTAGATTCCTCCTTCCAGTTTCTCTCTCTCTCTCTCTCTGCCTAGAAGTCCAGTCTATTCTCTCCTGCTTAGCTATTGGCCATTTGGCTTTTTATTAAACCAATCAGAAGGTACCTTAGGCAGAGACACATCTTTACAGTATAAACAAATATTCTGCAACATACCAGGAAACTCTGTCCAAACTGTACTGCATATAAATATGATTACAATAAACAGCCTGGCATCAGACTCTATAAAAATTTAAATCAGTATCTACAAAGTTGGGCCGAACTGAGTTTTCCTTCTTGCCTCTTGTGGTTCGTTTCTCTGTTGGCTGTGACACTTGCTCCTCCCCTCCACACGCAATTATCTGCATGCCATGCAAGTGTGAGCACCTGAATTCAGATCTGCAGAACACACATGAAGTCATACACAGAGCAAGATGAAGGCAAAGACAGGAGAATCCACAGAAACTCACAGGTCACCTAGCCTGGCATGTACAGTGTTGAAGAAAAGATTCTGTTTCAAATGAGGTGGGAGGTGAGGGCCAGGACACACAGTGGTCCTCTGATCCCTACCCAGGCACCATGTTGCACTTGTATTCATATCCCCTGACAGATTTAAAACAAAAAACAAAATACAAATTAACAACAAAAAAAAATTATAAATTAAATTGATTTTTTTAGATGCATTTGAGCATTCAAAGAAAGACAAGTGTGCATAGCACCCTAGAATGGTTGGAGTGGTTGCAGACCTGAGAAGCTGTTGGAAGTCAGAGACATTCCACAGGTGGTGCAGGACCCTTGCCTCCCCCTCTGACTACTTGACAACTTTAGGGACACAGATGTCCTGACCATACTTTGTCTCTAATAAACAGGTGACAGCTGGGGAACCAGGATCCTCCCAGGAATGGATACACTGAATGGGCAGGCTCTTTCCTCAGGCACATACCATCTGGTTGGTAGCTACAGTTCTTTTAGGGACCATGCTGGCTTTTTGAGTGTTTAAGTAGTAGTCCTGTCAAACACCCATACTTAAGGTCATTCATGGGCTGGGCCTGGCCTCAAGCACAACTTACATACTTTCTTGCAGTTTGTTTACAAGTGTGAAGTAGGAGGCTGAGGTGACAGCTCAATCTTGGTTAAAGTGCTTGCACTTTGCCAGCACAAGGGCCTGAGTGTGACCTCCAGAACCCATATAAAATGACCCGGGTATGGTACTGGACACATAATTCTAGTTAAGGAGAGGCAGAGACAAGCAAACCCCTGGGGCTCCCTGTCCACCAGCCTAGCCTTCTTGGTGAGATCCAGACTAAAGAGAGACCCTGTCTCTCAAAAACAGTGGATGGAGCTGGGCGGTGGTGGCACATGCCTTTAATCCCAGCACTCGGGAGGCAGAGGCAGGTGGATCTCTGTGAGTTCGAAGCCAGCCTGGTCTACAGAGCGAGTTCCAGGACAGGGTCCAAAACTACACAGAGAAACCCGGTCTCGAAAAAGAAAAAAAAAAAGAAAACAGTGGATGGTACCCAAGGAGGAATGACACCTGTGATCCTCAGGCCTCCACGTGCATGCACACACATGTGCACACCCACATACACATGCAGTGCGCACATATAACACAAAAGAATTTCAAAACCTGTCTTTATTTAATCCTATGATAACTCCCTCCCAGTCATTTTCAAAAGGCCAACTAATCATTGCATGTTGTAGAGATGCAATGAAATGTCATACTGTGCCCTAGAAATAAAGTTTGTGTTGAGTAACAATAAAAAAAATTTCTTCTAGGCCGGGCGGTGGTGGCACACACCTTTAATCCCAGCACTCGGGAGGCAGAGCCAGGCGGATCTCTGTGAGTTCGAGGCCAGCCTGGTCTCCAAAGCGAGTTCTAGGAAAGGCGCAAAGCTACACAGAGAAACCCTGTCTCGAAACCCCCCCCCCAAAAAAAAATTTCTTTTAAATCAGGATGGTTTCAACATTAAAATTATCTAGGAGGGCCATTGTAGCTGGAGTGCTTCTCTCCAGGTCCTACCAAGCCCCCACAGTCCCGCAACCCACATATAAAATAATCACTCAGACGCTTATATTACTTATAAACTGTATGGCCGTGGCAGCTTCTTGTTATCTACTTCTTCTATCTTAAATTAACCCATTTCTATTTAAGTTGCCATGTGGCTCGTGGCTTACCGGTACCTTACATCTTTCTTGTCATGGCGGCGGCTGGCAGGTCTCTCCCTCTGCCTTCCTGTTCCCTCAGTTCTCCTCTCTGTTAGTCCCGCCTATACTTCCTGCCTAGCTACTGGCCAATCAGTGTTTTATTTATTAACCAATCAGAGCAATACATTTGCCATACAGAACATCCCACAGCAAGCCACAGCTGCTATATCAAATCCTGGCTTATGAAAGGTTGTGAACTGACTTCCATCCTTCCCATGGAGGAAGGAGAGAACTGATTTCAGCATTTCTTCCTCTCACCACACACTTTCCCTGACACACACTTGCCATGACACACACTTGCCCACAGAAATAAACAAGTAATAACTATAGAGGTAGTCCAGTTAGACTAAACAATAACAAAAAACTCCAAAGGCAAAAATAACACAAATGGGGACATATTTCCTTTTTCTAGTGTGACTAGCTTTCTCCTATTGTTAAAATATTAACTTCCTCCTATTGTTAAAATACGGGCTGATATACTATTGATACATTGTGATATGCAAAGAACAATGTTTCTTTTGTCTCTCTTTAACTTTTTAACCCTTGCAGCTTTAAATCCAGGGTCTTGCACTAATCAAGAACTCTACCAGTGAGCTGTATCCCCAGCCCTCTGTTTCTTTTTGGAGGCAAGATCTTGCTAAGTGACCCAGACTGACCTTGAACTCATTACATAGCCCAGGCTAGCCTTGAATTTGTGATCCTCCTGCTTCAGCCAGTGAAGTATTAATAGCTGAGATTATTAGCATGCACCAGGAGCTGGGGGTTGGCTCAGTGGTTAAAACTCATAAAGACCAGAGTTCAGATCCCAGAACCCACATAAATGCTGGACAGTCATGATGGTTCACCTGTAACTCTAGCCTTGCATGACTACACACATACAAAATCATGCAAACAGCACATACATGTGCACACCACATGAAAAAAAATGGAAAAAGAATTTTTTAAAGCATGCACCACTGAGCCCTACTAGACCTAGATTTCTTAATAATTAAAAACAGAAAAGGAAGGACTGTCCCCTCTCTTTAAAGATTAAGCTTAACTGTATTAACATCTAACAATTCACCATGAAACCGGTGTAGCAAATGAGACAAGTGGACAGAGGTCACAGTATGCATTAATAATCCAAAATAAGGGTAGCTCCAAGTCCAAGGCCACCCATCCATCGCCTTCCATCTTCAACCACCTGGTGATTAGGATATTTGAAGACAGTCTTGTCTAGCAGTACTTTATGAGGGGACCACCACATTGCAGCAAAAAAGGACAATAAAGTAACTGAATTCAGTATCGAGTCTAGAAACACCCTGTCTGAAATAAAGCTCTTTTCCAGATTATAACTTGGTGTCCATCGGCCTGGTGATGCTAGGGAAATTTGGGGTCACCTCTGCCTTCTCCATGCTGTATGTCTTCACTGCAGAGCTCTACCCAACCCTGGTCAGGAACATGGCTGTGGGCATCACCTCCATGGCCTCTCGGGTGGGCAGCATCATCGCTCCCTATTTTGTTTACCTGGGTGAGATGCATCTTGTTCTATCTTTAAATAAGTGGGTTTTGTTAATCTGTGTGCATGTTGCATGTGGGTGTTTTGTGTATTATGTGTATGAACAAGGACCTTCTTTGGCCAGTCCCCTTACAGGAGAAGTTGGTTTGGGTCCTGTGCTGGTCACACTATAGCTGAATCACTTCTCCATACTCTGACTGCTCAGTTTTAAAGCCCCATTGCAGGCACATCTCATCTTAAAGCCCTGGCAGTTTCTTTTCATGACTCTCAGTGACCCCTTGGATGTAGTAGTAAGGATCCTCCTGCTATGACTCTGTTAGATCCCCCCCTACCCAGTCTCTTGATTTAACAAATATTGTATTTTATGTGTACAACTGTTTAACCTGAATATAAGTGTAGCACTTTTGTACCTGGTGTCCAGGGTGGTCAGAAGAGAGTGTCTGACCTCCTGAAATTGGAGTTATGGAAGGTATGAGCCACCATATGGGTGCTGTGAGTGAAACTTGGACCCTCTTCAAGAGCAACAAGTGGTCTTAACCACTGAACCATCTCTCCAGGCCTGAATTCTTATATAGACAACCTCCTCAGTGTGAGCAGGAAGCAGGCAAAGGGATGGAAAGAGCAGAGGTTCTAACCAGTGGACACAAGTTAGGATTCCTTGTTCTTGGTGGAACCAGCCTTCAAGAGGGCTGGGAGAGCATTGGCAGACAGACACACAGTGTAAGAATGAGTGGTACTCAGAGGATGCTGTGGAGTCCTCCACAGTGGTTCAGTGGCTAGGTTCACATTTTCTTTGTGGTGTGTATGAGTTCTTTATAGTACAAAGAAGTTAGCCTTCTGTATACATTTTATACATATTTTATGACTATTTCCCTAAGTAATCACTTACAGTTTATGTTTTTCTTTTGGGTTTTTTGTTTGTTTTGTTTTGTTTTTTCAAGAAAGGGTTTCTCTGTATAGCTTTTGAGCCTGTCCTAAGACTCACTCTGCAGACCAGGCTGGCCTTGAACTCTGAGATCTGCCTGCCTCTGCCTCTTGAATGCTTGGATTAAAAGCATATGCCACCACCGCCCTGATCAAGACAGAAATTTTTACTTCCTGTCTAATCAAATATAGCAGTCCTTAATAATATTAAAAGGGACTTTAGTGGGATGTTGTTCAGTGTTCTCAGCCTGGTCTTCATTAGGAATGGACTGGCATAAAAACAGACTTTCTTATTTTTCTTGCTCACATGTTGATTTTCTATCAGATCAAACACACACACACACACACACACACACACACACACACACACACACACACACACACACACCAGAGATGACTTCTCAGAAAAGGCACACTCTAAATCCATACAGAGAAAGAAACACATTTTCCTAACTTTAACACACCCTGCACAGCTGCCCTGAGCACAGCTGCACTGAGCATACTGTGACAGCATACTGTATTGGGTGATGCCACTTCTCACTATACTTCTCAACTCCACTTAAATGATCCAGTGCTGAGCCACTGGCTGGTAAGAAGCAGGATCCTGAAAGAGCCTTAAGCATAAGAAGCTATTCCTCTTAGCAATACAAGGCCACAGAAAAGCCTCAAGAGCAGTGTTTACCTTATTGGCCAAAAAAACACTACATGCATGGGTGTGTTGTTTTTCCATTCTGTGTGCAAAGGAGCAGCAAGATGGCATCTCTTGTCCTCCTGTCTCAGTAGCTCCATAAAGAGAAGTGGAGTAGGGCTGGCGTGGGACTCAGTCAGTACAATCCTTGCCTACTAAGCAAGCACAGAGTCCTGGATTTGCCCCCACCCACCGCGCGCTCCCGCGCTGCTTATTCCATGGATGGAGTCACAGAGGTGAGGGCAAGAGAATCAGATGTTCAAAGTCATCATCCTCTGCTACATATCTAAATGTTGTTTTTAACTAAGTCCCTATCATTCTATTTTATCAATAAAGACTCAGGAGCCAGATGCTGGGATGAAAATCTGTTAGCTCAGAGGCAGAGAAATTACCCAGCTGCTTCCTCCTCTGTCATGCCAGAAAGAGACTTTCTCCTACACCATCTGAAACAAAAAATCCTCCAACGGGATGTACCTCCCTTCCACTTCCTGTGTGTCTCTTCATTCTCCTGACTTCCTCTTACACTCTGGTTTTTTTTCCCTGTCAACTGGTGGCTTGCTCTGCCTCTTGACCTATCACAGACCGAGAGACCAGCTCCCAATTTGCTCCAGGGTAGCAAAAAGAAGACCTCAGAGTAGCAAGGGTTTAGGAAAAATTATTATCTGAAGGCTAGACCTTTTCTATCTGAGGGGAAAATAAACATAAACGCTTTCTGATGGTAACTTTCTCCTTACTTCAGCTTGGAAAATTCTCTCTGAAAAATCTCTCTTCACAGCTTCCTCATTAGCTCGTCACCCTTCTCCTCTGCTCAGCAGCTTCTCTAGTTCACTTCCTCTGCCTCCACATCTCTCTCTACACCTTTCCCCTGCTCTCTCTCTCTCTCCACCTCTGCTGCCCTGCTCTCCTTGGCTGTTCCTCCTCAGCCCCTCTCTCTACTTCACTTCTGTGCTGTTCGACAGCCAAAATCTGGACAATTATAAGTTACATTTTCAGGGCCCTACCCAGTCTCAAAACACAGGATAATTCACATAGTTCCTCTTAGGCTAGCAATGTCACACTGACCCATGCACGTAGCTCTAAGTTGATGAGGAGTCCCAGACAGTAAACAATTGGCTGAACATTTCTGCTCATCAGGGTATGTGCAGAAAGGGAGCTACTGCAAGGACTATGTCTTGATGTAAACAGTCTGGCCTTGATTTAGCAATAGACAACACCTGGGAATTAGTCTTTGCATCGTCTCTGTAGAGGCAGCCTAGTCTGTTTTGGACTAGTTCTAAGGTCTTTGCAAAATGTATAAAATGCTGTCTTTGAGACTGAGAATCCCATGTCAGTCTGAGGAATATCAAATATTGCAGTATTATTTCTATACATCAAAGTTATATAGATTAAACAAAATCATCTTCCTGAACTATATGTGTGCTATATATGTGCCCAAAGATGTGAAAACACACTACCAAAGGGCTGTGGAAAGCACCCCACAGCTGTTCTTATTAGGGAGGCATAGCAATGGCACCTGAGAAAGTTGCAGACAGAACAGCCGGTCTCTACAGCCAGTGACCCCACGGCTTTGCCAGGCAGGGCTCCCCATCAGGGAGTTACACATCTTGTCAGTCAACTTGTCAAACACTTCTTGTCACCTGCTTTATACTCCCACAGCCTTCGGCATTGACTTATGGTTGATTTTATTTAATCCTGTTTTACAATATTCAAGCAGAAAACTCTCAGATTAAAGGTGTATGCTAGGGCTGAGCCACACCAGTTAGAAGCAGGTTTTTCTAGTAACTAACACCGTCTTGGGGTTCACAGTGTGATCAAATATCCTGCAACAGCTCAGTCCTCTCACCACCCATCTCACCTTACCTCCACCTAAGGAAGCTTTGATAGTGAAGACATCTATCCAAGGAACATCTGTCATGCACGGTTGGACAATCTTAGAACCTAAGAGTATGCTAATGTACAACCAGGGGGTAAATAATTGTAGGAATGCAGGCCATGGCATCCCACTGGAACAACCTCTGGTATTTTGCTGACTTTCCTTCTTCTGAAAATGTTTAGTTTAAATCTGCTCTCACAGCCTGTCTGCAACTTAACAAAATGACTCCCAAGAGCAAGCCTGCATCTAATGATGTCCTGTGTTTGGTGCTTTACAGGTGCCTATAACAGACTCCTGTCCTACATTCTCATGGGCAGTTCTTGAAAATTATTATGGTCCAGCCTTAATAATCTTCTTCCCAAGGGCCCAGAAGAGAAGCTACGAACAGCGAGAATTGTTTTCGGGAAAAGAATCTAAGTACACCAAGCTCTTTAGTCTGTCTACTTTATTCCTCTGGGATAAAATTCTGTCTACACAGCTTCACTGTTCTCATGCCTAGCTCCTTTCTTGCCTGATTTCTCTCTACATTTATCTGCTGTCCCCTCTAAGTTCTATCTTAATTCTCTCATCTTAGTTCTGCCCCATCTTGGTCTTTCTCATCTCATTCTTCCCCATCTGGCTCTTCCTCATCTTCCATCTCATTCTTCTAGTTCTCCATCTAGTTCTCCAGTCAATATCCTGCTCAAGTCTCTGAGGTTTACAGTTATATACCCATGCAATAGCAGTGCTCTAGCTAAAGCAAGGTCACCAAGCTTGAATTCTTACAAGGTCATAAAGGCAGACAAGAGTTTTCCTCAGGCAGTGACCATCAGGCTTTCTTTTACAACCCAAAAGGGGAGTGGTAAAGGAGGGGGTCAACTAAGAACTAAAATTGGTTAATATATCAGAAAACGGGAATTTGTGTGCTCAAACTACATTCCTAGAGGTGGTGAGGTAAATGTTAGGAGTCTATAATGTTAGTATAAATTCCACTAAGGCTGTATAAGAAAGGAGGGTCTGAGCTTAATTTGCCTTAATTCAGGAGATCATTTGGCCTTGGATGCTTGATAGGTATTTCAGATAAAATACACTGTTAAGAGTTCTTGGAAGCATACATAGCATACAAGAAAATCATTGTAGGAATTGATTAATTTATATACAAAAGCTAAAATATCACCAAAACTTCTTAAACCATGACTTGACCTTCAGAAAAGTCCTTGACCTTTCCAAGTAGCAGCTTTTGTGATAGCAGCTGAATTCCATTACATTTTCCTGCGGCTTGCAGCAACTGCATTCTAATAAGGTTCCTCGGCACCTGCCAAACTGGAAAATAGATGTGTAAGATGAACTGGGTGTGATGGAACTCACCTGTGATCCCAGCACTGTAGAGGGGGAGCCAGGAGAATCAGGAATTCAAGGTCAGCCTTGGTTACATCAGAAGTTCAAGACCAGCCTGAACTACAAGCAACCCTGTCTCAAGAAAACAAACAAAATCCAAGCCTTTCCTGCTGAAAGGGACTAACAGAAACAATGAACATTAAGCTGGACTTATGGAGAAATACATGCTGTCTTCTCAACTCTGGGCCACTCTTCCAGATAATCTTCTGATGCCTCACAAAGGATCACACCTTGGAGGCCAGTCTAGGCTACACAGCAATAAGATCTGGTCCCCTTACCCCTGCCCCCAAAATTGTTTACATGGGGTTGGAGAGATAGCTTAGTGGTTAAGAGCACTGGCTGCTCTTCCAGTGGCCCCAGGTTCGACTCCCAGCTTGGACATGGGGTCTCTCAACCGTCTGTAAATCCAGTTCTACAGGATCCTTGGGCACTCCATGCACATGGTGCACAGACATCTCTGCAGGAAAAAGCACACATAAACATTTTTAAAGTAATGTTTAAAATGCTTGCAGAGTTTGCTCTCCAGTTCCCATCCCAGGGGTCAGTAGGCAGGCCAAAAGTTCCAATCCTCTGTCCCTTGCTCTTTCTGGTGACTGGACGCCAAGCTGCCCAGGAGCCTCACCCTATTCTAATCTTAGTACAAACCTGGAAGCTCCCAAAGGGATTTATCAGGAGAGATAAAAATGATCACGTGTTGTTGGTTGTGTTTTCTCTTTTGGCGGGCCTGCCACCCGCCTCCCAAATAAATCACACACTATGGCTAATTCTTAATTATAAATGCCTGGTCTTAGCTTGTTTCTTGCTAGCTTTTCTTAACCTAAATTCTTCCATCTACCTTTTGCCTCTGGCCTTTTTCCTTTCCCTACTTCTGTATATCTTACTTTCACTCTTACTCCATGGCTGCCTGGGTGGCTGTGTGGCTGTGTGGCTGTGTGGCTGTGTGGCTGGGTGGCTGGGTGGCTGGGTGGCTGGGTGGCTGGGTGGCTGGGTGGCTGGGTGGCTGGGTGGCTGGCCCCTGGCGTCCTCCTCTCCTTGTTCTCTTGCTCTTTCTTCCTCCTCTCTGCCTAGATTTCTCCTTCTATTTATTCTTTCTGTCTGCTAACCCCGCCTATCTTTTCTCCTGCCTTGCTATTGGCCATTCAGCTCTTTCTTAGACCACCAGGTGTTTTAGACAGGCACAGTAACACAGCTTTAAAGAATTAAACAAATGTGACATAAAAGAATGCAACACATCTTTGCATCCTTAAACAAATATTCTACAATATAAACAAATGTAACACATTTTAAAATAGTATTCTACGACAATTATACTTTAATCAGGAAATTTCAGGGGTTTTAAGAGCTCTAAGATGGGAAACAAGAATAAAAATCCCATACATTTCAGTGTACACTGAATGATACTATTAATGATAATATTAATACCACAATGATAATTATTAATAGTATTTTGCTGACATGCAAAAAAAAAAAAACGTAGTGGCTTGAAAGAACCTTAGTACCCATGTAAAAACACCAAGCATGGCTGTGTTTGTAATCTAGTATGAAGGAGGCAGAGAAGGGAGGAACTCTGTGGCTTGATGGCCATCCAGTCTAACCCGACCATTCAGCTCCAGGGTCAGTGAGAGACCCTGTCTCAAAACAATAAGATGGAGGTACTAGAGAGATGGCTCAGTGGTTAAGAGTACTTACTGGCTGCTCTTCCAGAGGCCCCAGGTTCAGTTCCTAGAACCCACATGATGGTTCACAACCTTCCCTAACTCCAGTTGCAGGAGATCCGATGCCCTCACATAGGCTTCCCCCGACCCCGGCATTGCATGCATGTGGTACATACACATACATGCAGGCAAACACACTACATTTTTTTTTTTTGCATGTCAGGAGAAAAAAGGCTGGAAGAAAAAAATGTCTGGCATGAACAGTGCATGTTTGAATGGTAGAACTATAGATGATTCCTGTTTCTTTTCTGTGGTTTTTCCACACTTTACAAATGCTTCCACATATATGTTACATTTTTTAACCATAATAAGGCTTTAAAATAAATATTGTATTACCTACTAAAGTGTGGTGATATATTGTGTACCCTAATAAACTTATCTGGGGATCAGAGGACAGAGCCAGCCACTAGCTTAGACACAGAGGCCAGACAGTGGTGGCACACACCCTTAATCTTATCACTCGGGAGACAGAGATCAGTCTGGATCTCTGTGAGTTCAAGGCCACACTGGGAACAGAGCCAGGCAGTGGTAGCACACGCCTTTAAACCCAGTACTAGGAAGCACACATGCCTTTAATCCCAGGAAGTGATATCAGGACAGAGAAAAGTATATAAGGCGTAAGGAAACAGGAACTCACACTGTTGAGGCTGAGGATTTTGTAGAGGTAAGCTAGTGGCTGCCTTGTTCTGCTTCTTTGATCTTTCAGCTTTCACCTCAATGTCTAGCTCTGGGTTTTTTATTGATAAGACAGTTTAGCAACTCCGTTACACTAAAGTACCAAGTCTTGGTCATTGTTTCTACTTTCTTTGTGTTGCAGTGAAACTATATGGCCTCCAGCAGGTTCAGCAGCTGCTTCTCTGCCACTGAGCTACACTCCTAGCTAGGCCTTGGGAAACAAATGTACAGAACTCAAAGAATGCAAAACTCTGGCCCTGAGGTGGCTTAGGTCTCTAGCCCAGCCTGGTGCCACGCCCCCCCCCCACTCTCTACCCTCCCCAACCTACCCCCAACCCCTGCGGGTGCTGAGTGTGAGGAAGCTGAGCCTAGATCAAAGTCACGTTCAGTTTTACACCTCCCACTACAGTACTCACCTCTACCCTAGTTCAGAGCCAACCAAGCTGGTTCTGCTGGGGTGAATTACCTTATCACCAAGGTGATATTTAGCAGCCTGCTAAACAGGTTGTAAAAAAAAAATTACACTGACTTGAACTATTACCCTGACTTGAACTATTACCCCAATGCCTCTGTCTGCGTTGGCAGGGAAAAGCTAAAACCTGATTCTTCGAACTTTGAGCCTAGATTCCTCCAGCACTGGGCACTGAAAGCTTCCTATTCAAACCTCGTGGTGCGGGGGGCAGTGGGTGGTGCAAGCCTTTAATCCCAACACTAGGGAGGCAGAGACAGGTAAAATCTCTGAGTTCGAGGCGAGGCTGGTCTACAGATACAGTTCCAGGACAGCCAGGGCTACACAGAGAAACCCTGACTAGAAAAATAAAAAAACAAAACAAACAAACAAAAAACCCGCATGGGACCAAAGAAAGAAAGAAAAAGAAAAAAGAAAAGAAAGCCAGGGAGTTGGTGGTGGCTTACACCTTTAGTCCCAGCACTTGAGAGGCAGAGGCAGGCAGATCTTTGCGTTCAAAGTGAGTTTTAGGACAGGCTGCAAAGCTACACAGAGAAACCCTGTCTCAGAAAAAAAAAAAAACTCATGGCAATTCCCACCCCACCCCCACCCCAACCCCACTGTCCTGCTCTGGCCTTCCCAGCTCCTTCTTCCTCTTCCAAGTGCACCCTCCCCTAGCGGCTTTCCACATCTCATTGCTAGGTTTTGGGGTGGGAGTTCCCAAGAGACACTGAGACAGATTACCAGACCAAGGGAGTAAAGAGTTTGCTGGAAGATTTCATGATACTATGGGCAGACAGTGTGGTGGTGGGGGGCGGGGGCGGGGGGGGGGGTGCCGGGCAAGGACTCAGAGTAGAGTTCAGGCCCCTGCATCAGAGACAGCATGGCAGGGTCTCTGATGAAGGGTAGCAATGGGATGTCTTTTTTATTGTTTTCTGAGGATGGGGCACGTTTCACAGCACAAGCTTGTAGCCAGGCTCTTGGATTCACAGAAGGAAGGGGTTGGGGAGCAGGATATGTGGCCACCAGTGCCCCCTTCGAGGCTAACTCAGCTTCCCAGCCAAGAAGGACTCACAGTGTCAGAAGATGCATGCAGGTGTTGAAAGGTTTACAACACGCCCCCACGGTCAGGCGTGTTCGCATATGCCCGACAGACACTTCCACCTAGCCAGTTCCAGGTCAGGATAGCCATTTCCGGGTCAGGGCATCTCGCGTGACCAAGATCCGTGACGTTCCATTGGCTACGTAGGCGCGCAACGTGGCCATGTGATCTACGCGCTTGCGTGTAGTAGTGACGCTGATCTGTCCACGCCCAGCCTTTAAAATCCGGCGCCATGTTCCCGGTTCCTTCTTCTTCTTCCTTCTTCTCCACACACGTGTTTCCCGCAGGCCTGTTCACTCTCTGTCCCTTTACCTTTAATAAAACTCTTGTTAGCGGATTCTGTCGTGTTTCGTGGCATTTCCTTGCAGGGTAAGAACACAATGCAGCCGAAAAACTAACATTTTTGTCATGTTGAGTGCAAGGACCTTGAAGTTGGCTCAAGACACCCCAAGACCAAGTTCTCAGCACAAAGGAGATTTGTTTGCCCCAGAGGGACAGAAGGCAGGGCTTAAGGAACAAAGACAGGAGACAGAAGAGGAGAAAGAAAGGAAAAGGAACAAGGGGGGGGGCAAGGGGTATGTGTCCCAGAGGGACAAAGGACAGCCTCTGATAGAGGAGACAGACCCATAGGAAAATGGCAGTTTATAAAGGTAAGAGGGGAAACCTTGAGGTAGGGTGACACATTTAATTTTGATTAGACCGGTTAATTAGAGTAGCCACAAGGGGGCTTTTGATTGCTGGACTTTAATACCTTAATAGCTAGCTGGACCTTGGTAAACAGCCTCAGGAGGAGGAAGTGGCCAAATAAGGGAGTAGGCCTTGGGGGCTAGCTTTAGGGATGTCATCTAACAGTTTATCAAGGCAGAGGGAATGGGGAGAAGGGCAAGGCCTACCAGAGCCATGTTTGCCATGCTCGGGCTAACTAGAGTCCCTTCATTTGGGCTGAAGCAGGTGGTGCGGCTGAGTAGAGGCTAGACTCTAACATGACATTCTTACACCCTGCCCTTGCCTTCCCTGGCCTGGCTTCCCCCTTGATACCGTCTTCCTTCTGAACCCTCCCAGGAAGCTGCTTGTTTCCCACCTGCCAGGAGCTATAGCCAGGCAAGGCCTCTTGCACCATCTCCAACCATCTCCAGTTTGACTGCGTAAAACACCGCCTTTGGACAACAGCCAGCCAGCCCAGCTATGCACCCACACTCTGTGAACTCTGCAGAATCCTGGACAATAATACCTCACCTGGGTCTCATAGTTCTTAGAGCCAGGGCCACACCCAATGGCTCCACCTCATTCTCTGAACCTTGTTTTCCTTCCGTGCAAGTTTATTCTGCCCCCAAACCTCCTCAGTTGGCTTCTAAAATCTAAGTCCAAGATAAATGAGCCCATTTCCCAATCCAGGATTAAGCTGAATTAAGATGTGGATGAGATAGTAAATAGCTAATGGGATAGAGGAAACCAGCCACCAGCTGGGAGAGAGCCGAGCTCAGGTGTAACTGGAAATGTCAGTCTGTGCAGACGTCAAGTCACAATGTTGTGGGATTTCCTCTGCCAACCTAGGGTAGGAGTGACGTGCACAAATGACTGGACTTGGGACTTTGAAGTTAAGAGAGCAGAATGATAAGACGATGGAGGAGCTAAGATTTATTGACACAAAGGACCATGGGATGTAGATTGAAGAGGAAAGGGAGTAAAACATGATAATTTCTGTTGGGTCAAGTATGCTGTGTTCATCTGGGGGGGGTGGGGGGTGCACACATGTGCCCTGCTTATAGATGCCAGAGCTCAACGTTGAATGCCTTCTCAATTGCTCTCCACCTTGTTTTTAATAGCATATTTGGCCGGTGTGGTGGTGGTGGTGGTGGTGGTGGTGGTGGTAGTGGTGGTGGCGGTGGTGGTGGTGGCGGCGGCGGCGGCGGCGGCGGCGGCGGCGGACGCCTTTAATCCCAGCACTCGGGAGGCAGAGGCAGGCAGATCTCTGTGAGTTCGAGACCAGCCTGGGCTATGGAGTGAGTTCCAGGAAAGGCGCAAAGCTACACAGAGAAACCCTGTCTCAAACCTCCCCCCCCCCAAAAAAAGCATATTTGATGGGGGTCTCTGCAGGTGGCAGGCAGAGAAGGAAACCTCGAAGAGGTGAGAATGAAAACTTGGTTCAGACTGACTTCATCAACCTGAATCAAGACTTTGGAGAGTCTGATATCAGGCAGCTGATTCACAATGAATTTAAGCCCAGTATAATTTGACAGGGGGGAGGTTTCCTGGTATAATACAATCCCCAGTGCACAATGAAGTGTAATTACATTGAAACTCAACCCAGAGTACATGTCATTTCTTCCAAGATGGGCTCTAGAGATAGGTTACCTGTACTAGCTTAAGGGCCTAGGGAAGGGTCTGGCCTGGTCTGGGTCGTTTGAGCTAGTAGCCACCTCTGGTCCTGGTTGTGGGGCTTGGGGAGCCCCTGGCTGTAAGGGTCATTTAGATTACTAGCCACCTCTGGTCCTGACTGTAGGTGCTTGATATGGCCTGGCCCAACAGATAACGCAGATCACCAGGCTATTAAGCACTTCCAGTTCTCAGCTTTCTGAATGGAGGAAGAGGTTTGTTTTTTTGTTTTTGTTTTTGTTTTTTTACATCTTTCCCATTGGAAAGACAATCCTGTGTGCTTAACATTATTCCTGGTTTCTCTGGAGATCTGTAGGCGCAAGGACCTTCATGCTATGCTCCCAATACACATTTTTATTTATTCTTTGAGAATTTTCTACATGTGTACAATGTATTTTTGCCCAATTTACCCCTAACCTCCTCCTACTACTCGTCTGGAACTCCCCCCCATCCCCCCATACACACTTCATTGTAAATGGATGGTTCTCTCCCACCCACCAATTCCCAAATAACCACTCAGAGGCTTATACTGATTACAAAATGCTTGGCCAATAGCTCAGGCTTATACTAACTAGCTCTTATATTTAAGTTAACCCATTTTTATTAATCTATGTATTGCCACATGTCTTGTGGCTTTACCTATCCTCTAGCATCTTGCTTCTTGGGCAACTTGCTCTGTCTCTCCCACTCCGCCCTTCTTCCCCTCCTTAGTTTGGTTTTTCTGCCTAACCTTATCCTGACTCACTATTGGCCAGTCAGCTTCTTTATTAAACTAATCAGAGCATAATTTACACAGTACACAGGAATATTCCAGAGCACTTCATGTCCTCTTTGATTTTTGAATAACACACTGAGTCCAATTAGTACTTCCCACATAAGCATGGGTTCGAGAACAAGGTCAACTTACAAGGGACCACATCCCTAAAGGAGAATGACTGTCTCCACTAGCAGCTAGCAGCTCTCAATAGCTCCTCAGCTAGGTCCACTTGGAGCTAGGTCCATTTGGAGCTCACTAATTTGGCTAGACTGGCTGGCCACCAGCCCTGGACACCCCCTTGTCTCTACCCTTCTGTCATTGAAATTGTAGGCAAGAGCAACTGCATCCAGCCTGCTTTTTTTTTTTTTTTTTAATGTGTGTGCTAAGGATAGATCTCACATTCTCATCCCTGCACAGTAGTAACTCTACCAACTGAGCCATCTTCCCAGTTCCCCGTCGGCCTTCTCTGTCATTGCTGGAGTTAAGAGCCTGTGGCACAGTGTTCAGTGTCTGACAGTCCTATCAAGAGAGACATGATGTTCCTCCACTGAAGATTTCTTTTAAAGTGACCTGAAGGCTGAAGGCTAAAGGCTGTAACTCATCCTCAACTACATAGTGAGCTCCAGACTAGCATGGGCTACACAAGACCTTGTCAAAGAAAAATGAAGAGGAGCAGAGGGGGAGGGGGAGGGAGAAGAGGAGAGAATGTTCCTTTCCTGTGTTTTGTTCTATACAGGCTTTCTTCGAACAGTCTCTGGGTGGTGCCTGTGCACACAGAAAAGGGAGGGTCGTCTTTACTTAGTGTATGGTTTCAAGTTCTTTCTGGTTTCTTCTGGAACAAACCCTCACAGAAACACCCAGGCATAACATTCCACCGCTATCTGGACATCCTTATCATTGAGGGAGACAGATAAAACTGATTTCACACAGACCAGCGTCCTACCTGCCACATACTAACTAACTATAGCAGCTGAGTAAATACTTCGCTTCTCTTCTGCCCCTCAGCAAAGTGCTCACCTTTTGCCCCCGGACTCAGGAGGCAGAGGCAGAAGCAGGCAGATCCCTGAGTTCAAGGGCTGTCCATTGTACAAAGAAAGTTCCAGGCCAGCCAGAGCTACATAGTGAGACCCTAGAATAAACAAACAAGTAAAAAACCTGCAGAAACAGGGGCTGAAGAGATGGCTCAGAGGTTACAAACATGTGCCACTCTTCCTGAGGACCCAAGTTCAGTTCCCAGCACCTACGACAGGTGGTTCATAACCACCTGTAACTCCAGCTCTAGGGAATCTGATACCTCTGGCCTCCTAGGACACCTGAGCCCATGTGCACATATCCACACACAGACACAAATATACATGATTAAAAATAGTAAAAACATTTAAAAATGATAAAAAATAAATCTTAGACAAGCAAACACCAGAAAATAACTCTGTTGATATGGGTGTGAGGAATCGGAACCTTTGAAGTTGCTCATGACAATGCCAAAACTACAGCTACCCCCCACAAATACAGAGAGAGAGAGAGAGAGAGAGAGAGAGAGAGAGAGAGAGAGAGAGAGAGAGAGAGGACTGGGGATGTAGCTGAGTGGTGGAGTGCTTTCCTAGCATACACAAGGCTTTAGGTTTGATACTCAGAACCACCAGAAAAAAAAGCAGGCAGTGGTGGCACATGCCTTTGATCCCAACACTTGGTAGGCAGAGGCAGGAGAATTTCTGAGTTCAAGACCAGCCTGGTCTAGAGATCGAGTTTCAGGACAGCTAGGGCTACACGAGAAACCCTGTTTCAAAACCAACCAAACAAAAACCCATGGCATTATCACATGACCCAGCAATTCCAGACATATGTCCAAAAGACTGAAGAGCCAGAAGTGTGTGCATGTGGCGGGGGGGGGGGGGGGGGGGGGGGGGGGGGGGGGGGGGGGGGGGGGGTGATAGCTCAGTGGTCAAAGTGCTTGCTGCTCAAGAAAAAGGACCAGAGTTACATTTCCAGAACCTGTAATTCCAGCCTCAGAGAGCAGAGGCAGGCTGTCTTAATGACTGCTCTACGGCTCTGCAGAGAGGCACCATGACCAAGGCAGCTTCTAAAGCAGTGATTCTCAACCTTCCGAATGTTGCGACCTTTTAATACGGTTTCTCATGTTGTGGTGACCCCCAATCATAAAATCATTTTTGTTGCTACTTCATAACTGTAATTTTGCTACTTTTTACAATCATAATGTAAATATTTTTGGAAACCCACAGGTTGAGAACTTCTGTTATAAAAGGAAGCATTTAATTGGGGGCTTGCTTATAGTTTTAGAGGCTTAGTCCATGATCATCATGATGGGAAGCAAACAGGGACAGCACCAGGACAGTAGCTGAAAGCTTTATATCCTGATCTGTAGGCAGTTGGCAGAGAGAGAGAGAGACAGAGACAGAGAGACAGAGAGAGAGACTGAGCCTGGTGCGGGTTTTTGAAACCTGAAAGTTCACCCACAGTGACACACCTCCTCCAACAAGGCCACACCTCCTAATCCTTCTCAAATAGTTCCACTAACTAGGGAACCAAGAATCCAAACATAGAAGTTTATGGGGGCCTTTCTTATCCAAATCACCACACAGGGGACCTCCAGAAAAAGCTGGCCAGCAAGAATAACTAACTGGATGAGCTCTGTGCTTGAGAGACCCTTCCTCAGTGAAGAAGGTGGAGGAGCAGTAGAGGCTCATCCTGACATCAACCTTGCGCAAGCCCACATGTGTAAAACGTGCATGCACACACATACAGGAAAATGGAAGGGGAAAAAGAGAATTCAGAGCAAGTACTCAGATGGATTTCTTATATGTGTGTTCACAGATTTACACAATTACCAGTGTCTGTTGGTGAGCGAAATCATAAGCCAAAGGTAGATACATATCTCATGGAAAATCACCCAGCCTTAAAGGACAGGGAATTCTGGCACATGCTACACCTCAAATGAACATTAAGAACACAGTGGTAACAAATCAGTCACCGAGGGACAAATTCCTTGGTAGAGAGTGGTAAATTAGTTTAATGCATGCAGTTTCTGTTTTTGCAAACTGAAAAGCATTTCACAGAGGACAGTGGCACAGCTCTGAATACCCGTCACCAAGCTGCAGAGTTTGTATGGACTATAATGCTAAGTTTCACGGAGTGAATTGTCACAATCTTCCAAAAGCCCAACACAAAATGATAATAAATTAAATTTGAAAACTTTTTCCCAAACCTCTGTCATATCAGTTCTCCTTTTCAGAAACTGATACCAATTGCCACCAAGTTGCTTAGACTGAAAACCTAGGAGTCATCCTCAGCTCTTGTGCCCATGTCCACTAGGGCTGAGGGTCTAGGAGTTAGGCAGATTTCCTGATAGGCAGACGGACAGGGAGAGGAGCCTGGCCAAGCCATAAGGATGGTGGACTTCCTTTGTTCAAACTGACCAACTCTGAACTTGAGGAAGACCCTTAAAACCCCTGGCCCTGAATGAAAAAAAGAAATAAAAGGAAGGGCATGACTGCTCCTAGGTATGGTGGAGAAGAAGGTTTATTGTAGATAAAAGGGAGAGCATATCCAGAGGTCAAGATCTGGGAAAGTCCAGAGTGCACACGACCCTGAACCATGTGAAGAGAGGCGGGAGGGGCAGAAAGAGGGAAGAGAGGGGAACCAGGTGCTGCAGCCAGGAGGCCAAAGGTACAGAAAGGGCAGGTAACCAAAATGGCTGATTATACAGGGAAGAGCCCCTGGGGGGAGGGCAGCCCGGGCCCCAGGCTGGTAAAGTTTAGGGTAGGGGGTGGGGTATGCCAACCATACCGTGTAACAGGTAGGGACTGAGGGATGCTGGGCAAACTGGCAGCCAGGTCTGCTTTGATATGTTAAATAGGCACCTCAGCCATTGGTCGCCAGGTTTGAGACTTAACATCCAGCCTTTTTTTCTGATAATAAATGGTAAGGGATGATGTAATCTTCTATATCTACTTCCTGTTGACATTGGGGCATCATTGTTGGGGACCCAAGAAACCTGGAATGCTGGCCAAGGCCAGGAAGAGCAAGCCCTCGAGGAGAGACTTCCCCTTGCACCACACCCCCCCACACCCCCCACACCCCTTGGAAATGTCTACAGGTGCTCTTAGGTGGTTTTCATCTCCTGCCCTCATGTGTGACCTGTGTCCTGTGCCTGCTCACTTTGATTGCTGTGTTTCTGTCCCACCTCCCCTTTGTGACTCACACATTCCAGACACATCTTCTGCCTTACAGTCAATTCACATGCTGTTCTGGTTAGTAGCTAGGGGGGTGTGGGGTGTGTGCAGCTTGACCACACAGCTGCCATGACAGGCTTAAAGGCCCAGACACAGCTTCTGTAACAGGCTTACTGGCAGGCAACACCCGGATCCAGGAGAAGCCATGAGCTGACCTCTCCCAGGGAGGGCCTGCATCTAAGGGGAAATACCTGACATTCCAAATGTTCCCCATACCCCTAGACAAAGGTCAACCAATCAGGGTCCTGAGCCCTGGAAATCCCCTCACCCCAACCTCTGCTATGATAAGAACCCCACCCTGCCCAGGCTCAGGGCTCTCTGTTCTCACTGCTGCATCAGACACAGAGTCCAAGCTCCGAGCTTGAAATAAAGGCTCTTTGCTTTTACATATGGGATTTGGTCTCTGTGGCGGTCTTTTGGGGGTTCCCTCGAGCTGGGCATAACAGTGACATTCCTTCCACGTCTTTATGGAGGCTGTTCCTTTTCTTTCTTGCTGCTCAGCTCAGACATCACCTTCTAGAACAGTGTTCTCTCACCATTCACTCTAAAGTAGCCACCACCAGGTGCTTCCTACATCAGCATTCTCTCTTGTTCATTCTTAGCACTAGCCATTGTGTGAAATTTCTATTTATTCTCACCAGCGTATTGTATGCCTCCCAAATGACAACTAAAATGTGACTGTCCAGAGAATGAATGGGTGACTGGGTGGCTGGCCCCTGATGTCCTCTTCCTTCTCTGGCTATTTCTTTCTCTTTCTCCCAGATTTCTCCTGCTAATTATCCTCTCTGGCTGCCAACCTCGCCTATCCTTTCTCCTGCCTCACTATTGGCCGTTCAGTTCTTTATTAGACCATCAGGTGTTTTAGACAGGCACAGTAACACAGCTTCACAGAGTTAAACAAATGCAACATAAACAAAAGTAACACACCTTAAAATAAAATTCTACAACATATATGCATACACACATACACACACACACACACACACACATATATATAGGTATAGACACATAAGCCATATTCTCTCTCTCAAATGATACCAAAGCAGCCATGTTGAAGACCGTGAGTCCCAGTGTGGCAAAATACTCACACATATAAAATTTAAAAAATTTGCCGGGCGGTGGTGGCGCACGCCTTTAATCCCAGCACTCGGGAGGCAGAGCCAGGCGGATCTCTGTGAGTTCGAGGCCAGCCTGGGCTACCAAGTGAGTCCCAGGAAAGGCGCAAAGCTACTCAGAGAAACCCTGTCTCGAAAAACCAAAAAAAAAAAAAAATTTAAATTTAAATAAATTTTACAACTGTTACCAGAGGCCTAACTCTGAGGATCTGAACAGACCAAATTCTGCCAGATGTGTCTTCCAGGGTCCAAACAGTAGAGAGAGATGAGCAGCAGTGAAATCGCAAGAGGATTTATTTTCTCTGTGCCCAGCTTGGGAAGACAGTAGATCCAGCCCCTTCCTAAAACAAACAAAAATAAATAAATAAAAACTACATTCTGAGTATTGACAACAGCTCCAAGATTATAAACAGGAAGGAGACAAAACAAACAAAGAAAGAAACAAAAAGCAGGAAAGGGTGGTATGCCTTGAGATCTCAGAGTGATTTGGTTGATTCTGGTCTCAGAGTTGGTTCCGCTGGCATCAGAGAGCCATAGGAACTGTGGCTGCTTGGCTAGTCCCCAGCAGATGACTGGCCACAGGGGTCACCATTCCTGGAATTCAAATTAAGTTGGTGTAATAGTTTAAATGAGAATGGCCCCCATAGGCTAAGAGATTCGAATGTGTGGTCGCCAAGGAGTGGCACTATTTAAAAGAATTAGGCTCTGTGGCCTTGTTGGAGGAAATGTGTCACTGGGGGTGGGCTTTGAGATTTCAAAAGCCCAAGCCAAGCCCAGAGTCTCTCTTTTCTTGCTGCCTGCAGATCTGAATGTAGAACTCTCAGCTGCTTCTCCAGCACCATGTCTGCCTGTGTGCTGCCACGCTTCCTGCTTTGATGATAATGGACTAAACCTCTGAAACAGTAAGTAGCCCCAATTAAATGTTTTCCTTTATAAGAGTTGCCATGGGGGACCCGGACACTCCGTGCCAGCTGCTGAGGTGGTCTTGAGTTCAGAAGTTGACGTGTGAGCCAGTCGGCTCAGTGTGGGGGTTTTTTTTTCCAACCTCAGCGAAGATCCAAAGGTGGAGTTTTCCAAAAAATCTTTGCCTTGTGGATAACTCTTTGTAGTGTTTCTCAACTTACAAATACATTCGTGAGTAATTCTCCTTTGCCTCCAAGTTCCACGTGTGATACTAACAACGATATAGCAATAAAAAGAATTTCAAGGGAAAAAAATGTTTCCTCGAATTACAACCTCAAAAAAAAAAAAAAAAAAAGAGTTGCCATGGTCATGGTGTCTCTTCACAGTAACAGAACACTAATTAAGACAGTTGGGAAGGAGAGAGCAGGTTGGAGGGTCAAAATAGAATCCATAAGACAAAGAGACCTAAGGACAGTTTCAAAGGAGCCCCTGTCTGTTTCATCATTACGGCTTTTTGATGGTTACAGACACCAATGGGACACAAGAGGGAAGACCCCTCCGTGGGCTAGTAATACGAGGAGGCAGGGACCACTGGCTGCATCTAGGAGGCCCGCTATCATAGCTGCTCCTGTTTGAATCAATTTAATATAAGAGCTTATTGTGTGTGTGTGTGTGTGTGTGTGTGTGTGTGTGTGTGTTATGAATTATGCATGCGGGGGACCCAAGGCTGACTGGACCAGGGCCCACGCGTGAGGGAAAACATGCTGGGCAGAAGCAGCAGGGGTGGGGGGTTCAGCAGCAAGTCATTCACACCCAGGCGCTGCATCCACATGGAGAGTTTATTATAGTAGCGAGATGAAGAGAAAGATAGGAAAGAGGGGGAGAAGGAACAAACAGAAGAGCGAGAGAGAGAGCCAAGGTGTGCACAGCTCCTGGGATGAAGAGAGAGAGGAAGGGGAGGGGTTTTTCCTTTAGGTCAGGACAGAGGGTGGTGCCAAGGGGCGGGATTTCAAGGGACGGGTCAGACTATTAACAGTTTGCATGTGTATATGCATGTACTTGCACATGTATACATGTGTAGTAGCCAGAGATTGACACTAGTATCTTCATTAGTTGCTTTCCACCTGAATTTTATTTTTTTTTAAATTACATTTTAGTGTGTGTGTGTGTGTGTGTGTGTGTGTGTGTGTGTGTGTACATGACACTGACGCTGCGCACATGTGGAGAGCGGAGGAAAACTTGCCAGAGTCAATTCTTTTCTTCTACCATGTGAATCCCAGGTGTGATGGCTATTCTTGGTTGTCAACTTGACTATATCTGGAATGAGCTACCATCCAGAAATGGAGGGCATGCCTGTGGTCTGGATCTTGAGGCAGGAAGACAACACGCCTTTGATCTGGGTCTTGAGGTTGGAAGACACAGGCTTTTGATCTGGATCTTGAGGTGGGATGACACACTCCTTTAATGAGATCTTGAGGTGGGAAGACACATCTTCTAATCCCAGTCTTCTGCTGGAGGCCCATATAAGGACAATGGAAGAAGGAATGGGGTGTGTTTGTTCTTCATCTGCTTGCCCTCGCCTTGCCAGCACATCTATTGGAGTCTACTTCTTTGGGATTCCAGCATATACAGAAGACCAGCAGAGATGCCCAGCCTCGTGGGACTGAGCAACTACTAGATTCTTGGACTCCACATTCACAGCTAGTCACTGTTGGACTACAGCTATAAGTCATCCTAATGCATTCCCTTTATATATACATACATACTTACATACATACATATATACATACATATGGCGGGGGGTGGGGGAGGTAGAGGGATTTGTTCCATAAGTTCAGTGACTCTAGAGAACCCCGACTAATACACCCAGGATCAAACTCAGGTCATTGGGTTTGGCAGTAAGTACTTTACCCACTGAGCCATCTTGCAACATGCAGTGTTTTCTATTACAGTATAAACTCGCATTTCTCTGTGGTAAAATAAGACTTATGTTTACCTTGTTTTTTCTGGACAGGAGTCAACATTCTTTTCACAGAGGTTTTCAATTATTTTGAAGTGTTTAATAATATTTTAGGAAACAAGAAACTGCTTTCTTTCTTGGTAATTTCAAATAAGGACCACTTAAGATGTCAGCAAGAAGCAAATTCTCTTTTCAAAGCAGAGCCATGGAGACTCAGGAAGGAAGGAGACTGAACAGTCAGATGCAAAGAATGACCAATGCTTGTGATAACATCTTCACCATGGTTTCTAAAGGACCTCACTGTGTAGTCCAGGATGGCTTCATGTTTTTGATCCTCTTGCCTCTGTCTCAAATGCTAGACTTACAGATGTGCTACAACACCTGGCTCAGTGTGGTTTTATTTTAAAAATCTATGTGCTATGTAAATGTTTATTGTAGTGGTTTGAATAGGTATGACCCACATAGGCTCATGTGTTTGAATGCTTGGCCCACAGAGAGTGGCACTATTAGAGGTGTGGCCTTGTTGGAGGAAGTGTGTCACTGTGGACGTGGGCTTTGAGGTCTTCTATTCTCAAGCTACACTCAGTGTGACACTCAGATTCCTTCCTGTTGCCTGCGGATCAAGATGTAGAACTTATTGAAAATTATTATGGTCCTGACTTAATAATCTTCTTCCCAGGGGCCCAGACGAGAAGCTACGAACAGCAAGAATAATCTGCAGGAAATGACTCTAAGTACCCCGAGTTCTTAGTCCGTCTACTTTATTCCTCTGGGATAAAATTCTATCTACACAGCTTCAGTTCTGTTCTTGTGCCTAGCTCCTTTCTTGCCTGATTTCTCTCTACATTTATCTGCTGTCCCCTCTAAGTTCTATCTTAATTCTCTCATCTTAGCTCTGTCCCATCTTGGTCTTTCTCATTTCATTCTTCCCCATCTGGCTCTTCCTCATCTTCCATCTCATTCTTCTAGTTCTCCATCTAGTTCAACTGTCAAAATCCTCCTAAGTCTCTGAGGTTTACAGTTATATACCCATGTAATAGCCGTGCTCTAGCTAAAGCAAGGTCACCAGGCTTGAATTTTTACAGGGTCATAAAGGCAGACAAGAGTTTTCCTCGGGCAGTGACCACCAGGCTTTCTTTTACAACCCAAAAGGGGAATGGTAAAGGAGGAGGTCAACTAAGAGCTAAAATAGGTTAATATATCAGAAAAAGGGAATTTTTTTTTTTTTTTTTTGGTTTTTTGAGACAGGGTTTCCCTATGTAGCTTTGTACCTTTCCTGGAATTCACTCTGTAGACCAGGCTGGCCTCAAACTCACAGAGATTGGCCTGCCTCTGCCTCCCCAGTGCTGGGATTAAAGGCGTGCACCACCACCGCCTGGCAGAAAAAGGGAATTTGTGTGCTAAAACTACATTCCTAGAGGTGGTTAAATAAATGTTAGGGGTCTTTAATGTTAGTATAAATACCACTAAGGCTCTATAAGAAAGGAGAGTCTGAGTTTAATTTGCCTTAATTCAGGAGATCGTTTGGCCTTGGATGCTTAATAGGTATTTCAGATAAAATACACTGTTAGGAGTTCTTGGAAGCATACATAGCATACAAGAAAATCATTGCAGGAATCGATTAATGTATATACAAAAGCTAAAACATCACCAAGACTTCTTAAGCTGTGGCTTGACCTTCGGAAAAGTCCTTTCCAAGTTGTAGCTTTTGTGATAGCAGCTGAATTCCATTACCTTTTCCTGTGGCGTGCAGCAAGAACTCTCAGCTCCTTCTCCAGCACTGAGTCGGCCTCCATGATGCCATGCTTCTCACCATGACAATAATGAACAAAACCTCAGAAACTATAAGCCAGCCCCAACTAAATATTTTCCTTTGTAGGAGTTGCCGAGGTCATGGTGTCTCTTCACAGCAATAGAAACCCTGACTAAGACATTTATATTTATTTCCTTGTCTAAGAACTGGTAGCAAGGCTAGATTCCCTTCTGTATTTTTGTTTTCAGTTTGGGACATAGCCTGTAATAAATACCATCTTGATTGTATTGTTTCACTTTAAAACAGATAAGCATGCCCAGGACCACAAAAACAAATAAGTAAAATAAAATAAAAACAGGAGAGAACACAAAAACTTTAAAAGACATTTTCACAAAATAGGCATTTCTTATAATTTTTAAATTATTAATAGCAGCCAAAATTCTTAAAGGTCATAAAATAATACAACCCAAAAAGGTAGCCACTACCTAGATGTAGCTGCTAAGTATTTAAAGGTGTGCCTCACCAGATTCAATTGAAAAGTGCCTTAAGTACACGTTGAACTCAGACTTAGTATATGAGATGGGATTAATGATTTTTAATAAGAATCAAATGCATTTATAATTTCCATTAATTTTGTGATGAAATGATAACATTCCAGATATACAGGGTTAAATATATTATTACAATTTACTTCATAATTTTTGAAGAATAGTTTTTCTTACAGTGGTGGGATCAAACTCAGGGTCTGGCACATGGCAGACAAGCACTCTCCCACTGAGCCACACCCCAGCTCTAAAAGCTTTTAATATGCAGCACTGCCAGGTAGAACCCAGGACACCCGCTTACAACTCAATTTCACATATCCCTGCAGGGGACATAATTATAATTAAAATTGTTTCTTCTTTATCTAAAGTTTCAGTTTAACCAGGTATACTTTTCATTTACTGAATCAGGAAATTCTATTCATATGGTTAATTTTAATTGTGACGGTCAATGTTGTCAGCCTTAAGGCATCTAGAATCATCTTAGAGAGAGGCCTCTAGGCATCTCTGTGAGGGAGTTCCTAGACTGGGTTAGCTGAAACGGGAAGACTAACCTTAACAGTGGGCAGCATCAGTTCCATGGCCTGGGGTCCAGGACTAAATGAAAAGGAGCAGGCAAGCTGAGCACCAGTAGTTATCACTCCTGGCTTCCTGGCTGAGGACAGATGACAAGCAGCCTCATCCTCCTGCCACCAAGCCTTCCCAGAGTGACTGACTACCCCAACCAGGAGTCCAAACAAACCTTTCTCCCACCAAGCCTTCCCAGAGTGACTGACACCCCAAGCAGAAGTCCAAACAAACCTTTCTCCCCTAAGATGCTCTCGTCTCTGCAACAAGAAATGTTACTAATACAACAGCTACCAAAACAATTTTAATTATAATGTACACTGCTATGCACACCTGATGTCCCTGCTACTGATGAGGAGGGTGGAACACTTGAGGTCAAAGCTGCTGATCAAGCCAGGGCCATATAGCAAGACCTCTCTCTCTCTCTCTCTCTCTCTCTCTCTCTCTCTCTATATATATATATATATATATATATATATATATATATGTGTGTGTGTGTGTGTGTGTGTGTGTGTGTGTGTATGTGTGTGTGTGTGTAATTTGAAATATTTTTTATATATATATATATATATATATATATATATATAAATAAAATTGAAAATGTACCTGCTAATTTACTAGACAATGTTGCTTTAGAATCACACAGTTGCTGTTTTTATGCACTATCTTTTTTTTTAATTATTAGACTATATTATTTGGACAAAATATTGGTTTTCATGGTAAGGGTTTTTGTTCCTTTGAGATAAGAGTTTCACTATGCAGCCCTGGTTGGCCCGGAAAGGCGGCTCCCACAAAACACCGACAGTTTTTTTTTTTTTTGTCATTGTTACTCTTTTTATTTTATGTTTATGAGTGATTGCCTGAAAGTTTGTCTTGTCTATGTACCAAGTACATGCCTGCTGCCCATGTGAGCTGCCCTAGGCGTCCTGGGAAGAGAGCCCAGGTGGTCTGGAAAAACAATCTGGGCTCTCTCCCCCACCCCAGACAAGGTTTCTCTGTGTAGCCCTGGCTATCCTGGAACTCATTCTGTAGACCAGACTGGCCTCAAACTCAGAGATCTGCCCGCCTCTGCGTCCCAAGTGCTGGAATTAAAGGCGTGTGCCATCACGCTCGGTTGCAACCTAGGCTCTGAAACACTGAGCTATCCCTGTAGCCCCAAAAGATGCCACTCTTTTCAGGAAAAACTGCATGGAAGGTTGCTGTCGATGTGACTCTCAGATGGTCACAACACCTTCTGACCCACAACAAAAAGTTCACCCTTAAATTCTAAGCCTCTCTCCAGTGAATACCCAGGTTGGCCTAGGACAAAGGGCCTTCAGAGTCACCCCTTCCCCAAAGTAACCCTGGGAATCTACCTGGGGCGTGACTTGAAAAGACCCAATCCCGCCCCCTAGAGCGGACCTGCTCGGGGCGTGGTCCACAGACGCCCCGCCCCGAGACCTGTAGGCCTATGTCTGGGCGGAACTAGAAGGGACCACCCCACCCTGACCCCACAGGGACCGGCGAAAGGGGCGTGATCCTATTAGGCCACACCCTCTCCCCGCCCTCCCAGTGCTGAAGCCAGGCTCAGCCCCGCCTTCCGCCCCGCCCAGCCAGTTCTGAGTCCGTGCTCGGCTCCGCCTCCGGCGCACGCGCGGCCCGCGCCCACCGCGCGTCACTCAGTCCCCTGCCCCGCCCCCGCCCCCGCCGCGCCGGGCCTCCGAGCCGGGACGGCGGGGCGGGCCTTGCGGCCCAGGCCCAGGCCCAGAGCCCGCCCCGGCCTCAGGCCCTATGTAAGGTTGGCAGTGGCCGAGTCGGAGGCTGTGGTGGAAACTCACGAGCCTGCTCCTTGCTCACCCGCAGACGCCCGCAGCGCCCAGTCTCCTGCGCCGCGGTGTCCCCAGATCCCCGGCCGGGCGCTGTGGGCAGCTGAGGACAGCATGCGGGACTACGACGAGGTGACCGCCTTCCTGGGCGAGTGGGGACCCTTCCAGCGCCTCATCTTCTTCCTACTCAGCGCCAGCATCATCCCCAATGGCTTCAATGGTATGTCAGTCGTGTTCCTGGCGGGGACCCCGGAGCACCGTTGCCTTGTGCCTGACACCGTGAACCTGAGCAGCGCGTGGCGCAACCACAGTATCCCGTTGGAGACGAAGGACGGGCGACAGGTGCCCCAGAAATGCCGCCGCTACCGACTGGCCGCCATCGCCAACTTCTCTGCGCTGGGGCTGGAGCCTGGACTGGACGTGGACCTGGAGCAGCTGGAGCAGGAAAACTGCCTGGATGGCTGGGAGTACGACAAGGATGTCTTCCTGGCCACTATCGTGACCGAGGTAGGTGGCAGGCCCCTGTCAGTGTCTGGTGACAACCGCGGGCGACGGTTGTAGTCCTTCCTCCACCGCACAGGCTCCCTGGTGATGGGCATCCTCCAGGCAGGACTCCCAGGAACATAAATTTATGAGATGACTTCTAGCCTCAGTATGTCCCTTAAAGTACAAGTGTCAGGCTGGCCATCGTCCTTAGAGCCACATTGAAGATGGAGTCCAGAAGACCCTGCCCCTAGGAGATACTCTGAGATCCTGAGTGATGCGACTTTGTCTAGTGATGTGATCCAGAGGAGCAGAGTTAGGGCATGGTCCAGAGAAGTGCCACCGTCTTAGCATTTATGTTCAGAAAGGAAACACTCTTTGCAGAACTTTTCTAAGTTAAGGAAACACGTGTCCCAAATGCTCTTCCATGTCTCTAGTTACTCTTTCCTCCTTCACCTGTCCTCACCCCAAATGAAGTCTTGTCCTGCCCCACCAGAAATTGTTTTCCATTTACCCTCGATGGATTGTTATTTCTCAAGGACCCCTGGGTCTGAAGATCTATCTATTCAGACTTTATATGGAGTCTTTTCCACAGTATTCTGAGACAAGATCACTGGCAAGGTTTAATTGTGGCACATAACCTTCATGGAGAGAGTGATGGAAACCTAAATCCTCATATTCTTGCTGTTTATTCTTGGTCTGAGCCCTTGCAGTCTCTCAGCTGGAGATGTGATATGCTGTTTAATGGGGCATGTGGAAGTGTTTGGGGGACTTAGGCACCAATTGTAGTTTCCTGGACTCCCAGCAGTACTGAGTATGCAGAAGAATGAAAGAGCCTTATGTGATACCCTTGGGCAACAGGGTCATTGAATGTCAGGGATAGGGACTGACCAGTTAGGCTTCCTGATGGAGGTAGCTTCTCAGTGAACCTAGCCATTAGGTCCAGATCCAAGAGCAAGATATGGTTACTGGAGGATGTATAGAAAGGAACAATAGTAAGAGGCTAAGAGTCCTTGATGGTATTAAGCCTCCTGGAGGCAGATACTGAGCTTCCCTCTTTACAGGGGCTCTCAAGTATGTTGATTCAGGGGGTTGTCATCCTTCAAAGGGTCTGAGAGCATCCCCATAAGAATCACTGCCTGTTTTCTTTGGATGTTTGAAGTTTAATGTCTCCAAAACCTGTGCCAACCTACTACATAAGTAAGTAAGTAGTAAGAATGGAAATCTGAGCTCCATTGGGGATTTTTAACCTAGTGACATCATGCCAGGGCCAGGCATCACTAATGATGCTGGGCGGCAGTGGTGCACGCCTTTAATCCCAGTATTCTGGGGACAGAGGTAGGCACATCTCTGAGTCCAAGGCCAGGCTGGTCTGCATAGTGAGTTCCAGGACATCCAAGGTACACAAAGGAAAAACAAAAACAAACAAAACAAAAACCAGTACTGACTAAGTTAGTTAGTGCTTTTGATCTGTGAGTCCACAGAGAAGAGACTTTCCTTTCCACATCCTGATCTCCAGACTCACAAGTGCTTGGAAGTGAGTGGGAGCTCTGACAGCAGCGGCATTGAGGTTGCCACACCAGTTCCTCCGATCGGTTTGTGGCTGCCCAGAGAAGGGGCAGTTGAACTCTGAAGCAGCTTACTGCCCTCTCTCGAATTTTTACCCTGCCCTTGGGGGACTGGACTTGCTCTAAGCCCTTTGCCCCCACTCACCATCATCTTCTTGCTGCCTAGGGTGGAAGCAGTACTGGTGAGCTCCCCAGAGGACGGCTGAGCAGCAAAAGTCCAGATCCTTTTGACCTACCACTGCTGCCAATGTCAGCGTGTCTTTTTTTTTTTTTTCAATGGATCTGGATGTTATTGAGCTGTCTCAGCAGTTTCATAAGAGCTATATGCCCTTTCGCCTACTTACAGGTCAGCAGTCTTTGCAGGAGGCAAGTTTAATACTTTACTTAACCCCTTTGTTTGGGGATCCTGGAATGCCTGACTTGAAGTTCAAGGCTTGTCCTCTCAGATGAGCAGCCACTGTTGAAAGCTGCTGCATTAACATTCTGATGACTTTTTCCAAGACCTGTTTTCTTTCAACCCAAACCTGGCAGCTGACCAGTGCACCTAGTCAGCCCCCTGCCTGCTAAATGTCTCTAAGCTTGCCCTCTACCCTGAATCCAAGGTAGAGGTCTTTTAAGTACACTGGTATTGAATTTTCTTGTCTTCTTCTTTCTTCTTCTTTTTCCCCTTTCGAGTTAAATTACATAAATCAAGTACTAAACTTTGCAGTAGATTATTAGGTTTCTGTGTCTCCCTGAATCTTGACAGGATGCTGGACGAGGGAGATTTTTTTATTGAAACTTTTTTATTGAAATGGTGAGTGAATAAATTATGAACCTTTCTAGAAGGCTTAAGAACTAACAGATAGACAAAAGAGAAACTTGAGGAGCCACAAGATGAGCTGGAATGTTTTAGGAGAAATGTGATTCTCACCCCACTAACTGCAGCTTGGCTCTGGGTGTGTCTAAAACCAGGAAGTGGAGCTGGCCAAAAGAAAGAGACCCTTTCTATAAGGCCAGAGAGCCTTGTGAGCCCATGTTCCAGGAAAGCTTGGTGAGCTACATGGCTTGTAGGCTGGTCCCTCTTTTTGCTCCTTGTTCATCTCTGGGACGCCTGGAAACTCCTACCCACGGTGCTGTACTTCTGATCCAGGACTACCCCTTCCTCTGAGAACCTGGGGATTTCTTAGGTTGCTGGGCTGCCTGCTCTGTAGCTTCACGGAAACTCAGCCGAGCCTGCAGGCAGAGAATTTTCTGTATAGCTTTCTGGTGCCTGTGAGTTCAGCTTCTGCAGCTGAAGTCTGGCATGGCTCTGCATTGTCCTACACCCTACCTGTCTCTGCTTCCCATAAGTCTCTTGCCAAGACATTGACAGGACTCCAGCTCGCTCCCTGTTGTTCCAGACTAGTTTCTCCATCAGTCTTGCCTCTTGCCTAGATCATCTTGGAAAATGGGAATTCTTCCCACTGTTATCCACAACCCACTGGATGAAAGTTCCTGACACCCTAGATGGTGGGGCTGGCATGAGCCTGAAATATAGAGACCAGAGACACCTGGAGCCAGGACCTCACTGCCTGCCTGTGCTACCCCCTGCCCTACCCTGCCCACCCCAGAGAGTCACAGACCCTCATCATTGCCTTTGTAGCCACATGGCAAACCAAAGTAGCCACCTGCTGGCCCTGACCCCTTGTGCATGCATAGCCACAGTAGACACAGCAGGCAGGATCAGTCAAACTGAGCCCCTCTCTCACTCAGAACCAGCACCCTGGGTCAGAGTTTGGATAGTGACACAAGTCAGGGGTCATAGAAGAAAGACAAGAATTTATTCTAAAGATTGAAGTGTGGCATTCATCTGGACTTTGGGCACATAGGCCCAACACCTTAAAGGAAATGATGATGTGGAAGGGTGGTGGCCCTGTTGTCCATTGACCCACTCACCCATGTATTATTTAGTTCAGGGCACTGTGGGCATGATAGAGGTTCTTACAGCAAATAACTACTTCTCTTTTCCTGAGAGCCCTGAGACAATGATACACTACTAATGTTTTTTCAATTTTATTTTGTGAAATTGAGCCTTGTTAAGTTGCCTAGGCTGACCACAAATGATCTTCCTGCCTTAGATTTCTGATTGTTGGGCCTATGAACTCTCACAGCTAGGATTCACCATTAATTGTAGCAGAAAGCAGAACAAACTGTTTTAGGAATTAATGGCCTTCAGCAGGAAGTGATACCTGCTAGTGTGCTGGAGCACTGATGCAGACACACTAGTACATCTCAGGGAAGACATTTGCCTCTTGGGCACAGATCCTATCACTTTTCTCCTTAAGCTAGCTCATGGGTCTAAGAACATTTAGTCCCAGAAGACAGTATCCTCTCTCTTCTCTTCCTCCCCTCCCCCACCCCACCCCCCCCACCTCCGCTTCTTCCCATAGTTGAAAGGAATGCTCATTACATAGGAGGTCAAGAGATGTGCTTCTTTGGGCTGAGAGGTGACTCTGGGTAAGTGTGCTTGCCACACAAGCGTAAAGACCTGACACTGGATCCCACACTGAAAAAAGAAAGAGGAGGGGAGGGAGGAAGGAAGGAAGGAAGGAAGGAAGGAAGGAAGGAAGGAAGGAAGGAAGGAAGGAGGGAAGGAGGGAAGGAGGGAAGGAGGGAAGGAGGGAAGGAGGGAAGGAAGGAAGGAAGGAGGTGTGGGGCTGAAGAGATGTCTAAATGGTAAAGAGTACTTTGTGCTCATCCAGAGGACCTGAGTTCAGTTTCTAGCATCCATGGGCAATTCACAACCACCTGTTACTCTAGCTCCAGAGGATACAACACCTTCTTCTGGTGTGCACAGGTGAGCATACACATAAACACATAAATTTAAAAAAGTCATACACAAAAATTTTTAAATCTTTTTTAAAAAGAGACATAGAAAACTGGGTGTGGTGGGGCACATCTTTAATATAAGCACTCCAGGGGGCAGAGGCAGATTGATCTCTGAGTTGGAGACCACAGCGAAGAAACCCTGTCTCAAAAGAGAGAGAGGAGGTGGGGGGGGGTAGCTAAGCATGCTATATTATTTAGTGAGAGACCCCCATCTCAAAGGAATAAAGCAGGACACCCAACATACACCTCTAGTCTCCATGTATGTAAGCATACATGCCTATATACACATGCATACATATATACTACATATGCATTAAATAAATAAAATATATAACTCATACTCTTTTAAAAAGCTCAATCGTTTTTTTAAGATTTATTTTTATGTGTATAAGTATTTTGCATGCATATGAAGTGCCACATGCATGGAGTGCCTGTGGAGGCCAAAAGAGGGCATGGGATACTCTAGAAAAAAGCTCATCAGTGATTGAGACACAAAAGAGATAAAGAGTCTATCTAAGTGGACAGTTAGAAAGTTTTGACAACTATGTTAATATACCCTTGAACCCATTACTACTAGAGAGGTACATTTCTGACTAGAAAGAAGTGTGGACCCCTGGTCACAGCTGTTCTAGATTCTCCAAGTTTGGGTCCCCTCTTCCAGCTCTCCATCTGTGAAGCCTGACGCATGGCCAGTGCCGCCGCCCATCTACCTGTCAAGCATTGATGGTCTGGTCTCAGGTGCTTTAGTGATAGCTGAGTAGCCAGATGAGTCCAGGAATACTAGGTTCATGTGTAAGTTCATCAAGCAAGGGTACTTAGCCTTGACACTGTGAGCCCGTCATCCCAACAAGAATTCAGGCCAAGTCCAAATGCCTACTGCATTGGATATGAAGGTTGACAGTTAAATGAATAGGTGGGACTCACCCTGGGCTTTTGAGACCTCTTGTCTTTCCTGACTCTACTCACAGGCTCCCTGTAGCCAGTAGGAAACAAATATTAATGTAAGTCAGGCCCTGAGAGGTATTAGGGACTGTCGTATAGGGGTTGCTGCAGGTGTCTAGGCAGGGAAGCAAACCGTGTGAAGAAATAAGAATGAAAACCCTGAGCAGATTGACATTGTCAACCTGGACCAGACTTCAGGGGGTCTAATAAAAGGTGGTTTATTCCCAATATATTTAAGCCCAGTAAAGTTTGGGGAAAAAAGTTTCCCGGTGTAATACAATCACCAGTGTACAAAGAAGAGTAATTACATTGAAACTCAACTCAGAGTACATGTCATTTCTTCAAAGAAGATGGGTTCTAGAGAGAGGCTATCTATACTAGCTTAAGGGCCTACGGGTCTGGCCTGCTCTCATCATACCGATAGCATTGAGGTCATTTGGGCTATTAGCCATCTCAGGTCCTGGTTGTGGGAGCTTGGGAGAGCCCCTGGCTATCATGGTCATTTAGATTACTAGCCACCTCGAGTCCTGGTTGTAGGAGCTTGATATGGCCTGGCCCAACAGATAACACAGATCACCAGGCTATTAATCACTCCCAATTCTTAGTTTTCTGGATGGAAGAACAGATTTTTTCGTCTTTCTCATTGGAAAGATAATCCTGTGTGCCTAACATTCCTGGTTTCTCTGGAGATCTGTGAGCGCAAGGACCTTCATACTTTGCTCCCAACACTGTCAGTGGTGGGTGTCGGCATAGTTACTTCATTAAGTTAGCCTCTTACCCTTACTAAGGACAAGGTAAGTCCAGCAGGTAGAGTGAAAGCATGAAAGGTGCTGCCATGCCGGCCTGTAGATCAGTTTGACCTGCTTTTTTTTTTTTTGTTTTGTTTTGTTTTTTTGGTTTTTCGAGACAGGGTTTCTCTGTGTAGCTTTGCGCCTTTCCTGGAACTCACTTGGTAGCCCAGGCTGGCCTCGAACTCACAGAGATCCGCCTGGCTCTGCCTCCCGAGTGCTGGGATTAAAGGCGTGCGCCACCACCGCCCGGCTTGACCTGCTTTTACACCGTGTCCAGCCTTGCAATGTGTTTGGGAGACTTACTGACATCCACAGCTCTAGAACTCAGGTCTAGAATCTTTTCCTTTTTTCCCTTTCATCCTCCACATCTTCCTCCCTTTTTGTATAAAAGACATGGTCTGATGTAGCTCAGATTAACCTTAATATTAACATGTATCTGAGGAGACCTTGAACATTGACATTCTAATCCTTCTTCCCAAAAGCTAGGATTATACACATGAACCACCATACATGATTTGTGCCATACTGAGGATTGAAGCCAGGGCTTCATGTATGCTAGGCAAGTACTCTACCAACCAGCTTCATCTCAGCCCTCTGAGTGGATTTCTTGTCTAGCATGACTGTATTAGTCCCCAAACATCACAATGGACACGTGGATAAACAGCTTCCAGCAACTTACCTTTCATTTCATCTTTGTTTTAGCAAAAGTAATACATTTATCATATTTAAGAATGACAGTAGGTCTGGAGAGATGGCTCAGTGGTTAAGAGTACTGGCTGCTCTTCCAGAGGTCCTGAGTTCAATTCCCAGCAACCACATGGTGGCTCACAACCATCAGTAATGAGATCTGGTGCCCTCTTCTGGCCTGCAGGGATACATTCGGGCAGAACACTGTATACATAACAAATAAATAAACCTTTAAAAAAAAAAAAGGAATGACAGTAACCATAATGTAGTCTATGACACACAGCTTCACAGAAGCTTAGAAGCTGCCTGCCATCATTGATTCCTTCAGCTTTGTGACCCCAACCACTCCTAGTTATGGCTTTAACAGTCATGTGTGGATGGTAGCCACTCTAGGAACATTTATCCACGTACCCCGTATCTGGGTACTGGCACCATCAAGGTAGGTGGAGCCTGGAGGAGCAAGAGCATCTAAGTCCTGATGCTCAGCATTCTTGACTCCTGCTGGCCTCTACTTCCTCTTTGACTTGGGGATCAGATATCCACAATTATCCCCTGGTATGGGGATCACCACCTCACTTAGGTCATCCAAAAGTCCATGTTACTCCAAAGTGGAGAGCTAGTCGTGTGCCTGAGGCAGCGATGGAGGTTCTTTATATCCAGCCAGTAGGGTGCCTCCACACCCAGGTGTAGGTGACTGCATGAGCCCAGGACAGCAGAGAGGCCCAGTTGTTTAGTCCTCTGCCAGCAGCCTGGAAGGCATTCTTTGGGAGAGCAGCACAACTCCTGTCTCTGTTGAGTACTGGGGAGGCAGCAGGCTCTATGGAAGGTAGGCAATAGTCTGCTGCCAAGAGAGATAGGTCTAGATTGCCATGAGGATGGCTGCATTTGTGAGGTCTACAGAGGTTCCTAACTGCAAATAGTCTCTGACCAAGCAATATCTTTCTGGGAAACACCAAAGTCCCTGTTTGGACTTTCTTCCAGTCTCCAGCTCCATATTGGGCTGAGGCAGCTACATGTCTTAAGTTCACTCTTTCCCCATGTATTCCTCTCCTCCCTGCACACCTCATTGCCTGGTTGTGGTAACTATAGATGGAATCACATTTTGAGTGCTAGAAACTCAAACAGTGAACCTGTTTCCTACCACAATCTCTATTTTCTAGACAAGGAAATTGAGGCACTGTTCAGTATGACAGGCAGGGCCTCATGTGAGGTTGGAAAACTAGTTAACACTTGAGTAGCAATTTGTCTTACTCAGTGTTCTATTGCTGTGAAGACACCAAAACCATGGCAACTCTAATAAAGGAAAGCATTTAATTGGGGCTGCCTTACAGTTTCAGAGAGTTAGTCCACTGTCATCATGGCAGGGAGCATGGCGGCACACAGGCAGACATGGTGCTGGAGAAGTAGCTGAGAGTTCTACATCCAGGTAGGCAGGCAACAGGAAAAAGACAGCCACTAGGCCTGGCTTGGGCTTTTGAAAACCTCAAAGCCCACCCCCAGTGACACACTTCTTCCAACAAGGCCACACCTCCTAATCCTTTCAAATAGTGTCACTCTCTGGTGACCAAACATTCAAATCTATTAGCCTATGGGGGCCATTCTCATTCAAACTACCACACAGTTAAAACCAAGTTTTCTGACTCCAGTCTGTAGCTCCAAGGCATAACTGGGCTTGGTCCTCTTGGTGTGTGGCGTCGGATATTCCACCTCAGGATGTCACAAGGACTGAGGGGCAGAGCTAAAGGAGCAGGTCTAGACACAACACTCTAGGCTCATTGGCCTCAGTCTTCTGTTGGATGCTTTGCCTCTTAGACTCCCTCAGCTCCAGTGGCCTGAAGTGCATTGAGCAATGGTACCTCGTCTCTTCCACAGCCTTCAGCTCTGTCTGGATTCTTAGTAGTAAGCATAACAGGCCTTGCTGACCAGAGGTCAGTGTCTGGGTAGAGTGCTACTTCTTGCCCCTCTCCCCTCCTCACAATGAAGCAAGACATGGGAGTCTGCACTGTGAGAGACAAGATGGAGAGGGAGAGGCTGCCTGCTTCTCTGCATTGCTTGTGTTAGTGAGCTCATACACTCAGAACATTCAGGGATGCAGGGGATGCCAATGCATTTAACAAGAAGCCTTAACTTGCAGAAAAGGAGTGAGTAATGCATCACTTTCCTCTTCCTACAGTGGGACCTGGTGTGTCAGGATGATTGGAAAGGCCCGTTCACCATCTCCCTGTTTTTCGTGGGTGTACTGATGGGCTCCTTCATTTCGGGACAGCTCTCAGACAGGTAAGATGTCTATCTCCTGCAGTCGCACAGCACCCAAGTACTGATCAAGGAGTATGTAACCTGAGTTGATTTCAACTGATGGTGTTCTCTTAGCCCACAGCCATCCATTTCAGAAGCAGCAGCAGCAGCAGCTATGTCTAGCATAGACTCCGTATCAAATAAAATGGGCAACAACTTCTCACATCATTTCCCAATTCTTTTTTTTTTTTTTTTTTTTTTTTTTTGGTTTTTTTGAGACAGAGTTTCTCTGTGTAGTTTAGGTGCCTGTCCTGGATCTCGCTCTGTAGACCAGGCTGGCCTCGAAACTCACAGAGATCTACCTAGCTCTGCCTCCCTAGTGCTGGGATTTAAAGGCATGCGCCACCACCACTCGGCAATTTCCCAATTCTTGCTGAGCAGAGAAACCATTGCTAGCCAAGCCATGTGTACCCATGGTCCAATAACCAGTTGTTTGCCATGATTCACTTATGCACAAAGGTGGCCCCCTTTCCCTGGGAGAATATAGTACTCTCCAATTCCTGAGAAAGGGAGAGAGAGGTTGACACTATACATGTGTGGATGCACTGTATTGTAGAGCATGGCAGTACTATGGTGGCCACCCTTGTATTTGGAAGGTAGGGTTCTCTCTCTGAGCAAGGTGAGAGAAGATAGAGACCTCACTAGTCAGTTAGTGGTATGAGGAGCAGAACTCTGGTGTCCCTTAGGTAAGTGGCCAGTGGTTATGGCACTTACTGTATGACCAAGAGAGTGAATGTTATTTGTTATAAGCATGATAGTTGCACAATTTTAAAGTTTTTATCTAAGATCTATCAATGGCTCAGCGAATCAAAAAACCCTTGAAATTAAAGTAGTAAATGTGGTGCACACCTCTAATCCCAGTATTCAGATGGCTGAGACCACAGGATTGATAGTTCAAGGCTATCTTGGGCTGCTTAGGTAGACCCTCCCTCAGCAACCAAAGGCAACAAGTCATGAAATTATATGCAAAATTATATGAGAGTTTGTTGTTCTTATTGTTGTTTTCATCAAGGTCAGTAGCTTTGGAGAAGTTCTCAGAAGGATCTATTATTTTATGTTCCTTTATTTGGAGCTTTGGGATCTATCACAGACATCTGAGGTCAGAAGAGAGGCCTTTAGCAGATCCTTGGCCATGGTGGCTCTGATAGGATACTTCTAGACCCAATAGAGCAGTGTTTCTCAGCCTGTCGGTCAAGACTCTTTTGAGGGTCAAATGACCCTTTCACAGGGGTCATATATCAGATATCCAGCATATCAGATATTTAATTATGATTCATAACAGTAACAAAATTACAGTTATGAAGTAGCAACAAAAATAATGTTATGGTTAGGGTCACTACAATGTGAGGAACTGTTGTATTAAAGGGTCACAGCAGTAGGAAGGGTGAGAACCACTGCAATAGAGGGTGCTGCAGCAGCCTTCTGGCTAGCAAGGAGGCTCATAGAGAAGTCCAGGCTGAGTCAAAATGTCATCCTGTCTGGGGAGCAAAGCTACCTTATTCTGTCACATACACTCGGGGTTATAGGACTGCATGTTTAAATCTATGGGTCATCTTACATTATTACTCATTTTTTTTTTCTGTTTTTTTCAAGATAGGATTTCTCTGTGTAGCCCTGGCTATCCTGGAACTTGCTCTGTAGACCAGGCTGGCCTCGAACTCACAGAGATCCGCCTTCCTCTGCCTCCTAAGAGCTGGGATCAAAGGTGTGCGCCACCTCTGCCCATCATAATGTTTTTGTTTGTTTTTTATAATTTTTTATTATTATTTTGTAAATGGGGGAGAGGTGTGTGAGCAACAAAATGTATCTGCAAGTCAATCTATCTGTCTATCTATCTATCTATCTATTGAGGCAAGGTCTTTTTTTCCATAGCTGACCTGGTACTTGCTATGTAAACCAGGCTGACATTAAGCTTGTAGCAGTCCCCTGCCTTCCCTTCCTGATGCTACAATTACGAGGACGTACCACTGCTCTCAGCTAATGAAAACTTATATGTGTGCATATCTCATTAGATTTATTTTTTCTGGAGTCACCTAGTGATAAACAGCAGAAATATTCCAGTCACCAGGGTGCATTAAAGAGGTCAGTAGGCTGTGACCATAGATTGCCGACTCTGGCAGAGCCTGAGGTACCCCCCTGTGGGGAATGATGCTACTCTCTTTTTGTTGCTGTTGTTGTTTTCAAGACAGGGTTTCTCTGTGTAACAGTTCTAGCTGTCTTGGAACTCGATTTGTAAACCAGACTGACCACGAACTCACAGAGATCAACCTGCCTTTGCATCCTGAGTACTGGCATCAAGGTGTGCACCACCACTGCCCAGCTTCTGCTTCGCTTAATCTAGTAACAAGCATCAATCTATTGCTTTCATTGTTTTAGCAAATATATAGTATGTAATGTGTGCAAAACACTGTTCTGTTCTAAGTACAGCATACCTTAAACACCAAATAGATAACCTTATCCTCACAACCCTCTGAAGCAGGAACTGTTATTCCCATTTTATAAATGAGGAAAGTAAACAGTTTAGAAACACAGTTAAGTTCTGTGCCCAGGGTTACAGAGCTGGCAAGTGGCTGGTTGTATTGAAGCCCAGAGATCCTTGACCACTGGTTTATGAACTACCACTAAAGACCTCTGCTCACCTGGAACTTGTCCTTGGCAAGGCAGATAGATGGACTCAACTTACTGAGGGAGTGATTGTTTTCCTTGGCCATGGGAAACAATACCAGAGAAGAACAGAGTGCTGTGGGAGTGTCTGACAGGGGCAGGGGAGGCTTTACTGAGAAGCAAAGCATGAGCTGAAGTTGAAAGATGAGTAGAAATTTGTTGTCAAAAGCGGTAGAGAGATGAAAAGATTCTGGGCAGAAGAAGAGCCATGTGTTATGGTCTAGACAGAGGCTTGGGAATAGAAAAAAGTCCACTGTAGTTGAGGTCTAGAGAATGGGGCGAAGACAAGGGCCATGAGGTAGGCAGAGGCCTGAGCAGATGGACAAACTGGACTTAGCTGAGACCAAAGTGAGGTGTTTGGGTTCAGGGAGAGCAGTGAGGACCCTTGAGAGTTGTTTGTTGTTGTTGTTTTTAACTTGAGTGTGACTGTCAAACAGGCATTTTAAAAAAGAATTTGACAGTCTTGTATTGATGGAAGGGAAACAAGAGAGATCTTAAAGGGACTGGTTAAAGATCTTCAGTGGTCCATGCAAAAGATGATAGGGGCTGAGCATAGGACCAAGGCTGGAGAGATGAGGTAGTGAAGTCAGGAGGACTTGCTGACTGGTCAGATGTGGAGAGTGAGGAGGGAAAGGTCTCTGGCCTTCATAACAAAGTGAGGGAGATTATACCCTTTTCTAGACAGAGAACCACGTTTGCAGAGGAGACACTGAATTCAGTTAGAGGGTATTGAATTTGGGGTGATTATGAGACCCCTAATTGGAGAGACTCAGTGTGGTTTTGGATGTATAGCTACTCTATGATTGTTTCCCGTAATGGCAGAGGAGGGGCAGGACCAGGCTGAGAGGTCCTTCATGTAGAAGTGAGGAATTCAAGGGTGGAATGGCCACTGAATCTCAGAGAAATTGAGCTGATGTCCAAATCAAGGAGGAAGTGCCCCAAGCTGGGTGTAGAAACCACGCCAGTTGTGTCCTAGGGTAACTAGATCTTTATGAGCCATCTTAAGAACCTGTGTACGGTGCATGGAACACCATGATCACCTGAGGAAAAGTGTTTAAGTTCCACACTAAAGGGTTTACTCCCAAAGAAACAATGGAAACAAAATTCATGAGCATACTATGGATTACCTTCCCTACAGAGGGTGATGGAGTGTGTTGAAAGACCTCTTCTGAAAATTTTGAGGCAGGGAGCTAAGGATGTATCCCAGTTGGTGAAGTGTTTGGCTAGCATGCATGAAATCCTAGGTTTGATCTACACACCAAATAAACCAGGTGTGGTGATGCACCCCTGTAATCCCAGTACTTAGAAGATGGAGGCAGGAGGATTAGGAGTTTAAGGTCCTGTTCAGTTACATAGTGACTTAGAGACCAGCCTGGCATACAAGACACCCGTGTGTGTGTGTGTGTGTGTGTGTGTGTGTGTGTGTGCGTGTGTGCGTGCGTGCTGGCTTTTGCACCTGAAATTTCTTTTAAGTTAGCTTACTTAGACTGTAGCCGGAAGTTTTCCTGTGTCTCTGATCCTACCAGCCCGTGGTCAGGGCAAATCTCTCCCACCTGCTGCCTGCAGCTGCTGGTCCCAAGTAAACACACAGAGGCTTATATTACTTACAAATGTATGGCCTATGGGTCAGGCTTCTTGCTAGCTAGCTCCTATAACTTAACTCAACCCACTTCTATTAGTCTGTATGTTGCCATGTAGCCATGGCATTACCAGTCTGTGGGCATCTTGTTGCTCCTTGGGCAGCGAGCTGGCGTCTCCTCTGACTCCACCCTTCTTCGTCTCACCTTCAGTTTGAATGTACCGCCTAACCTTATCCTGCCCTGCCACAGGCCAATGGAGCTTTATTTATCAACCATCAGAGCAACACATATTCACAGCATATAGAAAGGCATCCCACAGCATCAGCCTGAAAATGAAAGCACTGAAGTGCTGTGTTCTGACTGCACTCCTTGCCTGCAGGTCCCAGTACCGCCCTCAAGCCTGTCTGCACAGCCAGAGAAGTGCTAGGGCTTGTGAGATGGGCGGCTCTACTACTTCTGAGTGCCAGGTTTAAAGTGGAATTTTTGTCTCAATTTGTTGTCTTAAAGTATCAACACTGTTTTTCATTTTGTTTTGCTTTTGTTTTTCCAGACAGGGTTTCTCTGTGTAGCCCTAGCTGTCCTGGAACTCACACTATAAACCAGGCTGGCGTCTGCCTCCCAAGTGCTGGGATTAAAGGCATATGCCATCACTGTCCGGCTCAACAGTAACTATATGTGGGACAAAAGTTGGGCTTTCTTCCTGGCATATTACTAAGTCTAAAGTTCAAGTTCAAATAAATTAATCCTAGATTGATATAGCCTTTTATGGGACATTATCAGGATATCTTTTTGGATTATGAGAAACTCAACACTGGGAAGAAGTAGATTAATGTTTCCTGGCTTTGTAAATATATGTTTGCCATTTCATTGACAGCCTTTAAAAGTGAGCCGGGCGGTGGTGGCGCACGCCTTTAATCCCAGCACTCGGGAGGCAGAGCCAGGCGGATCTCTGTGAGTTCGAGGCCAGCCTGGGCTACCAAGTGAGTTCCAGGGAAGGCACAAAGCTACACAGAGAAACCCTGTCTCGAAAAACGCGCATTCTGTCATAGGGATGCACATGGTAGAAGGAGAGAACCAACTCCAGCAAGTTGTCCTCTGACCTCCGCATGTACCTCTGTAGTTCACATGCACCCCACCCCATCCAAAACTGTAAGAAATTAACGATGAAGTTCACATAAGGTTTTCTGGTCTAAGCATGGTTGTGCATGCCTGTAACCCAGGCACTAGAGGCTAAGCAGGAGGGTAGACTTAGAGGCTAGCCCGAGCTATATGGGAAGACAAACAACAAACACAACCCAAAGAACACAAGCAAGTTTTTTTCTTCACACCCTCCAGCTGCCCAAGAGTAGTGGTATGAAAGGGTTCCCTAGCTCTCTGTCATCCTCCTGAGCAGCCTTTGGAAGGAAAGGGGGAGAGTTTGCACTGGTCTGCCTTGTCTCTGTAGCATGCCCCCCTTACAGAACAGTGCAGCCAGACGGGAGTGTCCTTGGCCAGAGTTTCTCAATTTCTTCCTTGATGACATTTTGGGCAATATAATTGTATTGCTCTGGGGCATTTTAGAGTATTTAGCAATATCTCTGGCCTCATCCAATAGATACCAATTACACCCCTCCCTGGATTATGATAACCCAGAGATAAACTAACAACAAAAACTGTTCTACTGAGGAAAAGCAGCAAACCCTCTTTCATAGCCACAAAGCCTGTGCAGTTTTGGTTCAGTCCTTCCTCCAAAAGCTTCTTCTGGGCAGCTAATTCCTGCCACTCAAGCCCTGTGTTCAGCAAAGCACACCTAATCCTAGCCATGGGTATACTCAGAATCTAACTCTACTCCCCACCTAATGCTTTTTCTTCACTAAGCAGGAGGCTCAAGGTGGCAATTTCCATTACCTCAATTCCTGAACTTCCTTCATAGATCCAATGAGAAGTTAGTGAATGGAAAATGTGTCATAGGATTAATGATCTCTCCCTCTAGACCAGTAGTTCTCAACATGTGGATTGTGACCTCTTTGGGGATCAAACTACCATTTCACAGGTGTCGCATATCAGATATCCTGCATATCAGATATGTACATTATGATTCATAACAGTAACAAAATTACCATCATGAAGTAGCAATGAAAATAATGTTATGGTTGGGGGTCACCACAACATGAGGAACTGTGTTAAAAGGTTGCAGCATTGGGAAGGTTGTGAACCACTGCTCTAGAATAAATGCTTCCCCACTGCCAGTAGTGCCCCACTGTCAGGGAGATCTTCCCAGGATACCCAATCCCCACCCTTAGAGTCTGAGTCCCTTTCTGTGTCTCTGAGCACCTGGGGACCATTTCTTTTATGCACTTGTCTCAGTGTGTATTGGTGTGTCTGGTAGCATGTTAATTAAAGTGTGATTGGTAATGTTTCACCAGAAAGTAGCTTCTGGAGGGCAGAGGTGACACTCTTTGAAAGCAGAAATATTCTTGGTGTCTTATATAAGAGAGTAAGCATTCATTGAATGCACATGGCATGAGCCAGCTCAGACCAGTCTCAAGCAGAATCCGCCACTTTCCCCCAGACGGACTTGTTACTTCCTTTTGTGGCACCCACTTTAACAACAACAAGCCAACAAACACTTTGTTTGGCTGGTTGGTTGGTTTCAGGTTTTTGTTTTATTTTGTTTTGGTTTGATTTTTTTGGGTTTTCAAAAGAGGGTTTCTCTGTGTATCCCTAGCTGTCCTGGAACTCGATTTTGTAGACCAGGCTGGCCTCAACTCAAAGAGATTTGCCTGCCTCTGCCTCCCAATTGCCAGGATTGAAGATGTGTGCCACCACCGCTCGGCTACAAATTTATTTTTTTTGTTGTTGTTGTTTTGTTTTTTTGTTTTTGTTTTTGTTTTTCGAGACAGGGTTTCTCTGTGTAGCTTTGCGCCTTTCCTGGGACTCACTTGGTAGTCCAGGCTGGCCTCGAACTCACAGAGATCCACCTGGCTCTGCCTCCCGAGTGCTGGGATTAAAGGCGTGCGCCACCACCGCCCGGCTCAAATTTGTTTTTTAAAGTGAGTAAAGATACAGAAGATGTCATAGAATGAATGTGCAGTTTAATGAGTTATTCCAGGAAAGAAGCTGAAAGGTTTGGGACTTGGAGTTCAAAGGTGGGAGAGGGATTGCGGTGGGTGGTTCTTTTGAAGTAGGAGGTTTATTAACGAAGCTACTGACATCACAGACAGACAGACAGCAGCATGGCAGGAGTTTGGAGAAGATTTCAGGCCCACATGCACGGTGGCTCTCCCTTCTCCACTTTTCATAGCAAGGGCTCCGGAAGGAGATTGAAGTTTCCTTTTTAGCCCAGGTTGGCTGTTGCTGGGAGTGATCAGGGAGCGAGAAGGTCAAGAATGCAGGTGATGGCTAAATGTCTCCCTTGATGGGTCATGACTGGGGGATTCTTTAGGGTGGGGAGGGTAAGAATCTAGAGAAACAAGTTTACTTAGGTTCTGGAAACCCAATTACTTTAGATTCTGTCACTGTCACAGTTCGACCAAACTGGAAGTGCCTGACCACAGCCAGCACAGCAGGCAGTAGAACTTTGTTCCCTCAGAAGCACATCCAGTGTCTGCCCCACCCAAGTTAGCACCCGTGAGTAACCACTTCCAGGTCTGGAGAGACACTCAGCAGTGAGCGCTCACTGCTCTTGCAGAGGCCCTGAGTTCTATTCCCAGTTCCCACATTAGGCGGCTCCCAACTATCTCTAGCTCCAGCTGCAGCTGCAGGGGATCTCATGCCATTTTCTGGTTTCTGGGAGCACCTGTACTCACACATGTACATGTTCCCTACCCCACAAACATATGCATGCATATTTTCAAAACAAAAGTCTTTACAAAAAAAAAAAAAGTTCATTGACTAAGGTAATAAATGAACCACTTCCATGTCAGTGTGATCATAATCACTAGAGGGGCAATCCCAGAGCAACAGACCCTAAACCCCAAAACTGCCCCAAATCAACAAAAATTTAAAATTCTGAATTCTGAGCTGGGGAGATAGCACAGTCAGTAAAGGGCCTGCCCCACAACCATGAAGTTCCGAGTTCAGGCCCCACAGCCTTGTGAACAGTTGGGTGGCTTGGCTTTGTAATCCTAGGGATGGAAGGCCAGGGGCAGAAGGCTCCCTGGAGCTTATTGACCAGCCACCCTAACCCAATAGGTGAGTTCTAGTTGTCAGTGAGAAACCCTGTCTTAAAAAGAGATGGACAGCTTCTGATTAATGACACTGAGATTGACCTCTGGTCTCCACATGCATATACACACATGTGCACATGAGAACACACACACACACACACACACACACACACACACACACACACACACACAAAACAAAGAAAACCTCCAAACTGAGCTTCTTGTTGTAAAGAAGGATATGTAAAGAGAGTAGAAAGCTTACATCCAGGGAAGGGATTGATGCAGTTTTTGATGGTACTCAGGAAAACTCCAACACAGTAGGCAGATGGACACCTAGAACCCTGAGAAAGCATTATTTCAGGTGTATCAGAGGGTGCTTCCCAAAGAAACTAGTGTGTGAGTCTGCATGGTCTGAGGAGAAGCTCCTCCATGTAGACAGTGCAGATGAATGCATTCTCCAGGAAGAACCCTGACCAGAAGAAAACAGAAAGAAGCGCTAATCTAAGCAAAGACAACAGTCTGCACTATAGGTAATGATGCACATCCCCTGCTCCTCTGGCTGCCTTCATGCAGTTGCCATAATCCATCCCTGTAATTTGTATGTTGGATTTTTTTTGTAGTTGTTTTGTTTTCATTTCGTTTGTGCTGGAAATTGAACCCAGGTCCTTATGGGTGCTAAGCATGCGCTCTGCCACTGAGCTCTGCCCATCTCCTCCAGCTATTTTAAATTGTCAGTATTGTTTTCTGTAATTCATTATGCTATATATTTCATATTTGCATCATCTCCAATTCTAGGGATATAGATGATATACAGTCATTTTCACTTTGTGCGTTCCATGAAAATCTGGTTCCATGAAGGTACTTTATCCCAACACTGGTTTTTTTGTTTGTTTGTTTGTTTTTTGTATTTTGTTTTTTGAGACAGGGTTTCTCTGTGTAGCTTTGGAGCCTGTCCTGGAACTCGCTCTTAGACCAGGCTGGTCTCGAACTCATAGAGATCCACCTGCCTCTCCCTCCCGAGTGCTGGGATTAAAGGCGTTCGCCACCACCGCCCGGAGCTCCAACATTGATTTTGTGTGTAACTATTGTGCTGATATGTTGAAACTTCCTCAACAAATGAAGAGATGGACTTTTTGTGCATCTGCATTTGCGAAAGAAAAAAATTTCGTCAGATCTCAGCTCCTTGGGTGACCTATGGAGGGTTTTTGTTTGGGTGTTTTTATTTTGTTTTGCTTTGTTATCTCACCAAGAGTTAGATTGGGGACTGGAGAGACAGTTCAGACATTGAGAGCACTGACTGCTCTTTTAGAGGACATGGTTTTGATTTCCAGCACCTACATAGAGCTCACAACCATCTGTAACTCAGTTCCAGGATACGTGACACCCTCTTCTAGCCTCTGGTACCAGGCATGCACATGGTGCACAGACTTACATGCAAGCAAAAATACATATACATATAAAATAAATCAGTTTTTCCTAAATTATGTTTTTAGAGTTTTTAAATTCTAGATCTTTCAGAGTTTCAGCATTCAAGATTATGAAGTTCAGGATTTTATCTTTCAATTTTATTGCCCAAACTCCTTTTTTTGTGTCATTTCTTTGGCCATGGGTAGTTTTTTCATCAAATATAATTTTCTTTAAATGTGTTCTTACTCTGTAGCCCGGGCTGTCTTAGAACCATAGAGACCCACTTGCCTTTGTCTCTCAAGTGCTATGATTGAAGGCGTCTGCCATCACACCAGGCCCCTAATGTACACCCTTAAATACAAGTTTCACCTTGTCCATTTGCAAAATTGAGTATGTCTTAGGGCTGTAGAGATGAACAAGCAGTTAAGAGCACTGACTGCTTTTCCAAAGGACATGGATCCAAGTCCCAGCACACACATTGCAGCTTATAGTCATCTGTAACTCTAGCCCCAGGAGATCTGATACCCTCTTCTGACCTCTACCTGCACTAGGCGTGCATGTACACCAGGCACCGGGCACATACACATGCACATAAAATAATAAAATGATTTGTTTAATTGAGTTTTTTCTTTTAGTCTACTTTATTGTGTTTTTTCTCTTTGTGCTTTTATTTGCCCTGAGGTTTATCTGTTGAAGAACCATGAGCAGTTCCATTGTAGAATTTCCATGTCTAGTTCTGGATGATCTTATATCCCCTAAGCCTCTTCCTTTATCCTCTGCATTTTTTGCAGACAGGCAGATGCAATGAGAAACTCAGGTCAGGATCAGTCCCTCTGGCAGGGTTATAGGACAGCATCATGAGGTTGGCAGTCACTCACACATGGTGCCCATGTCAGTATATGGGGTGCTGCTAAATGGTGATATGGAATATTTTCTAAACTTTTTTTCTCCGTACTTGCAGCATTTTTATAAACAATTCTCTACCCACCCACACCTATTTCTGGTTATTCATGTCACTGACAAAGGGATGTCAGAATAAATGACCAGTCTTCATTTGCCATGGATTATGTCTTTTCTGTCTTTAAACATTATTATTATAAGTATGTGGATTTAAACAAAACAAATGCCTTTTCATCCCCTGCAGTCATTAGCATCACTGTGGCACTGCCTTTGGAGCAGCCTGAGTGTCCAGGCTACACTTCCTAGAAAGTGTGGAATTCAATGACAGCGTGGAGACTGGGAGAGTGGGACTACCCTGGTGCCAGTCCTTGTGACAGGAGAAAGCACCTCTCAGTGGAGCCAGCTGCTGCTGCCTCTCCCAGCTGCTTCTCTGTGATCCTCTTTCCTCCCCAGGTTTGGACGGAAGAATGTGTTGTTTTTGACCATGGCCATGCAGACTGGCTTCAGCTTCCTGCAGGTCTTCTCTGTGAACTACGAGATGTTTACTGTGCTCTTTATCCTTGTTGGCATGGGTCAGATCTCCAACTACGTGGCAGCATTTGTCCTGGGTATGGACATCAGGTTGGAGTTGAGTACCTGATCCTGTGTTTCACTTTACTGGAGACAAGTTGTGATGTCCCTCAGGGAAAACTGGCTAGAATTCCCTAGTAAATAACCTGAGTCTACCAGCTGGGAGATTGAGCTGGACAATGGTTCTGATGTCCAGCTCTCTTCTGGCCTCTGACTTGTGACCCTTTGACCTTATTAGTACTTACACCATTAACTAAGCAAGGGCTTAGGTAGCTGAGGAACGAAGGAAGCACACCAAGGGTGGATGGGCTGTGGAGGGCAGGCTCCCCTGGAAAGGGAGCTGCTACAGAGCATTGGTGGCTATCAGTGTCTGCCAAGGAGAGTGAATGGCCCAGTTCAGGTTCTGGTCAGAGTTCATTCATCCTTTGAGGCTCTGACTCAAACAAGCCACCTTGTTCCCACTGGAAAGCTTCCAGTCTCCCTGTTTGGAAGAGCCTTGCTTAACTAATCAGATCACTGGGTTCCTTTGGGTTGCATTGTGGAAAGGATTATTATTCTCTTTTCACATTTACTAGAACATTTTTTCCTCGAAGGATAATAGTTAGCATGTGTGACCTTAGTAATGACTTTTCTTTGGTGAATTCTTCCTCATGTAAGGACTTACAGGGGCCTAACACTGTTTAGCATGTGACTGGGGATGATATGATGATGATGTTTTCATGAGAGCACTGTTGCCTAGGGACCTCAGAGGAACACCCCAGGAGCAAATCAAAGCAGACTTAGTTCAGATGCAACCCCTCCCAGGACCTCAGAACACAGCTAATTCTGGCTCCCTCCTTGTCTCTATGTTGAAAATGATACCACAGAAGATTCCTAAGGAAATAGCCCTAATTAATGATTAACTTGCCTCCTCCCTTGTTTTGAACAGGAACAGAAATCCTTTCCAAGTCAATTCGAATTATATTCGCCACCTTAGGAGTATGCATATTTTATGCATTTGGCTTCATGGTTCTGCCTCTGTTTGCATACTTCATCAGAGACTGGCGGATGCTGCTACTGGCACTCACTGTGCCAGGGGTGCTTTGTGGGGCTCTCTGGTGGTGAGTGTGGCCCTGCCTGCCCTTTGGACTGCCTGCCTGTGGGGTGGCTTCTATCTCATGTCCAGTAGAGGGCAGCAATAGCCCCCAAACCCCAATTCTAGGTCCCAGAAAAGGATGGTGAAATTTATTTATAAATCATGTCACAAAGTCTCTCCATACTCAGAAAAGCCTGCTTGTCCTCTGCCCTGTTCTAAGTTGAACTAACAATTTACTGCAGGCAGATAGGGGCCAATCTAACCTTTGGGAAATTCTCAGATCCCAGGCTGGGCTGTAGCTGCTTGATGCTGAGGCCCCAGGCCATGGGTTTGGGGAGGTAGAGAGAGGGAGAGCTCCAAAAGTGAGCTTTCCTGAGTGGCTTTGCAGAGGGATGCAGGCTCCAGCCTCACCTCCAACAGAGGGGCGTTAGGCAGGCAGAACATAGGCCGTTCTAAGGCATGGAACTTGACAGAGGAACCGGCAAGAATCACCCCTTACAATAGACTAGACTAAAGTGAGATCCTCATCCATGGACATTGGCAAGCACCCTGGAAAGTAGTGGGAGAGGAAGAAATAATGCATCATGGCTCCTGATTATCACAGAGGAGAGAGGGCTGCCAGGTCACAGGGGTAAGGAACAGATCCTCTAAGACTCCACAAACCAAGTCTCCAGCCTTGATAACCATGCTGGTTTGTGTAAAGAGACTGACGGGTCTGTTGACTCAATCAGAGGTGGAAAGAGGAAGAAATGACGTTAAGTGATCGCTGCAGAAGTTCCTGTGGATCTCAGGGACAGAGTAGAAAATAGCAGGGTCTGGGTGTGCCTAACGCTCAGCAGAAGCCGGGCATCAGCTGCCCATCTTGTGCTTGTCTCCTTAAAGCCCAGAAGGGCACCACTACTGCAGACAGGCAGGTACCAGCCAGAGTAGGGATCCCCTTGGGATGTACAGGATGCTTCAGGTTTTGCTCGGCAGAACTCATACCTCAGGTAGCTTCTGGGCCATCTGTTTCTGGCTTATGAACACCTGACACTCCACACACCTAGCTCTCTCTGCATCTGAAACCTCATTTCCCTTCTGTAGTTAAGCATGGCCAGCCCCTGGGAGAGCAAGTGAACAGGAGGCCTCACTAGATTACACTTGTACTTCCAGGTTTATTCCTGAGTCTCCCCGATGGCTCGTCTCTCAAGGCCGAATTAAAGAGGCAGAGGTGATCATCCGCAGAGCGGCCAAAATCAATGGGATTGTTGCACCTTCCACAATCTTTGATCCAGATGAGGTAAATACCTTGTGGAAGCTGGTGGGGAGGCTCACACTGGTCATTTTAGGTCAGCAGAATACAGCACAGCTCACAGGAACTCAGCCCTTACTCTACCCAGCCATCCCTAAGGCAAGGTCTGTTAAAATGCAGAAGTTACAGGAATGGAGAGATGATTCAGTCTGTAAAGTGTTTGCCATACAAGCATGAGGACCTCAGTTCAGATCCCGACAACGACCAAAAGGCCAGGCATGGCAGTGTGCCTGTAATCCCAGCACTGGGGAAGCAGGGACAGAAGGATCCCGGGGGCTTAGCAGGGTTAGCCGGTCCAGCCAGCTAACCAGTCAGTGAGAGATCCTGTCTCAAGTAGAAGGTAGGAAAGTGATTAAAGATGACACTAGGTCAACCTCTAGCCTACATACACACGCACTCACATTCCTGTGGTGCGTACACATACACACCCATGCACATGTATACACACAAACCTCAGAGGATGAGGAATGGGGTCCAACTACCTAATTCTCTCCCATGGATTTTTCTCCCCATGCTTCCTTTACTTCTTTCCAAGTATGATTTTAGCCATTTCTTTTTCTTCCTTTTTTTGTTGTTTTTAACCGAGTCACACTATGTAACCCTAGATGGTTTAGAAATGTCTGTATAGACCAGGATGGCCTCAAACTCACAAAGATCTGTCTCTGCCTCCCAAGTTTTGCAATTAAAACCATGCCTGGCTTAGTTCTTACTTGTAACGGTAGAGACCCTTCATGGGAATAGGCTTTTATCAGCTTGAGCATCTTTGGCAGTCACTGTTTCTTAGGCACCAGGGACTGTCACCTGAAGATCCCTGAAGCACTGGTAGATTTGCACTTCCCCGTCCTCTCTTTTCACTCAGTTGTTCCCATCATCCCAGAGCCAGGTTCCTTCTGATGGCCACCTCTTCCCTGTCCTTAGGTACTCTGAGTAATTTCTTGGTTTTGCGTGGTTCCTTGTTCTTGCTTCCTGTTCCTTTCCTGCCTTCTGCAGTAGCAGGCAGTTCTTCTCAGATTCATGAAGTTAGACACTACAGATGTTGGCAGACATGGATCTTGGGTTTGTCTCTGGTTTGAAAAGACAAGGAATTAGCTGAAGGACAGCCACTGCAGCCATGCTGAAGTATGAGCAGCAGGCATGTTTGAGATGCTCCGTGCTCACCAGGAGGACTTGGGGCTTGTGAGAGAGGAAGCAATTGTTATAAGCAGCTGAGAAGCTCTTGGCCACCAACAGCCCTGCTGGCGTCTCCCTAAGTGGTGGCCTGGCAGCAGCAGTCACTCAGCATGCTCTAGAAGGTCTCTGAAGCACAGAAGTCAGGGCTGGAATATGACTGAGGGCATTTGAAGTGAGGTGGCTTTGGTGGCATTTAAGTAAGGGTGAACCCTTAAGCCTCATTGGCATCTCTGAGGAAATCAGGCTGTTTGGGGATTTCTCTGAGTCCCACGTTGACCTTTTGCTGAACTACTGAGTGGGTAAAAACAAGCTTGCAAGCTGGGTTAACTAAGAAAGCAACATTGGTGAGTTTAGACATGTGGTTTAGTGATGGCTTGGGCTCTGTGGAATCTCATAGGAAGTTACTCTGGGTGAAGGGCAGGTCACTTTTCCTGTTTTCAATTTGAATATTTTTCTCCTGGAAGTAGACCAATAACAACACAGTATGAGGACTCAAAACATTCATTCCACTTAAATATCAGTTTAACAAAATTTCACAATCTTTTTTTTTTTTTTTTCTGGCCAAGAGGGCAGGGAGTCAGCCTTACATAGGAAACCTCAAAGGCCTCCCTGAGAGGTGGCAGTGGGGATGGGCAGGGTAATGCAATGAGGTGGCTGTCACCTTGGGCCTCTACAATTGCTGGATTCCTCTCTCTATCCCTCAAGGTCCTTCATTGCCTTTTGTCATTGACTAAGCCTGCGGGGGCCTCGGACAGCTCCCTTGAGTCACTGTACTGCTGTCTTTTCAAGGGAGAACCTTAAAATGCTCCCTAACTCTTGAGAAGTAGATAGTGAAAATGATGAGTTCCAGGTCTCCAACTTTTTCTCCTTCCTATACCATTAACTCTATTCTTCCTGCAGTTACAAGACCTAAATTCCAAGACACCTCAGTCACACCACATTTATGATCTGATCCGAACCCGGAATATCAGGATCCTCACCATCATGTCCATAATCCTGTGGTGCGTAAGTGAGACCCGCCTGAGCCTTACCTACTCTGGGGATTCTTTGCTATAGACATGCCTCAGACCAGAGCTGAAAACCTCTGTCATCACGTGATGCAAGGGTTGTTCTTGTGATGGATGGCAGCCACAAGGACATGACAGTTCTTATGTCATGGAAACCCAGAAAAGGAGAAATGGTCATGGAGGCTGTTAGGATCTAGGGATCCCACAAGGGAATCCCACAGGTCCTTGCTTAGTTGTCCTGTCCCTTGTCCCCTCCCTCAGGAGATTATCTGTGGAAAATAGCCAAGAAGAGACTGACAGCACCTCTACTGTGCTCATGGAGACAGAGGGAGCTCCCCCCTACAGTGGGGCCACATTGTCTATCATTTGCACACACACCCTGTACACCCCCTCCCCCATGCCTGGCTGTTTCTCTTCAAAGTGTCCTCTGTTGATGACCCACACTCTCTGGCTGGGGCAGTTGGGAGTTTGAAGAAGGGTCTCAGTGAAGACACATTATCCTTTAGGTTCCAGAGGCTGCTAAGAGCTTTCTGGAAACATGAAAGTGGGATATGGCCCTTCTGGGGTGTTCATAGACTGTCCTAAAGTCAAGACCATGGCCTGGATGTCTCCTCCGGGTTTCTTCTGACAGGGTATTACCATTATCTGGAAGGAATCTCTGAGTGTCTGTATAGCTTTGCCAGACACTTGGGATATCAGAGGTCCTTGAATCTACTGGATAAGTGGTGATAGGATGGTGAGGAGGGTAGACTTCACCTCAGAGTCCTTACTAATGGACTCAGCCAGCTTTGGAGCAGTAGGCTAGTTTGCTTCCTAGTTTGGGGTAGGGTTTGTCTGTGAGTCACCCATTTCCACGGAATTGTCCAGGATGCCTCAAAGGCAGTGGGACACTCCTGTATCTGCCCAGGACACCTCAAGCATGGAGACTGTACCTCAGACTTCCAGCCTGAGACATATCACCTACCCTGAATCACCCACACTCCAATCATGCTCTGGGGTTTCCTGGGCCTTGGGAGCCTCGTCTCTTCCTTCACCATGCCAGCTGTGTTTTCAACCTGTACGTGAGTCAGAGACAGGCAGGTGCCAGACTGCAGCTCATCAACCGAGAAACCTAGGACCAGAGCCAGGTCCCAGAATGGTGCAGATGAGAGACAGTGAGGCCTCACCACTGGGAGCTCCCTGTTCCAGACACAGGAGGGTTGTTGTCCGCCTTGTCCCGCCTGATTCCATGTTGTCTGCTGAAAGTCCTTCTTCAAATGTTTGAGCTGTATTTTGCTTTAATCCTCCGCTTTGCTCACACCTTAACCAGACCATTACTCATTCTCTAGCTCCTCTTACATTTGCTGTATTTGAAGAAGCACATAGGCCAGGGAATTGACTTTTTGCAAATGCTTCAGAGTAGGATTTTAATGTTGAAATACCGGTTGGGACTTTCCCCTATTGAAGTCATTGTGAATCATGAAGCTCTTTTGATGAGACACTTTTTTTATGGAATGTTCTGAAGGTGTATCTACAAAAGATTTACACTAGTAACTGGGGCTAGGGAAAGTTAACTTTTGAGCTAGGAAGTAAGGCACAAGGTGAAATCTACTACTGCCCTCCCATTCCTGCATCAAGAGCAGTTCAGAACTTCTGGAGATGAATGTTTGTCAAGGTGTGTGGGTCTGGAGAGATGGGTGCCACTTCTCCAGCTCTCTTCTGTACCCTGTTGCAGGCTGACCATATCAGTGGGCTATTTCGGACTTTCTCTTGACACTCCTAACTTGCATGGGAACATCTATATGAACAGCTTCCTCTTGGCGGCGGTTGAAGTCCCAGCCTATGTGTTGGCCTGGCTGCTGCTGCAGCACTTGCCCCGGAGATATTCCATCTCTGGTGCCCTCTTCCTGGGCGGCGGTGTCCTTCTCTTCATGCAGCTGGTGCCCTCAGGTATGGACGCTGTGTATTTGCAGACCTGGGTCTTCTGTGTGCCACTTGCCTGAACCAGGCTGTTACAAAGAGAATATGGTCAGGCCCGTCACATCTGGGCTGCATGTATGCACTGCTGTCTTAAAAATCAAGACATGACATCTCACAACAAAACAAAACAAAACAAACAAAAAAACCAATGTGTTCTTCATGACCTAGACTTTGCGAAGTGTGAAGAAAGCACTGGGCTGCTGGTTAATTAAGCCCTAGAGCCAAGTTAATATGTTCATACCTGTTTTCCTCTCTAAAATTAAGAGGAAGAGTCATCACACTAGGTCTGTTCTATTTATTTATTCAAGCAATACCTGGAGTGGGTCTTGATGGAGTCTCTTTCTAGTAGAGCAGAAACAAGTTAATAAATGCTTATTAATGTTCAGATGTTGTTACCTTCTGTGAGTAGAAAGAAAGGAAATTGGAGCTCATCTAAAGAGCAGCATGGTAGCATCCTAAACAAGAGATATTCAGCAGAATTTAAATGATGTAATAGAACACCATAAGAAAGTCAGGAAGAACATTCCAGGAAGATGAGACCAAAAAAAAAAAGAGGGGGGAAAGCTAGGAGAGGTGGCTCACACCTGTAATCCCAGCACTTGGGAGGTAGATGCAGAAGAATGAGATGTTCAAGCTCATCCTTGGCTGTCTGGGGAGTCTGAGGTCAACCTAGGTTACATGAGACCCTATTTAAAAATAAATAAATAAAAACAATGCTATGACACGTAGTGAGTCCAGTGTGCTTCAGGGTAGCAAAAGAACTAGTAATTCATAAAAAGAAAGAGAAGAAAAGTCTCAGAGGCTGTGCTGGTATAAACTGTGCTGATAAAACTGCCTTGGTGTCCACTAATAGACAGGTGAACCCTTTCTGACAAGCTGTGGAACACATGGCAAGCCTTATTGTCCATTACTTACCAGACTCTTCCATGCCCCTGAGGCTTCTGGAACCTCTGGTGGTTACTTTGAGGCCTGAGGTACTGGACCCTCTGCACAGGAGCAGCCCCTTGTGTAGAGAAGGAACCTGGGAGTGGCTAGTGGCTCCCAGCAGAGCTCAGAGCGACCTGTGGGTCGTAGTTATTATTCTCATTAGGCAGTGAAGTCAATTGGAGGGTCATCCCGAAGGTCAGATGGTTTAGAGACTTTGTTCAGTGACTTTTTTACTCTTATTTTTTGGGAGCAGGGAGACATGTTTCCCACATGTAGAGGTCAGAGGACAACTTGCAGGAAGTGGGAGGAGTCAGTTCTCCCCTTCCACTCTGTGGGTCCTGGGAACCAAACTCAAGTTCTCAGGCTTGACTGAAGGACCCTTACCACTGAGCCACCTCCAAAGCCCTGGACCTTCTTGAGTAGACTGTAAGCATGAAGTGAGCTAGAGCTGAACTCCGCATTCATGTTCAAGTCCTTGGTTAATTCCACTGTGCCCTCAGTGTGAGGTTCTGGGGAAGCAGCTCACCCCTAACACAGGATCACTTCTGGAAGGCAGGCAGATTGGGCGGAGGGACACATTGTCTGGGCTTTTAGGTTGAGGAACACATTTGCCCTCACTGAGACTAGCTGAAGTGCTCAGTCTCCTTTTAGTAATCCCCTTAGAAAGAAATCTAAGCCATGGTGTTTTCCTCTGATAGAAAAGTATAGAAACTGACCAACTCTGTCTACTCCAAATCAGGGAGAAAGTGGGTTCATTTTAGGCTAAAAGGGAAGAGAACTCCTCCAGGGCGGCCTTTACGCTGGTGCTTCTTACCTTTGCTATCTTTCTTTTGTCTCTCCAGGATTGTTTTATTTGTCTACTGCCCTGGTGATGGTGGGCAAGTTTGGAATCACCTCAGCCTATTCCATGGTCTATGTGTACACAGCTGAGCTGTACCCCACTGTGGTCAGAAACATGGGTGTGGGGGTCAGCTCCACAGCATCCCGCCTTGGCAGCATTCTGTCTCCGTACTTTGTCTACCTTGGTAAGTACCATAGTGCACTGCAATGATGGATGGAACAGAAGCCCTGAGTAGCTTTAATGTGAGCTGGACACGCATGCCTGTAGTTAGCAGGATGCATCTGTTACTGGGACCCTGGCTGGAGGAGCTCCTTCTAAGTGTAATATGGAGAAGGCACCCATTCCAATGGAAAATAACTCATAGACCATCTAGATGGGGATGAGAAAGTGTGAGGGGTTCTATTTCAGTCTCCCAGACCCTCCATCACAAACTATGATTTCTTCATCCTAAAAAATTCTTGTGAGTTCGAGGCCAGCCTGGGCTACCAAGTGAGTCCCAGGAAAGGCGCAAAGCTACACAGAGAAACCCTGTCTCGAAAAACCAAAAAAAAAAAAAAAAAAAATCTTTAGGGAGCCAGTGTACTTTATTAGAGGAATTTCTTCTTGGAGTTAGAAACATAAAGAGAAGCCTGTCCATTCAAGAGGTCTACCTGAGGGACTGACAGTTGTCATAACTTAGAACACTTCTTTGGGGGACCCACCCCCATGTTTTTTCCCCGGGGTACTCTTGAAGAGTGAGGGATAAGAGATTTAGATAGAAATATAGAGGGAAGAGAGACAGATAGAAATGCAGGATAGCCTCGGGAGGGCCTGGATCTTTATCCACCGGCCCCTCATGTCTCTTCTAAAGGACTTTTTAAAGAGATGCCAAGGGGTGGAGCAAAGGACCTCCCCCTAGCACAGCCAAGTGCAGACCCTTCCAAACACCTGGTAACCACACACATGGCCAGTCCATCCCCCTCTGCAGCCCTGCTGAGTAAAGCAAGCTCAGATCTCACTAGGAAACCTCTGTGGGCTCCCACACACTTCATTTATTCAGTGTATATGTGGAGGTCAGAGGGCAATTTAGGGGACTCACTTCTTTCTTTGCAACATGTGGATCCTGGGAATCAAACTCAGGCCACCAGGCTTAGCAGCAAGTACTTTTACAAGCTGAGCCATTGCCCTGGCCCCCATTTTACTTTTCAAGACAGGGGCTCAGTAAGTTGTATGAGCTGGGCTTGAACCTGCTCTGTAGCCCAGCAGCCCTTGATCCTTTTCTCCTCTTGCCTCAGCGCCCCCAGTAGGTGGCATACAGGCCTTCATTGCCACTCATGACAGGGTGTTTATGCCCTGTAAAGAGCTGCCTTTTGACACTTTATATAGCAGGACTCCCTCCTGGAAGCTCCTCCTCCTCTGCATGTCCCTAGCTCTGGAGAGGACCTGCCAGTGTCCTGAGAGTAGCAGGTACTCTGAAAGCTTGGTACATGGCTAATGGGCTGCAGCATCTTGTCTGACCTGAATGCAGATCACACTGTGACACTCTGCAGAGGTGGAAAGTTGCTTTGTCCTGGACAAGTACCTCGTGCTCATTGGTAACCCTGTGGCTTGGTGACTGCTCCCCTATACCTCTCCCTTGTCCATTGTGGACACTGCTGGATCTCTGGGCACATCTGTGCCAGGTCTGGGTTCTGAGACCCTCTAGATGCCAGACTTCACTCTAGCAGCCCAGGCTTTGGGAAGCACGGAGACCAACAGGAAGACAAGTCCTGTATAAAGTCTTAAGGAAACATAAGGCCAGAATGAGACCAAGTCTCACTGTAACCTGGATCCTCTGCTCAACCACAGGTGCCTATGACCGCTACCTACCTTACATCCTCATGGGAAGTCTGACTATCCTGACAGCTATCCTCACCTTGTTCTTCCCAGAGAGCTTTGGTGTCCCTCTCCCAGACACCATCGACCAGATGCTAAGGATCAAAGGGTAAGAGACCTTCCTTCTAACACTATGGATGCATTGGGTCTGCTCCTTAACGTAGTGCTCCCTGCCCAGTGTCTCACAATAACTGGACTACTTTAACCATGGTGCTATAAGGGCAATGGCCTGATCCTGTGTGAACAGGTGTCCATGTGCATGCCCATGAAAGCAGCAGCTCTATTTAGTGCAAAGACTACAGGAAACTTCAGAATCTGCCATGTCTTTTTGTTTTTCTTTCACTTTGTTTTTTCTCCAGACCTGGCTTGTTTGTTTTGAGACTGGTAGGTATCTTTATAAGATTTGTAAGTAATGTTTGTTTTGCTTGTTTTAATAGAATAAAACAATGGCAAACCCAAAACCAGACAAGGATGCTAAAAGATGGTGAGGAAGGCCCAACAGTCCTAAAAAGCACAGCCTTATAACACCCTCCAGAAGGTGAAAACGAAACAGACAACCTGCATATCGTCAGAAACGCTGTCAATGACCGAGAGCTTTTCTGTTCTGTTGACCTTGTGTCTAATGTGCTCTGTCCTGGATGGGTGAATCTGTCCTGGAGAGCCAACCACAGACAGCTTGCACATCCCATTCCAGTGGTGGCCTTGGCCCTTCCAAAGAAGTTAATGAGTCTCTTGAGCCAGTGGGACTTGGAAGACTGTGCGAAACACCTGCTGGACTCGCTCTGCTGTCTTAGAAGACTGAGAAGGCTGCCCTTATAGAACTGCAGGTCTGTTCCCCTCCTCTCCCTAACTGACAGACTCACAGGAAAAGGAATAGACGTCTCTCAGGGGCTGTGCTCTTGGCTAGGATGCACAGGGCCCTGAGTTCCACAGGAAGGACCAGATGGAAACAAACAAAACTTCTTCGGAAATAAAGGATTCCATGGGAGTTTGATTTCTCACCTTTTCTAAGTGACAAAAGTCCTTCCTGTGGATGTTTAACTCACAACAGAAGAACACAAGACCTGGGGAACCTAGAGGAAATGAAGGTGTGAGCAGGTACATAACGTCAGCAGTGTGTGGAATGTGACTGCACAGTCCCATGGCCTGGTGTACTGCGTGTGTCTGGTCAGAGTCCTGGGTTTATCCAGGCCGTGAGAAATCCACTGTTGAGGCCAAGGCTTGTCTTCCTCTGCTGTGTAAATCAGAATCCCTGGCTACCCCAGACACTTCCCTGTGTCTTGAAGGGAATGTATGGGTGACAGAGTGCCCTTCCTCTCTCAGCACTGTCGTGGGGGTGGTTTTGCTTGTCACCATCTGCTGTAGTATCTCGAGTAATTCACAGAGACTTGGGAACAGTGTTTCTCAGCCCTGAGTCACCCTGGCTGGTGTTCAGCTGCCACCATGGCAGCCTTAGCCACTATCACTGCTCTGAGTGCCCAAAACAACAACACTCTGCTTGTTCCTTTTACGATGTATAATCATGGGGAAAATTACAAGAAAGAAACGTAAACTGAGTTCACAGTCTCTCAGAGTTGCTGGCTACAGTCATGTAACATCAGCAGGTGTTTTGTGTTCAGTGTGATTGTCTCCTCTTCTGATTATGTTGCCATGCTACTCCTAAAGCACACGCTTCCCCTACTTTAAAAAAGAATGTATTTTGTAGAAACTACTGAAGTGCCTTGGGCAATGAGATGGTTTTAATAAACAATGATTTTTTTTAAAATAATAACAACTGACTAAAATCTTTTTATTTTATTTTATTTTATTTTATTTTCCGGAGCTGAGGACCGAACCCAGTGCCTTGTGCTTGCTAGGCAAGTGCTGTACCACTGAGCTGAATCCCCAATCCTGACTATAAGCTTTATTCCTAGTATTTGATGGATCCTTGCCACACCAGCATGCAATTCTTCTGTAGCTAACTGCAGCAGTGGTTTGGGGTTAAGAATTAGCTAGTACTATATAGTAGGCATCTACCCCATATTGACCATGAAGTATACCAGCCTGGTGCACTTAGCCTGGTCTCCCTGAAAACATCCTGAGCTCGGAACTTCTGTAGAGTCCCGGACTCTACCTGGGAATAAGACGCTGAGGAGCAGGGATGCAGAACAGGGGATGAGGGAGGCCGGGTCCTAGGATGCCTGACTGTGTTGGGCAGCACCAAGGAAAGAGTACTGCAGTAAGCTGGCTCTGCGGAAGCCCAGGAGATGCGTCTCAAAACCATCTGCACCATGAGAAAAGGGGAGCATTTGCCTACCATCACCCATTCTAGAGGACAACACGGGGGTGTCTGTTCCCTACACTCCAGTTCACACAGGCAAGAGTCACACACAGATCCTGTCCCTTGGATGGAAAGCAGGAAGCTATACACTGCGGGCCCAAGTGAGGCCCTGCAGGCTGCACCTCATCAAAGCTGGCCAGAGCCTGCTTGAACCGGTCTTTGGAGCTACTGAGTAAGTGGTAGGGCAGAGAGCAGTGGGTTGGGGCTTTGTATAAGACACACGTGTTGTTGATGAACAGTGTTTCACAGGGTAATCTGTGCTGCAAAGTACGAATGGACCTAAGTCCAAAGCTCAGCTGTTGGTTGGACAACTGAAGGCCATGTCACATGACAGCAGGGGCCTCTGGCTGTAGCTGGAGTTTTTCCAGTCCACCCGGAAAGCCGCTCAGACCCAAGTAAACACACAGAGACTTACATTACTTATAAACTCCATGGCCGAGGCAGGCTTTTTGTTATCTAGTTTTTATATCTCAAATTAATCCATTTCTGTTCATCTATAAGTTGTCACATGACTTGTGGCGTACCGGTACTTTACATCTTACTTCTCATGGTGGCGGTGGCTGGCAGTGTCTCTTCACTCAGCCTTCTACTTCCCAGAATTTTCCTCTCTGCCTATCCTGCCTATACTATACTTCCTGCCTGGCTACTGGCCAATCAGCACTTTATTTATCAAACAATCAGAGCAACACATTCACAGCATACAAAAAGGCATCCCCATCATCTGGCTCAGGAGTAATACAGAACAGCACATCTGGAAGATTCAGTCGGTTTCCCTCCCCTCAAGCCAAGTCCTGAGCTGGGGCCTGATGACCATGCCTTCTCAGGAGCCCCCCAATTATAACTGCAGTTCTCCCCACCATTCTGCTGTGAGAGAAGTTTTGTTCATGGTGTCTGGTTCCAGACATTCATGGCCTCCTGAAGCAAACACTGCACTGCCTGCATGCCTTGAGCTCTCTCTGTGGGCAGGGGGAACAGCCCAAGTCCCTCCTCCTCAAAACCCTCACCCCTGCACAAGCCTGCTGTACTTATATAGCCTGTTTCCTTTGGAGCGATGACTTCAGGAGGACTGTCTTCAGGAGAGGGACACGTGAGCGATGAGGCTCTGAACGCCGGTGCTCATTAGGAGCTGGTATACACATGGACATAATGAGAAAGAAATCTTAAAATCTCTCCACAGTTCAAGGTGAAGGCAAGGGTCCCAATGTGGTTGTACACATCTGCTATCCCAGAATTTAGGATGCTGAGACAGGACCATAAATTCAAAATGATACCTTCTGGCCTCCACAGGTAACAGGCATATATGTGGTGCACATATATACATGCAGACAAATACTCATATACATCAAATTGAATTTTTGTTTGTTTGTTTTTGGGTTTTTGTTTTGTTTTTGTGTTTTGTTTTGTTTTGTTGAGACAGATTTCACTGTGTAACAGTCCTTGGCTGTCTAGAACTCACTTTGTAGACCAGGCTGGCCTAGAACTTACAGAGATCCACCTGCTTCTGCCTCCTAAGTGCTGGGATTAAAGGCATGAGCCATCCAGCTCTTTTTTTTTTTTTTTTTTTTGAGACAGGGTCTCTCTATATAGTAGTAACTATCTGGGAACTCACTATGTAAAGGAGGCTGGTCTTGAACTCACAGATCTGCCTGCCTCTGCCTCCCTCATGCTGAGATTAAAGGTGTGAGCTACCATGTGCAACCCAAAAATAAAATTTAACAACACAACACTTAAAAGATAAATCATTGATCTAAAGTGCTTGGCAATAATAAATTTGTGCTGACAATAACAACACTACTCTGTTTCCTCCTGACCTCTCTCAACATAATGGTTGATTCCAAGGCAATTGGTCCTCCATTACCTGGCAGGTCTCTTCCTTTAGTAATTTATCCCTTAATGAGAAAGCTGTCAGAAAAATGCTTCTGTGTGTCGCTGTGTGTTCTTGAGATTGAAGCCAGGGCCTCGAGCATGATATGCAAGTGCCTTCCCACTTTAGGGTCTATGCCCTAAAAAACAATAGATACATACATACATAATTTGTATTAAATTAAAATATATATTAAATTAATTAATTAAACATATTTTTTAAAATTCTTCATGTAGCCCAAATGTATTCTTTTCAGTCCAAGCTTCCTAGTGAGACATAGAGTCTTGAACATGTGACATCCCAGAGAGCTCGGTGTCCCAGCTCAGGTTGTCAAGGCTCATGCGTGTTCAAGCCTGCTTCTGTAGGAACAGCCTGTGGAGGTCTGAGGAGCTCTGTCTGCACAGGTGATTCTGTCACTCAGTGAAGCTGACAGAACTCAGTGACAGGGCCACCCTGCGCCTCTCCAAGGGCACCTTGCTCAGAGAGGCTGAACTTGGGGTGAGAATGCCTTTGTGAGCAGGTACTTTTCACTCCAAATGACAATGATTCCCATCTTTGGGACTGAAGCAAAGGCAAGACCTTTTACCAGGGAACACTTTAAGAGTGACGTCATTCACTCACGTCATGGTTCAGGTGCAAATTACTCCTATTTTTGCTGTCTTTAAGGGATGGGAGCTTATTTTTTCTCTAGAGGGAAAGAGCTCTAACACTGAACTGTACTCAGAGGATTGGGGTTGGGGGTTATCCGTAAAACAAAGCTTTATAGATGAAACTAGTTCCCCACAAGGAAGACATGGCTGGTAGCTTGGTATTGAGCACAAGAGCACCATTAAAGTAGGGAAGTTGAGACATGGTGGTTTTTTCTTTGCCCATCTATCGTCACTCACATTGTGCAGAACTGAAGGTCTCCAAAATTCTTCCAAGGCTCCAGCTCATTGTCAGGCCGTGATTGTGTCTGTGTGGGTTCTCCCACACAGCAAGGAGATAGAATGAAGTGTGGGGTGTTTACTGGAGAGAGTAGGGAGTGTAAAGGGGAACACAAAGAAGTCTAATTGGGAAAGACTGAGGTCTGGATGCAGGTCTGCTGTAGTGGGAAGTAGGGAAGCAGAAGGAGGAAGGAGGAAGCGCCCCCGGGCAGCAGGGCAGAGGCACAGGCTACACTAACAGGAAGTCTGAGAATTCAGAATTGATGGTGAGGCAAGTTCCACCTGCTACTTGCTCCTGTAGGATTTAGATCTTTTTATTTTTTTGTGTGTCCATGTGTGTATGTGTGTGTGTACATGTGCCAGGTCCTGTCTGTGCAAGTCAGGAGACAGGTGTCCTCTTCCATAATGTGGGTCCTGGGGAATCAAACCCACATCAACAGGCTTGGCAGCAGGGCCCTTACCTGCTGAGCATCTCCCTGGCCCTTGAACAACAACGTTTAGGATGGTTATTCTAGGTTTGACTGATTGCTCTTACTTCCTCGATAAAGTATGTGTACTGAAGGCAAAGACCACATTCATTTTTGTTTGCTATTCAATCTCCAGCACTGGCAGGATGTCTGCATTTTCTCTGGTTGCTACCTAATGTTTAGAGTTTGGTTTTTTTCGTTTTTAATTATTACACTTATTTATTGAGAGGCACACTAAAGCACACATGTGAAGGTCAGAGGATGACATTTGGGAGTCATATTGTCCTCTCCTTCCAACGGATGGGTCCCAGAGATTGAACTGCTGAACCACCCCAATGGCCTCCTACCTACCACTTATTGAATGAAGTATATGAAAGATTTAAACTGGGCATCCTCATTTTGTACAACAGCACTAATCAATGCTAGAATGCTGAAAATCAGGTGAACTTTCATGTCCCCCCAAGGGGACCCAAATATAGACGTACAGAAATCACTAAGATTCCAGGGGCCTTGGCTTCCTAGCACACTAGTTAAGTGTGCTAGCTATAAAAAGCCCCCAGAGGCCTGGGGAGATGCCCCTGACAGCAAGTACTTACTACAGAAGCTTGAGAGCCTGATTTCCATCCCCAGTACCCATGTAAAAGCCAACACTGGGGAGGCAGAGACAGGAGGACCCCTGGGGCTTGCTGGCCAGCCAGCCTAGCTGCATCTACAAGCTACAGGTTCATGGAGAGACACTGTCTCAAAAAATAAGGCCAGAGTGATTGAGGAAGACCGCAGATGATGACCTCAGGCCTCCACACTCAAAGGCACACACGCACATGAAACCGGAATTTGGCTTTCCCTTTGGGAATTCCTTCCTCTCTTCATGGCTGTTCTAGTCCAGTGTCTGTTGCTGTAATAAAACACTCATCAAAGTCAACTGGGGAGGGAAGAGTTTACTTCTTACAGCTTACAGTCCATCACTGAGGGATGTGGTAAGGAACTCAAGGCAGGAACCTGCTGAGTCAGGAACCGACTCAAAGACCATAGAGGAATGCTGCTTACTGGATTGCTACCCATTGCCTTGCTTGGCTTGCTATTTTATACAACCCAGGACCATTTGGCCAAGGCTGTCACCTCCCTCAGTGAGCTGGTCCCTCCCATACCAGTCGTCAATCAAGAAAATCCCTCCCCTCCAAAACATGTCTACATACCAATTTGATGGATACTATTCTTCAATTGAGGGTTCCTCTTCCCAGATGACTCTAGTTTCTCTTTAGTTAAGAAAAACTAAGCAGCATCCTGTCTTAACCCTTCCAAGACGTTGTTTATGCAAAAACACAGCCAGAGCTCCACTCTGCTCCCATGAGTCAAAACTGCCCTACATTGAGGAAGAGGCTTGCTGCAAGGCTTACCTTGGATTTCTAATGTTTTCCATTTTCTTCATGCTGCAGAAAAAAAAAAAAAACACTTCTGAAGGAGAGATGTGAGCTTCTGCTTTCATAACATCATCATCTGGGCAGTCTCACTTCCCCTCCTGCTCCTACAGGAAACACTGAAATCTCTTGCATAGGGCATAGACCAAGGCCTCCGTTCTGCAGGGCAGGTGCAAGGTGTAAAGCAAGCCAAGCCATTGGTGGTGGCACATGCCTTTAATGCCAGCATGTGGGAGGCAGAGGCAGGCGGATCTCAGTGAGTTCAAGGCCAGCCTGGGCTACAGAGTCAGTTCCAGGACAGGCTCCAAAGCTACACAGAGAAACCCTGTCTCAAGAAACCAAAACAAAAAACAAACAAACAAAAACAAAGTAAGTGATTCATGGTTGTATAGTTCATTTGGGTTTTCACTCCAGTTTTTGGACTGTTCTCTCTGGGCTCTGTAACAAAAATTGTTTTATATTTGCGCTCGCTCTCTCTCTCTCTCTCTCTCTCTCTCTCTCTCTCTCTCTCACACACACACACACACACACACACACACACACACACACAGAGAGAGAGAGAGAGAGAGAGAGAGAGAGAGAGAGAGAGAGAGAGAGAGAGAGAGAGAGAGAGAGTACTAACCGTATTTGTCATAACATTTCCCAATAGCAAGTGTTAGAAACACTTGCAGGTGTCCGGTGTCCGGGCCAGTACTGGACAGTGCTTAAAGCATTTGGGCAGACTTTGTGGCAGTTCTGCCTTGGCAAAAATGTATTCCAGTAGGCTAACTACAGCAGCTAATTGTGGGATTTGGTGTTGGAAGTCTTGCCCAAAGACTGCAGTACATCCTCAGTGTTCTGTGTGCAGATGACAAAGTCCAAACTTAAAACTATCCTGTTATCATGGAGACACCCCCAATCTTACCAACCCTTGTCTGTCCACAATGATTTAGCCATTGCTTTCAAGGCACCCACCTAGAGGCTCATGGAAAATAGTCTGTCAAGTATTTTCTTCAGTGGTGGTTGCATTTCCTGCCTAAAACCTGGAAGGAGATGTGGCTGTTATCCTCATCCTCCAGGGGAAGACTCTAAGGCTAGTTAAATACTGTGCCCCAAATCATGGTCAGTTAGAGACAAGATTAGGGCCTGGTCAATAGGTATTGATAGACAGCATTGGACCAAGGAGTCTAAACCTTAAGCCTTCGTTTCCAGTTTTTTGATCACATGAAAGGGCCTCATTTGCCCCTTGTGATTGATAAGGCTAGGACCTAACCCCAGGCAGTGAGGTGGGCATCACTTAGAACAAGGAGTCCAAACCTTAACCTTGCCAGTTTTTCTGATCACATGAAGGATCTCCCTTTTCACCCAAGTGCTTTTGAATGTGTGTGCAAATGTGGAACTTGATGCTCAAGGTCAATATCTTCCTCACTTGGTTCAGCACCTTTTGTGCGTGTGTGATATATACATGTGTGTGGTTGTGCTATGCACGTGTGAGTATATGTGCACACACACACACACACACACACACACACACACAGTGTAGGCCAGAGGTCCCAATTGAGGGTCATTTCCTTCTTTGTGTGTGTGTGTGTGTGTGTGTGTGTGTGTGTGTGTGTGTGTGTGTGTGTGTGTTGGGGCAAGCAAGCTTGTACCACATGAACATGTGGTCAGATGTCACCTTGTGGCAGCTGGTTCTTGTCTTCCACCACATGGGGCCTGGGGATTACACTCAGATCCTAAGGTTTGGTGGCAAGGGCCCTGCCCTGCTGAATCATCTTGCCAGCCCAGCTATCTTCTAGAAACAGGTTCTCTCACTGAACCTGGGACTCCACAGACCCTGGTCACTTGGCTGGCTAGCATACCCCAGTAATTCTCCTGTCTCAGCTTCCCTGATGCTGGGAATACAGGCACATTGCTGGTCCAGCTTTTTGCGGCGTGTGAGAGACTGAGTTCTGGTTCTCAGGTTTGCAGGGCGAGCAAACACTTCACTGACTAAATTATCTTCCCATCCCCTCACTGATTTGCTCCATGTCTTCTTGTGGCGTATGAAGACTCTAATTACTAGTCATTACCTAGGGCAACAAGAAACTTCCTTTAAAATGCTTAGAACTAGGTGGTGGCACACACCTTTAATCCCAGCACTCAGGAGGCAGAGGCAGGTGGATATCTGTGAGTTCCACCCCACACACACACACACACACACACATCAAATAGAACTGTTACACAGTTAACTCTTTACAGCTGTTCTCAACCTGTGGGTTGCAACCCCTTTGGTAAACCTCTATCTCCGAAAGTATTTACATTTTGACTCATAACAATAGCAGAATTACAGTTATGAAGTAGCAACGCAAATAATTTCGTGGTTGGGGTCCCCCACAACATGAGAAACTGTATTAAAGGGTCCCAGCATTAGAAAGGTTTAAGTTGCTACCTCCCCCAGCAAAGTAGGCTCACGCAGTTCCAGTCACCCGAGCCAGGACTGGCTGCCCCAGGCCAGACCAAAGCGCTACCAGTGGTCAAGTCCAGTCCAGGGCAGAGGCACTGAGTGGCGCTCATCCAGGAGCCGTGACCCTGGCTCACGCGTGAGCAAGCGTTCCCAGCACTTGGCAGCAGCGCGCCTAAGAGGTCGCCGCTGCACCGCCGGCCGCGCGCGCGCGCTGTGAACGCGGACTCTGGCGCGCGCACTGCCCTCCAGCCCACAGCGCCCGCCCGTGGGCCGCGTTCGCTCGGGGCGCGCTCCCGCCTCCCCTGGTTTTCGCTTTCGCTTTGCAGCTCCTCTGCAGAGAAACAAAGCGGCCGCGACGACTGGAGATGCGGCCGCATTGCGGGGAGCGGAGCCTGGACCCCGGCCCCCCGCAAGCAAGGTAAGCGCAGCCCCCGCCGCTCGCGGGCTCCTCCTTGCGGAGCAGGCGACAAGCTCCGGGTCCACGCAGGTCACAGGGACGCCTGGCCCGGAGCCAGGAGGGCCCTAAGCGTGGTTGGGGTCCGAGTGACTCAGAACCACTAGGTCAGGCTGGAGGATCCAAGAAGTCTCGGACCAGCCCGCCCGGGATATAGCAGTCCGGGGCCTCGGTGGTGCTTTGACCACCTGAGCCCACGTTTCATTTTTGCAGCACCCCCACATTCTCTCTCTCTCTCCCTCCCTCCCCATCCCCCATTTCTATAAAATCCCATGTGGGAGGATGCATCTGAATGCAGAACCCTGCCCAACCTGAGCTCACAGGAGCTCTCCCTCCCTCCCCGTCCCCCATTTCTATAAAATCCCATGTAGGAGGATGCATCTGAATGCAGTACCCTGCCCAACCTGAGCTCACAGGAGCTCATAACCTACCCTCCACCCTTACCTGTCAGCCTCAGCCACTTCTTAGCTACCAAGGTTTGTGCACCTGTCCTGCCTTCTGAGTGTTACCAGACCCAGAAAACTGGCAGCTCACCTTCCTTGATCATAGGCTTTAGGACAAGGGTAGAACCAAGGCTGCTTCTTCCAGGGTCCTTCCCTATGTGAAGTCTGAGGTTTGTTCTGAAGGGGCCACAAGCCCACGCCAGCAAAGATGGCCAGGGATGGGTGCGCTTAGAGAAGGTAGAGAACCCTCCCCGGACCACAAACCGATCTCCTGCTTCCCAGCAGAAGGATGAAAAATGGGGCTCCCTTGTCTTGCTTTTGGTGAGGTCTACACACTTAGGTAGACTGCAAGCTCTGGAGGCAGCCGCTGCCCTCAGGGCATCCACTATCCCCGGCAAGAAAAGTTGTACAGATGTGCTTCGGTGGAGAACGCCTTCAACCCCAGCACTCTGTAGGCAGAGGCAGAGGAGATCGATGAGTTCCAGGCCAGCCTGGTCTACACAGCAAGTTCCAGGTCTCAGCCAAGGCCACACAGTGAGACTGTTTCACGGTAGAGAGGAAATAGATGGCATAGGTGCACGAGCTAAAAGTAAAGGGACCAGTCTTCAGACACTTGCTTACGTTTGAGTGGCAGCTTTCTGTCTGGCCTGTGGGCGCAAGAAGCCCCTTGTAGCCAGATTTTGTCTCGGTAGAAGTTCATTCCAGCCAGTCTCAGGTCTGACCCAAGGTCCACGGCCGGAAAAAAACTTGATCTGATCTTTAAGAAAGAGGTCTGGATTTGAGAAAGGTGACCAGATGTCCTAATTTTATAATACATGGGTCTCTCCTGTGCGTCATCCTAATGAGCATTGCTTTTAGCACATTCTGTTTCATAAGTCAGAAAAATTAGGTTTTCATCTCCTGTTTTGTGGCTTGCTTTCACAAGCTATTCCTTCTCTCCAGGACTCCTTTCTCTTCCTCTGAGCTGAACTGAAGCAACAACCATGGAAAATAAATAAAAATCCCTACTACTGTTTTCTAAAAAAAAAAAAAATGCTTCAAGCGCGTTGGCTACACCATCTGGACTTGGGCCGCTGAGAAGGTGGGAGGTGGAGGGGCACAGAGGCTTGTCCTAATGCTGTCTGTAAACACTTTTGGTTTTGCTTTTGATTGTGGGTGGAACGTTATCAAATGCTTATTCTGTCTTTGGCAAGGTGATCACGTGATCACCTCTCCCTGCCAGTTTATAATAACATTAAATCAGGCAGTGTTTCCTGTTTTCTATATGAAGACACAGCTGGTATAGGATAGAGATCTGCTTATTGAAAGTTGGTAGAATACTCTTGTAAAGCCTTCTGGGCCCAGAAATACAAGAAAGAGATTTTAAAATCACACAATGACTTGTGCAAGGGAGTTTATTGGAGTGGCTTGCAGCCTGTGGTCTGGCTCGTCAACATTAGCTGTGTGGTGAATGACTAGCCAAGAGTGCAGTGGCCGCTCAGTCCAGGAGTCTCCAATGTCCCAATCTGGTACTGAAATCCCAGAGGATTCCTAGAGGGCTGCCAGTCCTCAGTCTGTGTTGGAATCCTGAAGAAGTAGGTTCAGTGCCTCAGGACCAAAACGGATGAACTATACCGGGAGAGTCAGGGCAAACAGGAAAAAAAGCCAAAGGTTCCTTCTTCCGTGTCCTTTCCTACGGGTTTCCACCAGAAGAAGGTGTGGCCCAGAGTTAGGGTGCGTCTTTCCACCTCAATTAACACAGTCGAGAAAATCCTCACAGGCGTGGCATGCCCAGGTGATTTCAGATGGGAGTCAAGTTGACAACCAAGACTGGCCATCAAGCAATGTGCTTTTCATTGATGAGCCCACTTATGTGACAATTTTATAACTTGTAAAATGTCAGTTATATATTTCGTGTCCTCCTTTTCTGCATAGACTATTTTTTAAATTAGTTCTTTATGAGCATTGAGGGTGGGATGGGGTGCGTGGACCTGTCTTGGCACACGTGGAGATCAGAGAACAGTTTAACAGCTGACTCTCTGCTCCTAGCCTGTGGGTCCCTGGAACTGAACTCATGCGGTTGGCGTAGTGCCCTTCTCTCTGCCCTGCGAAGCCTCTTTTATTGTTTGTTTGTTTTGTTTTGTTTTGGGGTAGTGTTTGGTTTTAGTGTGTTTGGTTGGTTTGGTTGTTTGTCTCTTTCACTTTTTTTAATGTGTATGAGTGCTCTATCTGCATGGGCAGGTTTTTGCCAGAAGAGGGCATCAGATCCCACTGTAGAAGCCACCTATGGTTACTGGGAATTGAACTCAGGACCTCTGGAAGAACAGCCGGTGCTCTTAACTGCTGAGCCATTTCCCCAGGCCCTGTTTTGGTTTTCTGAAACAGGATCTTACTATGTAGCTCTGGCTGTTCTAGAACTCACTATGTAGATCAAGCTGGCCTCAAACTCACAGAAATCTGCCTGTCTGTACCTCCCAAGTGCTGGGATTAAAGATGTGCATCACCATACCTGGCCTCTAAGTCTCTCTGAAAAAAAAAAAAATCTCCTGTTGGTTTCAGTCTTCCTGACGCTTTGTCCTCTGTAGCTTCTATCATACTGATTCAGCTTTTATACTTAATATTCATCTATTTTGTTGGTTATATGCATTCTGTAATAGATTCAAACAGTGCACATGTCTGTGAGACAGGAAAGTCCACTCCTGCCTCCTGTGAGACATTCTCTGTTGGCAAACAAGGTGATGATGTTGGCACTTTTTTGGGGACCCTTTCCTGTCTCTTACAAACATATTTCTACAACTTTCCGAATGATGTAAGGTATGGGCCTCTGTGTATTGCATACACATACACACGTCTCTATTTAAATGGACTCCCCTGATTTCTCCAGTTTTCTAACCATGTTGGAAGCCTTGGTCTCTGAGTAGTGGGATTTAATTCATCTGTATTTATTTTGTTCAGTGTAGATGTAGTCTCCGTTCTGTCATTTTGTCTGCCATGCATTCATTGTGGGTTAGCCCCCTCTCGCCCCCCCCCCCCCGTTTTGTTTTTGAGGCAAGGTCTCACGTAGTCCAGGCTGACCTCGAACTCTATGTAGCCAAGGATGACCTTTAATTCCTGATGCTCTACCTCTACCTCTTCAGAGCTAGGACCTGTCTTCATTCTTTTTCTTTTTAAAAAGGATTTACTTTTACTTATTTGTGTATTTGTATGTCTGTGTATGCTTACGCAGCCATGAGTGCCTTTGGAGGCTGCAGAGATTGTTGGGTCCCCAGAGCTGGAGCTGCAGGTGGTTGTGAACCAGCTGCTGTAGGTGCTGGCATCAGAACTCTGTGTTCTGCCAGAGCGGCAAGGGCTCTTCGCACTGAGCCTTCCCTCCAGTGCCGAATGCTTTTGTTTTTCTTTAATGAAATGGGGCCTTCTTCAGGCTGTCCTATCAACCCTTCTGCCTTAGCCTGTAGGCTCCAGGAGCTGGGGCTACGGGCAAGTACCACCATGCCTGGCTTTCCCGCCTCCTTTCGAATAGAGATTGGGAAGTTCCTAGCTTTACAAGGGCCATCATTCAGTTCTTTACATTATATATACTTATTTCATTTTTAATGGGTATGTGTGTATGCCTGAGTGTATGGACACTACATGTATGCAGGCAGCATGTGGAGGCCAGAGGAGGGCATCAGATCCCCTAGAACTGGAGTTATAGGTGATTGTGAGCTGCCAGGGGGGTGCTGGGACTCAAACCCAAGTCTTCTGCAAGGACAGGAGAACTCTTAACCATTGAGTCATCTCTCCAGTCCCTGTCATTCAGTCTTAAACATAGTTTCCTATAAATGGCAAAAATTAAAACAAATCTATTACTTCTTCTTAAACATGAAACCTTTTAACATGTTTTTAATTTTTATTACATTTGTTTATTTGTGTAGAAGTGTGTATGTGTACATGTATGTGGAGATCAGAGGATAACATGTGAAAGCCGGTTTCTCTCCTTCTACCACGTGGGTCCCAGGAATTGAAATCAAGTCATCAGGCTGGGTGGCAGGTGCTTTCACCCAACTAGTTGTAGTGAGGGCTCCCTGATACCTTCTGAACATGCTTTTACTATTTTTTTTTCCCAACTTGCCCCAGCATTCCTACAGACACTGTCTGCGCAGAAGAATCATCTGGAAGTTTCCTATGTTTTTAAAATTCTTCTTGCTTTGCTTCAAAATCCACAGTTATTTTTTTCTACTTTAGAGATCTTAACCATTGCACTCATCTATACCTTATTCATGCAATTGTGGACTAAAGTGTAATGGAAAGGTTCAAACATGTCTCTTTAAGAGTTTCCCTTGGCTCTCTGAAAACGCATGGTGAAGTGTATCTATCTGCAGAGTAATGCTTCCCAGAGGCTCACATTTCTCCAAAGTATACTCTGGAATCCCTGCTATTCTGATCCTCAGCTGACCTTTCCTGGCACAAAGACGTTCTGGAATATTTGCAAATGCTGAAGTCACTTCCTCATGTTTTGCAGAGTTTACTTTAGCTCAGTTAAACCAAATGCTTTGTTGGTTTATGTAAACTTCCTAGTAACTGAAGGTTCCTCTAAAATAATCTGCCCTAGAAGAGACTGGCTAGAGGAACATGAAATTTGAAATTTGAGCTGCTGAGGACTAGTGATGTAGTTCAGTTGGTAGAGTGCTTACCCAGCATGCACACGGCCCTGGTGTTCATCCCCAACACTGTACAAAACCCAGGGGTTATTGGAGGGGTGCTGGAGAGATGGCTCAGCCATTAAGGCACCTGCTGTGCAATTATGGGGATGGAGCTTAGATCCCAGCACCCACACAAGCCAGGTGCCCCATGCCTTCTTGCATGTAAACTTAGCTTTGAGGGGAGTGGAGACAGAAGGATCACTGGGGCTTTGCTGCCTTCTAGCCTAACTGAGAAAAAAATGCCAGCCCCAGGTTCAGACAGAGACCCTGCCTCAAAGGAATAGACAGAAAGTGATAAAGGGAGACCCTTGATAACCTTTTCTGGCCTCTGTATGCACCCAAGTATGTGTGCATACACACAGAGAGATGGACAAATCTTAATTAAAAAAAAAAAAAAAAGGTGTGGTATGAGGCCAGCCTTTTTTCAAAAACAAAAGGGCTGGAGAGCTGGCTCAGTAGTTAAGAGTCCTGGCTGCTCTTCAATTCCAAGCACCCACATGGTGGCTGAGAGCTGTCTGTACCCCTAGTTCCAGGGATCAATGGCCTCTTGTGGCCTCTATGGACACTGTGTATGTGTGGTATACAGACATACATGTAGGCGAAACACCCATACCCATAGAATTAAAAACAAAACAAGACAAACCTGGGGCTTGAGGGATGACTCAGTGGTTAAGAGCCCTGGCTACTCTTCAGAGGACACAGGTTCAATTCCCAACACCCACAGGGCGGCTCACAACTCTCTGTAACTCCAGTTCCAGGGGTTCCAGAGGTTTCTTTTCTGGCCTGCACCTGCATCAGTCACACACATACATGTGAACAAAACACATACGTTAACGCACACACTGCAAAGTTAACTTTCTCCTGCCCTGACAGTCTGCCAGATATTTTGTCATCTGCAGGCGTCTACGTCTTTTTATGCTTTTAGAATCCAGTTAAGCTCCTGTGACCTGTGTGCGGCAAGAGGGCTGGGGGTGGGGTGGGGGAGGGCGACGATGGCACCGAAAGGAAGCAGTCTTCCCATCTTCTCATCTGCTTAGGGTCCTAGATCTGGCTTTTCATAGATGCTGAGACTGCTCTATGACACAGCTCCTAATATCCTAATCATCCAAGGACCTGAGTGTAGGTCCCACATAGTAGAGAGAAACGCCTCCAAGTTGTCCTCTGTCCTCTGTTCGTGTGCACATGCACATACATGCGCTCGTGAGTGCATGCGTGCATACACACACACACACCAAAGATTTACACAACTCAGTGGCTTAAAACAAGACAAGACATACTTTTATTTGTTAATGGTTCCGGAAGTAGTGAAATGGAGGGTTTGGCAGTACCACATTCCTTCAGGAAGCTCTGGAGAGGAACTGTGGTTATTTATACTCACCTGGATGCACTCCATCTCAAGACCCCCACTTAGTCACATCTGCACTACCCCTTGCCCGTGGGAGGGAACATGTGCACAGCTCAGGGGGTCGGTCAGACATCACGTCTTTGAAGGGGCTGCCTTTCAGCTCACCCCCTAGCATAATCTTGTGAAGACACGCATCCGCGTACGTTACTCCTCTGCCCAGGACCCTGAGAGGTACTGTGGTTCACAGAGCCTAAGACTGCCATGGCTCCCGTGGCAGCAAGTGCCCTGAAAGCCTGGCCACACCTCTTCTTAGCCTCACCCTGCCACCCCACTGCTTCCTGTCTGTGACCCAGCCTGTACACATAGCATGTTTCCTAAGGGCTGCTGCTTTGTACTGCAGGGGTCATCACACACACACACACACACACACACACACACACACACACACACACGCCACCCCTGTCCACCCCAGATGCTCTCACTCCACAGCTTTGCATTTGTTGAGATGATAATTGGGTTAATAGCAAATATTCCCGTGTTAATATTCCATGAGGCAGGGAGCACAATTACTTGATCAATTAAATGTTTCTTATGTAACCAAACTTTCCATAGCAGCTAGGACCGTGTCTAATTCTTGCCCACGGTTGTATCCCTAGCAAGGGTGCCTGGAATGAGGTTGTGAGCAAGAAATGGCATGGTCAGTGAGCTCTTGGAGACAGAGGAGTACCAGAGTAAATATTCGTTTGTTGTCCTCATTTTCTATCTCCTGTACTTTGCTTCTGCCCAGCCATGTTTGATTTTGGGGGTGGTGTGTGTGTGTGTGTGTGTGTGTGTGTGTGTGTGTGTGTGTGTGTGTGTGTACTTGAGCATGTGCGCATGCCCACGAGCACATGCATACACGTGGCATGGTGAATGTGTGAAGGTCAGAGGACAAGCTCGGTTGTTGGTCCTCACCTTCCACCTTGCTGGAGGCAGGGTCTGTATTGTTTGCCTCTGGGCTGTGAACTCCCAGCTGGGTGGCCTGTGAGCTCCTGGGAGTCCCCCGTCTCCACCTCCCACTTCCCCATAGGAGTGATTGGATGATAGGTGCGTGCACTACTGCACCTGGCTTTACGTGAGTTCTAGGACTCCAGCTCAGGTCTTGACACCTGCTCATGTGCGAGCATTCTGCAGCTCCAGCTCAGCATTTATCATCTTTCCCAGGTCACCTCCAGCAGTGGTAGCCCTGAGAGGAGGAATTTGTCTGTCTGCAGCTCCCTCCCCCAAACACCAGGGCAGTGCTGTATAGTGCTGTATCCATGAAGGTTTGGGAATGACCTCCAGGATGCTCAGCATCCTCAGGTTTTCATTTTTCACCCATCTCTTTGAAATCAGATGATGCCCACTAATTCACCTTAATCACCCAGCCTAATTCTGCCATCAGGCTGATTGGCAAGGACCTTTTAAAAAACATTCACCAGTTGCTATGTGGGTTCGAGAAATGAATAAAAGCCAAGTATATAGACTGGAGCCCTGTGTGAGAGTTAGCTGCTGTTGTTAAGAAATGTTTGGGGAGGGGGGAGCTGGGCATAGTGGCTCATGTGTTGATCCCAGCTCTTGGGAGGCAGAGGCAGGTGGATCTTTGTGAGTCGGAGGCCGGTTTGGTCTCCACAGTGAGTTCTGTGGATAGCCAGAGCTATGTAGAGAGACGCTGTCTCAAAAAGAAAAAAAGAGAAGGAAAAAAATATTTGGATGAGACTAGCACTTGTCCTCCAGCTCCAAGACCCTCACAGTAGAAGAAAAGGACAGATTCCTGACAGTTGTCCTCTGACCTCCACACACATGCCATGGTACATGCATGCGCTCGCGCTCTCTCGCTCTCTCTCTCAAATAAATCAATGAATAAAGAAATGTAATCTTTTTTTTAATGTATACATCTGCCAGGTGTGGTGGGACATGCCTCCAGTCCCAGCACTTAGGCGGAGGCAGGCAGATCACAGGTTCCAGGCCAGCTTTGACTTCATATCAAGGTCTCAAAAATAAAGTTTAAACAGCCATGGGGTGCAGCGGCCCATGCCTTTAATCCCAGGAGGCAGAGGCAGGAAGTAGAGTCCAACCTGGTCTACAAAGCCAATTGCAGGCCAACCAGGGCTATACACCTCTGTCTCCAAACAAACAAACGAATGAATGAATATAAAATAAAAAGGGCAGAGAGGGGGGGGAGGGAAAGGACTTGCATTGGGAGTGGGTGGCTTCAGCTGGGTGCTCTGGGTCCTCTGGGTCCTCACTGAGGTGTTTTTCTGTCTGGCCCGCAGGTGGCAGCATACCCTGGGCCTCCTGGTGATGTCGGGAGACTGGACAGCTAAGAAAGAAGAAAATGGCCTCCCTCCTCCCGGAGACTTGCCATGAGTGAGTGTGAGCTTGAGCAGGCTCTTGTATTAGAATTTAGGCATTGATGCGAACCACATGTGTTCAGTGTCGAGGTTGCTGGGTGATATTTACACTTTGTTTACAAAAGAAAAAAATAAACCCTAACTGTGAAACCAGCTGTCCTTACAATGTTGCAGAGGGCATGAGGGGCCAAGGGGTGTCCTCAGCACCTTTGCCAGCAGGAAAGGGAAGTGTACCCCAGTAGCTCGGCAAGTGTGTGTTATGTTGTGAGTGTTAGGTGCAGGGCTTTTTAGTCCTTGCTCCTGTTCTGCAGTGGTTCCAGGTCCACTGGGCACCTATCCTGGCCCATCAGATTCCAAGCTCTGTCAGCCCCCGGGCCAGACTTCTCCCTCTGATCACCCCATCCACCACCTATTAGCTTAATAGCTCTGCCTTACTCATGCCAAGACCTTATTTGCGCTGCAGTCTTTTGAGGGGCTGGAGAGATGGCTCAGGGGTTGAGAGCACTTCCTCTTGTTTTAGAGGAATGCTCTTCCCAGCGCCCCTGACTCACAACCCATACCTGTAACTCCAGCTCCAGAGACTCCGATGTGAGTCTCTGTCCTCTCCCGGCACCCACACACAGATATGTGCACACGCACGTGAATCATTAAAGAAAAATTAGAGGCGTTGAGTGGGGGTGGTTTGTGGTCTGGTCTTGATCCCGTTTTGTTAGTATTTCTATTGGAGAAAAATTCTAAATCTTGTATTGGTGTTAAGAACGCCTTCTGCCTCTTACCACCCCACCCCTTCCTCCCACTGGGGCCCTCCCTGAATTTCACCGGCCCCTCAGCTGCAGCCCCTGTAGGTCCCCACCTGAGAAAATCCTGTGACATCTACAGGAACCTCGATGGTCCTTGTCCTCCCCCCCCCCCCCCCCCCCCCACCGTGTGTCGGCTCTGCTCCACGCTGTCTTTGGGGTTTATTGTGTGCAATTTCAGACCCTCAGCTGGAAGGACAGATCCTAATTTTACCAAACACCATGCTTGAGTGAGAGTTTCTTATGGCTGGAAGAAGGAGGTATTTTGAAAATCAAGTTTGCCTTTGTTTTTGCCTAAAATTACTAGTTTTTAAAATGTTTGAATTTGAGCCTGGGCATACTAGCTCACATCTGTAGTTTCAGCACAGACCGATCTCCGTGAGTTTGAGGAGACTGTCTCCAAAACAATGTTTTAATTGATGTATTTTGTTTAATAATCTAGATCCGCCTGCCTCTGCCTCCCCAGTGCTGGGGTTAAGGGTGTGCACCAGCACCCTTGGTTCCTTTCTCTCATCTCTCTCAAATGGTTTTCGTTTGTTTGTTTGGTGTTTTATTTTGTTTATCCTTGTGGCAATGGGTTTATTCGAGTACCGTCAAAAACCTGGTGAAAGAGCAGTACTGTGAAGGCGATGGATAGGGAGATGGCTCAGCAGGTAAAGGTGCTTGCCGCCAAGCCTGAGGACCTGAGTTCAATTCCCCAGAACCCACATGGCAGAAAGAGAGAACCAATTCTCGTAAGTTGTCCTCTGACTTCCTTTATGCATCATAGTGCTTGCAAGTACACACAGACGGGTACGCAAAATCAAATAGAACTTAAAATATGTTTTTAAAGAGCTTATATTAGGGCTGGAGATGCGGCTCGGGGTGGAGCATTTGCCTGTCATGTGCAAGGCCCTGGGTCTCATCCCCAGCACCACAAAAATGATTGATTAATAATGATAATATTGAGTGTCTGCTCCACCTCAAGCTCTTGAAAGGCTACAGAGCTGACATCTCATTGGCACCTCTGGAGAAATAGGTGATGCCATTCTTTAGTTAGAAATACAGAAGCCAGGCCTAGGGGTGTTGCTCAGGGGTAGAGAGCACTTATCCTCCATGCCTGGGTTCCATCTCTAGCACCTCAAAAGAAAAAGAAAACAATAACTACAAATACAAAACCCAGAGAACTGTGACTTACAAAGCAAGGCAGGGTGCCCTAGGAAGGCCCTGGTCTTCTTGCCTGTTGTCAGAAGCTGAGCTTGGCCTTCAGTGGTGGAAGATGAACCACATTTGTCCTTATGTTGACCTGAAAAACAAAATGAAATCAGTGAGAAAAAAAAATTATAATCATATAGGGTGGTAGAGAAACACTGTCTCAAAACAAAAACAAAAACAAAAGGAAAAGAAAAGAAAAACAGAAAAACAAAAGTATAATCTTCAGGGGCTGGAGAGATGTCTCAGCGGTTAAGAGCACTGGCTTCACTTCCAGAGGACCTGGGTTCAATTCCCAGTACCCACATGGCAGCTCATAACTGTCTGTAACTCCAGTGGATCTGACTCCCTCACACAGACATGCAGGTCAAATGCCAATGCATATAAAAATAAAAATAAATTTAATTTAAAAAATTGTAATTTTCAAACAATACCTAGTTCTAAACTTCCTATCCATTTATACAATTCTCTGTCCTAGTTGTTCTAACCCAAATTATTGGAAAACATTGGCCAAATTTGCCTGACAAGCATGATTCAGACTTTGCTGGTCAAGGCCTGGAGTTGTGGTACAAATGGCAGTATGCTTGCCTGGGATGTTCAAATCCCCATGTTCCATCCCCAGCACCACAAAGGAAACACACAGATAAATACATTACAGTTGAAGGGCAGATGGTGTAGCTAGGTGGTAAACTGTGTCTGTTTAAGAGCCTGAGTTACACACACACACACACACACACACACACACACACACACACACACACCAACAGAACTCTCTTTAACTGGTTTATGCATTGTTGTTTAACTGTAACTCATTTGAAGGACTTACAATCCCACAAACTGGAAAAGTTTTTTAAACCCTGAAAAGCCCTCCTCTGTACCCAGGTTAGCCACACATTTGAGGGACACACACCAATGAGCACTGAACTTCCGGGGCATGACTGTCACAGCTTCATTCTAGAAACTGAGGCAGAGGAGAACCAATCTCTTGCCTCGAATCCGCTGTGATCCCTGTCAGTGACTTCAGGAGCAGTCGTTCATCTTTGAAGGGCTTGTGGATATGTGAATGGGTGTCAGTTAGGTTGATTATGCTCCAGTCATTGAAAGCTAAGCGTCTCATACAAGTCTTCCCAAACATAACCCAGCTAACTGCTCTGAACCAGTGGCCTCCGGGACATGCTGTGGGCATTTCATGCTGGGAGACAGGGAAAATAGACATCTCAACCATGAGCTCATGATTTGGGGAATGCTTTTTTTCTCCTCATTTTTTTTTTAAAAACAAAAACAGAAAACAACACACACACACAAATGTAATAAAATAAATAAAAACATAAGCAAGAAATAAAAGTGTGGGTCTTGAGGTTGTCCTGGATAGAATGGGCAGTTGTTCTGAGTGGGGACTCATCCAGGAACTTTTAGGAGTTAAAAGGGGCAATTAGGAGAAGCTAGGGACACATCTTCCCCGTGTCTGCTGAGTAGCCACGAGACACTGTTCCCTGAACCACGCTGCTGCCTGCTGCGTGGGTGACTGGGATTCTCCCCGCCACCTCCATGGGCCTGTGTTCAGCTTCTCACCCCCGGCCTTAGAAAGCCCTGGGGCTGCTGCTTTTGAGTAAAACGCAGGTGTGAACAGTGTGGTGAGGGACCCAGCAGCCCAGGGACTCTGACAGACAGTCATGCAGCATTTCCGGCTGGGTTGTTTTGAAGTCCTCAGTTACCAGTTTTCAGTTGAACTGTTTTCCTTCCTGCAGCCCTTAAGTGAGACTGCTTGTGATTTCTCCGCGCTCTGTTTTTAGGGAGCTCCTCCATTGGTCTGGTCTGGGTTGGAAATAGAAATGATTTTTTTTTTTTTTTGCCCCCACACAGACCAAACGTGCAAAAAGGGGTGTGGCTTGAGTTTGTCTCCAATGTAATTTCTAGGTGTTTCTTTTTCTTTGCTTGGAAAATAGAGGGAGTATTGGGGTCACTCTTAAACAAATTCTAACTTGTAACTTCAAGTGAGTCAGTATTTTTATTTTTAAAATTTTTTGTTACGCATTTATTTGTGTGTGGGGACGGTGGAGGTCAGAGGACAGTTTACAGAAGTCCATTCTCCCCTTCCATCTTGTGGGATGGATTGGACTCCTGTTTGACAGCAAGCACGTTTGCCCTCTGAACCCGCTCACCAGTCCAGTTTGGTTTTTTGTTTGTTTGGTTTTTGTTTTTTTGCAGTGCTGGGAACTAAGCCCAGAACCTCATGGGTGTTAAGAAATGCTCTGCACCAAGCTGTAGCCAGACCCATACATGGTATTTTAGATACCTAAGAGGAAGGACAGTTACCCTCGAGGATCTTATATTGCTCCTGAAGCTGGAGTTCTAGCGTGGTTGGTAGACCGCTTACCTAGCATGCACCAGGCCCTGGGTTCCATCCCTAACTGCATAAAAGTCAGTGTGGTGGTGCTCACTGTGTGCAGCGCTGGGGAGGTAGAGGCAGGAGGATCAGGACTTCAGGACATCTGCAGCTACATCCTGAGTTTGGGGCCAGCCTGAGATAGATGAGACCCTGTCTTCAAGAAATAATAATAGCCGGGCGGTGGTGGCGCACGCCTTTAATCCCAGCACTCGGGAGGCAGAGCCAGGCGGATCTCTGTGAGTTCGAGGCCAGCCTGGTCTACAGAGCGAGATCCAGGAAAGGCACAAAGCTACACAGAGAAACCCTGTCTCGAAAAACCAAAAAAAAAAAAAAAAGAAAAGAAAAAAGAAATAATAAAAACTAAAAACAACAACAAAGTTTGTTCCTGCCTCTTAGTAACACAGAACCCCCCAAGCCCCTCCCCCTGCACACAATAAAAATACCCTAAAAAACCTTAGGCAGAGAAGGCTTTGTGAGACCTACCCCAGGGGCTCTAGTAAATTCCAGCTGGAGGATAGGTGTCTGTCTTAGCCCCTCAGGTGTGAGGAGGGCATGGATATCTACAGCTATCTCACTAGATAGGTTGGTTGGGCAGGTTTTGGTGGGATTGTGAATTTGAATTTGATGCCAAAAAGGAAAAGAAAAAAAAAATAAGAAACTTTAGAACAGGGACCACTTCGAGATTCAAGTGGGAACTTTTATTTCCATTTTACACCTAGAAAAAGCAATGCTTCCTTTTCAAGCAGCTTCCCAGGGTCCCGTGGCCAGCTGGATTTAGATCGGGCACACTCCAGAGTCACAGAAGCTGTCTTCTGGTATCTGCAGCTATGGGTTGACTTTGCGTGCGACTAGGTCCCCATCCTGTCATGACCCAGTGTGATCTTTAGTCTTCTACATGGCTACATTTGCCTGTGACCCTCACTCCCCATGCTGAACTGTCACAGGGTGAAGGGGGACTTGAGGTAAGTCACTTCTCAGCCTGTTGTTGGCACTGGGAGACCTGGGGCAGGAACCAAGCCAGGTCTCCACACTCTGAATAGAGAATGTGACAGAGCTGCAGAGAGCAAGCAACCAGGAAGCTGTGGAGCTTCGGGCCCAGGTAGGGCTTTCCTATAGTAGGAGCTGCCGAGCCACTGGAGAAGTTGACGATGAGGGCCCAGCACAGCGGCATGAAATGATGCCTGTCCACTCCCTGCCAACGCTGACTTGCATCCAAGTGTTCTGTGTATTCCTTTGTTATTCCTTGGGTCTTCAGCAACCAGCTACGCGCCTAAAAATGTAGCAGGTTGAGCTGTGGACACAGACTCACAGTAGGGAACGAAGGACAACATGCCTCCTTCCCTGGAGAAGCCATGAACCCGGTGTGGTACAGACCTTTGCGGGGAGCAGGGCGGACCATACTGCCCAGTTCTGTCGTGAAATGAAATCTGTCTTTATGGTTACGAAGGATGTATTTGAAGGGCTGGGGAAGGTAGCTTGCCTGACATGCATGAAGTTTTGGGTTCTGTCTCCAGCATTGCATAGATCAGGTACGGTGGTGAACGCCTGTAATCCCACAACGGCACCAGGAGAACCAGAAATTCAAGGTCATCCTCCATGACAGATGGAGTTCCAGGCCTGCCTAGGCTACAGAAGATGCTGTCTAAAAGAAAAAGAAAAAAAACCTAAACAAACAAAATGGAATGAAGGAAAGAAGAAAAAAATTGTATGTGTTCTATTAGGGTGTTTGAGTTTTGGTTGGCGAGAATCCACTTTGACCAGAGAAGGGACTTTCATCCTCATTCTCCCCTCCCCCAAGATCCTGAAATCCTAAGCCCGTCACCCCTTTCTCGGCCTTTCCAGTATAAAGTGTGGTTAATCATATTATTCCCATCTGAAGGAGGAAAAGAAAAATCACTTATTGGAGAGCATTTCCATTCTAGAGACTTCTGATTCTGTTAGAAAAAGAAAAAAAACCTTCCAGAAGATTGGCATGTGGGTGGGTGGGTGGGAGGTTCATGTGTGTGGAGGTCTGGTGTCTTCCTCGGTTGCTCTCTGTCTTGTTTTCTGAGGCAGGGTCCCTCACTGAACCTGAAGCGCACTCACGCACTCACTCAGCTAGGCTGACTGGCCAGCAAGCTCCAGGGATCCCCCTGTCTCCATCTGCCCAGCACTGGGATTACAGACATGCCAGTGTGCCCAGCTTCCCCCCACCCCACCCCGGGTGCTGGGGGATCAGAACTCAGGTCCTTACGCTCACATGACAAGCGCTCTGCCACTTTCCTCAGCCCCAGCTTGGAAACTTCTTAAGAGGATTGAGAACATTCCCTTAGCTGTATCCGGGGGCTGTGATTGGTCCTCATTTCATGCAGCCCCCAACCCCTTTCTGTTGTTTTCAAAACACTGGTCCTCAGTCGGCATGTCTGGGATCGGGGCATGGAAAGACAGAGGTGATGCTGAGAGCGGCCAGATCACCCTGGCTGTGACCCTGAACTGTCTGTCCTCTGAGACACCTGTCCTCATGGTTTCTTCATCTGCATATAGGACTGAAGTAGCTTCCGGTAAATAGCGCGCAGCAGGGCTGGACAGGACTTCACAGCCAGCATGGCGTGCGGTTTAGGGTAAAGCCTCATGGACTGCCAGCTAGGATGCTGGTGACTGCCAGCTAGGATACAGGAAGGAGACCCCGGGGCTCAAGCGACTCAGCCAGGGCCTTGTGGAATCTGAGGCCAAGCCAAGGCTGGTTCATCTGGCCAGTGCTCTCTCACTCCAGAGTTCCTTCTGGCTAATAGGGAAAATGGTGATATAAAGAGATCTGTCTGTACTAGCCCATGAGCTGCCATATCCAGCTTTTGCAGGGGACTGATGGACAGATTACCTTAACACATGTGAGCCTCAATTCCAGGCGTGCAGAGCCACTCTGGGCCAGGCGAAGGGGAACAAAGGTCAGGGTGTGCTGCCTTCTTTGTTCTGTGAGTAGCAGTGGAGGGGGTGAGGCGTGTTCCTGGTATATCCTATCCCTTGCCTGCTGTAGCCAAGTCCTGCCAACCTCCTCAGGGCACCACAGAACCCTCCTGTGGCCTGGAAGAGGACCAGCTGGATGGACAGGCCCTGTTACCTGTGCTCAGGTGTGGGTGGAGACATGGGCCCCCTAAACAATTGCCCCCAAAGAACTTTTGCTCTATGGAACAGGGGTATCAGATACTCTCTCCAGCCATCCTGGTCACCTGGTTGCCTTATGACCCTCTCAGTGGTCTTAGCCACAGAATGGTGGTGGCTTTTGCTGCTGATAGAATAGATGTCAGGACTTCCCAGGAGGGTTTGCCCAGGAAACAGCTGCACTGTGTATTTTGTGCCAGACAGTGTCCCACAGCAGGAAAGTCCACAGCAGTAAAGCCTGTGCTTGAGGCTGGGGTCTGCCCCTAAGTGCCTGTGGGTATGCTTGGGAAATTATTCAGCCTTTCAACTCTCAGTTTCTGTATCTGTAAAGTGGGAGCAAAAATACCCACATGCTGCTTTGTGGTATGGTTTGAACAAAATAGACTGGCACAAACGAGAGCACACACACTGGTATGTGGGAGCTCTTTTTTCTTAAACTCTAGCAGTCAGTCAGTAGAAACAGCTTGTAGGTGTGACCAAGGGCAGCCTCAGGCTGCACTTCTGACATAACTCAGCTTCTAAACGGAAAGAACCAAAGATCTCACATCAGACACCTCTTTGCCACACTGTGGGTTTTTAAATTTTTATAAGATTTGTGTGTGTGTGTGTGTGTGTGTGTGTGTGTGTTCTTTGCCCGTGTGTGCCACTGCATGTGCAAATCAGAGGACAGCTTTGAGAAGTTGGTTCCTTCATCCCACCAAGTGGATCCTGGGGATTGAACTCAGATCCTCAGGGGTGGCGGCTTTTACCCACTCCTTTACCCGCTGGGCCGTCTTGCCTACTCAGCCACAGTGGTATTTTCAGGATTCTTGTTGCCTGAAAGTGTGATGCCACACTGTTCATTTCCCAGCATCTCTTCTGTGTAGTTCGGGGTCCTTGAAAGGAAACCCAGTTATACATCTAGCCTGACTTCAAGGGCTGGAGAGAGAGCTCAGCAGGTAAGGGTGCTTGCCGAGCAAGCGTGAAAGCCTGAGTTCAGATCCCCAGCACCCACATAAAGAGTCAGGCTGGCCCAGCATGCCTCTGTAACCCCAGTGCTGTGGGGGGCATGAGAACAGGATCACTGGAGCCTGATGGCTGCCAGCTCACTCCACATTCATGAAGAGACCTTGTCTCAAAGGAATAAGGGCGGAGAGTGATAGATCAAGGCGCCATGCCCTTCCTCTAGCCTCTCGGCACACCCACGGGCACATATGCCATCCTCACACACGAAAGTAAATGAATCGAAGGTTTATAATACTGAAGTTTTTGTATAGTCTCTTTGGATTCACATAACGTCTAGGTGATAAAATAGATTGCAACGATTCCCGAGGCAGCCCTGTGGCCGTGCAGCACACCTGAGCTCGTGAGCCCCCTAACAGTGCCTGTCTTGGCCTCTGCACTGTCCCTTGGACATGGCAGTGGATGAAGTGGTGCCTGTCAGAGAGCAGGTGCCCTGGTTGATTCCCTCCCCTTTCTAGACTGAGCTGTGCATCACAACTGAGGAAAATCTGCCCTGTCCTGTTTTAGAATATACCAGGGACCACAGCTGGCTCCTCCTTTGGTGATCTCTTTTTTTTTTTTTTTCTTTTTAGACAGGGTTTCTCTGTGTAGTTTTGGTGCCTGTCCTGGATCTCACTCTGTAGACTAGGCTGGCCTCGAACTCACAGAGATCCGCCTGGCTCTGCCTCCCGAGTGCTGCGATTAAAGGCGTACGCCACCACCGCCCGGCCCTTTGGTGATCTCCTTAGGGTCTGGGAAACAGTGGCTTCTTTATTGAGTGCCTTTTGCAGTGTTCTCCTGAGGCTGGCTGTCCATTCTTGAGAGCTTGCTCAGTCTTCTGGTAGAAGTGTGGGCGGACAGATGGTGAGGTCACGGCTCCCCCGCATGCAGGTGGCCCGGCTGGAGGCGGCCCTGGCTTCATGTGAAGGCTAGCTTGAGCAGTGGCCAGGCACCATCCCCACCTGCCCTCCAGCTGTGCTGCCTGGCTGCAGCTGGTCCCTTCCTCACAAGTTCTACAGACATCTGTCTCCGGAGTTAGCAAGTGGTCTGTGGGCCAGCCAGTCCCCCACCCCCCCAGCAAGGTGAATCAGAGGTCATTGTCACCCTGGTCTGCAGTCCCACAGGACAGGAAATGCAGATCTGCTTAACTAGCTCCATTGACACCTGAAAATGAAGTCCCTCCTTAGTTCTTCGGTGTGATTCCAGCATGCAGACAGCTATTGGACAGCGCGGAGCCCCGATGGCCAGGGCCCAGCAGGGAGCCCCAGGGCTCCGAGGGCTCTGAGGCTGCCAGCCTGTCAAGGTTGGCTGTGCTGCTGTTACTACTAGCCGCTCCCATGACAACCTGGAGATAAACACCTGTGATCACGCAAAGGCTGGAACGAGATTAGGTGTCTGGGCAGGGTGGGGCCTGGACTGTGATTCGAACACCCCTTAAATGACCTGTATTATTTTTCTTTTATGTGGCTATTCAACAGGCATAATGTGTTAGTTAACCAGGTGATGTAGCAAGAATTCCAAGTGGCTCCCCTGTGCAGGTGTCTTAGAGGAAAGCAAGTGCCCGGAGCCCTCTGAGTGAAATGCTGCTGTGGACTCTGCTGACAGGAGGGGTGTTTGGGAGCTGCTAGCCCAGCCCAGGAGCCCCGTGAACCCAGAGCCTCTGCTGCCAGGGCTGGTGGCTGGTTCACAGCAGGGCTCTGATCACCTCCTGGCCGCTTTGCAGCCAGTGGCTCTAACACCTTCCTGCCCTAAAGCAAAACATGTGACTTAAAAGAAGTAGACCTGACCTCAATTACCAGGTGCAAATATCAGTCCCTGGGAGTCACCGGGAGGCCAACCTCTGGTTCTTTGAGCCTCTGCTTGTCAGCTATTAAGAGTACACTGTGATAAAGGCTGTCTGCCTCTCCGTTTATGATTTCCAGTAAACCAGAGCACTTCAAGGAAGGGCCAGGGCAAGTGAGAGCTTCCAGACCAGGCCCTCCACTGAGCTGGCACAGCAATTTCTGCAGAGGCCTAAGAGGCAAGAACAAGGCCTCAGCTCCTACCACGAAGATTAGCCCTCTCTGGGACATGGCTGAGAGCCAGGCTGTCTGGACAGCTTTGAAGGGACAGGCAGTTCCCGCCCTCAGCCAGGCAGCTTATGTGCGCTCAGGGTGAGGAGGGAGGTCAGAAAAGGAAGAAGTCGGTCATGTATGTCAGTTGCTCTGGGCTTACTGCTGACTGCCAGACAGCGCTCTGGGCAACAGCAGCTTAGCTCTTAGAGAAAGCTGGGGAAGCATTCCCAGCAGACGCCTGTGCTGGGGGTTCCTCTGCCAGCTAACCAGTATGGGGAAGTCCAGGCCACAAGGAAACTGGAGGCAGGCAGTCTATCCCACCTGGGAAGGGAACTGAGGTTCTCCTACCTACCCCCTGATGTCAGGGATGGAGGTGGTTCCCTCGGCCCTTCTGGGTTTCTTTGAGGCACCTAATGCAACAACAGCAAATAGAAAATTTGTATCAAATGACATTAGCCTGCAGTTAACAGTAGCATGTGTCCATCTACTGTGTGAACATTGCCCCATCTGCCTCACACATGCTAGGTACTGGGCAAGCCTTTGCTCAATCAGAGACACAGCTGAGTGGTAGAGACAGAAAATAAACATAGGATGACACAGGAGGGCCGGGGATGTTGCTCAGCTGCTATAGTGCTTTCTTAGCATGCACACAGCCCTGGGTTCAATCTCCAGCTCTAATCTGAGTGTGGTGGTACATGCCTATAATCCCAGCATTGGGAGGTGGAGGCAGGAGAATCGGAATCCCCAAATCATCCTTGGCTCCATAGTGAGTCTGAGGCCAAACTAGGCTACTTAAGACCCCATCCTAACTATTGTTTTAATACACTGGCCGAAGTGCTGTTTGAAAGTTGGAACACACGGATATGTAGTCAAGGGACTGAGGAACTACGGACGGGGTGGTCAGGGAAAGGTCTCAGAGGAATACCTGAAAGAGAGCAGAGTCAAGAAGGAGCATAGTGACCTGTGCAGTCCCCTGTCCTGTCTGATGTAAGGACAGGAAAACTAGTGAGACAGGAAGCAAGATACTTGGGGTATGTGACCCTTCTTTTCCTGTCTTCTAAATTACTACCCAGACATCCATTTGGTATAAACCTTCACAGGTGTCCTCAGTGCCAGGCACTCTGCTGAGAAGTTCTGAAACCAGGACCAGTATATCAAGTTCCCTTCACAAGAGGTGTTCCCTGGGTTGGGAAATTAGGCACAGAAGGCAGTGGGGTTAGTGCTATGGGAGGAAAAGTCCAGAAGCTAATAGTAGAGGTCCAAATGGCTTCCTGGTCCATTGTGAGCACTGAGGGACAACGGTGAGGGAAAATGATGCCTGAGCTGTGATAAAGGATGGGGTGAGAGGATGCCTGAGCCATGATGAGGGATGAGGTGAGAGGACGCCTGAGCCATGATGAAGGATGAGGTGAGAGGATGCCTGAGCCATGATGAGGGATGGGGTGAGAGGATACCTGAGCCATGGTGAGGGATGGGGTGAGAGGATGCCTGAGCCATGGTGAGGGATGGGGTGAGAGGACACCTGAGCCATGTTGAGGGAAGCAGTAAGATGATGCTGGAGCTGTGATGAGGGATGGGGTGTGGTTACTCTGGAGAAAGAGAGCAAGTCTGTTCCTGGCAGGGAGAAGCTGGAGGCTGGGGTAAACAGGTATGAGAGGTCTTGAGATGGACAGCTGCTGGGAGCAGATACATAGGCCTCAGCCAGACACTCAAGAATAGCTTGTAGAGTTGAGACAGATCCCTAAGGGGCCAAGTCACCAGCAAGCCAAAGCTGGAGGACAGGATGCTCCTTATGAACTGTGCCTGAGACCACTCTCCGTGGACCACTTCCTTCCAGAGAGCCAGCCTAGGGGAGGCCCAGTCCCTACCAGTAGCCGCTCGTCAGATCAGAGAGATGAACCTCAAGCAGGCAGCAGGATGGGAGTGAGCAAGTACTCACACATGCAGGAGGGCACACCAACTGCTTGGATCTGTGGGCAGGGCTGTGCAGTTCCAACCCATGCATCTAGAGGCAAACATGAGGCTTTGCATTTAGGTCAGGAAGACTTTTTTTTACCAAATCCCCTTCAGGACCATCACTGGGTTGGAAAATAATAAAGGAGCGATTACTACATCCCAGTAAATGTGTATTTGGACTTAAAAACAAGATAGTCATGTATGCAACCCCAGCCTGCTGGGATGCTGGAGTTCTCCATCCCTTCCTCTTACTCGCCCCCAGTTTGTATCCCCCTGTCTCAGCCCGAGTCCTCTGGTTGTCTTTTTCTTTTCTTTTCTTTTTTTTTTTGTTTTTGTTTTTGTTCTTGTTTTTGTCTTTTTGAGACAGGGTTTCTCTGTGTAGTTTTGATGCCTTTCCTGGAACTCACTCTGTAGACCAGGCTGGCCTCGAACTCACAGAGATCCTCCTGGCTCTGCCTCCCGAGTGCTAGTATCAAAGGCATGTGCCACCACCGCCCGGCCAGTGACTGGCTTTCATGATCTATGGTGACACCCCAAACTAGGGCAAGCCTGAAACTGCTGAGTCAGTTTGCATGAGGATATTACTTTTTATTTTAAGGAACTTTCAAAATCACCTAAAATTTAATTGTACACGCAGTGTAGCACTGGAGAATCCTTGGGTAGGAGTTTCCCAGTGCTTTTAGATCAGTTGAGGTTGGAGACTGAGGACAATGGCCAGGAAGTTGCTGTTGGGCCCCTGAGCTACCTAGTAGCCAAAGACCTTTTAACCGTTAGAACTCCGCTCCTGAGCAGCTGTCTCCTCCCTCTTGTCTCACCAGCCCTTCTGGATGAGACCACGGAAGGTTGACCCTTTAAAAATCTTTTCATTTTAAAGTTCTTTTAAGAAATAATTTTTTGGCCGGGCAGTGGATCTGACTCACTCTTCTGGCCTACCCGGGCACTAGAATTGTACATGGCACACGTATACATGCAGGCAAGACAACCATATACATCAAAAATCTACCAAATAGCTGGGTGGCACACACCTTTAATCTCAGCACTTGGGAGGCAGAGGCAGGCAGATCTCTGTGAGTTCAAGGCCAGCCTGGTATACAGAATGAATTTTAAGACAGCCTGGGCTACGTAGAGAAACCCTGTTGCAGAAAAAAAATTATTTTATTTTATTTTTTTAATGTATTTGGGTGTGTACAAATGCTACATCTGGTGTGTAGAGACCAAAGGACAACTTGTAGGAGTCTCTCCACTGTGTGCGGTTTGGGGATCGGACCCAGGTTGTCAGATTTAGTAGCAGGTACCTTTACCTGCTGGGCCATGCCAGCCCACATCCTTTGTTTTAGTAGTAGTAGTAGTAGTAATTTTATTTTATGTGCATTGGTGTTTTGCCTGCATGTGTGTCTGAGCGAGAGTGTCAGATCCTCTGGAACTGGAGTTACAGATAAGTGTGAGCTGCCATGTGGGTACTGGAAATTGAACCCAGGTTCGCTGGAAGAGCAGCCAATGCTCTTGACCGCTGAGCCATCTCTCCAATCCCCCCTCATCCTATTTTTTAAAATGAGGGTGTGGCCGGGCGGTGGTGGCGCACGCCTTTAATCCCAGCACTCGGGAGGCAGAGCCAGGCGGATCTCTGTGAGTTCGAGGCCAGCCTGGTCTCCAAAGCGAGTTCCAGGAAAGGTGCAAAGCTACACAGAGAAACCCTGTCTCGAAAAACCAAAAAAAAAAAAAAAATGAGGGTGTGATGGCCAGCTCTCTGGCAGTCACCACAGACAATAAAAATGAGTTTACATTAGACATAGGGGGAGGGTGAACTAGAAGGAGCCTATAAGCCTAGTAATGACTTTTGGGGCCAGCATATCAACCCTAGAATAATGACATCTTTCAGTCTGTCTTTTGTTTTATTTTTATATTGGAAAGAAATTTCCCTTGTTTAAATCACTGTTGTTTACTGTTTTATATATCTGAGCCAGATACTAAACAATCATAACGTTCTGTTTATCATTTGGTGTGGGGCGTTTACCCACCAACCCCACAGTTCCCCAGAGTTTTCTTGAGTGCGAGCAGCAGGAAATATTAGATAGAAGGATTTATATTGCGGAAATAAACAGATAGAAAATAAAAGATAGCCTCAAGTGGGCCTGGAACCTTTCCCAACGGGCCCCGACTGTCTCTGCCCCAGGGTATTTATAGAGACGCCAAGGGGTGGAGCAAAAGACCTCCTCCCCCAGCACAGCCAAGTGCAGACCATCCCAGACACCTGCACTCAGGCCCATGGCCCTAATCATCCTCTATGTGGACCTGCTGGGTAAAGCCACGAGGAACCTGAAAACGGGCTCCCACAATTTGGAGTACTCATTTTCATTATTGATCTGCATAGTTTACATACAAGCTAATCATTCCGTTACTATGAATACTCCTTCATCTTTGCTTCTGTTTGGATCTTGTCTGCGTTTCCTTTTAAAGTGTTGGTGTTAGTTTTTCATGTAGACAAAATTTTCAGGTTGTTGTTGTTTATTTTTTTGAGTCAGGGTTTCTCTGTGTAGCCCTGGCTGTCCTGGAACTTATTCTGTAGACCATGCTGGCAAGGAACTCAGAGATCCTCCTGTCTCTGCCTCCCGAGTGCTGGGATTAAAGGTGTACCCAGTTTTTTCTTAACCTGTTAAAGGCTGTGAGTTTCTAACTCACTGCTCTCCTAAACTGTGACACAGGAGCCACATCCTCCTTGTTCACAGAGGAGGCCAGCATCCCCCTTGTTCACAGAGGAGGCCAGCATCCCCCTTGTCTACAGAGGAGGCCAGCATCCCCCTTGTCCTCAGAGGAGGCCAGCATCCCCCTTGTCTACAGAGGAGGCCAGCATCCCCCTTGTCCTCAGAGGAGGCCAGCATCCCCCTTGTTCACAGAGGAGGCCAGCATCCCCCTTGTTCACAGAGGCTAGCATCCCCCTTGTTCACAGAGGAAGCGAGCATCCCCCTTGTTCACAGAGGAGGCCAGCATCCCCCTTGTTCACAGAGGAAGCCAGCGTCCCCCTTGTCCACAGAGGAGGCCAGCATTCCCCTTGTTCACAGAGGAGGCCAGCGTCCCCCTTGTCCACAGAGGAGGCCAGCATCCCCCTTGTCCACAGAGGAGGCCAGCATCCCCCTTGTTCACAGAGGAGGCCAGCATCCCCCTTGTCCACAGAGGAGGCCAGTGTCCCCCTTGTGCACAGACCTTTTCTGACCTGAGCCTACTGGAAATGAGAAAGCCAGCATGCAGCCTCTTCCCACCTTCTCCCTGCTTCTGTGGTCATCTGTCCACCACCCAAAGATGCACTGGGCTTCTTCTAGAACTCTACCCCACGTGTTCAGCACTATTCCATCTGGTCTCTGGTTTTTGTTTAGCTAGACCAGCCATTGATAGCTCTCCCCACTATCAGGAACCTTTTATCATTTCTTCTCTGGAAAGGCATTATATCATTTCTTCTCTGGAAAGGCATTATATCATTTCTTCTCTGGAAAGACTTTATATTATTTCTTCTCTGGAAAGGCATTATGAAGAACACATTTTTTTTCTGATTAGTTATGGAGCTGTTGGGTTTTTTGTTTTGTTTTGGTGGTTTTGGTGGTGGCGGGGCTGGTGGTAAGTAGTGGGTTGGTTGGTTGGTTGGTTGGTTTGACATGGATTCATGTATCCCAGACTGGCCTCAACATTGTTATATAGCAAAAGATGACCTTGAACTTCCAAGTGCTAGTATTATAGGCATCCACTACTACCCCTAGTTGATGAGGTGCTGGAACCAAACCCAGGGCGTCATGCATGCTAAATGAGCACTCTGCCATCTGAGTATATCTCCAGCCTGTTAGGGGGCTTTTTAAATTCAAATTTTGTTTTCCCATGAGAGAAATTAACTGTATTCACCATTTTAAAAGTTGTAAAACACTAAGCCAAATAAAAGTCCCCCAGAATTCATCACATCATTACAATGTTTAAAAGGACATAAAGTAAAAAGTGAGGGGGAGGGGGGATGAGGGTGGTGGGGGTGGCCCATACCTTTAATCCCAGTACTCAGGAGGCAGAGGCAGGCAGTTCTCTGACTTTGAGATAAGCCTGGTCTACAGGGTGAGTTCCAGGACAGCCAGGGCTGCACAGAGAAACCTGTCTCAAAATAAAAAGTGAAAGGCCTACCCATTACCACAAGGTAAATTCTATAAAAAGTTGGCACGCCTCCCCCCAAACTTACTTAGATAAACAAATGTAAACTGGGGGCTGTGTTAGTGTTCTGTTGTTGTAAAGGGACACCATGACCAAGGCAGCTGATATAAAAGAAATCATTTAATTGGAGGCTTGCTTACCATTTTCAGAGGATCAGTCCATGATCATCATAGTGGGAAGCAGACAGGTGTGGTGCTGGAGCAGTAGCTGAAAGCTTTACATCCTGATCCACAGGCAGCAGGCAGAGAGAGACAGGCTGTGGGCCTGGTGTGGACTTTTGAACCTCAAAACTCTCCCCCAGTGACACACCTCCTTCAACAAGGCCACACCTACTCCAACAAGGCCACACCTCCAAGTCCTTCCAAAACAGTTCACCAACTGGGGACTAAGCATTCAAATATATGAGCCTGTGGGGCCATTCTCCTTCAAAAGCCACAGGGTTTCTTGTGGGGAACCAAGCCTAGGCCTTAGGCATGCTAGACAAGTGTTCTACCAATGAACCACATCCCCTGCCCTTGGTTTTTTGAGACATGATCTCTCTCAGTGTAGTCCAGGCTAGCCTCAACTCATGATCCTCTGCTTCCTGAGTACTGAGATTATATGTGTGTCCTACCGTACCTGACTTGACGGCTCGATCATGAAAGTGGGATCATTGTGTTCCTGGTCCAGCAACTGGAGTTTTACTAATAGCTGTGTATATGTGTCCATCCTTTAAGACAATACACAGAGACCTATTTTATTTTATTTTTAACCTTTGTGTGGTATACATGCATGTATGAGCCCATACACTTGAGTATGTTCATGCATATGGAGACCAAGGTTGATATCAGGGACCATCATCAATCTCTTTTCTACCTTACTCATTGAATTAGGGTCTCTCAACCAAACCCAGAGCTCTCCAATCTGGCCAATCTGGCCAGCCAGCTTGTTGAGGGAGTCACCTGTCTCTGTGGCCACCTTCCAAGGCTGGAATTACAGGCAAGCGCCATGTCCCCCTGACATTTACATGGGTTCCTGGAGACCTGGCCTCTGGTCCCCATGCTTGTGCCGCAAGTACTTGGACCACACGAGCAGTCTCCCCAGTCCCCGTTCTAGATTTTTATTTTCTTATTTATTTTGAGACAGGGTCCCACTATACAGCCCTGGATGGCCTGGAACTTGTTATGTAGAACAATCTGTTCTTGAACTCACAGAGATCCTCCTGCCTCTCTCTGTCTCCCGAGTGCTGGCATGCAAGGCATACATCACCATGCCCAGCCACTGTATTCTTTTGAACTGTTTTGTGGTACATAGTCCACTGTGTTACATCACCGTGCCCAGCCACTGTATTCTTTTGAGCTGTTTTGTGGTACATAGTCCACTGTGGTAACACAGCAGTATTTCATCTTCTTCCTAATAGGGCTTTCCAGTGTACTGCTCCTATCTATAGAGGACTGTGAACATCCTTGTTCTCATTCTCTTATACATTTGTGGTAGCATTTCTGTAAGATGGATTCCTAATAATGGGATTGTAGAGTTAATGGATACACATAGACTAAATTGTGCTTGCCATTTTGTACTTTGTAGAAAGCAGACAAGAGAATGTGAGGGAAGAGGTGGAGATAGAGCAGGAGTGGGGAAGGACAGGGTAGAAAGACAATATATGGCACGTTCCCAGTTGTGCATAATTGAGATTTAACTACACACACACACACACACACACACACACACACACACACACACACACACACAGATGGGATGTCAAGGCAGGGAAGCAGGGTGGCTGGGGGGCCAGTGAGAGGGGGAGCAGATGCCAGTGGAAGGGTGAGTGTGAGCAAAAACAAGTGATTTAGAAGTATGAAAATATGCTGAAGCAACGAAACAAAAAGGTAGTGCCTGCTTCCAGTTGCCCTTTGTCAATCCGCAGTGCGTCCATCACCCCACTTCTGGAATTATTTCCACAAAACTCCAATCTGGTTGTGGCTTTCTCTGTTGAAAATACTTCAGTGGCTTCTCACTGCCAGCAAGTACTGAACATTCACCCCAACTCCTTTTCAGTCTCTTTTACATTTAATTTGTTATTTTGTACGGTTGCCTATGTGGAAGTCAGAGGAAAACTTTTGTGACATTGGTTTGCTCTGTCCACCTTTAGGTGGGATCCAAGGGTTGAACTCATGTCATCAGGCAGACACAACAGGCGTCTGTACCCCCTAAGCCATCTCACCAGCACCTCCCCCAGTCCTAGAGCCTCTGGGAAGCAGAACTGGAAATGCAGATCTACTGAAAGATAAAGTGAGAGAGGTGGGCAGAGAAAAGGAGCCTCGTGAGAGTGGTTGCTGTCTAGTTCCTGGAAAGGAAGGGGACAGAAGGAAGATCTCTTAAGAGACACCTCAGACTGACCTTGAGGAATCTCCCAACCAGCCCAGTGAGGACTGAACCCTCGGAGTTCTCTCCCTGGGCAGAAGTGGACTGGCCTAGGGTGCCACATCCTTGACATGGCTTCTAGGAATTGACCTGACTTGGAGGCAGCTAAGGAATGAAGAAATGACCATTATACATACACAAAGAAAAACTGGGATCACCGGTCCAGGCTCTCTAATGGAGAAAGCACAGTGCCCAGGAAGCTCAGCATGTTTATTATATAAGATGAACAGAGAGGCAGTGTTATTACATAGCTGAACAAGGAGGTGTGGTTATTACATACACATAAGCAAGGAGGTGTGGTTATTACATCCACATAAACAAGGAGGTGGGGTTATTACATCCACATTGACAAGGAGGTGGGGTTATTACATCTACATTAACAAGGAGGTGGGGTTATTACATACACATAAACAAGGAGGTGTGGTTATTACATACACATTAACAAGGAGGTGTGGTTATTACATACACATTAACAAGGAGGTGTGGTTATTACATACACATAAACAAGGAAGTGGGATTATTACATCCACATAAACAAGGAGGTGGGGTTATTACATCCACATTAACAAGGAGGTGGGGTTATTACATCCACATTAACAAGGAGGTGGGGTTATTACATCCACATTAACAAGGAGGTAGGGTTATTACATACACATAAACAAGGAGGTGTGGTTATTACATACACATTAACAAGGAGGTGGGGTTATTACATCCACATTAACAAGGAGGTGGGGTTATTACATACACATAAGCAAGGAGTTGTGATTATTACATACACATAAACAAGGAAGTGGGACTATTACACACACATAAACAAAGAAGTGGGATTATTACATACACATAAACATGGTGAGATTTTTTTACATACACGTAAGCAAGGTTATTACCTCCAGATTAACAAGGAGGCAGATGTAGCTAATCTCTGTAGGAGCCGTCTCTGTAGGAAAGCAATCTTAGGTTATAAATATGGGGAGGTGGTTGAAGGGAGAAGGCTATGGTGGGCATTTCTGCGCATACTATCAACATTCACACATGATCCAGAAGAAGGCTTTGCCATCCCTCTGAGTCTCACCTTGGGGGAAGGGGAAGGGGAAGGTTTGCCTTTTCCCGTGAGTCTGAGCTAGTGTCCTTGACGTGGCCAGCTCAGGTCAACAGCTCACATTCACTAAGGACTTCACACTCAGGACTTCACACTCAGGGCCTCACACACTCAGGACCTGGCACATTCAGGACCTCACACACTCAGGACCTCACACACTCAGGACTTCACACGCTCAGGACCTCACACTCAGGACCTGACACACTCAGGACTTCACACACTCAGGACCTCATATGCTCAAGACCTCACACACTCAGGACCTGGCACACTCAGGACTTCACACACTCAGGACTTCTACTTCCTATATTAAGGCATCTAGCCACTGTCAAGGAACTGCCCTGGAGGCAGTGACCTTGACTTGAGAACTGCCTGGACCCTGAAGCTGCAGGTGCCACAGCCACCATAGTCAAAGCCTGACGTTATCTCCCTTTCCATTCTCCAAGAGCCTGTGCACTGGTTCCTCTGGCCTGCCCACATGCCAGTCGCCAGGCCAATCTTCCATCCCTACCCACATGCCAGGAGCCACACCAGTCTTCCATCCCTATCACACCCAGTTTTTGCTTCCTCGGTTCGCTGCCTCTGATGCGCCTTCCAGCTATACTAACAGAAATCTTTATGTTTTCAACATCTGCCTTCATTGCAATTTCCTGACACCGCTCTGCAAAATTTGTCCTTTCCTGTTCCTGTGGTACTATTTTTAGATCAGTAGTCTCCAGGCTGAAGTCTCTTAGCCGCTGTTTATTTTGAGACAAGGTCTTGTTGGGTAGCCCAGGCCTGTCTCAAACTCACAAGCCTCTTGCCTCAGCTTATTGCGCATGAAGATTACAAACATGTGTCTCCACCACAGGCCCCTGGCTACTGACTTTTCAGGTAACTGTTGCCCCTCCTAACCTCTGAACCTGTTGCAGTGCGAACACACAATGCTGCAGGGCTGACTGAGCTACTTATCCCAGCTTTCCCCAAGGTCCTTGATGTTGCAGGACACGGGCAATGGAAAGCGTTTGTTAGGTTGTCTGGGACTTAGGGTAGGAGGGGCTTCTTGTGGGCGGAGCCCTTGTGTGGGAGGAGCCTCATGTGGGCGGAGCCCTTGTGTGGGTGAGGCCTCCTGTGGGAGGGAGGCCTCGGGGGGAGGCTCCTGGACCAGCCAGGGTAGGAGGAAAGGTGAAAACAAAGTTTACTATAGCTGGTGATCACCCAGTCTATGGCCAAGTCAGAATTTTTTTTTTTTTAATTTATTTTTTTGGTTTTTTCAAAACAGGGTTTCTCTGTGTAGCTTTGCGCCTTTCCTGGTACTCGCTTTGGAGACCAGGCTGGCCTCGAACTCACAGAGATCCACCTGCCTCTGCCTCCCGAGTGCTGGGATTAAAGGCGTGCGCCACCACCGCCCGGCCCCACGTCAGAATTTTAAGACTAGAGACTGTCTTCTGTTTTTTTTTTCTAACTCCATGAGTAGGAAGATGCCCCACCCCCCACTCATGGTGGGTTTTTTTCTTTTTCTTCTTCAAGTCTCATTGCATTGGCCCTGGTCAAATAAATGGGTGTTTTCTGGAGTCTTACATATATATATATATGTATATATGTGTGTCTATGTATATGTATATACATACATGCATATATATGAGTGGATGTGATGTGTGCGTGCACGCGCTTGCAGAGGCCAAAATAGGTTGTTGGACCCCTAGAGCTAGAGTTACCGGTGGTTAGGAACCACCTGATGGAGGTTTTGGGAACTGAAATCAGGTCCTCTGCAAAGGCAGCGAGTGCTTGTCATTTCTCTAGCCCTGAGTCTTCCCTTTTTCCCAGATGGGAGGGTTACCCCTGTGCCTCCGCCCTGCTAGCAGGGCATTCAGCACAGGTGGAAGGAAGTCAGGAAGCTCTGGCTGGCTTAGATGTTGGTCCTGCCTTGAGTGTTATTAAGAATTCTTTTTTTTTAAGATTTTATTATATATATTTTATATGTAAGAGTGTTTTTCGAACATATATGTAAGTGTAACATGTACATGCAGTGCCTATGAAAGCCAGAAGGGGACATCAGATCTCCTGTAACTAGAGTTAGGGACAGTTGTGAGCCTCCATGTAGGTACTAGGAATCAAACCTTGGTTCTCTGCAAGAGCAGCCAGTGCTCTTAACCATTTCCCCAGCCCTTCATTGGGAATCCTTGGTGGCTTTGTAGCATGAAGACACCTGTCTCTAGAGCCCCAGAATAATCTCTGGGGTTGCACCCCAGGTGTTCTCAAATGGTACCTCATTTCTTTGTGCCCGTCTGTCAGTGAGGGGACCACTATGTTAGTGCAGACAGCAGCAGCCTCTCTAATACGAAGGACTGATTCCCTGGGTTTCCAGTGCTGAATCACACCCCAAAGATGATTCAAGAAAGAAACCCAGACTTCACATCTGCTTAAAAACATCCCCAGGAACTTTGCGTACCCCTGTAATTGTGAACAGGGCCCTGATGGATCCTGAGTCCACAAATCCAAAGCGTTAGCCCTAAGAGTTGGACCAGTCTTGAGAGAGGACCGAGGTAGCTGACCCACCCTCATAGAAAACAGAGTGCCAGTAAGAGCAAACTTTTGTGCTACAATTGTGAACTGAGAACGCTGTCTGTGGAGACTTCCCAAGGGTCATGTAAACAGTTGGGATGGTTATATCTTTTAAACAACAGCTTCTGAAAACATTGAATGAAAAAAAAAAACTCAATTTTTCAACAGTTCGGTGTCTTGAGCCAGCCTGAGAGTTCATGAAAGGCCGGCCATACAGATTCCCTTCCCCCTAACTGGGGCTGGGGGCGGGGCTCTGGCTTCTTGAGAGTGCAGTGGTGGCAAGGAGTCGGTGGGGTGGATGTGGTCCCAGTCTTCCATTCCTACAAGCAGCTGTGCCCTGTCATCGGGAGAGAGCAGGGACTCGGGATGTAGCCAACGGGTCGGGGACTCTGTCCCTCTGGGGAGGGATCCTTCACTCGAGGCGCAAGCTTCCCATTTGACAGTCAGACATGAAGGAAACAGGCAGGGCTCCTGGGCTCCAGAGTCATGGCAAGAATGTGCTCTTCTCTCTGGAGTCTTGGCAGCCTTGGTGGGCACCGGGCTTTCTCCAACTGATGGAGCTTAGACTCCTTGAAGCAATGCTCATGTCTCAACACCTCCTAGTCACTGTCTCCTAACCCCACTCCATGCTCTCGGGTATGGGCAGCTACTTAATGTCAACCCTTTCTGCTCAGGTTTCTACTGCAGCTCATTTTGTCATTGTGTGGGGCGGAGGGGGGGGGTGGAGGGAGGGGGCGGAGGGGGTGGAGGGAGGGGCCTGGAGAGGATGTTCTGTGTGTGTGGTGGTGGTGCATGTCTGCAATCCCAGCACTCAGGAAATAGAGGTAGGAGGAAAGCCACAACTTCAAGCTGAGCCTGGGCTGCGTGGTGAGTTCTAGGCCAGACTTGGCTACCTAGTGAGACCCTGTTTCAACTGACTAACTAACAGAAGGAGTTGGGAAGCCAGCTTGCTGCACACGCATGACCCCTTAGTTTGATCCCCAGAGCTCACAGAAGAGCCGGGTGTAGAGGCACATGTCTGTAATCCCAGCTCTGGGAGGCAGAGAAAGTTAGAACTCTGGCCTCAATAAGTCATCCAGCAAGCTCCAGGCCATTGAAGAGACGCTGTGTCACAAAACAAGGTGGGTGGCTCCTGAGGAACGCCACCTGAAATGGAGCCCCTGTAGGTACTCTTCACGAGCACCTACGTGCGCACGGTGCACATAGAAACGCACACACAAACAGAACACGTGAGGTAAAAAATAATAAAAAAATTTTAAATATGAGGAGGGCTTGGTCTAGGAGCTCTTAGCCTGTTGGACATCTCAAATTCCCAGGCAGCCAGAACTGCGTGCAGGGTTTACAGCTTTCAAGATTCATTGGCCCAGTCTGGGGTTCTGAGCCCTTATGAGAGGGAGGGGAATGGGAGAAGATGATGGCAAGGGGAGGGCACGGGGAGAGACACAGGTAGGGTCGTGACTGGTGGTCTTACCTAAGACCAGTGGCAGGATCACCAGTGAGTGTTGCCGGCCATGGTCAGTGCCACGTCTCAGGATAAAATGGCTGAGGTGCCTATTGAACGGATCAAAGCGGACTCTGGCTGCCAGTCTCCCTCAGTCCCTTCTTATAACTGCCTTTTACAGAAGAGTCATTCTGGTTGACGTGCCCCGCCCCCAACCTCTGCAGCCCCTGGAGCTTCCCAGCTGATTCCTGTGTAGCCTCAGCCATTTGGTTCTCTTGGTTCTTATGAGGGCTCTTGTGTGTTGTTGTGGTCTGTTCATGTCGTCTGTGTCCTGTGCCCCCCCCCCACCCCTCTCATAGCCAGGTTCAGTCTACTGGCCATGTCCAGTCTGGACCCTTCCAGAGGCATCTGGCTGTTTTCTCTCTTGTTATCTCCATCTTCTCCTCAACCATACCTTACAACCATACCTGTCCTCATTTTTTCCTTTTCATTCAGTCAGCAACCGTACTAGGCCACAGCAGTGACACATGGCTGTGTCTTAGGACTTGTACCCACCTCCTTTGTGTATCTAGTGTGAGGCTGGAGTTGAAGGAAACCAGCCCTAGAGTCCTGGAGCAGTCCTTGCTGAAGGATGTGAGTGGTGCTTGTGTCTGTCTGGTAGGTTGGGCCCCCTCAGCCAATGGACGGGGGCCATCGGTAGGTTCCTAGCCAAAGAGGTAGGAAGGGGCTTGGTCATTGCAGACCACAGATGAATGAAATGAGGGCATGCTCTCTCCAAGGTGTGGTTGAGGAGAAGGTTTTTATTGTAGCTATGAGGAAGAGCACAGCCAGACTATAGCAGGTGTGCAGAGCAGGGAAAGTACTACATTGAACATGTCCAGTAGACCCAACCAGGCCATGCCGGGGGCGGGGCAAGCAGGCCAAGAGCCAAGAGCAGAGGACCAGGATAGTGCAGAGCCGGGCTATATAGGAATCAGAAACTGGGGGAAGGAAAGCCAGGACAAGGCAGAGGTTTAGGGTAGGACGTGGGGCGAGAAGAGCTGAGAAGAGCCGCAGGTGCTGAGTGCTCCAAGAGGCTAGTGTGCTAATGGGTGTGCTTGCTGAGTGCTCCTAGAGGCCGGTGTGCTAATGGGTGTGCTAACAAGCACCACCATTAGCCACTTGTCCCGGGTCTCTCCTGGACCTGACAGTCCGTTCGTAATCTTGAATCTAAGGTCTTGTCTCTTCTGTGGGGCAGTCAAGCTCATCAAGTAGCACGTGATTACTAGAGCACACTCCATGGGAGCTGGGGGAAACACGGGGAAGTTCTGGGATCCAGATTTCATCCCAGCACATCACAGGGGATTTTGGAAGTGGTGCGGCCTGGTGAAGCAAGCACAATGGTTGTTTGTAGTCCGGCGCTTGCTGTGTGGTGACTCAAGCCGAGTAGAATTTCCCTTGGGCCCGCCAGCTGGACAAGTCAGCGCTGTTCTCCTCTGCGCAGGCCCCGGCACAGCCTCACGGGGCCTGACTAAGGGGAGGCTGTTCAGGGAGAGGAGAGAACCTGGTTCAATGTCCCTGTGTGAACGTGGCTGCTTCTCTTAAGCCAACCAGCCAGGGTGCTCCCCACACCCTCCCCTGCACACAGCCCCAGCCCCACAGAGCCATTCCCAGCTCCTGGCCCCACATCTGACCCAAGACAGACATCTGCACATGCCCGCTGAGCTGCCGAGTGAGGCTCCGCTCCCATCTGTACCGCATGGCACAGTAAGGCCCAGGCTTCACACTCAAGTGGACCCACCCTTGAGGTTAGATGCCCTCCAACCTGTGGCTCTTCCCCTCACTTCACTGTGAGGTTTAATACTATCAGTTCTTAAGGAGTTGTTCTCTGGACTCTGTGTGTGTGTGTGTGTGTGTGTGTGTGTGTGTGTGTGTGTGTGTGTGCGCGCGTGTGTGTGTGTGTGTGTGTTACTTTCAGGCAGAGTCTCACTAAGTTGCCCAGGCTGGCTATGGACTCACTCTGTAGCCCAGGCAAGCCTTGACCTTGCCATCCCAAATAGCTGGGATGACAGGCATGTATACCACGAGATGAGGCGTGAGGCATCGGAGTTATTGGCAGCCATACAGTCTGTGGCGCAGATGATAGGTTGAAAAGTATCGGCTAGTCTGACTGCTCAGGGAAAAAGCCACAGTTTTAGTCTGAGCAAGGAGATAATGAATCTGTTTGCTTTCTTGTGGCCTAGAAAGCTCCCTGATGCTAGTGGGCAAAGATAGTCTACCATCTAGCCAGCCCATTGCTGTTGGTAGGGAAGCACCTAGAACCACATAGTTTCCTCCAGAGGCTTGCCCTTTGACTAAGGGAAGGGAAAGTTAACAGTGCATTCTGGGTCTGGGGAGGGTGACGCCCTACAGATGCTAGAGAGGAAGGGTCACTGTGCTGCCCAGAGCCATCTTGGCCAGGACACCCTAAATCAATAGGGCAGGCCCTTGCCCTGACGGCTCAGGCATGCAAAGCAGATGCCAACTGTCATCCTGCATACTGACAGTTCAATCAGCTGTTCTTACTGGGTATCAGTTTTCTGCAGAGTGACCTCTTGGGTGTGGTGGGGCCATGTCGATGAATCAGCCGCAGGCTTGCTTCTCTACAAGGTGTGCCATTTGGTAGGGGAAGGGGAGACTATTCTAGGTCATCCAAACCTTCCCCTGGGCTTCATTCTAGCTACCTCTCCTTCATTCAGCCTTCACCACACCAGACACCCTGGGGTCCTGGTCCTAGAGACATGGTAATTAATAAATCCGGATGCCTGTGGTCTGATGGGGAGCCCCTTCTGCCTCACAATAAGGTCAGCCAGCTCCGAGGCAGGTCACTGGCGGGACTGCACTAACAGAGGAAGCCTGGGACACGCGCCGCCCCCGCCCCCCCCCCCCCCTTGGCCCTGGGCATCTGGAGGTTCACAGCTGCTACCTGTAGGAAGAGTCACAGGAAGATGGCGTGGGGCTCAGGTGAGTGTGGCAGGGGCAGGGCGATGGTGGAGGGGTGCTGCTGCCCCCCAAGGACATGCCTCCTCTCTCTTAAGGACCTTTGAATGGGCTGCTCCCATTTCACCCACACTCCCCTCTGCAGGCCCACTGCCCACAACAAAATGCGCCCCCAGGGATCAGAACCCAGCGCTGATCTTGCCCAGCCTTTTCCTGCAGTGGCTCTGGCAAGGCACCTAACTTCCTAAGCTTCTTTCCTTATTAGTAGAGAGGAGATAATGACTGCTCCTGGTCTCTTCACAATGACACTTCTGGTCTTTAAACTGTCCTGGAGTGGGGGTGAGGATTTGGACCACTATATAAACAATGGTACATTTTATGTCAGGAGTGTCTGAGAACAGTAGTAAATGTGTAGAGGCCAACTGTAATTCCGCAGAGACTCTTGTCTGTGTCATGGGGCATGGTGGGAGCCACCCTCCAGTCCTTTGGATTCTTGTGTTTGCTGAACACCAACATCGGACACCTGTGTATTTTACCAGTGTTTTATTTAATCCTCAGGACAAGCCTGTGAGGTTGGTTATCATGCCCATCTTGCAGATGAGCTAGCTAAGGCCTCTGGAGTGGTATGCACTGAGAACTACTGCATTGAGCTAAGGGTTACAGATCTAATAGTAGACAGAATTCCACCCTGGCGGCACATGCCTTCCCCAGGTGGTCACCTTCTGGGATGAGCTGGAATGTGTCAGAGTCAGGACACATTCCCAGGTGTGATGGTGGCCTTCAGGGTTGGAACTCACTTGCTCTCCTAGGGCACAGACTGTCCCTGGCAGCTCTATGCAGGATAGGGAGCCAGCCTGGGAGCGTCGCTGCAGCCCTGACCCAGAGCCAGGATTCCCCCTACACAGGGGGGGAGGGAGGAGCTTTCCCAGGGGGATTTCCCCAAGGGGCTGGAGTGAGCCCTTTCCTGGGGTCAGAGAAGGACATTGCTCTCTGGCCGAGTGGGGAATCCCCATGGATTTCATGGTGCCCATGGGAGGGGCCTATTGTGTTCCTAAGGTCCTGAGGGAGAAGAAAGGCTAGGGCCTCAGTATTAGCCTCTCAACCAAGTCTCTGTGTGTCTGGAGCCCCATCTCCTCCTCCCTCACCTACTTCTACCATGAGACTGTGACACTGGGCAGTGACACTTGATTTAATAATGGCAGGAAACGGTCTGAGATTTGCAGCCTCCACCCACTTCTGAGAAAGAAAGAAAAAAAAAAGACACCAGATTGTTCATTGCAGTTGACTTTTGGTGGTACTCACTAGAAACAAGGCAAATGGCCAGTGCTTGGGGATTAGATAATATTTTGTGAGATGACACAAGTAAAGTACTAAGAAACAAAGACCATCCTTAAGAGGAAACTTAAAGGCCAGAAGTATTTCATAACAGATTTAGTCAAAATTCAAGTCACAAAAAAAAAAATGGTCATGATTTCTCTTTTTGGTTTTGCAACTGAATTTTATTTATTTATGTGTATGGATGTTTTGCCTGCATGTATGTCTGTATAGCACATGCATGCCTGGTGCCCAGGGAGGCCAGAAAAGGGCCTCAGATCCCTTGGAACTAGAGTTAGGGACAGTTGTGAGCCACCATGTGGGTCCTGGGAATCAAACCTTGGTTCTCTGAAAGAGCAGCCAGTGCTCTTAACCATTGGGTCATCTCTCCAGCCCCTTATTGTTTTGAGACAGGGCCTCACTACCCGTTCCAGACTGACTTCAAACTTCCTGTAATCCTCTTGCCTCCGCTCTGAGCGTTGAGACTACAGGCATGAGCCACCACATGCAGCTTGATTTCTTTCCTCGCCTCCCAATTTTACGTTGGAAGCTAGACACCATGCTGTATACCTGTAATCCCAGAATTTGAGAAGTGGAATTGTTAGGGTCAGGAGTTCAAGGCTAACCTGTGCAGCATGAAACTCCGTCTAAAAATATGCAAAAAAAAAAATGTCTGAAAGGATGTCTCTGAAATGCTTTTGTTGGTTGTTTTGTACTGTTTTTGTGTTATGAGACTAAGTCTTATTATGTTGACCAGGAGCTTTCTATGTAGACCGGGGCGGACTTAAACTTGTGATCCTCTGGCCTCTGCCTCCCCAGTGCTGAGATCACAGACATGTGCTACCACCCCAGATAATACCAAATATTAACTGTAATTATTACTGAGAAGTAGAATTGTAAGTGCCTTGTGAGAGGGGGTTATCTGTCTTCAGTATTTCCCAAATCTCCGTCCGTGAAAAGACATTGTCTTTTATGTCTTTTGTTGTTGTGAAGGAAAAAGTCCACAGTATTGGGGGGGGAGGGTGTCCTTTTGACTCTGTAGCTAGGCAACCCCAGGCCCCAGCCAAGGCCCAGGAGTGCAGATAGGGCAGGTAATACAAGGGAAGCCTCAGAGGGGCATTAGCCCAATTTGGCTGTCCAGGCGTTACCAGAGAGGCCTGCTGACAAGCCAGGTTACAGCAGGAGACCCCTCAATACTTTATCACTAACCCCATGTTATTGCCCTCACAGGCTCATTGACATCTGAAACTACCTCTCTGCTAATGGCCTATCTGTTGAATTTTGCCTTCTGCAACAGAAGGCAGCCCTGTGAGACAGAACAGGAGCCCTGGCTGACTAGTCCTTGATCTTCCATCATGGAAGATCAGATGAGATCTTGGTTTATAAGAACATGGGGACTTTCTCAACAGCCCCCAGGCTGTGGACCTTTATCCTGAGGCTACACATGGCAGTGTGAGATGGAAATGACTTCATAGGAATCAGGAAGCCGAGAGAGAGCAGGCTTATGAGCCCAGAAATGGATGGAGTTTGACATCTGAGAGAAGCTGGCCCTATCCATGGTTCCAGTCATGGACCAGCTCTGCAGTCTACATTTGAGGAACGTGAAGAGAGAGCCAACTTCTCTTCCATTCTCCATCCCTTTGCCTCTAGCTCTCCTGCTATGGCCCGCTACCCCCACTCCTCTGCCTCAGTCTTTAGCTTCTCTCTTCTGAACCTACTACACTTGAGAAGTGCTCATCCCATCCATTCTGCTGGTCCTGCGGTGACCAGGTATGCAGGATGCTACATCCAGTCTTTCCTTCTCCATCTTCACATCATGTGGCCTGTCGGGGTATGCTGCTCACCCTCCCTGGCACCCCTTCTCCTCTTGTCCCTCCTACATACTGCGAGTCCTCAGTCACCTTGGCGGAGCTGCTGAATGGGCTTCTGTTGTCCACCTCTCCTGTCCTGACCTCGACCCTCTTGTTGGCTAATGATAACTGGAGGAGGCCCAGCCCACCGTGGGCGACCCCATCCCTAAGCACATGCGCCTGGGCTGTATAAGAAAGCAAGCGTAACATGAGCCAGAAAGGGAGCCAGCAAGCATCGTTCATCCAGGGTTTCTGCTCCAGGCTCCTGCTCTGCTTTCCCTTAATGATGGATTATGATCTGGAGGTGTAAGATGAAATAAACCCTTCCTTCCTCAAGTTGCTTTTGCTCAGGGTTTTATCACAGCACCAGAAATCAAACCAGAATAACCCGCAATCCTAGGAGTCCTCCCTCATTTTTTTTTTTTATCTCAATTCTAACCCATCAGCAAAGCCTGTTAGCTCCTCTTTCTAGAATCTGACCACATTCCAACCCCTCCATGCTACTGCTCTGTCCAGGCTACCACCGTCCCGGGCAGGTCTGCACTGGCTGACTCTCTTGCTGAATGGTTCTACTTTTGCTCCTGAGTTTAGTCTCAACTGCGCTTCCAGGATGGCCACTGCTGAAATATGAACTGTTACATTGTTTCTCTGTACAAATTTGTGTACCAACTTTCCTCTAACGCTCTACAATCTCGGAACCCTCTCTGAGGGGATCGGTACCAGCTCAGGACCCCCTCTGAAGGGATTGGCACCAGCTCAGGACCCCCCAGACCAAGGTCTCAGCACAAAGGAGATTTATTTGCCCCAGAGGGACAAAGAGGAAAGGGGAATTTGTGTGGGGGGGGACACAAAGCACGGCCTCTGGATAGAGAGGAGATAGACCTAGCCCATAGGCAAATGGTGGTTTATAAAGGTAAACTGGGAAACCCTGTGTTAGGGTGAGGTGTTTAATTTTGATTGGGCATGTTAATTAGGGCAACCAAAGGGGGCTTTTATTGCTGGACTTCAATACTTTGATAGCTGGATCTTGGTAGTCAGCCTCAGGAGGAGGAAGTGGCCAAAAAAGGGAGTAGACCTTGGTGGTTAGGTTTAAGAATGTAATCTAACAGTTTAGCAAGGCAGAGTGAATGGGGGAGAAGGGCAAGGCCTGCCAGAGCCGCATTTGCCATGCTTGGGCGCCAGAGCCGTGTTTGCCATGCTCGGGCGCCAGAGCCGTGTTTGCCATGCTCGGGCTGGCTAGAGACCCATCACTCTCCCTACCTCTCCTCTTTCCTTTCCTTGTTCCTGCTCTGATCACAGCTGACCTCACTGGGCATCACCATGCCAGGCAAGCTATCCCCTTCAGACCTTTACATTTGATGTTCCTGACCCTAGGAACCACCTTCCCATTAACCCTTTGGGTCCATGTCCTCAGTTCTTCAGTTCTTTTTTCACAATATACCTTCTTAGATATCCAGCTGTCCGTGCACGTGCATGCGCGCTTTGTGTGTGTGTGTGTGTGTGTGTGTGTGTGTGTGTGTGTGTGTGTGTGTGTGTAGACCTTTCTTTCTCTTTTTTTCTTTCTTTTGGATCTCTTGTATCCTAACCTGCCCTTGAACTTACTGTGTAGCCAAGCATGACCTTGAACTTCCAGTCCTCCTGCCTCTGACTCCCAAGTGTAATGATCACAGGCACATGCCACCACGCCTAGTGTTATGTGGTGCTGGGGGTCAAATTGAGGGCTTCATACATGCTGGGCAAGCTCTGCCAACTGAGCTGCGTCCCAGCCCCACCATTCAGAATTTGAAGCTTCTTCTCAATGTTCTCTACCCTTCTTCTGGTTTTCTCCTGGTTTTCTTCATAACAGCTTTACTACCTGTGACTACTGTATTTTATGTATTTATTTATTCAGTTTTTTACTATTTCCAAGAACACCACACACTCCCTAAGGGTAGGTGCTTCTGTCCACTGCTACATACCCAGAGTCCTGGAACAGTGCCTGGTAGGTGTTCAGTAAAAAGCTGATGAGATTGGGCACATTCGGGATGATATGGCCATAGGGTGTTCAATAAGTAGCTGATGAGTGTCTTCATCAGTGAAGATAAATAAACAGGTTGCTTCTGTTTACTGAGCCTTGAAGCAGGATGAGAGAGTGCTGGGGCTTCTCCCAGTTTACAAGTACTCAAGGCTGAGTGAGCAGGAAATTTCAGTAGAATGGGCCTTGGGTAGAAGCCATGTCGCTGGGTCTGTCTTAGCTTGTGTCTACTAGCCCACATCTCAGTGGCTCTTGGAGAACTTGCCAAAGATGGGTCTGCATCATTCACCTTCCATGCCCAATGGCCACTGTTCACTTCCCTTTCTTCTTCTTCTAGGTGCCAGAGTGTGCAGCCACTCAGACCAAAGCACCACGGAGGTGAGAGCAGCAAGGCTGTGTCTAGCCTGGGATTTCCCATGTTCAAGGTTTTGGAAAGTAGCTCAGGAAGTCCCAGGGGACTAGTGCTGATTTCATGGACAGAGAGTGAACCCTGGGACTAGGGGACAGTTTAGTAGTGTCAGAGGTGATGTGAGGTCTTTAGTGCTAGAAGATTAAGTCAGTTTTCTGTTGCTACAACGGAACACCTGAGATTGGATAAAGGAAAACATTTCATTTTGACTCATTTTTCCCCAAGGTAGGAAGCCCAAGACCAGATGGCCCATCTTACATGGGTCTCATGCAGTATCATAACATGAAGGAGGCAGTGGCCAACAGGGCAGGACTTAATGAGGATGGCCCCTCCCTCTCAGTGATCCATACCTGGGTTCAACAGAGCCAGTGACTTCAGAGTGACAGACCTTGTTCAAGACACAGCATGGGAAAATGCCTGGCCGTGGGCCCACAGGATGGCCTTCCCTTTCCAGCTCTCCCCAGAGCTCCTACACGGTGTTCCGAAGTCAAGGAAGGCCTTGAACAGTTTAGTTCTAGACCAAGAATTTACTAAAATTGCCCCCTCCCCAGCATATGGTTTCCTGCTGAATCTCAGTCTAAATGACAAGTATTCAGTGGCTAGCTGATGTACGCAGCATGTCTATACTGAAATATACTGCTGATGTGGGGACAGCTGAGGTAGGGACAGCTGAGGTGGGGACCGCTGAGGTGGGGAACTGCTGATGTGGGGGACAGCTGAGGTGGGGGACAGCTGAGGCGGGGACAGCTGAGGTGGGAACTGCTGAGGTGGGGAACTGCTGAGGTGGGGGACAGCTGAGGTGGGGGACAGCTGAGGTGGGGAACTGCTGATGTGGGGGACAGCTGATGTGGGGGACAGCTGAGGTGGGGAACTGCTGATGTGGGGACAGCTGAGGAGGGGAACTGCTGAGGTGGGGGACAGCTGAGGTGGGGGACAGCTGAGGTGGGGACAGCTGAGGTGGGAACTGCTGAGGTGGGAACTGCTGAGGTGGGGACAGCTGAGGTGGGAACTGCTGAGGTGGGGGACAGCTGAGGTGGGGACCGCTGAGGTGGGGAACTGCTGAGGTGGGGAACTGCTGATGTGGGGACAGCTGAGGTGGGGGACAGCTGAGGTGGGGAACTGCTGATGTGGGGGACAGCTGATGTGGGGGACAGCTGAGGTGGGGAACTGCTGATGTGGGGACAGCTGAGGAGGGGAACTGCTGAGGTGGGGGACAGCTGAGGTGGGGGACAGCTGAGGTGGGGACAGCTGAGGTGGGAACTGCTGAGGTGGGAACTGCTGAGGTGGGGACAGCTGAGGTGGGAACTGCTGAGGTGGGGGACAGCTGAGGTGGGGACCGCTGAGGTGGGGAACTGCTGAGGTGGGGAACTGCTGATGTGGGGACAGCTGAGGAGGGGAACTGCTGAGGTGGGGGACAGCTGAGGTGGGGAACTGCTGAGGTGGGGGACAGCTGAGGTGGGGGACAGCTGAGGTGGGGACAGCTGAGGTGGGGAACTGCTGAGGTGGGAACAGCTGAGGTGGGGACAGCTGATGGGGGGGACAGCTGAGGTGGGGCAGCTGAGGTGGGGAACCGCTGAGGTGGGGACAGCTGAGGTGGGAACCACTGAGGTGGGGACAGCTGATGTGTTTATAAAGAGACAACTTTAAAAGTGTGTCCAGCGTTGAACCAAGCAATTGGCTTTACAGAACTAAGGAATAACCATATCTTGGCAAAGGGCAATGCACAAATGATCTACAACTGCATTTTTTTTGTAAAGGAAGCATCAGGAAGCCCCAGGAAACATCAAAAAGAAATTATCCAAGAGCCTTTTAGATTGCTTAGTAAGGGTGCTTGCCACCAAGCCTGAAGACCTCAGTTTGATCCCCAAGACCCACGTGGCGGAAGGAGAGGACCCCTTCCCTAAGTTGTCTTCTGACCTCCCACACTCACTTGGCACACTGTGCTTCCCCCCAAGTACACACTAAATAAATAAATGTAATTCTGAAACAGAAATTACTCAGAATTTGTACATCTCTTCGGGGGTGTGTCGAGCATCAGAGTGACATACACACATATTTATCGAGAAAGGCATATCTGTTGTTTTGTTTGCTGTTTGTGTTTTGAGACAGAATCTCATAGTATTGCCCTGACTGGCTTAGAACTCACTATGCAGACCAAGCCAGCTTGCAACTCACAGAGATGTGTTGCCTCTGCCTCCTGATGCTGTGATGAAAGGCATGTGCCTGGATTTCCAGCTGGCTGTTTGTTTTTTTGTTAAGACAAGCTGTCATGTAGCCCAGGCTAGCTTTGGGCTCACTGTGTAGTCAGCTCTGACCTGTAACTCTTGACCTTCCAGCCTCTATCAACCTCAAGTTCTGGGATTATGGGTGTAAACCACTATACCTGGCAATATATTTGGTTATATTGGTTTTGAACAAAGAAAAATGGAAACACCTTACATCACGTAGACAGTAGCTTTGCATCCTGGGAAGTTGAAAATGACCAGTCTCTTAGCTAACCTGGGAACCAGGACAGTGTGACCCGCCTCAGCCTGTCTCCCACACCTGGTGAAAGAAACACCCCCCAAGGCTTCAGCACAGACTCGTGTGCTGAGCACTCAGCACATGTGTGTCAGAACACATGGACCTAGAGGACTCTTTGCAGAAGCCTGGATGTTCTGTTTTGTTATGGGCGAAGGCTAAGAGAATCATGAGTCATTTCAGTATTTCCCTGTTTTCTACAAGGCATACTTCTACAATGATGGCATACTTTTTTAATATATGTGTTTTTAATGTATATATATATGTATATATATATGTATATATATATATTTAATGCAGCCATTGAAGAGTTAAAAAGAGGGAGCAAGGGTGGCGAGATGGCTGGGTGCGTAAAGGTGCCTACCATCTGATGATGCAGGCCTAGAAACCTGAGTTCAATCCCCCGGACCTGCAGAAAGGTGGAAGTCGCGAACCAGCTCTACACAACTGTGGTTCTCTGACCTCCACGTGTGATACCTTCATCGGTGCACACACAATACTCAACATTCAATAAAAATTTAAAAACTTACTTTTTGAGCTGTAGTGAATTTGACTTGGGCAGGCGAGCCCCCTGAATAGCCCCTTGGGCCCACATCTAGACTCTGAGCGCCAGGCAGGGAGGGGAGGTGCTGAAGACTTACTACGGTGAGGAAAAGACACACCCTTCTGGCCCCGCTCCAGCCCCAGCTAGCCTGTTCCTCTCCACACCCCACCACTGGCTCCGGGTAGAAGAGCTTTTGCCCTAAGGCTAGTGTGTCACCGCTTCAGATGGTAAGTGTCTGCCTTCTGCAACTGCTGAGACAGCTCAGCTTGGTCCCTCAGAGAGAAGTCACATGGCTCCAGGTCCAGGCTCCTTGCCCATCTTTAGCATCATTGTGTTCACATCCAGAGCAGGAAAGGCAGGAGTCCTAAGGAATCCCCAGAAGTCATTCTGTAAGAGTAGCCACCTCTCAGCCAGGCAGTCATGGCGCACGCCTTTAATCCCAGCACTTGGGCGGCAGAAGCAGGTGGATCTCTGTGAGTTCGAGGCCAGCCTGGTCTACAGAGTGAGTTCCAGGACAGTCAGGGCTACCCAGAGAAACCCTGTCTCAAAAAAACAAAAACAAAAAAGAGTAACCAGCTCTCTAATGTCACCCAGGTCTCCCCCATTCTGGCCATCTATTGCTCCATAGCAAACGACTCCACACTCAGAACTGCCGCCACCTGCTTACGCTGCAGGTCATTCTCTGCTCTACAGAGTCTGGACCCCAGCTGGGGTGACTGAATGACTACGGATGGCTGGCATCTTGACTGGGAGTTGGAACAGCTGGGGCCAAAGGATCCATTTTCAGGATGGCTGGACAGCTGTTCGGTGGTGTGCCTGCTGACCAGAGACAACAGACAACATGGCCTATCAGGCACAGGGACTGCAGGGTGCTACTTTTGCCTGGTAGCTCAGTATGAGTGTTCTGTCCAGCAACATGGAAGTCATATGACTAGCGTGGGAAGTCACATAAGCCTCACTGCTGCTGCTCTAGTCACAAATCTACCTGGATTCAGGGACAAAGACACAGACTCATCTCCCAGTGGGCAGAGCGCCAGTCATGAACTCTGAGCAGTTCAGATCAGGTGGTGCTTAGGAAGTTAAGTGCCTCCCCAACTTTATCACAGGCACATGATATGTGGGGGTGAGGTATCTGAGGCTGCTGTTAAGAGTCATCCTCAGTCATTACTCCACAGTCATCACTGATCCAGAGTCTCTTGATCAAGCCGAGAGCTCACGTATGTGGATGTTTAACAACCCAGACTCTGGTCCTCACATTTGCAAGGGCTTTAACCACTGAACCATCTCCCCAGCCCGCAAGTTGAGTCTTGCTGCTGTGCATTCTGTTCAGACTGAGCGTTCCCCATTTTCATCCCTATATTCTTCTGCCCTCCCTGCACCCCTTTTCTCTCTTGCCGTCTGGGCAGGGTAGAGGGTGGGAGTTCCCAGCTTCCATCCTCTCACCATCCACAAGTCCCAGCTCCGCTGACCTCTGGGGCGCAGAGGCTTCCCATCCGCAAGTGCACCCCTCTGCTTCTCGCTTAGCAGCCATCACTCCCCATTCTTCTTCCTTCCGGGATTTGTGGAAATCACTGTCATTCATGTTTTCTTCATGGTTCTGTGCTTTTGAGGGTTTTATACCATTTGTTTTTTTGTTTTGTTTTGTTTGACTCTTTTGAGACAGGGTTTCTCTGTGTAGCCCTAGCTGTCCCAGAACTCACTCTGTAGACCAGGCTGACCTCAAACTCAGAGATCTGCCTGCCTCTGCCTCCTAAATGCTGGGATTAAAGGCGTGTGGTACCACCACCCAGCATCATTTGATTTCTTGACTGGCATTTTTGTGGCCCTTTAGGAGAGAAAGGGGTTCATCTGTGTAACTGGAAGCCCTGCTGCATCTGCTTAGACGGATGCCTCTCAACTGTGTGCCAGGCTCCCAGCCCTTTGGTACAGCGGCCACCCTGAGCCTTTTGTCGATAATTCAGCTACTTTCATGAATATGCCTGCTTACCTTTGAAGTACGAAGCTAAGTAGAGGTGGATGTCTCTCCCTGACAGGGACCCCAACCCTGGGCTAGAATCCTTTTTCTTACTATTGCGTATGAGCGAGTGAGTACTTGCTGTGTGTATGTGGGCACTCATGCCACAGCACGTGTGTGGAAATCAAAGGGGAACTGTGTGAGGTTGCTTTTCCTCTTCTGCGTTGACGAGTTCCAGGGACTGAACTCAGGTTCTCCAGTCTTGGGGTAACAAACGTTTTACCCGCAGAACCGTGTTTCCGGTCCTGTGCTGAATTCTTGACACCTTTGCTGTGGCTTCCTGTCTCTTGGTCCTGTGGACCTGTGGACACGATGCTGAAGGGAAGAAAGGAGCAGAATGGGCAACTCACAACTTGGGTTATTAAGATGACTCAGCTGGGTGCCGGTGCTGGGTGTCCCTGCTGCTGCCCCACCCAGCCCTGCTCCTGTTGGTCCTCTGCTCTCCTCCACGCTGCCCAAGATCGGAAGACTTCAACTTTCCTGTTGTGTTTGCCTCAGCTGAGTCCGGAGAGGAGTAGAGTGACATGGGGTGCTCTGTCCCCCAGCTCCCTCCCATGCTGGCTCTGCCTTGCCAGAGTCCCTTCCAGCAGTCCCAGGGGAATGCAGGGGTCCTGGCCAGGGCTTCCTACTGGGTTGTTGCTGGCGTTTCACCTTCCCTTTGGATTTCTCTGAACGCTGCCTGCCTGCCCTCCCCTCTTTATAAACAAGCCCTTCCTTAAACTCTCCTGTCCCTTTGGGTGGAGGGGAGGGGTGTGTCTGCTTCCTGCTGAGACTCTGACCTATACAAAACATTTTCTGATTTGCATCTAACATAAGAATAAACAGTTCTCCTGCTGAGCCTCACAGGAGCCCTACCTAGCTCTGAGCTTTATATCCAGGCCACACAGCTGAGGCTGCTGCTCTTCACACCCTAGCTTTTAACTCTACTACAGACATTGGAGGAGACCTGGTTAGTGACTTCTCACTAGAGAATTTGGAGAAGAATATAAGCAGGTAGATGAAGAGAAACCAGGAGAGGGACTGGACAGTGACTTTCAGAATTGATGTGGCGGGTTGGAAAATACCGACAGAGCCGGGGTGGGGGTGATGTAACTTCCTGGAGAGCAAATCCTTGCTAGGTTTGCAAGGTGAAGTTGAATGTCTTGGGGGACATCCAGGCAGTGTCCAGTAGGATTTCCCCCAGGCTTCCTATGAGAAGTCCCTCAGGGGGACCCACCCAGCCTGTGTGATGCTGGGATCAGTTATGCTCTGAAGAGGGTCACGTGCTTGTCTGTCACTGGCACACCGACATGCTAGAGGCCAGGGAGGCATGTGCCTTGCCCACTATCACAGCTGACTCTGGAGGAGTAACCCAGCTCCCCTGGTCCCACCTTTGTGTGCAGACTGCCATTTCTCTACATACACCGACACTCCCCGGCATTCTCTCACCACCTTGTCCCAGCCACCAGTCAGCCCTTGTTATTTTCTTTAATTTGCAGAACCCTCTGAATCACACATATCTCTAGAGAAAGAAAAAGAACACCTTCTTGCCAGTCAGTTCCTAAAAGCACAAAAAGGAAACACCACAAATGGTGCCTTTTAAAATTTTTATTACATTGTTTTAGTTGGGGTGTGCTCCCATGCCATGCGGTGCCTTTGGGGGGTCAGAGGACAACCTATGGGACTGCGCTCTCTCCCTCTCCCATGGAGGTCCCTGCAATCAAGCCTGGTGAGCTGGTGACAGGAGCTTTGCCACAGAGCCATCTCTCCAGCCCTCAGAAATGCTTCTTAGAGCACAGCAGGAGGGTCTGGTGCCAGGCTAAGATCCATGTTGCTTTCTGGTACAGGTGTGTGCTCGTGGCCGTGACTTTGGGATGGAATGACCCGTGCCCCGTGAAAACGAAATGGAGTTGAACCATGATCAGTACTGTGGTGGGAGTCACACTGACCCCACTGCTGCTATGGGCTTTGCATCCTATTATTATGCTTTTGAAGATGTGTGTGTGTGTGTGTGTGTGTGTGTGTGTGTGTGTGTGCGCGCGCGTGTGTGCGTGTGCGTGTGTGTGCGCGTGCGTGTGTGTGTGTGTGTGTGTGTGTTTGTGTGTGTGTGTCTTGACCACTGAACCATCTCTCCAGCCCCCACTTACATTTCACAAGCCATAACGCATACAGAACCTCAAGTCAAACAAGGTTTTCAAAGTCTACGTAAGTCTGGCTTTGGTGGTAGCTGCTACAGAGGTGGGTTTCCTCTCCCAATGTCAAAACAAGAAGCAACGGTAGATTGCGAGGGACACTGTACTGTCAAAAGAGAGAAGCTGGAGATGCTGTTTGACCAGTTATGCTCCTACCTCACCTGGACAAAGGAGGAGCTCTCTAGGTAGCAGCTGAGTCGGGAAGCCCGGACTGCTGAGATGGCCCAGTAGAAAGCACTAGCTGCCGAGCCTCGTGGCCTGAGCTCCATCCCTGGGATCCACATGGCAGGAGGAGAGAACCAATCCCCAGAAGTTGTCCTCTGACTTCCAACCACATGTAAGCCATGGGGTATACACACGCATAAACACACACACAAATAAGTGTAATTTGAAAATTTAAAAAAAAACGAGACCTTTAAAAACCATCAGTGAGCCTGGTGGTGGTGGTGGTGGTGGTGGTGGTGGTGGTGGTGGTGGTACATGCCTTTAATCTCAGCACTCAGGAGGCAGAGGCAGGTGGATCTCTGTGAGTTGGAAGCCAGCCTGGTCTACAAAACGAGTTCCAGGACAGCCAGAACTACACAGAGAAACCCTGTCCCAAAAACAAAACAAAACAAAACAAAAACAACTCTCAGTGAAGGTAAAGATTTACTAGATGGTCAAGCTAAAAACAAAGTCATTGTATTGTTAGTTTAAATAAGTCTATGTATATGGGCACCAGTGTTTGTAATAAAACACCCCAGAACTACGAGGAAGGAGGAGATTAGCAGCCACAGGAAGGTAGTGTCACACTGTCTGGCAAGAGTTGCCCCTGCGGTATCACAGACAGGAGATGAGATGGTACATGGGTGAACAAGGTTCCAGCCAGGGGCATTGAAGGCAGAGCCTCAGGGCTCAGCCTTTTTTCTGGGCCACCCCCACAGAGCTATGAACCTTCACCCCTCCTAAGCAGAGGAAAAGGTCTGGACTGTCATTACTATCTCACAGGGAGGGGACCAGAATCAGGGAAGTGGGATGGTGCAGTCTAGTGGAGAGATCCAGTCCGCCACTCCTGCTCTAGCCACACGTCTCTCCTTTCAACCCTTGAGTGACATAGCTTCTATCATATTAATTTATGATCTTGCATCCCACGCCACTCTGAGTCCTTTGCTCAAGTGCATCCATCCGAGGACTTCCCCCGACCCCCAGTATCCCTGTCTAGCAGAAGCAAAGAAGCCTTAGGCCCCTTCCAGTTCACTCTGTGAACTCAACCCTGCAAGGCAGATCAGAGGCACTGCTTGCTTCTAGGTCTAGCTTTTGGTTCAGCCCTCTCACTGTGGATGGCACAGACCCCAAGGTTTAGAACCCTAGCCCAGCCTGTCTGCATAGACCCCTCTCACAGCAGGAGGTTCATGGTCCATGTTTCTGGAAGGACAGATGGGGCCCAGGTAGGCAGAATACCTGTGTGTGAGCCTGTGTCCTGTTTCATCCTGTCTAAGCTGCTTGTAGTTTGACCAGAGTATACTGGAAGTCAGCCATCTCTAGGGAGACTGCCACCAACCTCATGGAATGTTCAGGAAGTTCTCAGCTATGCTCTTAAAACCGAGCCCAATGTGGTCCTCAGCAAGATGTTTAAATTCCTAATCTGGACACAGAGGCCAAGAGGCGTGGTTTGGAAGTCAGAGCTGGCTGTTCCCTATAAACACAGGCACCCTGAGTCAGCCTTCCTCTTCCGTCTGCTAAGGTTGTCATGGCCTCAGCAATGCTTTTGCACTATGGAAGTCTAGCTGCCATCTCTCTGAGTGACTTAGCAATAGCCGTGCGGAGTAGGTGAGCCGTTTCCCTGGGCAGAGTGGGTGGGGCCTCACGTGTTCCCATTACACGCCATTTCACCTGACGCAACTGCTTTCAGCAGACACTGCCACAGAAGAAACACATTGCAACAGCGTGCCGCAACACCTCTTCCGCCTGGATGAGCGATCTCACACCAGCAAAGATGGTATCTCCACCTTTCTGACCCACCATGCTCTGCAGGAAGTGTCTTTCATCAGGACCACTTGAGGCCTTTAAAAACTTTGGTATCTGTCAGGGCCAGTGGGATGGCTCAGCAGGTGAAGGCACGTGCCACTAAGCCTGGCTACTTGAGTTCAATCCCCAGGACCACCCCAGGTGGAAGGGGAGAACCATTCCCTCAAATTATTCCGTAACTTCCACACATGTGCCCTAGCATGCGTCCCCCTTGCAAAACTAAATGTAAAACAAAGGAATTTTTGTTCTGTATGTGTCTTGTGTGTGTTTATGTGAGCTATGTGTGTGCAGGTGCCCACAGAATCTAACAGAGTGCTTTGGGTCCCCTGGAACTGGAGTTGTAAGCAGTCAAACCTGGGCCCTCTGCAAGAGCAGGAAGTGCTCTTACCTGCTCAGCCATCTTTCCGACACCAGCTTGAGGCATCTCGGTGGATCCGCTTTTCCAGTGTATTTGAAACTGCGGGTGCTTGGATCTCTCCCGACCCCAAAGATTCCAAAGAAATTGATGTGAATTAAATGAATATTAAGTTTTTATTAAAGGATGACATAAACAGAAAAGCGCAAAGCATAAATAACAAATCGATCTTATTTCCTAAGTGAACTTAGCCTAAGTAACCAGCATTGAGATGAGGAACATCACCAGTATCCCTTGTTACCAGTCATAACTCTATGGGGTCTGCATGGAAACCTTAGGCATGTTTCCGGAGTCACAGCTGGAGACAGTGGGCATGTTAATAGTCACAGCTGGCTACAGCTGCTCCCCTCACCCCAATCTCAGCATTTGGGAGCTAGAAGCAGGAAGATCAGGAGTGCAAGGTCTTTGTGAGGTTAGTGTTAATTGTCCAGGATCCAGAATCACCTAAAATAGAAACCTCCAGGAATGCCTCTGGGCATACCTGTGAGAATTACCTTGATTCGGTTCACTGAGGTGGAAAGACCCACTCTAAAGGAGGGTGGTACCTGGACTACAAGAGAAGGAGGAAGCCATGAGAGCACAGCCTTCATCACTCTCCCTGTGGATACAGTATGACCTCTGTCTGACTGTGGATGCAGTGTGACTCTCCCTGACTGTGGATGCAGTGTGACCTCTGCCTGTCTGTTGATGCAGTGTGACTCTCCCTGACTATGGATGCAGTGTGACTCTCCCTGACTGTGGATACAGTGTGACTCTGCCTGACTGTGGATGCAGTGTGACCTCTGCCTGACTGTGGATGCAGTGTGACTCTCCCTGACTGTGGATGCAGTGTGACTCTCCCTGACTGTGGATACAGTGTGACTCTGCCTGACTGTGGATACAGTGTGACCTCTGCCTGACTGTGGATGCAGTGTGACTCTCCCTGACTGTGGATGCAGTGTGACTCTCCCTGACTGTGGATACAGTGTGACCTCTGCCTGACTGTGGATGCAGTGTGACCTCTGCCTGACTGTGGATGCAGTCTGACCTCTGGTCTCCTGCTCCCACCACCACACCCACCTGGAGCCACAACTTCCCTACTATGATGGATGGACTGTACCCCAGAATCAAACAGAGTTTCTTTGTGTAGCCCTGGCTGTCCTGGAACTCACTCTGTAGACCAGGCTGGCCTCAAACTCGGAGATCCACTTGCCTCTGCCTTCCAAGTGTTGGGATTAAAGGCGTGCGCCACCCAGCTTGTCAGGATATTTTATAACAGGAAAAAGTAGCTACTGCATAGAGAGTCTGAGGTCAGCCTAGACCCACCTCAAAAAAACATCTTAGATAAGTCACTGACTCAAACAGTGTATATAACTTTGTCTCTGACTCCTTCTACTCAGTCACAAGTTTGTGAGATGACTCATCCAAGTTGTTGCCTTTAATTGCTGATGTTCATTCAAAAAAGTTATTATTATTTAAATATTTGGACAGGGTCTCACTGTGCAGCCCTGGCTGGATATGAACTCAGAGATCCACCTGCCTCTGCCTCCTGAGTGCTGGGATTGAAGGCGTGCACCACCACACCCGACTACTTTGCTCAATCTTAAACCACAATGAGTTGCACCAAATGGATATCCCTGGGGTTATCTGATCCTTCCACAGCTGGGAGGTGTTGCTGGGTGAACATTCTGGTGTGGTCTTCAGGAGCACGAATGTTTCTGTTGGGTGTATGCTTGAAGGTGGAATTATAGTCCCTCCAGCTGTGTGTAGGGAGAGTCATCACATCTTTGCCAACAGTTGGTATTTTCTGATTTTTTTTTCACATTTCCTGGTCTAGTGGGTGTGCAGTGGTATCATAATCACAATGTGGTTTTAATTTGCATTTCCCTTGGTGACTACTGTCGTTGAATACCTTTTTATATGCTCAGTAGCCATTTAGAACTCTCTGGAAGTATCTGGATAGGAGCACATCTCTCTTTCTTGAGACAGGGTCTTATGTAAGTAGCCCAGGCTAGCCTTCAAACTTACTATGGCGCCGAGACTGACCTAGAACTCCTGATCTCCTGTCTTCACTCCCGAAGCGCTGGTGTCACAGGTGGAAGCCGCCACACCCAGTTTCCTGCGGTGCTGAGGCAGACGCCCAGGGCTTTGTGTTTGCCCAGCAGCCCTTCCAGCAGCTGAGCTACAGCCCTCGCCCTGATCTGAGCATGATTCTAAAAGCCCTGGGATAACGCTAGTGTGCAGCCGAGGTTGAAAACCACCGAACTAAACCAGGGGTGCTTGTCTTCTCCCCTGTGTGCGTCCTACCCTGTCCCTGGAGTCGAGAGGACCTCGTGGACTTGAGAATTGGGGACTACTCACTTCCCACTAGATGCACCTCCCAGAAAGAAGCAAGAGATTGAGGATTTTAGGAATGTGACCTCCACTTCAGAAGGGCCTGGGGGTGGGGCTTGAGGCATCCACCGCTACCACAGGCATTTCCTGACCACAAAAATGGCCCCTTGCTGGTCCTCATGGAGCCTCAGGCAATCATGGAGAGGAAGTAGAGGGGCGCCATGCCAGGTACTTCCCAGTTTCTAGGCGAGCATGAGTGGGTCCCAGCTCATGCCTGAGGTTATGGTCAGGCTGGGGACAGTAGAGCATGTGTTCCCGAGACTGAGGGAGGCCTGCTGTCTGTGGCCTTTGTGCTGGGTGCCAGATCAGCTGGTGGGGCTCTTCCATGTGGGTCCCAGTCGCTTCCCTCATCTGGAATGGCCTCCTCCATTCCCTGGTTCCAGGGCCTTCTCAACCTCTCCTTAACCTAACCCAGGCCTCTCTGACTTCTGCAGCACTTCAGGTGAGGACACACAGTGTGGCTTCTGGTGACATGCTGCCTTGGTTGGGTCACCTCCCATGGCCTGTGAACTGTAACCTCATCCCAGGGACTGCAGGACACTCCCCTGCTCCCCATGGTAACGTGGTGAGAGCATCTTCAACATGAGAAGGAGACTTGGTCCATACATAGACAAGGTCAAACTGACTGCCCTGTGTGGGATCCATGGTAGCACCATGCCACACTGGTTAGTGACAAGCTCTTCCACTGAGTCAGAAAGTGGTCCCCAGGACCAACTTCTGGGATGCTGCCGCCTGGACAAGGTGTGCACAAAGGTCCCTCAGACACAGCGCAGTAGACTCCAAACACCCCACTGGAGTTCACCACAGTGCCTAGAACTCAGGGTCTGTGCCATGCGCTCTAGGGAAGACCAGGGGCTGCCTTCTCTTCCTTGCAGCCCTGCCAGCTACACACTATTGTGTAGGCACACATTGACATGTTAGGGGCTGGGGCACAGAACTGCTCTGGCCTCTGCTTGGTGCCATGTCTCACAGATACAGACCCATCTCAGAAACTGTGCTGAAAATAGAGTACCATATCTGATCATCCAAATGCAGATGTTAGGGTTCTCCTGATTGGCCCAAATGGTCTGCAGTAGCCAGTGACTGGAGTGCTTCCTGAACCCAGGAAGGCAGGAAACCTCCTCTGGCGCGCGTGGAGGAAGCTCGCGGGTGGAGGAAGCTCACAGATGTAGCTTCACCTCCTCCACCAGCAACCGGCATGTTCTGTCTTCATATTCACCACCTGAGCGTTATAAACGAGCGCCTGTCCACTGAGCATGCTCCCTTTCACTCCAGGGGTCCACACACCCCTAGCAGTCACGCCCTTCCACCCTCTCAGACCACGCCCACACAGGCTCCTACCCCACTGGCTCCTGACATGCAGCCTTGATGCGCTGTCTCCACCGTCTGCAAAGGTGCGTCCTGCACTCCACCTTCCCCATCAAGTAGACAGTGTGAGTCACTACAAGGGGTAAAGAGTCTTGTTCTGATAGGTTTGCATTAGTAAGAAAGCAATCTGGATGAGGGACATGCAAATCAAACCCATAAGAAGATGCTACTTCACCATTTTCAGAAAGGTTGTTATCGACAAACAAAACAGAAAAGAAGCACTGGCAAGAAACTGGAAGTATTGTGTGCGGCTAATGAGAACGTTAAATGTGTGGCCACTATGGAAAACACAGTGGCAGGTCTTAAGGAGACCAAGAGAGGGGGACAGTGGGTGACAAAGAGGAACGGGAAGTGGCAGAAAGACACGTGGAACACGGGAAAGAAAAAGAGACCCAGTCACAACTTATAAAAGAAAGAATTTAATTGGGAGCTATCTTACAGTGTCGAAGGGTGAGTCCTTGGCCATCATGGCAAAGAGCAAGGCAGGAAGCATGCAGGCATGGCACTGGAGCAGCAGCTCACGGCTTATGTCATATCCACGAGTTGGAAGAAGGGAGAGAGACAGACAGACAGACAGACAAACAGAGACTGGGCCCTTTTGAAACCTAAGCCCAAGCCCAGTGACAAGGCCACACTCCTATGTTGTAGAATGTTAAAGATATGTTACATTTGTTTATTCTGTGGAACATTTGTTTTAATGATGCAAAGGTATGTTGCATTCTTTCATGTTGCATTTGTTTAACTCTGTGAAGCTGTGTTACTGTGCCTGTCTAAAACACCTGATTGGTCTAATAAAGAGCTGAACGGCCAATAGAAAGGCAGGAGAAGGGATAGGCAGGGCTCCCAGGTAGAGAGAATAAATAGAAGGAGTAATCTGGGAGTGAAGGGAAGGAGAAGGAGAGGAGGACTGAGGGGCCAGCCACCCAGCTACACAGCAAGACATGGAATAAGAAGTAAAGAAAGGTATACAGAAATAGAGAAAGATAAAAGCCCAGAGGCAAAAGATAGACAGGATAATTTAAGAAAAGCTGCTAGAAACAAGCCAAGCTAAGGCCGGGCATTCATTAGAAAGAATTAAGTCTCTGTGTAATTTATTTTGGAGCTGGGTAGCAGGTCCCCAAAGAATAAAGAGCCAAGAGTCAAAGAGTAAAAAAGAAACAACTACACTCCTAGTCCTTCTTAAACAGATCACCAACTTGGAACCAAACATTCAAATTTATGAGCCTATTGGGGTCACCTCGTTCAAACCGCCACGGTCTCTAGAACCTTATATATTCATTAAAACAAACAAAAAAACAAACAAACAAACCTACCATAGAGTCCAGCCCCGCTGCTTCTGTCAGTGTAGCCAAAAGAAATGAAAGCAGGGGCTGACGAGATTTTTGTTGTATTTGTCAGCTTGCCATCACTATAACAAAACACCTGAGGTAATCAACCTAAAGAAGAAAACCATTCGGCTCAGCATTTTAGAGGCTTCAACCCATGGTCATCCAGCACCGTTGCCTTTGGGCTTGTGATGAAGTAGAACAGAAGGTGCATGGCGGAGCAAGCTGCTTGTGTCCTTTGGGGAAGCAGACATAAGAGAAAGAACAGCGGCCAGAGTCCCAGCATCTCCTTCATGGGCTCATCTCCAGTGAGCTTTCTTCCACTAGTCCCCACTTTAATGTCTCACCACCTCTCAGTGGTGCCTTAGGCCAGTGATCAAGCGTTCAGCACCTGGACCTTTGGAGAACCATCAAGATCCAAGTGCACCTACTCACCAGTGCTTGTAGCGGCATTATTTACCCCAGCCAAAGGGTAGAGACAACACATGCCCGTTGACAGAGGAGTGGACAGACCATAGGATTCTGATGCCTGCTGCAAGAGGAAGAGGAAGAACCTTTGTGATGAAGTACAGAGGTTCCCTCTGAAGGTTCAGTACTTACATCTAGTAAAACTGACAGTTAATGAAACAAAAGGCATACAAAGTCAACAGCCTGCATAAATACGAGGGACTCGCAAAAGAGTGGGTCACCCAGTGGCCCAGTGACAGTCAGGAACTTATACACCCAACCCCATGCATGTTTGTGTGTGTGTGTGTGTGTGTGTGTGTGTGTGTGTGTGTGTGTACACACGCACTTGCTAGGGCATCAGAAACACTATGTATTCTACCCCGGAGCCCCAGGAATTTACTCTTTTGCAGGGGCGATGGAAAGTGATTACAAGCATTTTAGTTGGATAGACCAAGTTGTTTTGTTTTTTGGTTTTTTGTTTGTTTGTTTGTTGTTGTGTGGGGTTTTTTGTTGTTGTTGGTGGTGGTTTGTTGGTTTTGGGTTTTCAATTTTTTTTTGTTTGTTTGTTGTTGTTGTTGTTGTTGTTGTTGCTTTTCAAGACAGGGTAACCATGTTGTTTATAAGAGGGAGAATGAGCCCTGAAAACAGATGTGGGCTGCATCGAAGTCCCTCTGGGTTCTCAGTGCTGCATTTGATTTTCAGTCATGTATGAGTTTAATCTTTTTCAAGTTAATGAAAAGTCAGTCAAAAGATTTGAAGGCATTGTGTTCTTTGCTGGATCAGATCTACAGATGGTAGGAAGGATAGGCCTTCCCCTCCCTGTAGTTGCTGCCCTCCGCCCTCCCCCCGTGTCCCCCCCCCCCCAGTGCTCTGGGTTGGAAATCTGAATCAGCATATTTTAGGTTATTGTTTTCTGAGCATGAACATCTTGAAGACCGTACACCAAGTAAAACAAGCCAGACGCTCAAGGACACATTTTGTATCATGCCACTAATATGAGCTACTTAGGAGAGTCCCCTTCATAGAGACAGAAATTAGAAGGGTGCTTGCCAGGACTAGAAGGAGGGAAAAGTGGGGGGCTCATGATTCATGGGGATAGAGATTCCAGTTGGCATAGTGGAAACATTCTAAAGATGGTTATATGTAATACCTCAGAAACCATACTCTTGAAATGGTTATAATGACCAAGCAGATGCCAGCACTTAGGAGGTGGAGGCAGGATAATTCTGAGCTACCTAGGGAGTTCTAGACCAGCCTGAGCTAGTTAGACCTGTCTCAAACAAAACAAAGCATGGTCACAGCTACTGTGATGGTTATCGTGGTTGTCAACTTATGGGATTTAGAGTAATGAGGAAAACAACCCTCTGGGCTCGTCTGTGAGGCACTTTCTAGATTAGGTTAATTAAGGCAGGAAGACCCATCCTAAATGCCAGTGGCATTATCCCATGGGTGGGGTCCTAGACCGGATAATAGAAAGAGAGCTGAGCATCGGGATGCATGGCTCTCTGCTTCCTGAGTGTGGGTGCAAAGTGACCAGCTACCTAAAGTTCCCATTGCTGTGCCTTCCCATCATGATGTGTACCCTCAAACTGTGAGCCACAGTTAGCCTTTCTCCCTTTTTTAAAAAAATAATTTATTTAAATTTACTTTATGTGCATTGGTGTGAAGGTGCCAGATTCCCTGGAACTGGAGTTACAGACAGTTGTGAGCTGCCATGTGGGTGCTGGGAATTGAACCTGGGTCCTCTGGAAGAGTAGCCAGTGCTCTTAACCACTGAGCCATCTCTCCAGCCCCAGCCTCTCTCCCTTAAGTTGCTTTTGTCTGACATTCTGTCATGGCAAGTGAGTAAATGTAGTGATACCTATTATTATATTTTACCACAAAAAGGAATGTGTATATGTTAGAGATTTTAGACACGGGGAGGGGGGACTTAAAATCATTCTCAAGCACTAAACAGAGCCACTTTTAAAATTTCAGTATCTTTCTATTTTCTGAGAGAGAGAGAGAGAGAGAGAGAGAGAGAGAGAGAGAGAGAGAGAGAGTGTTCAGAAGCCATATTGAACCTAAAGGAAGAATCTCCTCATCCTGTCCCCCAGCTGTCCCCCAGTGCTGCCTCCTCCCTTGGAGCCACCCAGAACTGGATCTATTCATCTGGATGTCATCAATCTCTTGAGAGGTTTCTCCCGCTGATTCTGCTCTACTCATATCCTGGGTCATGTTTCTCTGAAAATGCTCATTTCTTTGATGTGCCTAAAACTGTGCTGCAGAGTGGGCCAGTAACACATGGGAAGAGATGGAAAGAGTTGTGCCTCTTGTGCCCTTATGTATGTTGAATGACAGCTCTCTGGAGCCCCTATGTCCGTTGGTCAGGCCGAGCTTACTCAGGTTCCTCCAGCCCCTGCCTCGGAGCACCTGGGACATGATGCTGAGCCTCGCACTATCCGTGACCAGATCCGGCTTCTCCAGCCTGTCAGGAAACAGGACCTCCCTTCTCAAGCAGCAGGCCAGCCTCTGCCTCCGAAATGAGTTGCAGGGTTTCTGACCCCTTTTGCAGGTACTTCCTCTGTGCTTCCTCTTCTGAGGCCCTCTTCTGCACTTGAGTGAGTCAAATGCCATGCTCCTCCACCATGGGGCTCTGGAGAGGCTGGGGACTGGGGGTAGTACCCCAAGGTCACATTTGAGTCCAACTATAGCCCCCTTCCTCTGCTTGTTCACCTGGTCTTTGATTCAAGACATCTCTAACTTCATCAGCAAAGAAAAGATAAAACAAGACGTCACGGCCAATGAGAGAGCTGACCTGTATGCCCACCCAGCAGAGACAGCCCGCAGCCCGCAGACACGTGGCCCTTCTCTTTTGACTGGGAGGCCTCCAAAGAAGGCCTTATTTAACCTTGCAGTCAGGAGCTTTACAGCCCAGCCCTGAGAGGATTATCTTTTTATTGCAACTTTGATTAATGATTGATCAAAGTCTGATACTAGAAGCACCGAAGAACAAATTTGCCCTAGAGATTAGGGGCGCTTACATCTGCCAGGCTGCCTGGGGACCTGCCCACCTGCTCTCTCCAAGATCAAACCAGGGCAAGGGTGCATGGGAGACCCACCCCACATGTTCTCCAACAGGGTGGGGAGCGGAGATGAAGTGTCCTCAAGCCAGGTTAGAATTAGGCTAAGAATGTCACGAAATGACAGTGACAGGGAGAGAGCCTTGACAGCCTTTAGCAGGATCTTTTGGACTTGTTTTTGTTCCCAATGCTCCCCATTCTATTTTAGCAGCTGAAAGGGAAACTGAGGCAGGAGGAAGAAGCTTCCTGGAGACTCTAAAAACGGCGGAGTTTTATCTCAGCCGTTTTCTAAAGGACTGCCTTGTCGCCCATAGCCTACCTGGATTCCCCCATGAGGAAGGAGGCGCTTCCTCACACAATTTAACTGAGGGTCAAAGGTCAGGCAGGGAAGGATGGGCTGCTGAACAGAGACCCCCTTTCATGAACATTTGTACTAGAAAGTGCCATGGAGCTGGTTCAGGCCATGTTGGTGTGCTCCAGCTGTCTTGGATGCTCTCAGACTGCCTTCGGGTAGCCCATAGTCCAAGTGAGAATCGCCGAAGGATCCCAACTCAGAGACCAGGAATCTGCAGCTTCCCAGCACCCCCACACAGAATTCTGGCCCTGCCTTCCCTCAAGGACCCGTGGGAGCAGGGTGCTGGCTGCACAGCTTCCTGCTCTACAGCTTCTCTGAAGCCCTGGGGACCAGGGCAAGTAGGAAGCTGGCAGAGCTGCTTCTAAATTGAAACTGGAAAATAAAACTGGAAAATAAAACTGGAAATCACAGCCTCACGTCCCTCGGAGGCGCCAGGGTTTCTTTGCCACATGGAGAGTCCCTGAGGGAGAAAGAGGCCTATTCACTGAGGGCAGGAGGTGTCAGTACATAACATGTCTTCACGTGCAGACTCTTTCCAACAGTACTTGAGGGGGACTCCCCCATGAGGAAGGAGGTGCTTGCTCACACAATTTAACTGAGGGTCAAAGATCAGAAATCCTGGGCTCTCTTCTCCTCTCACCCCACCCCTACAGATACACACGGGCTCCAGTGTACACACACTGGATGGTTCCAGGAGGTCAGTGTTCGTGCAGGCAGCAGATTACCCTGAAGAAATTAGAATACAGGAGAGAATTCAGTGAGGGGGAGCTACAAACTGACCCCACTGCTGTCTCCACCCTGCCCCTCGCCTCACCTGAAATGTCTCCTCCTCAGGGAAAAGCAGCCCAAATCCCCCCAACCCTACACACCCCTTGGGTTAAGACTCCTGAAACTTGACCCTCTGCTAACCCTGTATTTGCTATCCTTACGGTAATATGCCTAACGTCTGCCTCTTCCACTGGACGTCTTTGAGGCTCAGACTTGGTCTGTGTGGCTTACATTGTGTCCCCAAGGTGTAGAATAATAGTACCTTGCATGCAGCAAGTACGTACTCGGATGTGTACAGAACTGACGATGCTCTCTCACGACTGCGGCCTCAGGGACTCCAGTGTCCACACCCCTTCTCAGGCCCTCCGAGCACCTTCCTCTGAAGCTGGTGGTGGCAGATACCCCAGATCGGCTGTCCCCAGTTCCCAGCCCCCGCTCATGGAATACTTGGACTGTCTCCAGTATATGTACAGGATTCTAGGTTTAGTAGCAGGAGGTGGCCACAGGGGTAGACCACCCGTGGCACACCCAACATAGCCCTGTCTTTGCCCCCTATACAGCTGGGCGTCACACAGCCCGTCCCATACACACAAGGACACCTGGCTCCAGAAGGACCAGAAAAGAAAAGCCACTTTCATCCTGAGGATTAGGAGCTGAAGGTTGGGAACATGACTGATTTTTTTTTTAATAATTTTTTATTACATTGTGTGTGTGTGTGTGTGTGTGTGTAAAGCAAAGCTCCCAAACACACAGGCAGTACAAAAAGGTGAGGGGCCTGTGGACGTCAGCCCATCTTCCCTGTCTCCTTTATCTGGGGTAGGACCACAGCTTCATTTAATGTTAAGCTACAAGTTGTACCAGAGGAAAGGGATAAACTGAAAGTGCCAGCCGTTTGAACTGCGGGCTTGCCCGGGCTGCAGTGAAGCGATGTGGTCAGAGCAGATGGTGAGGGCCACAGACCAGGCCCACTTCCTCCCTCCCTGCCTGCATCCTCCTCATCCTCCTCACACCAGTAGGCTTCCCCAGGCTGCAGGAAGTGGGGCTGGGGCAAGGAGCAGGCCCTTTGGGTGTGTTTGTGGTGGAGGGGCGGAGAGAGGGCACAGAGGCGCCATGGTGGTGACAGAAGCTCGGTCCTTGCTGGGGCTGGGCTTGAGAGCAGCCATGTGGTGGTCTCTGCGTTCTTGTCGTTAAGCCTGCTCCCTCTGAGGCTGCAGCAGGCAGCAGCAGGCTTTTCTGTCTTGAGATTCACAGGTCTCGATGGCATCCAGGGAGAGAAGGGAAGGAAAAGGGGGAGAGCTGAATCTTTTCTCAGAGGAAATGCAGCTGTGGTTTTGAGATGTTCATATTTCACAGCTGTGGCCGGCGTTTCTCAGGGTTCTCGGAGGTAAACGCGGGGTCAGCGCCATGTCACCAAATAAGGTTCACAGTGACCCTAGCAACAGTCTTCACTGCCCATTGGCTGCCACGGCCGCCACCGTCCACCAGTGCAGGCTCCTGGAGGCAACTCAGGGGCAGGCTGATGTTTCTACATGCACAGAGGTTCCTCTGTCTGCCCTGCAGAGTCCCATGGAGAGGGGCAGTGTTCCGAACAAAGGTGGACAAGCGGGGGTGGGGCAGAACTGCCCGGCTGTGTGAGTTTCAGAGTCCACCAGAGTCCTCACACAGCCCCTGACCAGCACCATCTGTGTAGTGGCCGGGCCCCAACTTGCCAGGGCAAGCCCTCCGCCCGAGGTCCCACCACGATCTCCACCATAGCTTCCGTTTTGGCTCTGCTCAGTCTTCCTCTGCGCCAGGCACTCGACTAGGCTCCTTCTACATGTTATAGCCGTGGATTCTCTCAGTAACCCTGTCAGCCCTCCTTCATACAGAAACTGAGGCTGCAGAGAGTCAGGACTAACCCGGAGCTATGCTGCTAATAAGTCACACTTTAATCTCGGTTTCGACAGGTCCAGATCCCAGGCTGTTAGCCACTGCACTGTACTGAGGGTACCCAAGGTCTCTGGCTCAGATCCAGTGTTGTGACACAGGGGACTGAGGTGAGGACTGCCCATGTGACAGATGCCTGGGGAACCTGGTGCCCAGCAGTGGATTGTCTGGCTCCATATCTCAGCAAGGTGGCCTGGGCACTCCCCCAACAGGCTCCCCAAGAGTCTCGCATGGTCCTCCGGAGAGTATGCAGTTCAAACACTGGGGTTTGAGGACCAGACTTCCTTGTGGCTCTGGTGTTGGTTTCCACTTCCTCTTCTGAATTTCTTCCCACCCCACCCAAGTGCACCACCAGTGTGAGGAGCAGAGAGAAGGCTGCTGTAGAGGGTGCTAGCCTGTGGGGGCCAGAGGGAGCAGGACTGGCCAGGCCAAAGGGTTCAGACCGTAGAAAGTCAAATTATAAGAGGAGGCACATGCTTCTCCTCTCCCCGGATGACACTTCAGAGTTACAGCACCACCTCCCTGAGGAACATTTCCTAGGTTAAAAGTAAAGTAAAGATGGGGGGGGGGGGGAGGGCTGAGCAGGTGGCTCAGTGGTTAGGAGCACTTGCTGCTCTTGCAGAGGAGTGGAGTTTGTTCTCAGCACCCACAGAGGGTAACTGCCTGTAACTCTAGCTCCAAGGCATCTGGCACTCTCTTCTGGACTCTGTGGATACATGCACACACATGCATGTATACACACATGTACACACATATACACACATACACACACAAACACAAATTTTTTTTGTCTTTTTTTTTTTTTTCTAAGAAGTTGGGGCCTGGTGAAATGGCTCACTGGGTAAAGGCACCTGCCACCAAGCCTGATGGTAAGTTCTATACCTGGTACCTACATGGTAGGAGAAAACTGATTCCCACAACTTGTCCTCTGACCTCCACGTATCTGCTGTGGCATGTTCCCTTACACCCTGCCAACAAATAAATAAATGCAAAGCAAAAAATTTAAGATGAAAATACAAATACCTTATTATCCCAAAGTCTCACTCAGAGTCTTTTCTTGCTGTGGTCCGACTGCTGTACCCCAGCACATCCACTGCTGTGTGACAGAACTTTTCCTGGGGAGAAGCAACACACACACACGTCTCCCTGGATAGAGAGCCCGCGACAGACCAAAATGTGGATAACGCCAATATCTAACTTGGTGAACCATGAGCTTCTGGGGTTACTAACAAAAATATGGGTGCAGGTTACTTACAGGAGCAGAAATGACCCAAAGACAGCTGCACTGCCAACGCCCACCCCAGCATGGGTGATAGCTCGCAAAGCTGGGAACCTGCAGCACACTGCACAGCCTGCAGGCAACTCAGCAGGCTGGAGAGTGTCCTTTCCAAGCGGCTCAGTTACTCTACACCTCGTTCAGGCATCTCATTGTTGATGCTGGTGGATATATCGGTTGATGGCTGTTGCTCAGCTTTCTTCCCTCTGAGAGAGATTCTCAACATTTATTGTCAACTCTGGCAGGGAGGGGCCTAGTGAACCTGATCAATTTCAGGGACTTCCTGAAGCTGTTTTGAGTTGTTTACCTTCCTGCCCAAGGAGCTTCCCTGCAGGATGGAATGTTTCAATCTAGGGGAAGCTGTTACACAACATCTACAAAGCAGAGAAAAGATCCGAAATGTCACCAAGCATGGTGACACATGTCTGTAATCTCATAGATGGAGGCAAGGAAGATCAAGAGTTAAAGGCCAGGCTGGAGTGCATGCTAAGTTTCAAGTCCGCTTAGGCTACATGAGACCCTGTCTCAAAGACAAGTAAACAAACAAACAATAATCCAAAAGCCTGTGGACCGCAAAAGAGCCCAGAAAAACCGAGCATCATTCTTGCAGTGACAGCAGGAGCCACAGAGACAAGTAGTAGCATACCATCGTGTAATACTGTAATGATCACTGACTCTTACCCAGGGAATGATCAACAAAATATATACAATATATTTTTCTTCAAAAGTTTATCCGTGGCGACACTGGGCTGTGGGAAGCAAACACACAAAGGATGGAAATGAACTTCTTTGTCACAGAGGGCAGCCACGGCTGTGATGAATGGGTGCACGTGGGGGATTTTGGAGGTCGGTGATTGGGTTATCATCTCTTGCTCCTGGTGGTGTTAATGTAGAGATTTGCTTTATGGTTATCTGTTAAACAGAACATACGTTTTATATGTTTTTATGCATATAATTTTTCACCATAGGAAATAAAAAGCAGGGCTGATGATAGGGCTCGGCAAGCAAAAGGGCTTGCCTCTATGCCTGATGATCTGGGTTCAATGCCCAGTTAACACACATGATAGCCAGAGAGAACCAATTCCCACAATTGTCCTCTGACATCCACATGCACTCCATAGCAGAAGTATGACCCCCTATGCATGCATATGCACAACAGGTAGACAGATAAATAAATAAATTAGCACATGAGCTGAGGATGTAGCTCAGTTTGTAGAACGCTTACCTATCATTCATAAAGGCCTGGGTTCAAACCCCAGCCCTACACCTACAGGTGTCCCATGCCTGTAATCTTAGCACTTGGGAAGTAGAGGCAGGAAGTTTGGTAGTTCAAGGCCATTCTTGGATATATAGCAAGTTGGAGGCCAGCACGGGCTACATGAGACCTTGTAGAAGGAGGAGAGGGAGGAAAGGGGGTGGGGCACGGAAGGAAGGAGCAGGTGTGTATGAACTCTTGTTGCCCTCAACAGCACTGCCGTGGTGGACATGCAGCTACAGGCCTGTCCCACACTGCACTGTTGTGGGAATTCATTCCATTCAGCCAATGGCTTTGGGGTACAAGCCGTAGGGCGTGGCTTTGTCTGTGTACATGACCCCTTAAGAGCTGAGATAGAGGAGTCCAGTGCTCTTGGGTGGTGAGGGCCAGGTCAGGCAGCGGTGGCATGGAGAGCTTGCTGTTGGTTCCCATCTCCACTGGGCAGAACGGCATCAGTGAGTGTATTATCCCCCTTTTATACTTGAGATCCTTTAACAGACTCTCATGGTTTCACATAACACTGCACCTCTTGGGAGACATTGTTGGTGCCACACCAATTGCTGTACCACAGCTGTGACTGACAACAGAAGATAAAGACCACTATGGAAAGTGAAGGGCTCTAGTAGGTCTAAGCATGGCAAACACAACTCTGACTGGCCTTGCCCTTCTCCCCCACTCCCTCTGCCTTGATAAACTGTTAGATGACATCCCTAAAGCTAGCCACCAAGGTCTAGTCCCTTATTTGGCCACTTCCTCCTCCTGAGGCTGACTACCAAGGTCCAGCTATCAAAGCCCAGAAATTAAAAACCCCCTTTTGGCCAGGCAGTGGTGGCACACACCTTTAATCCCAGCACTTGGGAGGCAGAGCCAGGCAGATCTCTGTGAGTTCAAGGCCAGCCTGGTCTACAAAGCGAGATCCAGGACAGGCTCCAAAGCTACACAGACAAACCCTGTCTCCAAAAAACAAACAAACAAACAAAAACAAAAACAAAAAACCCTTTTGGTTGCCCTAATTAACATGCCCAGTCAAAACAAACCATTTCATCCTAACATGAGATTTCCCCTTTTCCCTTTATAATCTGCCATTTTCCTATGTCCCACATCTGTCTCCTCTCTATCCAGAGGCAGTCCTTGTCCCTCCAGGACAAATATCCTCTCCCCACCTCTCCCCTGTTCCCTTCCCTTCTCCCTCATCCTCTATCTCCTGTCTTTGTTTCTTATCCCTGCCCTCTGTCCCTCTGGGGCAAATCTCCTTTGTGCTGAGAACCTGGTTTTGGTGTATGTATCCTGTGCCTTTCCAGCCCTTTCAGTGCCTGGCCCCTCAGAAAGTGAGGAGGGAAGACGCCTTTAACGTGTTACGTAGCCGGGAGCCATCTGTGGTGTGGGAATGGGGGCTGGAAGAAACCATAGCTCTGTGAATTGCTTTGGCCATCCTGTGACCTAAATAGCTGAAGAAGGGAACAACTTCAGGCCGGTAAGACTTATTTTGGCTCACAGTTTCAAAGGGATTTCAGTCCACCATGGTGGGGGAGGTGGAACTGTGACAGGGGTGTATGGTTGAGGCAGAGCAGGAAGCAAAGAGTGGCCAGCACTAGGGGCTGGGCCCTAACCTTCAAAAGCCTGCTCCTATTGACTTACCTCCCAGGGTCCACCCTCCAGCCCTGTCTAATAGTACGACCAGCTGGGGAACAAATGCCCAAAACCACTGTCTTCTTGACCAAGGCCTAGCTGTACTTCAGGGGACTTGAAGAAACAGAGGAATTCATGCAAATGACCCAACCAGGGGTGCTGTCCCCACCGTGCCCCTCCCCCCCAGTCATCTCGGCCAAGTATCCCTAAGGAGTCCCCCTTCACAGATGCCTCATTCACTCTGCCAGACACCTGATCTCAAGGAAGAAGTAAGTAGCCGGGAGCAGTGACTGATGCTGGAGCTTAAGGGATACTTATCCAGGAAGCCAAGGCCTTCCCAGCTCAGCCCTAGTGGCCTGATAGTCCCTAAGGGTACAGACCTTGTTTACTGCATCCTCATCTCCCGACTTGGCATGAGCCAAGTGTCACACTTAACAAACTCAGCTGAGTGAGTGCGTCGGTAGTAGAGGCTGCAGAGCACAGCGTCATTAGAGCTCTGCTTCACAGGCTGCCCACTGGGCCCCCTGGTTCTCTGGAGGGCCTTGTCTATGGTAAGATATCCCTACCAGTTGGAGCCAACTTCCTTGGCGATGCCCAGGGCTTTTTCCCAAGGGCCCTTCTTACACAGGAAGTCCTGGCTAATGTTCATAAAGTCTGTGTTCCTTTGGTTTCTGCAATTTCAGTGTGCATGGCTCTTCACACTCTAGCCCTGAGCACACGGGTTATTCAGTCTGAAGAAGCAACAGGCATGTCCAATAGATTCTGAACATGCAGAACCAGAGATGTGGGTGGGGAAGTGTTGATTCCCACTCTTTCATTGGCTGCTGGTATATTTGGATTGTCATCACTGGCTGCTGCTGGCTTGGTCTCCAGCCCCGCAAAAAGTTTCAAGGTTGTTTCTATTTTCTCTTTTTTTTTTTTTTTTTTTTTTTTTTGGTTTTTTCGAGACAGGGTTTCTCTGTGTAGCTTTGCGCCTTTTCCTGGAACTCACTTGGTAGCCCAGGCTGGCCTCGAACTCACAGAGATCCGCCTCTCTCTGCCTCCCGAGTGCTGGGATTAAAGGCGTGCGCCACCACCGCCCGGCTATTTTCTCTTTTTATAAGAGATTTTGTTTTTATTTTTAACTCTGTGTATGTGCCTGTGAGTGGATATGTGCATGTGAGTGCAGTGCCTGCAGAGGCCAGAAGAGGGCATTGGATCTCGTAGAGCTGGAGGTAGAGGTAGTTAGGAGCTGCCTGATAGGTGTGTTGAGAACCAAATTTTGGTCCTCAAGAGCAGCAAGTTCTCTTAATCATTAAGCCACCTCTCTAGCCTCTTTCTTTTTCTTTGTAGTATGGGTGCAGGTATTTGGATGTGTGTGTGTACATATGGGTACACATGAGTGCGTATGCATGTGGAAGCCAGGGGTCAACATTGGGTCATCATCTGCCTTGTTTTTTGAGACCGTCTCTCACTGAACCTGGAGCTCACCTGTTCAGCTAGGCTGGCTGTGCAGCAAGCCCCCGGTCTGCCTGTCTCTGCCTCACTGCTAGGGTTGCAAGGGTACACCTGAATTTTTTTATGTATGTTGTAGGAATCAAACTCAGGACCTCATGCTTGGGCTACAAGCACTTTACCAACTGAGCCATCTCTCCAGCCTTCTGAAGAACACTGGCTGCTCTTCCAGAGGACCCAGGTTCAATCCCCAGCACCCACATGGCCCCTCACAACTGTCTGTAACTCCAGTTCCAGGGAATCTGGCATCCTCATACAGACATACATGCAGTCAAAACACCAATGCACATAAAATAAATAAACAAATCTTAAAAAAAAAGAATGTCTTTTAATGTTCTTATGGCCTTTGTCTAGGTATTATTTTGTTGTAAAACTCCATGTTGTAACCCTCCCCACAGATCCTGGAGCCCTGAGGCAGCTGGCTAGTGGTATACGCTTCATCAACATTAATATTTTTCACTTTGTTATTTTGTTATTTGAACAGATGATAGATCACTTCGACCATTTCATGAGCATGTATTGTGTGCCAGGGACTACTTGGTGCAGGAATACAGCTGTGAACGAATGGACTTGTCCCTGCCTGCCAGAGCACCCAGACCTCTGAACAGACTTGCTGATTGCATGATAGTCCCTGATATCCCCTGCCAGATATCAATGGGTGTCCTCTAGGTGTTCCCCTTTGAACACACCCTTCATGCCTGGGGGGCGGCGGGGGGGCGGGGCGCTCAAAGGCAAGTGCAGTGGAAGGAGAATCAAAACAATTCTCTGGAGACTTCCTTCCGTGGCTGAGTTATTTAACCTTTGGGAGCTCACTTATCAGTGAAATCAAATTAACAATCTATACCTCAGAGGCGTCTGAAAATGCATAGGATCCCATTGCAGAACTGGGTGGTAGTGGTGCGGGGCTGCTGTTCAAGTCTGTGAAGTCTCTGGTGTCCTGAGGTTGAAGGAGAGCACTTTGGTGGTGTGACCTGAAGCTAACAGTCCGCCAGAGGCAGCTATTGTTACACACAGGTTAGGGGGAAGCAGAGGTCAGTCAGGCCAGCAGGCTGGACCAGCTTCGGCCATGCCAGGCTTTGTTCTTCAAGGAAGGGTAGGGCTGGGAGAAGTACAGGCTGCAGTGTGGGCCAAAGCCAAGAGGCAGAGACTCCCAGACCATGTGTGGGAGATGCAGGCCAAGGAGTGGACGTCAACAGCACCAAGGCCTGGGGGAGGAGGTCGCCATATTCTCGATTCTCAGATGAGCCGCTGGAAGCCGAGGTGGGAGCAGCTTGGACGAAAGCAAGGCAAACCTGCAAAGAGCTGTGAAGGATCCACATCTCACCCAGCATCTTATCTCCCCAGCAACAGAGCGTCATGTTCAGGACCAATGCCGAGCCTAGGGCTGGGGCCCATACCAGGCCAGAACCCAGCCCACAGAACTCCCCAAGTCTGGTTATGACCTCCCAGTAGGAAATTCCTGTCCTGGCTGTGACCCCAAGGTTGGGAACAGGCTGAATAGGCATTTGTTTTCATCACCCCAGGAAAAGTTAATGCAACAAACACTAAGAACAAAATCACCTTTAACCCCTGGCCCTGAGGTAATTGCCACAAGTATGATGCTGCATTTCCGTATCCGTAAGCCATCTGTCATCCTAGGCCATCAGAAATCCCTTAGGCTACAACTGACTGCAGCTTCAAGTCCCATCTCTTCCCTGTAAAATGTGTGTTTTCTCAGCTGTGGGCTGCTTTTAATGCAGAAGAAGGCTAGAAAGCATTGTTTTCTTTTTTATTTGAGACTCCCATATGCAAGTTGCTATATTTCCACCCTCTGCTCCTCTTACCAGTTCCTCTCATGCCCTCGGTCCCCCATCCTCCTCTCCAGTACATGACCTACATGCATTTAGGTCATGACCACTGGGGACTTGGTCGTCCCTAAAGGAGACCGGTTCTCCCTTCCACTCACTGCACATGGCTCTCCATCTAGGGGTGGTGCCTTGTGGAAATGACTGGTGTGGTCTTTGCAGGCCTTTCTTGCTGGGGCATCCATGTTGTGGAGAGTTCATGAGTGCACAGAAAACATTCTTTAGGAGGGAGAAAAGAGCCGGGCATTGTAGCACACACTTGCAATCCCATCATTCAGGAGGCTGAGGCAGGAGGATTACTGTGAGTTAAAAACCAGTTCTGAGATGCATAGTGAGACCCCGTTAGCAGGGTGGTAAATAAAACAAACACGCATGGTGCAAAGCTCCAGCCAGCAGGACATCCTGTGGGGACGAGGGTGGCTCTCGCATCCGCATCCTGTGTGAGCTGCAGAGGCGGTGGCGCTGCTCGGCCCCTGCTCTCACAGACCCCTGCTCTCACAGGCCCGGCTACAGTCTCCTGCCTAAGGGTGAGAAGTGCTTTTGATGAGTTTGCACTCGCCCTTCCTTCCCCTCAGGATGCACTGATCATCACACACACACACACACACACACACACACACACACACACACACACACACACACACACACACACCCCAAAAGGCTGGTGGACTTGCAGCAGCCTGGTCGGTCGGTCGGTCTGCCCGGATCTCTGTGCTGCTCACCAGAGCCTCACAGCTCTGAGCAGCTGATACCGGTGCTGCTCTCCGATTGTTCTGGTTGGCTCTCAGTTGTGATAAACACTGACTACAAACAGCCTAGGGAGGGAAGGTTTTATTTGGCTTCCAGGTTCCAACTGTCAACCAAGGGAAGCCAGGTCAGGAGCTAAAGTAGAGATCACAGAGGAACACAGCTCATCGGCTTCCTTTCCGAGGTTTGCTCTGCCCGCTTGCTTCCTGATCCAACCCAGGACCACCTGTCCATGGGTGGTTCTGACAAACAGGCCAATCTGATAGTGACAGTTTCTCAATTAAGATTTACTCTTCCCAGGTGTGTCCAATGAACAACCAAGGTTAGCCATCAGTTCCCCTTCAAGAATGAAGGTGCTGAGGCTGCCAGCCGGCGAGTAGCCTGGTGAGAGGGCCACACAGCTAGTTAAGTGACTTTATGCAGATCTGGTTGGTATCTAACTCAGTGACTTCCTCTAAGTGCTTTCCTTGAGCCACACTGGACCCCCGCAGGGAGGACAGCTAAGCCCTGAGACTCTTCATTGCCAGTGGGTGTGGTCACAGGCTCTACCCGTGGGTTCTGACTGGCTATCTGGAGTGCCTCAGCTTATAGATACTCATCCAGAGACAATGCCGAGCCGGCTTCTGGAGTCACTGAGGGCTTGGGCAGGGAGTCCAGGAGGCGGCTGTTTTCTGTAGGTGTGGCCTGCAGAGGCAGTGGTGATATCCTCTGCCTGTCCCAGGCTTGGATTCTCCCAGATGGGACAGAATCTGTCACTAAGTCTCTGCATCTGCAGGGCACCCTAGTCCCCAGCCAGCCCAGAGTACATTTGAGTGGTATCATGCGTGTCCTCTGATACTGACTCTGGGACCTGGTACAGCTGCAACGACCCTTTTAGAAGCTTCTGAAGAGTGTCAGTTTCCTGTTACTGCTGTAAGAAATGTCCATGCACTTAATGGCTTAGAAGAGCATACACTATTGCCTTATGTTTCTGAGGGTCCAATGAACAAAACAGGTCTTGCAGGGTTATGAGCAGGGAGGTGCTAGTAGACAGTCAATGGGCAAGGCGACACACACCTGTAATCCTAACACTCAAAAGATTAAGACAGGATTTTCAAGAGTTGAAAGCCAGCCTGGGCTTCATATGGAACAGTGAGTGAGTCCTCACCTCAAAAAAAAAAAGTCGTGTTTTTTTTTTTTTTAAATCCCCTTCATCCAGTTTGTGGAGGCTTCCTGAATTCCTTGGTTCCATGGTGCCTTCCTCCATCTTCACAACCAGCAGTGCATGGTCCTGTCTTCCACTTAATGTCATGTCTCTGGTTCTGTCTCTCTTGCCTTCCTCTTTCCCCTTAAAAGCCCTTGTAGCTGAGTATAGTGGCATACACCTTTAATTCCTGTACTCGGGAATCAGATCTCTGTGAGTTTGAAGCCAGCCTGGTCTACAGAGTGAGTTCTAGGACAGCCAGGGCTATGTAGTAAGACCCTGTCTCAATAAACAAACAAACAGATAAACAAACAAATAAAACACACACACACACACACACACACACAAAACCTTGTGGAAACTGAGACTATAACTAATGGTAGTTTAGCAGACTTAGAATGTTCAAGGCTCAGGTTCAATCCCTGGAATCTCTCCTCTCAGTGAAGAACTCTGTGATACCACTGGACCTCTCCGGATAATCCAGGGTAGTCTCTCTTTTACTCATCCATCCATTCATTCATGTATTGGTTTTCAGTACTCGGGATCAAACCCAGGATTTCCCTCACCTCAGTACAAATATCCACACGTGTGCACATGTGCACGTGTGCACGCACACACGCACCAGTACAAACACACACACACCCACCATTAAATAAATAAATAAATAAATAAATAAGCCAATAAATACATAAATGGAACTTGTAACCTTTCAAGTTTGAGATAGGGTCATGCTTTACCGGCTCAGACTGCCTTGAACTCACCGTGTAGAGCCCAAGCACATCTTGACCTTGAGATAGCCCTGAGCAGGATGAATTGAATGCAGAGGTTCACTGGGTAGTGGCCCTTAACCCTGAGCCTGGCAGCCTGACTTTGAGCCCCAGGCCCCACATGGTGGAAGGAGAGAACCAATTCTTACAAGTTGTCCCCTGATTTCTATACACATGCCGTGGCACGGCCACCCTCCCGACGAGTAAATGTAATTTAAATGTTTTCTAAGATTCTCTTGAGCCTTAGTCTCTTGAGTAATTGAGTCTATAGGCCCATGCTACCAGACCCAGATGCCGCTCTATTTCAGATTAAACTGATTAGCAAACTCAATCCTTCGTTGCCACAAATCATAGCGTAGTCATGGGTTCCGTGCGTTAGAATGTGGACATCTTTATCCCACCATGGACTGTTACTCTGCCTCCTGCATTCCGTCACTCCCTGGGTTTTCTAAGCACCTCATCTTCAGGCATAGGCCAGACCACAGGTGGGATATGCCTGCCATTGCTCAGTCCCCTCCCACCCTCCACCTCCTCATTAGCTCAGCCTGTCCTGGACCCTGGACCCTTCCCCGTCCTTCTGCTCCCAATCTTTGGAAGGGGGTGCTGAGCAATGCCGACAACACAGGGAGAGATGTCCATGTGGAGAAGAGGAAGGCAGGGTCAGCATCCCAGCTGTGGAAGCCCAGAAGGCTGGGCCTTTCCTACCAAATGCCTGCACTTTTCAGATTTGGAGGCCAGGGGCTTGCCTGAGTCTTGCAGAATCTGAGGGCAACTCTGGCTTTGTAGAGCAGCAGGCAGGTATTAGAGGCTCCACTGTGTATCTCTGACTTATAACCAGAATTCCCTGAGCCCTTTCTCAGGGGATGACAGCCTGTCTGCCTTCATTCCTTCCTCTCCTGTCCTCTGAGCCTTAGGCTGAGAGCTGGAGGAGAAGCCTTAGTCAGCCCTCTGTCCCCTAGCAGGAGAGCCTGTCCATGCAGCATAAGCAAGAAAGTCTAGACAAGGCCTTTATCCCTCAAGTAGGGTAAAGTAGTAACCAGCCCTGGCTTTCCTGAGACCTTCTTTCCTTAACACCACAAGTCTCCAATCCTGGGAACGCCCTCTTCGTATCTGAGCAAACTGAGGCCCATCTCCTTTGCAGCAGCCAGCCTGCCTCAGTCACCTCTCCTTCCCGCCCGCCAGCCCTTTGGATCCACGGATGCTAGAAAGATGGAGGGATGGGGTGAGGTATCTTCCAAGTGTGCCTGCATGGCACAGCATTCTCAGCTGTATGCATCAGTGAGTGACACACTGTGTTTGCAAGAGATCAGCTAAAAATGTAACACTCCGGTCACTTCCGGGTGATGTTCTGCAGATGTCTTTAATAAGTGTTTTTATTTCCTCATATTTCTTCCTCCTTGTACAATTAAACCATGTTCTTTTTGTGTATTGAAAATAGGTTTTTTTCATGCATTATTTTCTGTTCACTGTTTTCCCTTTCCTCAACCCCTCACAGATGCCCCCCACTTCCCCATTCACCCAAACCCACACCCTTTCTTTCTCTCGCTCATTAGAAAATCAGTGTGTGTTAATGCTTGTTTATTTACTGCACATGCCACGGCACGTGTGTGGAGGTCAGAGGACAGCCCGTGGGAGGGAGTCAGTGCTCTCTTTCCACACCGTGAGTTCTGGGGACCAGATTTAGATCACTAGGCTTGGCAGCAAAGGGCCCTTACCCACTGGGCCATCCTACTAGGTGCTTGTGTATGCTTTTAATAAAATTCACATCACGAATGACTCAGCTTTCCAACTTCAGTCCCACTGGGTACACGGGCAGATTGTGTCATACACACAGTGGCCCTTGTCCCAGGGATTTTGCCTTGACTGCTGGTTGGGCAGGACTCTATTGCAGAGGCAGGCCTAGTCACCCGCAGGCTCCCGCATCCCATAGCCTACTCTCCTGAACCTCAGGGTCCAGGTGAGCTCAGCAGATCAGGTGCCATGGACAAATGTCCCAGGCCACCAGAACATACGCACTGAAGTTTAAGTTGGAACAGAGCACCGTGAGAATGTAGAGAGCCGCTAGTTCCTGGGGAGCTTCCAGTCCAACAGGAGAAATTAGCTACCCATGGGTCACTTAGGCACACAGGAAGGGACTAGCACCTGGAAGGTGGCACTTTGGACTGTGAGGGCCCACACTCCACCTTAGAATGGACAAAGACTGAAAATGGGGTCCTCCCAAGTGACCTAAGGCTGACTCTGCAAGCTGGGAGCACAGGGTCTACTGGGCTCAGCGTCTGTGTCCGGCTGTTCACTGCTTTGCAACAGAAGAGTGTTGATGAATGGCCGTGGAAAGCTGGACACTCCTTCTAGCCTTCCTTCCTGCCCTCCTCACACTGCACAGGACTGCCAGACTCCAGCCTTTGCTCTGTCACGCAGACATATGGCTCCCCTTTGCATTCCAGCAAGCTAGCAAGAGCACTTGGAGGGGAACCCTGGGTCCCCAGCTATGACAGTGACCCTCTGCCTCCCATAGGCAGCATCTGCAGCCCCAACCCCAGCCTAACACTATTCTGACATGGCCAACGAGACAGAACTTCTTGCCTCGTTCATAGTGGGGGTTTGCTGCGGTTTTATTTTGTTTGTTTGAGACAGGGTCTCTCTATGTAACCCTGGCAGGCTAGCATGCTGGCAGTCCTGGACACACTCTGTAGACCAGGCTGGCCTAAACTCACAAAGATCCGCCCGTCTCTGCCTCCCAGGTGCTGGGATAAAAGGCGTGCGCTATCATGCCTGAACTTGCTCATAGTTTTGAATAAGGAATCATGGTTCTGACCTAATGATTGCCTTCTCTATGGAACCCACCTCCACATCTACATAACTCCCTCAGTCCACGAAGTCAGCTTCCTCAGAGAGGTCTTTCCATGTCCTCACACCCACCCTGGGGCCTTCTCCTGATGTATGTCCTGGTACATTCCTTCTCCATGAGCAGAGATATAGCTCAGAGTTTGTAACTGTGCTGTGGAAGTTTGGGCTCCTGTCAGAACCAGGCTTGATAGCACCAGGGGAACATGGTAGCAGAGTCAGTCAGCCCATTCATATTCAAGGGACTTTTAAGGAAAGGAAAGCAGAAAGAGACAGGGGGCCCAGCCAGGAAAAGAAAAGTCACCAGAGCTGCAGGTACATAACCGGGAGGGAGGCTGTACTGGACTCAGTAGTGGGTTTGTTTAGAGCAGAATTGGTCACCTTGCTCAGATAGAAACATGGCTGACAAGCGCACTTTGAACCCCGGGGAGCTAAGCCCTGGCAGGCCAGAGTCCTCTGGAGCAAATGTGGCCAAGCTGCCTGCAGCTCTGAGGTCAAGTTACAAGCCTTGCCTGAATCTCAACCCTGGGGCCCTCGCCCTTGAAACGGCAGGTGGCCTCCCGGGCATAGGTAGAGCATTGCTTCTCTTGAAGGCCAAGCCAAACCCCACCCCACTGGGGCCCCAGGGAAGCACACTCACATACTCCAGGCCCCAGACTCTAGGGCATCAGGAGGGGGCAGTGACAGCCCAACAGTCCCAAATGCCTTCTCGGCATAGGGTCCTAGCACCCTACTCCTTTCCAGCTAGTCTCAGTTTCGTTCAGGAACCCTGACGGTGTAGAACCAGTCTGGGTTCTGGACATGGACAGATGTGGGTTGGAAGCCAGCCTCCGTAGCGGAGTCATCTCGGGCAAGCCGCTTGGGCCTGCTGAACATTGATTTCTGGTCTGTGAACAAGGGGATGGTGTTGGGAGGAGGTGGGTGCAAGTGTGTTGTCATATCCGGCTAGACATGGTAGTCCAGCTGAGTCCATGCTGCTGATATCTCTTCCTGGTAGGCAGTTGGCAGGTGGATGCCCGCCTCTCTAATTGTCACGTTGTCTTCATGCATGTGCTCCAGTGGTCCAGGCCCTCCCCTGGTGAAAGGAAACTGAGCACGGGCACGCAGACCTCACCACCTAGCCACCAGAAGCAGGGGCAGGCTTCTGCAGTCTCCTTAGGAACAGCAGTAGTGAGTCTCTTGGGAGCTACTTGGAGTCGAGGAAACTACAAGGCCAGCCAGTGAGGCCTCAGACTTGGCCCCGCCAGGGTGCTCTTGGAAAAGGCATGTACCAGCTCATTCCTACCCAAGCCTCCATTGTGCCTCTAGGACAGGGGTCTGACCAACTGTACACATCCTCTACATGGAGGGCGAGTTGTGTCGGAGTTAAGAGAGTAGCATCTGACAGAAGCAAAAACTTCTTGCTGGGTGTTCTAACAGGATTGTCTGGAAGAATCTCACACACACACACACACACACGCACATGCACGCACGCACGCACACACGCGCTGCCCTCTCCTGTACAAGAGTAGGTTTTTGGCAGGACTGGGCCCCACCAACAGGAGTGCTCTGCTTCCAGAGGAAAGGACTCCACCTCCTACCAAGCTCTCCCCAGAATCTCACCTCTCCTCAGCTGGCTTTGAGAGGGGTCTGAGAAATCTCTCATCTTTTGAGCCAGGGTTGTCTTGGCACTTTGCAAACTGTATACCGGGAGATGTTAGCGGCTGATACAGCATAGTCTCTGGCTTTCTTCTTTCTTCAAAGAAGTGAATGAACAAGCCACCTGGACCTTTGGGTCCACCTTTGGGACAAGGCAAGGAGACCCCTGTGACTCACCAGAAATGCCCTCAACTATGTGAACTTGGACCGCCATGACGAGGTGGGCAGGACTCAGCCATACCGTCTAAAACCCAACCTAGACTCCAGACCTGCCTCACCTCTGCGCTGACAGAAGTGGGGCTTCTCCTGTGAACCCCACCTTGACAGTGAACCCCACCCACAGGTTCTTGATAGCTATGATGTCATCACAACCCGGAAGAAATCCATCTTTCAGTGACCTCCCAGTTGCTCAGCCAGGAGCATCCATTAGTGGTCAGACAGGAACTCTTAGGTGCGGCCCTTAGAAGTACTGTAAAGTCCTTAGAATTATCTTAGGTCTAAATTTAGCTCGATTTATACTCATACTGCTCCATTCCAGGCACCAGTGGCCACCTTTAGTTGAACAGTCATATTTTACAGGGTTTGTCTTCCAGGCAAGGACTGAAATCCATGGTAGGACAATTCTTCATCTTGGAGGTGCTCCAGGACCCAGGACCTAGCTGCTCTGTGATGGAGAAGTAGAGTTGTGGACATTCCAAGGGGTTGGTCCTATCTGTAAGAGGAGATCTGGACTCCATCATCTGGAGGCTGGGAGCTGATAGCATAATGCCTTTGATTTTCTGATGATGTACTGATGATGAACTTTGCTTATTAGAGCTTGAGAGAGTCCCTCTGTTGCTTGGGACTTCTTTTATCATTACTGCCTACTCTATATCAGGGATCCAATTGAAGGACAAAACAGAAAAGTCAGAAGTGGGTCTTTCTTGCTGGCTGGGGTAGATGGAATTCTTCGCCGCCATCCCTCCACAGTCCATTCTAGCTGGCTTCACACCACTCCTTAGAAAGCCACCCACTAGAAAACTCTGTAGATGCCACATGAGGCTAACCACCTCAAATCTGGAAGGACGAAGAAGGCTATCCATCCCCATCCTTGTGCCCAGTAAGGCTATCCCGGAAAAATCCAAGTGGATCTTCAGATGGGCAGGGCCAGCAATCTAGGACCCCACCCCCACCCCCAGACAAGGATAGCCACCCCGTAAGAGCCCACCCGCCACTCACACTGCATGTTCATGCTTCAGGGTGATCAGACTGAGCTTTGTCCAGTTTCCAGTTTTGTCCTGACCTTCCCTTCCCACCAAGGGTACACACTCGAGTGAGTCCAGGACCCAGTGCGGGGCTCACTGGTCCCAGGGGTTCTGGGACTGAGAATATGGAAGCTGTGTCCAGAGCTTTCCTAAAGTGATGCTGTTATTGCCATGACTCCATTCCCCAGGCATTGCCCGTGCACCTACGATAGGAGACCTGAAAGCTATGTCCAGGAAGCCAGACCTTCTACCCTCAGGCATTCCTGGGAGTTGGGCTTTGTCTTAAGGAAGAACTGCTACATATGGCGCCTTAACTATGATTTTCAGACATTTCCAATTGAGCACCTACACACAGAGCTTGTATGCATCCGCCCAGGCACAACTCCGGGAAGACGGGAACAAAGACACATCTACTTCAGCCTGGGCAGGGGTGGGGTGGGGTGGGGGTTGGAGTGGGGGTGGGGGTTGGCTCAGTCTGTAAAGTGCTTGCTTTCCAAGTGTGAAGACCCGAGTTCCATCTCCAGGACCTTCTAAGTCAGGTGTGGTGGTGCACATTGGTAATGCCACTGATAGCAACGTGGGAGACAGAGGGAAGTGGACCTCTGGAAGCTCAGAAGCCAGTTAGGATAAGCTGCCCAGTGAAGGTCCGGACCAGAGACCCTGTGGCAAACACTGGAAAGCTCCTGAGGAATGGACACCTAAGGAAGCTGTCCTGACCTTCATGTGTACATGTGCATGCCTACACACCTGCTGTCTGTAAAGTTGAATAAGGTGTTTCTAATGCATCAGTCTGCTGTGGGGTTGGTATTCAGCACTGTTAAAATGACCAGGTGGGCTTGGACTGCAGTTGGAGCCCCCGTCCATCCGTCCGTCCGTCCGTCATTCAGATATGCCCCTCAGCTATACCTGTTGTTTAGTACAGGTGGGTCCAAACCATGGTCGCTGGTCACAGGGAGCTATTGAGATTTTCATCGCAATTAAAAACCAAGTTCCCGAAAATACCACTGGACACACTTCAGGTACTTAGTTCCTAGGCGTGACTAGCATCAGTACGGCGTAGACATCATTTCCATCAAGTGAGACCTGGTGCGGCAGGCCTCGGGGACATTGTCCGCACTGGTGTCGATCGTCAGGGTCGTACCAACTGTTCATTGTTTGGAACAGCACCTGTTCGTTCAGCACAACAGAGGCCGTGCCAGAGCCTAACAGATAACCGGGGCCCAGAGTTCAAAACCAACTCCCAAGCCTGAGGACCTGAGCTTTGACCCCAGGACCCACAAAGTTAAAGAACCAATTCCTGTGAGTTGGCCTCTGACCTCCATGCGCACACACCAAACAAACAAATACAATGTGATTAAAACAAACCAAACTCAGCAGGCAGAGGCAAGCAGACCTCTGTGGGTTTGGTCTGCATTGTGAGTTCCAGGACAGCCAGGGCTACTTAGTGAGACCCTGTCTCAAAAATCCAAAAATTAAAAAAAATAAATAAAAACTTAACTCCATCCTGTGGCAAATGAGTATAAATGAGCATGTCCCTGTGACATGGCATGACTCCCCTCCTCCTGCCATCTTCTTGACCATAAGTGGAAAGATTCATGACAGATGCATGTCAGCGCTCAGCCAGAGCTCAGGCAGAATGCCAAAGATTCCCATCAGAATGTTTCCATAAAAAGTAAAACAGATTACAATTTCTAAGTAAAAAGCCACACGCCTTGTAAACAATTAACTTTTTATAAAAAGACAAATATACATATTTACACAGATCCATATGTGATCAAACACAATTTAGTAGTTAGGTGGCGTTTCCAACAGTCAAAATCACGCCAAGGCGCTCACAACCCCCTCCCTGGGCCTGCCGAGCACTGCCAAGGCCTGAGAAGACAGTGGGCACCAGGCAAGGCACTGTATAAATAAACGGGAAGGCCTAGACTGGGGGAGAAATGTTAGTGTACACCTCTGATCAGAAATGTGGCAAGGTCCACAGAGAAAGTGCCATGTTTTTTCCTGAGCCCCACGGCTGGAGCAGGTAGCGAGGCAGAGCTCCTCTGAGGCTAACGGAGCCCGGCCTCACAGGACTCCATTTTCTTCCTTCACATTTCACTGGCTCTGGAACCATCCCAGGGCTCGGCTGGGAAGGGCAGCGATTCTTTGGGAACAGGACTCACTTAGTGCAATTGTCTCCTAGTGCAGAGCCAGCCCTGGGGTCAGTGCTGTGCTCTTTCTGAGGTCACTGGCCTGTTTCCCTCAGGGCCAGCCCAGTGACAAGACCCTCTCCAGGCAACAAGGCTTTAATGTCCTCTACCTTACACCAATCTCATAACTCCAACTCCATCTTCCCGGGAGTTAGGGCCAGCTTTACCTCACAAGAAAAACTCAGACCCTGGTCTTCCAAGCCCTGAGAGTCCACTGACCCAAGGAGGGTAGTAGTCTTTTCCCTGCTTGGCAGTGGGGCTACGCTTTGCCATGGTGCCCACAGTAGTCTAGCTTTTCTGTAACACAGCCACCATGATGCCAGGCCTTGCTTATCCAGAAGGGCAAGAATGGGTCAGGGACCCAAGCTACGGTGCACAAGGAATGGCTGGAATGGGCAGCCTGGCAGAGTGGGTCAGCAGGTTGTCCATCCAGATGGAGTCCATATTCTTCAGATCTGTGAAGACACGCTGTATGCCCATCCCAATGTCCCCTAGAAAATGACCAAAAAAAAAAAAAAAATTTCATAAGGAAGAGCATGAGAGTCCCACACATGTTGTCCACAGAGAGCAGGGCTCGTCCTTCCTTAGACCAGCCTCAGCATGGGAACAGCAGCTCGCTGCTGTACCTGCGGGCCCCGTTTAAAAAGGACCTTTTATCTGCTTCTGCCTCCAAGCATTTTCCAGTCTCCATAATTATGGTTTCTTCCTTCTCCCAGAACCCGTAAGGACCTGGAGACCTCTTACCTCCGGGGCTGTCAATCTCCGGTTCCTCCTTGCAGCTAAAGTCTGCATAGACAGAAGAGGGCTGGGCTCCTGGCTCATTGAGCAAGTAGCCTTTGCCGTCTACGCTTGTCGGCTGCCAATCGGACTGCTCCAAGAGCTGAGGAGAGAACGTGAAGCCGTCAGCTGTCTGCGGTGCAGACGCACCCTGTGGCCCTCCCCTCACTGAGCTAACCCTTCCCCCAAGCAGAATCAGGCCCTTGAACATTACTGGATTCTCCAACGGAGTGACAATATGCAGAACGGTTCAGACAAGGCCCAAGTGTCGGGGAGCACAACGCTCCCTGGGCCCTGCTGGCCTCTGCCCCTCTCTTCCCATCCCCACCCTCTGGCACGGACTCTGCCTGACTTCCCTCAACTCCGGGAGGACGCAGCAAGTGGCAGGGCAGCTTAAAGCAAAGGTTAGCATAACAAGCCAGGAAGGCTAAAGACAAGGAACTAGATCCACATCTCAGTGTTCTGTGCTCCCGGGCCAGAGTCAGGATTAAACTACCTCAAAAACTTTTAGTCACTTTGAAAACGGCAAAAGAAAGGAAAATGCAAAAGAACTTGCTAAGGAAAAAAAAAAAAAGTTTTACAATTTTTTTTAAAAAGTCATCTTAGTACAGATCCCAAAAGCTGATTATTGGAACCTGATGTGCCTTTCCCAAACTCGAAGGGTTGGGCATGCTGGGGCGGAGGACACAGTTGCTGATGGGGATTGACTCACAGCTGTCTGGGACCCTGAGGCTTGCTTGAGGATGGCCTGCTGGAGACTAGGCTTCCCACCTACTGAGGCAGCAGCCCCCCCCCCAACACATGGGGCAGGGGTACTCGTGGGGCTATGCAGCCAAGTGACAACAGCACCTGCCCACACTGATTTGGAAGCCCCCCCACCCCTACCCCCACCCCTGGCTTGCTCTCTCTTCCCAGATGCGGTATGGAAAGGGATTTACCTTCATGATGTCCTCAGTTAACTTTCCTTCCTCGTCCTCATCTGTTGTAGCTGTGAAGAAGGGCAGAGGTTGGCCATGCATGTTTGTCCTGCAGTTCCACCCCCCCAGCTGCAGCGCCCCCCACCCTGAGCCTCCCAACCAGCATCTTGCCTGCGCCGGAGATTCCAGAACAGGACACCGGCCTGATGACTCACCCTCCCCAACTATGCAGCAAGGCCGAATCCCACCCCTTCACTTCCTTCCTCACCCTCAGACAACTGAGGGCAGAGAAGCCAGGAGCTCTAGCCACCTTTGACCAAGATCTGGCCTGAAACACACCAAAGCTCTGAACTGCCTTCTTGGGTCCCATGGGGCTTGTTTTGTGATCTGAGGGCTGGGTTTAGCAGTGCCCAGTTCCAGCTCCATGAGCTCAATGGCATGCATGTTTCTAAGCATCCATTTCCCCCTCAAGACCCAAGAGTACACACCTTCAGAGGTGGAGGGCATGGGCGACACCTGCAAGTTATACAGATCGCTGGTGCTGTCTGGCATAATTTCCATCTGCATGTGCCAGTCGGGGAGACTGCTACTGACGACACACGGTGACAGGGCTGGGGGAGGGTGCAGCAGAAAGCGCAGGTCAGGATGGCATGCTTTCTTAGTCTGCAATACATCCACCCTGCAACCTGCCCTAAACAGGCTACTCTCTGCTACCATGATGCCTCCCAGACCCAACCTACGCGCTCCCTCGCTCGCCAGATTGGCGGGCGACCTCACCTGGAGTCAGGTCCTGCTCCACATCCAAGTCCTGACCCAGGTAGCCCTGAGCTGTGTAGCTACCGTGGTCATCAGGCAGAGTGGAGCTGCTGAGTCCGTCGGAGAAGGTGTCAGGGCTGGAGTCCCCACACAGCTGCAGAGAGGAAACAGCTCAGGCCTGTTGTGGCACTCTTCACTGCCCACCCTACCTGACTGACCAAACCAAGGCTGGGCTGCTCAGAGCCACACTCACCTTCCTCTTGGCCTTGCTCTTAGTGTCTCGGCTGGCCTTGGATTTTCTCTCTGCAGGACAAACAGGCTGTGAGCCCCAGCCGATCTTCCTTCCACCCTCTTCCCTTCCTTCTGGGGACCCTGTGCCCTTGGTTACCTTTCCTCTGGTTCTTGGTGAGGGGTGGCAGCATCCGGTACACTCGGACAGCCGAGCTGCCCTTGTTCCTGCTCTGGTCCTTCACTTCCTCGATGTCTGGCAGGGAGTTCATGGCACAACGGAAGTTTGCCTTCCACGTCTTGGGATCTGGCTCTTTTTCCCCTGCTTTGTATCGGCCTACAGAACAGGAGAGCGAATGCATCCATCAGCTGCTCCCTGGGCTGGGATGGACCCCAGACATCCATACTGGTGAAAACAAGCAAAACCCCCTGGTGACAGGCCCTAGGGGTTCTCGTATGTCCAGGGTTGGCTCAGACATCCAGCAAGCATGTGAAGGGAGCACTTGAGTGCCTCTATCCCAAAATGCGCTCAATGTCTTGGGCCACGACAGTCTCCCTGCCTATGTTCTCATCAGCCAGAGACTGCCAAGGCTGAGGCTTATCTGATGTTTCCAGAGTATGAGTGGGCACAGAGTGGGCAACATGGACCGTTACTAATAGGTCTGAATTGGACTGAGAGACTATTTCCTTGTTTGTTTGTTTATTTGTTTGTTTGTTTGAGATCCTATTTCCTAAAAGCTGCAAGGAGGCCCCCAACCTGATGAGGCTTGGGCCAGGGACCTTAGTGTGCACCTTGAGAAAGGAATAGGAAAGTCTCCTTTGGTACCCTGACTCACAACTGTCTCTTCCAGGAACAGCTGTATTCGAGCTGAAGGCATGCTTTCTAAGATTTTTGCCTTTATAAATCCTCCGGGCACTTGTTAGAAACAATAGATTCTGTCCTAGAGAAACACAGGTGCACCTCATCCCCTGCTCCAATAATTCTGCATGCTGTGCTGGGGAGCTGGAGCCACCCAGAGCCTCCATAGTGATAGCTTCCCCTTGTCTCTCCTCTGCCCCGCCACCCTGCACACCTGTGTGAATGGCCCAGCTCCGGAACAGACAGGCATCCTTGTTGATGTCCCAGCCGTGCTTGGCAGCATGCTTCCATGGGATCTGGAAGATCATCTCTTCCTGAATAGTGTACACATAAGACTGTGTCAGCTCAGAGACCACAGGTTTTGTGGCTGAGTATGCCCAGCCCCCAAGTATGGGAAAAGACTGACTTCCCCTTTTCACCCCGACATCTGGCCTGGATTGACCCATCCTGACTGCCTTAAACAGGCCATTCTGCATCTGGCAGGAAGGGTCTGGGTTCTGACGAGCCACAGCACCAGAGGCTCAACAAAGACATCCCTGCCCTACACACCTGCTGCAGATGTGCTAAGAGCCCTAAGAAGTCCCCCCCCCCGTCCCCCCCCCCCCCCCGCCCGCCCCAGCCCTGGCCTGGCAGGTCTCTGATGCTTTTCTCTGGCTCACAACACTGCAACACAGGAACTTCCTGCATAAGTGTCTACTCAGGACACCTGGAACCGCTGGCTCCTTCATAGGGTCCTGGTCATACCCCCAAGGGAGCCCTAGACCAGACGTGGATGCTGACTGCCTGTGTAGTGCTGGCCTATGTACCTCAAGGAGAGAGAAAAGGTTTGTGGGGTGTGTCAGGAGGCTGTTTAATTTTAATAAAAAGAGTATGTATGGGGACAACAGCCACAATGATGGTTTTGTGGTTTGGGTTTTTGTTGTTGTTGTTGTTTTATTTTTAAATTTGTGTGTGTGTCAGGGGTGTTTGCAAGCCAGGGTACTTTTGTGGAAGTCAGAGGACAACCTGCAGGAGTTGTCTCTCCTTCTGTCAGAGATGTGGGGATCAAAGTCAAGCTGTGAGGCTTGGCAACAGGTGCCTTTCCCTGCTGAGCTGCCACCAACTACACAGACTTTCTGTCAAGTCTGTCTGAGTTCAGTCGTGGCTTTCACACTTTTCGTGTGATCTTTTAATCTGCCATAAAGTGCCTCAGTTTCCTCATCTGAGACCCGTCTCAGAGGACGACCATGAAGATTAACACGCACAATATTGGTAACCTATTTAGACAGGGACCAAGCACATATTGGTAATTATTATTACCAATGCTAGTACTGTTGCTAAGTCTATGTGGTCTACGCTGCCGTGTGTACCAGCTGTGGCTTCTTGGGCCACAGTAAGTGGGGTCCCCTACTGAGCCAGTCAGGTTCCTGCCTAGCATCGCCTGTCCGTCCAGCTGGAGCCCTGTATCATATTATGTGCACAGCAAGTTTCTCTCGCTCTGCAGATGCTGAGTCTTGGTGCTGAGAACTGTGCCTCTAGGAGGGTGGACTGGCCACAGCTTCAGGAAGGAAAACACAGGAGGACAAGTCCGACCTTGCACGTCCTGGCATGCAGCACCCACTGGGAAATACATCTTCCTGTTCTCCTATCCACTAGGGAAACTCTGGTCCCCAAGAGGATATGGTTTAAAACGGGCAGAAAGACCCAGAGTAACACTCACTTTATTAATCCAGATCAGCCCCGGAATTTGGTTGGAATTAATCTGCATCTCTAGCCAGGGTCTCATTCGCATCCGAGTGATAGGCATGGCGGCTGGAGGGAGAAGACGGGAAGGTCTGTGTTTGGAAGTCTGTTAAACAATCCTGGGCACTGCCCCGCTCCACCCAAGGCCACTCAATTACCTTGCCCTGCCCTCCCCCACTGGTCATTACCCTCCCCCTGCCATCAGCCAGGTACCAGGTCCTACAGTCATAGAGAAGGGAGCCTGCAACGGAATGGAACTGCTCTCCAAATCTCCCCACCACTGTGGGCAAAACCACCTGTCCCTTCTCTCTGCCTCTCCCAGCCAGTCTCAGGAGGTGACAAGCACGCAAAGTCTGGATGGCTTCAGGACTTATGTGCAAAAAGAGCCCAAATACACAGACATTTCAATGCCAGAACTTTTCTCTCAAAGTGCAATCTTTGAGGGAAGGAAGGGACTACTTTTTTTTGTTGTCACCTGCAGCTCTCCACCTTCCAGGCTGGGCAAGAAAGTCACTCTCCATCCCGGAGCACTTCCCCCAACACCCCCCAATCCAGTCTATGCCCCCTCTGACAGCCGGTGCCCACAACGCAGAGGCTGAGGCGCAACCCCTTCCGGCCTGGTTTCCCCTGCTGCAAAGAGAAGTGGCGCAAGCGACACCTGTGGCACCTCCTCCCGAAACCCCTGTAGTTCACGACGGGGTCCAGCCACTCAGGGCAGCGAGCCAACCTCTGCCACCGAGCACCGTGGGTCCGAAACCTGGGGCCCAGGCGCCAAGCTACAGCCGCCAAAAGTGTGCGTGGGCGCACATCCGAGACCCCCCAGCACTGCTCGCGGATGCGCGCGACGGACGCTCTGGGCCACCGAGAGGCCCCGCAGCGGCTCCGCGCACGCAGACCGCCGAGCGCAGCCAGGGGGCGGTGCACGCCGCGGCCCGCCTCCCGCCCGCTCGCTCGCAGCGCCCTTCCGAGCCCGCGCGCCACCCCGGCCCAGGGTGTCCATGGCCCCCACTTCCTGGTGTCCCGCGCGCCTTTTGTTCCACGCCGCCCGTCGGTACCCGCGCAGCCCCGACGGGCTCACCTTTGCAGCAGGAGGATCCACGCAGGGTACCCGAGAGAGTGAGGCACGGGTTGCGGTGTAGGTACGCGATGCGCGCAGAGAGCGAGCGATGCCAGGGATGCTGGGGTCCGCTGACCTTGGTTTGGCTCAGCCCGGTTCCGCTCGGCTTAGGCTCAGAGCACGTCCTACCTCGACGAAGGAGTAGCGCGCACTGGCGAGTCCGTGGCGCCGCCGCCGAGAAAACCAAACACTTAGCGGGATTCCCCGGCCCGGACTCGGCCACGCCCCCGCCGGGACGCTTGCGCTCGCCCATTGGCCGGTGCCGCCTCATCATTTCGGGGAAATCAGGCTGTTGTAGAGCTAAGCAGCAAAGGGGAAGTACAAGGAAGCTGTGCTCCCCACCCCCTCGGGGCCGCGCTGCCGCTCCGGGGCTCCCGCGGGCCCGCCCCGCACTCCACTCCACCCCCGGCCCCTTCGCCTGTCTTGGAAAGCGAGGCTTTTCTCGTTCTGCACGCTCCTAGCCCGCTGGCTCCTGTGACAGTCTTCCCCCTCTCCTCCACCCGGGACCTCTAACTCCTGGGTTTCCAGGACACCTGCTTCCCTCTCCAGAAGGGACCCCCGGCACTGAATCACCCTGAAAATCAGTCTGGTAATGAAGTGTCAAGAAGGGAGGGATTCGGTCCCTATACTGTCCCGTAGGTGACATCTCTCTCAACGGTCCGTTGCTCTGGGAAATTGAGGCAGACGGCTTAGCCTGCTGCAGGTGCTATGTGGAGTTGCTTCTCAGTAGGAACTCCCAGCCTGGACTCTGCAAGCACAGCTGTCGAAGGACCCAGGGAATCTTAATTTCCTTAACCACAAAATGGCAATAGCCCCTTTGCTAGTCTGTGGTGATGGGAGAGCATCGTATCCTGATGGGGAGAGATGATGTGTATGCCCTACCTGGGCACAAGATGCTGGTGTGCTTTCCTGTACCCCACGAGGTTTTCTAGCAGTGACCAAGGTGACCCTCCTCCCTTGTATCCTTGGGACTACCGAGACCAAAGGAGTGGAGGGAATGCAGAAGTGGCTAAGACTTGCTTCAGCTCTACAACCTCACCCTGTAGCCTTTGGGAGAGAGTTACTATCCTCCCTGATAGTATTGAAGTCATTTCTGAGTCCCCAAAGCCTGGCTCTGGAGGCGTTCTGGGCAGCATAGAGAAACTGTGGTCAAGGCGTTGAATCTAAGAAACAAGAAGCTAGGTCCCAAGGGGTTGGCACAGGCTGTGTGGGTTAATGGGTGCTCACACGTAAACCTTGCCAGTGTGCTCTCCTAGTGGCCGGGTTGGTGTGTACATGTTCCATCCAGAACTCTGGTGTGGGGGCCCACAGAGATTCCGTAGTGCGGCCTTATTCCATCGAGCTTGTTTTATCCTGTAAGGCATAGGATTTTGGGCCAGAGGCTAGGTTACCAGGTGCTTTATACTTACAGGATGCTTTGCTGTAAGGCGTGATTACCAGATGTCTTGAGTACTAAGGAGGTGTTGACACTTGGCTGTACTTTGTACCTTAAACCATGATGTCCTTGAAAAGGGGAGATCTTTTTACCCCCCTTGCTTTGGGTATATAAAGGCTGTGAGTAATAAACTCAGTCGTCGTCCGTGGTGCTGACCCAGATCCCTCCCAAAGCTATCCTGTATCTCTTTTTCTTTTGCGTCTACCTCTCTCTCTGTTTCACAGCTATCATTTCTCAATTCCACACTCCCCCCTTTCAGAACCATTCGACAGATCAAGCCGAGTGGGGACTCGGCACTCTGCCCCCTCAGGCTTCTTCCTTCCCTTCCTCACAGCTTCTGACTCACAAGTAAATCAATCTTCTGTGGTGTCATTCTCCTGCGTCACTTTCCTTGCCCTAGCTGCCCCTCCAGGACAGCACCCAGTTGGAGGGTCGCAAGCTGTAATACATCCACTGATGAATGATTGTACCTGTCAGTCATTTCTCTGGCTCCTGCAAGAGGTTGAGGAGCTAGGAGAGTCAAGATGGCAGTGGGACCTTGGAGGAAGGTACTGAGACTCTGGAGTGAATAGGGAGGTGAGATCTGGGATATTTGAAGTGGCAAATAAGGGTGAGAATTGCTGCAGGAACCAAGACCTTCTGAACAAGTGACTCAGAGTCGTGACACCTGCTTGCTGGGAAGCAGATAGATGCTTGCTGTATTGAGACAGCCTGACGCCGCCATTGGAAAATTCAAAGTGAGATTAGGGAGAGGAACTTTGTAACTCTTGCAGCCCACAGAGACCCTTTGAAAGCATCAGGAGACTACAAAATACATTAAAATACCTGTGTGGGTATGCATAATGAAAGTCAGCCCATGTCCTGGAATGTCCATCCGCAGCCTTGTTAGTGATGGGTACCTGTTTTCTGTCATAAGGATAAATAAAAATTTACCCAATGAACACCCTGTTGTAGGACATTTAGGTTATTTCCATTTTTTCCCCCAATAGAGACAACACTGAGCAAAATCTACATACAAACGCTAACAATTTTCCGCTTAGGAGACAACCCCCACCCCCCACAGCTAGGATTTACCCGTGAAACTGACATTTACATCTTTTAAATGTTCTGTGAGGGTTTTTTTTTTTTTCCACTTTGACTTTGGGGATCCTTATTTATTATTTTTGCTTCTTTTTTTTTTGAAAGAGGGCTTCTTGTAGCCCTGGCAAGCCTTGAATGCCTCCTCCTCCTACCTCTGTAGTCTGTACCACCACGCTTGCCTGGTGCTTGATTTGAAATTGTAAGAATCTGCCTATAATTGGGGGGGGGGGTACTGTGTTTTTGTTGTTTGGGGTGTTTGTTTGTTTTTTGCTAACCCTTGTTGAGTTCCATTTTGTTTTTTGTTTTCCCAAAACAGGGCTTCTCTGTGCAGCCCTGGCTATCCTGAAACTTGTAGATCAGGCTGGTCTAGAACTCACTGCCTCTGCCTCCCAAGTGCTGAGATTAAAGGCATGCACCACCACGCCCCCCCCCCCCCCCCCCCCCCCCCCCGCAAGTTTCTAAAATTTTTATTGTTACTGCTTTTTCCCTTTTTATTTTTGAAACAGCTCATGTATCCCAGGCTGACTTTGGATTTCTGATCTTCCTGCTTTGAATTATCAAATGCTGGGATTGTGGCTATGTATGTACCACTTCCTCTGGAATATTTGGTACTTGGCCTGGAACCTAGGCTTTGTGCGTGCTCTTCCATCTCACTCCCTACCTCTCCAGTTGTTCTTAGAAGAGGGTAGAAAACAGAACATAAGACCGAGTCTGAAAGCTTGGAATCTGTGCTTATGCCACTCACTCCACTGGGGCTGGAGAGAGGGCTTCATGGAAAGAGAACTTGCGGCTCTTACAAAGTACCTGGGTTTGGATCCTAGCACCCACATTGGGCCTCTCACAACCACCTGTGACTCCAGCTCCTGGAAATCTGATGCCCTCTTCTGGCCTCCATTGGCACCTGCACTCACATGCACACACACCCATTACACACACAATTAAAAATAAAATAGTTTTTTTTTTTTTTTTTTAAGAAAGAAATGACTACTTCTCTGGGCCTCAATTAGCTTTAAACCAGAGAAAAAATCTCTACCCATCATTCCTAATTGTTGAGAAGATTGTTAAACAAAATTATTAGAGTCCACTATTTTGGACTGAGTTCCTGCACCAGGCTCCAACAGACGAAACAAAATGGAATCACTCATGCTAAGTATTACATTATTAGTTGAAATTTCAAAAGAGCACACAGATCCTAAACCAAACCAGGTTTTCCTAAAAACAGGAGTTTTGGGTCCTCTCTGCTTTAAGACCTGAAAATGTGTCCTGAACCACCTTAACATTAACCATCAGGCTTTTTTCTGCTGTTTTGTTTCCTTGTTCTGACCTTACAGAAACCATCCTGCCGTTGCTCAGCAGGAGCACTCATTCTAATCTGTGAATCATGCCTAATTCATGAATCAAAGCCAGTGAGACTCTTGGTCAAATTTCTTGCAGTTTTCCCCTATGAAATCAGATAGACTATCCCATACCATTAAACACTCCTTAAATGACAGGTATCGACAGGAAACCATCAGCCTTCCACTGTGCTTCACTGCCCCGAACACTTTCCTCCTCACTTCTTTCTCCCTCTGTTTGCCCTCCCTGCCCCAGGGACCCCATGTTCCCCAATACTCAGCAATACTTCTTCCTCTCCACTAACTTCCATTTCTACCAGCCTCCCCCTCCCCTTTTTTAAAAAAAAATAGTCTCATTTGTAACCCAAGTCGTCCTTTTCAAAATATATGTTTAAGCCAAGTGGTGGCGGCACATACTTTTAATCCCAGCACTCAGGAGGCAGAGGCAGATGGATCTCTGTGCGTTTGAGGCTAGCCTGATCTACAGAGTGAGTTCCAGGATAGCCAGGACTGCACAGTAAAACCCTGTTTTGAAAAAATAAACTATGTTTATCATTTAGGCTTGTGCACATGTTCATGTATGATGGTATATATGCCACGGAGCACATGGTCAAGAACAACCTAGGGCGTTGTTCTTTAGCTTCCACCTTGTGGCTTTTATGTAGGCTCCAGAGAACAAAGACAGGTCGTTAGGCTCCTATAGCAGGTTCCTTTACCTGCTAAGCCATCTTCCTGCCCCCTAAGGGTGGCATTAAGTTCCTGATCCCCCTGCCTCCACCTCCCAAGTCCTGGAGTTGCAGAAGAGCTCCACCATACTTGGCTTCCATTTCTGCCCCTTAAAAACTCAGAACAGCCGGGCGGTGGTGGCGCACGCCTTTAATCCCAGCACTCGGGAGGCAGAGGCAGGTGGATCTCTGTGAGTTCGAGGCCGGCCTGGTCTACAGAGCGAGATCCAGGAAAGGCACAAAGCTACGCAGAGAAACCCTGTCTCGAAAAACCAAAAAAAAAAAAAAAAAAAAAAAAAAAAAAAACCAAAAAAAAAACTCAGAACAAAGGCCCAGTTTCTATGAGTGCCCTCAAAGCAGCCAATCAGAACTCCTCCCCCTCCCCTTCGCCCTCGGGTTTGAGCTTCTGTGTCTTATCTCTTCATGCGCAGTGTCTTCTAAGCTGTGAGCAGGGAGCACAGGGTGCGTTCTTCTGTAAGACTCTAGGCAGAGCCGCAGCTGGAGTTTATGCTGCTCAGTGGCACGCATAGACATAGGGTGCCTCCCCCAAGTACCCTGGCCCAAGTAGGATGAGTGTACTGTGCAGCTTCTCAGGTGGGCCCTGAGGTTCTCTGGACTTCCAGAGGGGCTGGCAGGGTCTCCTTGAACGTGACTTTTGTGATCCTAATGCAGGAGGTGACCCAAGGATGTAGCTCGATTGACAGAGTGCCTGTGTAGCATGAACAAAGCTCTGGTTCCATTCCCAGCACCACAAAAAATAGGCTTGGTGGTTTATCTCTGTAATCCCAGCCCCAGGGGGAGGGAGGGACAGGAGAATCAGAAGTTAAAGGTTATCCTTGGCTACATAGTAAGGTCCAGGCCAGCCTGATAGGGTGTGTGTGTGTGCGTACGCACGCGCGCAAAAATCATCCACACACAAATGCTGTAGGAGCCTCTCCCCTCTTACCTGGTGGACCAAATCCTATCTGCTGCCATCTCCCTCCTGTTCTCTGCCTCCTTGGTTATTATGATCAGAACCACCTTCTAAGTAGGAGTCCTACCAGTCCCGAACAGCAGGAGTCTGGCGCCCCAACCCCCCCCCCCACACACACACACACGTTGGAGACAAGCATTACACCAAGGCCATGCTGCAATCCTTAGACTCTCCAGCAGGTACCTGGAAAGCACTAAAATTCCTTGCTAAAAGGATGTGTCACCCCATCTCCTTCATCTGATGATTATTCTCATTATACAGACACCCCCATGGTGCTTGTGCTGACAGACAGGTGTGGGAAACGCTTTCAGAAATCCGAGCTAGGGAAACCAGGTCCAGGCCTGGTGAGGCTTGAATTAGGTTTTTGACGGCTCCCCAGAACAGACAAGCCCTCAACAGGGCTTCCAGACTTGCAGACCCAAAGGACCTCCTAGCAGCCAAGCTGTTTTCACAGCAAAACTCTTCATGCAGGACCCATGTCAACTGGTAGAGTGTTGCCTAGCTTGCGTGACACCCTAGATTCAATCCCCAGCATAGCATAAACCTAATGAGGTGCTGCACCCACTTGTAATCTCGGGGCACTGGTAGAGGCCGGAGGATCGGCAGTTCAGGGTCACCCTGGGCTACACAGAGCCTGACTAAAAATAAAGACACAGTCAGGTATCAAAGCATCCGAAACCATCCCAAAGCTTGACATGAAGCTCCAGGTCCCACCAGTGTGTCTGTGAGACGCTTGGGCAGAAAGGAAATCTTAACTTATTCAATAAATGGGAATCGCACTTCTGCTCAGGGTTAGCCCGAAGTTTGGCTCTGGGGAGTTGCCCGGGCACGAGACCAGCCCCTCCCCGCTCACAGCTTTGGCACTCGCGCTGTATGACACAGCAGAATAAACGTTGTACCGTTATTTATTTATTTATTTTTTTAAAATCCAGAACTCGGAGAGTGGGAGGCAGCAGCTGACTGGGAAAGCACAGGGTCCTTGCGCTGTGCTGGAATCGCTGCGAGGCGGTGGTGGTGTGGGTGCCGCTCCGGAACTCATCGCCCCTCCCCCGCCCGCTGGAGTGTGCGTGTGACCGTGTGGGCTGCCACTGGGGCCCGCTGCGGAGTTTCATTTCTTATAAACACAGCATTGGGAGGAAAGAGGCCTCAGTTCCCATCCGCCCTGTGGGGCCCGGAGAGCCGAGCCGAGGAGACTGTGAGGCCAGGCCCAGAGGCCGTGACCCTGGGCAGGGCTGGATGGGAGCAGCACCCCCACCCCTGTGGACGAGTCCTGCCGAGTAGCCGAGGCGCCACCCCTACCCCACACCAGGCTTTCCCGCCTGGCTTGGCCCCAGGGTGGACCCCCTCTTCTCCACGTGATGCGCTCTGATGCTGGGTGTGCGTGATTCGGGGGAGAGTGGGCAACCAGGCCCTTTGGGCCAACTTCCACATTCCTGATCCGCCCCGACTTGGGGGTGAGTTGCAGTCTCGGCTCTGGCTGGCTTCCTGGAAAGGGAGAAGCGGGCGGGCGGGCGGGCGGGCGGGCGGCAGAACCGCAGAGCCTCCCAGCTGGGCCGCCCAGGTGGCTGCCGACGTTCTAACCCTACGCCTATATTCTCCCACGCCTGCACACTAGCTGCCTGCCCCACCCGTGCCAGGCAGCTCACCTGCCGGCGGCCAGAGCACTTCTTCCTCCCCGCCTAGCATTCCCCTGCCGCCAGGAGTTTGCACCTAGCTCAGCAGCTGTAAACTGTGTGACCTGGGGCGAGTTGCTAAACTCTGTGCTCGCCATCACACCTCGGAGAGCTGAAGCTGGCAAACCTCTAGCAGCTCTGCTGCTCTTAATCCCTTCTGCCTGTGCCTCTTCTCCCTACCCGTTCCCCGGGGTTGGCAGACACACAGTAGGAGCACAGAAGTGCTGGAGGATGTCCCACAAAAACACTCCATCATCTATTGCAGCCTGAAATACTAACTCGCAGTGTCTTGACAGCAGGGGTGTGTGTGTGTGTGTGTGTGTGTGTGTGTGTGTGTGTGTGTGTGTGTGTGTGTGTGTGTGTGTGTGTGTGTGTGCGTGCGTGCTGGGCTTCCGAACCCCAGTTCCCAACACCCACACTCTCTGGGTTCTGTCGGACCGGGCGGGAGGGGCGGGGCTTGGGTTTCGCTTTCTTGCCAACGTGGAGGCAACAAGGAAATCGAGGAGTTTCCCGGAACCGCTCGCTCGGGAGCGCTGAGCTCTGCTCCAAGGCGGGCAGCAGGGACGGGCACATGTCCAGAGTCCCTGGCCAGCAGCTCAGTGGAACTTCCAGTGGGAACTGGGGAAAACCAGCCCCGGAAAAGCCCCACCTCAGCGCACCTGCTTAGTTTTCTACAGGCTGTTTGTTCCCAGAGAAGGTGGGGAGCCCAAGGCAGGACTGCAGAGGGGTGGTCCCACAGGGTACAATGGTGATGGTCCACTGGCTGAGGATGGACTGTAAAGTCAGCTGATACCTGAGAACTGACTGTCTCCTTTTGAGTCATAGAGTTTTAGTGTTTGCTTCTGCAGGGGGACAAGATCTCACATAACCCCAAACTGTTGTTGAGTTCACTATGTAACTGAGGATGACCTTGAACTTCTGATCCTCCTGACTTCGCTTCTGGAATGTGGGTGACTATGCCTGGTCTTTGCAGCTTGGGGGATCTAACCCAGGGTTTGATGCATGCTAGGCGGACACTTCTAACTGAGCCACATCATCGCGAGTGTGCATGCCTATGTGTTGAAATAGGATTTCCTGTAGCCCGAGTTCACCTCGGATTCCTGTGTAGCTGAGGCTGACCTGGAACTCATGATCCTCATCTCCCACACTTTCTAAACGCTGGGATTACTGGCGCTGGGAACCGTGCTGGATCACATGCTCTCTTTGGTCAACTCTCTTCCTTTTTTACTGGGAAGATTTCTCCCTAAGTGCTCAAGAAAAGATGACCCTCCTGCCCAGTCCAGCCTGCCAAGCTCAAGGCTAGGAAGAGCTAAACCTAGAGGTAGGGTACAGTGATGGTCAGTGAAGCTGATTTGGAAGCATGGAGTGGAAGAGGACTTCTGGATCCAGTCCCCTGACCCCTAGCCCAGCCAGGTCCTGTAGATGAAAGAAGAGTTCCTCTCTAAGAGTGGACTCAGCCCCCTCATGCGTGATTGAGCCCTGGCCTCCCATGGGTCCTTGGGCAGCAAGCAGACTGACCTCATCCCAGAGGAATGCTAACTGCGAGGTTGGCCACTTCCTTCTGTCCTTAGAAGCTGGAGCTCCAGTCAGGGATGACTGTGGGTTGGGCCTGAATCTGAGCCAGGAATCTCGGCAGGGAATGGGGCAGGCCAGGATGGAGTTTTGGGGGAGTAGACTCTAGCTGTATCTTCAGTCCAAAGTAGACTCTTGGGTCAAGGCAGGGCCACCCTAAAACCCGAGTTTCCTTAAATTCTTTGATCTCCCTCTTTGTGGCCATAGCTGAGGCCATGGTTTCTTGGAAAGACAGGAATCAAACTCAGTAGAGCTCCCTGGTCCAGAAGAGCTGGGGACAGGGAAGGCAGTAGTGGTGGCCATTTGGAAAGAGGCAGCTTGCCAAGGGGGAGGCAGTCAGACAGGCCGAGCAGTGGCCCTTGACAAGGTAGTGTTGCCTTTTCCAGCCGGCTTCAGAATTGCCATGGCCTAGAAGAGGACTAGGGAAACTCTAAATGCTGCAAGAGCAGAGCTTGTGCTATGCATACAGTTCCTGGTGACTCAGCCTGGGAATCCCGATTCCAGGGGGTTGCCCCGGAGAGGAGGGTGCCTGGGCAGCCATGACAATTGAGTGGAGGCCTCAGAGAGGATATGTTATTGTCCTTTCCTTCTGTGGCTAGGGGGCTTTTGGGTGGCTTTTGTTTTTTAAGATTTACGTTTTAGGACCATTTTTATATGTGCGTGTATTTGCTTGCTTGTCTATATGTGTGTGTGCTTGTGTGTGCAATGCTCAAGGAGACCAGAAAGGGGTGCCAGATTCTCTGAAGCTAGAGTTACAGGCAAGTGTGAGCTGCAGATGTGTGTACAGGGAACATAATCCGGATCCTCTGTAAGAGCAAGTGCTCTTACCACTGAGCCATCTCTTCAGTCCCAGTATTTTTGAGTTAGAGAATCGACTGATCCTAGCTCATAAAGCAGACCTGGGAGAGGGCCTTAAAGTGTCTGTGCTGGATTTCACCGGAGGTCACATTTGTGGAAGAAAAGCAGGCCAGGCCAGCCTGGGGCTCAGCATAAAGCAGTGGCCCTATGGACTTGAGGGAGGGTGGGTAGGGGGACAGGATAGGAGATGTATAAATGTGTGGATGGGTAGGAGGGTGGGTAGGTGGGTGAATGAGAGGATAGATGAATGAATAAAAAGATGGATGGATGGGAGGGTGGATGGATGGGTGGGTGGATCAGTAAGAGGGAGGAAAGGTGGATGGACGGGACAGTAAAGGAGTAGATAGGTGGTGGATGAAAGGATGGATGGATGAATGGTGGACGGCTGGATAAGGGGATCAATGGGAGGGCAGGTCGACTCAGCTGGTCTTTGCAGTGTGTACATTTTCCCTGAGGTAATCTTAACAGTAACACAATTTCTACAAAAACTTGCGCTGCCTCAGTAGAAGGGAATGAGGGGGAGGCTTGTCTGAGTGGCATTTGGGGTTGTTTCTGCTCAACTCTGTCCTTCCTCTGGGGCCTCCACCCCCTTTTCCTATCCCCCTCTTCATGTGTGTGGTCCCTTGAAGTCCTACTGAGACCCGAGAGTCCTGGGGAAAGAACCGCCCAGACGGAAAACAAGGGGCTAGAGTTCTAGATTCCTGCTACGATCCCTGCTAAGTGCCTCTCCTCCTTCCCTGGAAGGCAAGCAGGGTTGAGGGAGACCAATGTGAGAGATTCCTGTCTCTCTCCACTGTGGTGTTAGGCTCCAGGCCACGCCCACCTGTTGCAGCCCCTTTCTTCCCTGGAGGAACTAGCAAGCCCCCTGCCGGGAGCAGATGGTGTGAAGAATCCCTCACCCCAGCCGCCGGGGTTCCTGGAGAATGGCAGGTGCCCTTCTCACTTCCCCTAGGAAGTTCACAGATTTCAGGTTGCCAGACTCCGAGGGTCATCAGAGGACTGCTGGCGGAGACACTTCCTTCCCAGGAATTCACTCCCTCCCCGCTGCTACCCAGGACACAGGGGCAGTCTGGCTTCAGACTCCAGATCTCAAACTTGCCCCACCCCTTTTCTCTGAGACCGACGAGAAGGGGCTCCCACTCTGCGCTATGGGCCTGAACTCTCCTCCTCAGAGTCCCATATGCTGCTTGCTGGTCTGCGTGTGTACCCATGTTTGCCATGCCTCTAATAAACTTCTAACCCCAAAGGACACCTGTCCAGCCGCAGGCAGGAGGTAGGCAGAGGACCCCACCCCCACCCGATGGTCAGGAAGAAATAATGCTGGCCTCCAGCTGGATGAGTGACAGGCCACAGTGAGTGTGTCCACCTTGTTACAGAGCCATCATGCAGTGCCGTACAGGACTGGGCTCTATCAGTGGAGGCAGAATGAACCATGGCATGCTGGGAGAAGAAGCTGTGAGCCAGGGGGCCTGTGGTGACTTGTCTATCATTCTCAGGAAACAGAACCCATGCCTTAAGGTTCCTCAGGAACATCATAGAGCATTTCCCCGCAGTGGCATGGGCTGGGTGCCAGTCAGTGGCTTACGCAGCTTCTCATAGAGCAGGAACTCCAGGATGCTGAAGACTTAGGGTGTCTGATGCCCGTGGGGTGTGTTGTTCAGTAAGGCGGTCCACAGGTCCGCACCCCTAGCCTACATAGGTCTCCAAGGGTGGAGGGAGCTTGGCTACCTCCCACAGGAGGCACACCTGGAGTATGAGGTAAAGGAGCAAATGCTGCAGGGGTGGAGAGAGGAGCAAGGTGTCCCAGGCAGTATTCACGGATGGCTCCTCTGAGGAGGTACCAGTCTAACCAGGCCTGACGGGCACGAGCCAAAGTCCACAGACCAAGGGATAGGAGAGGCCATCATGGGGAAGCCGGGTGGGGTGGGGTTGGGGGTAGGGGGGCACGGGACGGGACACGGGATGACAGCCTAGAAAGGCCTGCAACTCAAAAAGGCAGAACAGACTCTTTCCCACCTGACTTGCCTTGGCTGTCAGTGGGTCCCTGACTAGAGAGAGCCTTAGGAAATTCTCCCAAGCTGCTGTGGTGGAGGATTTCCCACTAGCCCTCTAGGGAGAGGCAGTCAATGAATCAGCATTTAAGGAAGCACGAACTCTCAGGGACCAACTCTGCATCTGTGTGTGCCTGAGAGTTAGTGCCTCCTTAAAGGTTTGCTCTAGGTTTGCAGTCCAAGCCCCTGCTGCACCCTAGAGGTGGAGATGGTAAATGCAGACAGTTCAAGGGGCCATCCCTGGTGTGTCAGGGCTGTGACTCTGGTTTTGTTGTTTTGTTTTGCCTTTTTTTTTTAAATTAAAAAATGACATCCATGTATTTATTTAGGGGTGAGAGAAAGGCACCTGCCACCGTGCGTGTGTGGTGGTCAGAGGACAACTTCCACCATATGGGACCCAGAGTTCAAACTGGGTCAGCAGACTTGGCAGAAACATTTTAATCCTCTGAACCTAAGTCTAGGTTTGCAAATACTAGGAGTATCTTGATGTTCCCCAAGTCAGAGGATGGAGATTGGGGTGTGGCTGGGATGTAGGAGAGATGGGGGCAACACCCCTGGGCCTTCCCGAGGTCTCCTTCTGGGGGCCGTGCAAGGAGAAAACCCATGCACCTTGCCCTCTGTGCACACGTGACCACAGCTAGGCCTGAGACCGGGATCAAGGGACTTGAGTTAGAGAGTAGGGCAAGAGGTCAAAAGGTCTCAGCTTGCCCCAGGAATGCCCTGGTCATTGGTGATCACAGCTAGAGGCCAAAGCGATGCCTCAGTATTGCTCCGTTTTGCCCTTTGCACCCTGGCTCTGTGGGCATGGCCGGCGGGGGGGAAGGGAGGAGGAGGTGGCCTCCACTGCTGGGTGGGGCTTGTCTATGGGTCCACTTTGTCCAGCAAAACCAAAGTGCCCTCAGGTCCACCTATGCTCTTACACACCTCAGAGCCCTGAAGCTCAGCCCCCCTATGGCAGCAGCACCCCCTATTGGCAAGTTTAGAGAACGACATCTCCCTTTTTGGCCTAGGGGTCCAGGGAAGAGAAAAAGGTCTGAGGCCGACACTGCCAAGCTGGTAGGAGGGGCAGGAATGAAAGGCGGACTTTGGCTAAAGCAGATAGGCAGGTGCCATCTGGTAAATAGCACCCACTTCCTGGTTAGTGGCCTTTGAACAGATGCCAGAAAGGCCAGTTCCCGGGCAAATGTGGAGATGGGGTTTTCTAAGGTAACTGCTAAGGGACAACTGCTCTCATGCAGGTATCCACCCTCTTTATCAAAGGCTGAGCCCTGGTCCCTGTCAGTAGATGCAAACACACCTGTGGATTCCCCTGAGCAAGCCCCCTGGACTCACAGAGAATTCAGACTCAGTTGAAGGGCTAGGCCGATGGAGGGCAGTTCCCTCAGGCACTCTATAGAGAAGAATAGCCAGGCATGGTGGCACATGCCTTTAATCCTAGCACTAGGGAGGCAGAATCAAGTGGAGCTCTGTGAGTTCGAGGCCAGCCTGGTCTATGGAGCAAGTTCCAGGACAGCCAGGGCTACACAGAGAAATCGTGTCTCGATAAATGTGCTGGTGCACACCTGTAACCCCAACACTTGGGAGGTGGCAAGAGTTCAAAGTCATCTTTCCCTACATAGTGAGTTTGAGACCAGCCTGGGCTACATGAGATCCTCTTTCACAAAACAGGAGAGGGATGGAGAGAGGGAGAGGGGGAAATTGATTGATTGAGGGTCAAGTCTACCTATTGGTGCACACTTGTAATCATAGCACCCAGGAGGCAGAGGCAGGAGGAGCATCAAGAGTTTGAAGTCAGCCTAGGCTACATAGAGAAACCCTGTCTCAAAACAAACAAACAAATAGAAACACTGAAAACCAATAACAACTAAAGCACGTCCCTGTAGCAAATAGCTAAGACTGAGAATGGAGGTGGGATCAAACCAGCCTGAAATCCCGAAGCATCAATGAGCAGCTGCCTGCCTCTTCAGACACATGTCTCCTGAGCTCCAAGCCAGTGCTGTGGGACACAGGTACCACTTTGGAGCTCCAGATGACAACGCCCAGAGGCATGAGAGGACCTGGTGTGTCCTGACTCACAGGTTAGTCAGGAGTGTGTGCAGCATAGCCATGGGCAATCTGTAGTTCCCAGAACTTTCTGTCACAGAAAGGGGGTATTGTTCCCTGGGGGAGCTCTGCTCACCATGTCCCTGGCACCAGGACTCTCCACCCCAGACAGGAAGCCAGTCCTGGGTTGGGGATGTAGCTCAATGTAGCCCTAACATGCACGAAGCCTTGATACTGCATAAACCAGGAGTGGTGGGGTTCCCTGTAATCCCAGCACTCGGGATGTCGAGGCAGGAGGATCAGAAACTCAAAGTCATCTTTGGCTGCATAGTGAGTTTGAGGCTAGCCTGGGCTACATGAGGCTGGCATCCCTAGAAGAAGAGGAAGAGGAGGGAGAGGAAGAGGTGGTGGTTTTGGGGGGACCTTAAGGTCATCTTGGGCTAAATACTGAATTTGAGGCCAGACTGAACTAATGAGACCCTGTCTGAAAACAAACAGAAGCCAATGAGTGCATCTGGGGCTTTGTTTGCCAGCAAGGACTGAGGCCACCCCCTCTGTGCTCTTGGAAGCACAGGCCAGGGCTTCCAAAGGAAACGTGTCACTAGTCTTGACAGTGTGGAGGGGACTATTGTCTTTCACACTCAGAGAGGCCCCTTGCTCAGGCAAACAGCTGATGCTCTACATAGCCACATCTCAGAGCTTTTCATCTCCTGAGAAAAGAACAAGCCTGCACGAGGAGCCAGGAAGACAGAGAGCTAGTGCCTGGCCGCCTGAACTGCCCAGGCACATGCCGGCCCTTGTTCTGCCTGCAGACAGGAGCCATGGGAGCAAGGAGCTGTGTCACCAGTGTGTGGACACTGAGCCATCACACTGGGATTTATGGGAAGGGAAATCAACCCCCAGATACCAGGCAGAGCTGGAGCCCAGAAAACTGTGTGGCCTGAGAAGGGTCTGATTTCTTTTGACAAACAGGCCTGGGAAAGTGGGTGTGGTAGTGCAAGCCTGCCATCCTAGCACTCAGTGGTAGAAACAGGAGGATTAGGAGCTCTGGGCCAGCCTGGGCTACATGGGAAGATGGCTCATTGGGTAGAGCACCTGCTGCACAAGTGTAAAGACCGAGTTCTGGTTCCCAGCATCCATTTAAAAAGTTGAGTGTGGCAAAGCACACCTGTGTCCTGGTGCTGGGAAACAGAGACGGTGGATCCTGCGGGTCTTCACCCCTTTGGGGGTCAAACAATTCTTTCACGGAGGTTACACATCAGATATTTATGATTCATAACAGTAGCAAAAATATGGTTGTGAAATAGCAATGAAAATAATTTTATGGTTAGAGGTGACCATAACATGAGGAGCTGTATTGAGGGGTTGCAACATTAGGAAAGTTGAGAACCACTGTTACAGACTGTTGACAGCCTCTCTTATAGACTGTTGTGAGCCACTAGGAGGGTGCTGTGCTGGGAATCGAACCCAGGTCCTCAGGAAGAACAGTCCTTCCTCTTAACCACTGAGCCATCTCTCCAGCTCTGTGGAAGTCCCTGATCTTGAAACTTATTTCCAGTCCAGGTAGGCAGCTATCAAACAAAGAAACTGCCGCACCGTGATAACAGTTTTGTAGAGACATGAGATAGTATGATGTCATAGTACAAAGAAGGTCACCTTACATTTGGGGTCTAGTGAATGTCTCTGAGGAGGGTGACTTTTCAGCTCTCTGACAGGAGGATCAGCAAAAGAGCACTCCAGCTGAAGGAGTGGGCGGAGCAAAGCCATGGGGAGACTGCTGTAAAGCTACAGCATGCGGCGGGGGTGGGGGGAGGTAGAAAGAGCCAGTGAGGTGAGCAGGCCCCCACCAGGTGGGGCCTTTGGGACCTGTGTCTAGGGGTTCAGCTTTATATCAAGGAGGGCTTACTTGTAGGTGACACAAGCCTACAGTCCCAGCACTCAGGAAGTAGAGGCAGGAGGACCAGGAATTTAAGATCATCCTTGGCCACCTAGCAAGTTTAAGGCCAGCCTTGGCTATGCAAGGCCCTGTTTCCAAAAACAGAGAAGGCTGGGGGTTGTAGGTTGCTTGCCTAGAACGTCTAGGGCCCCAGGTAGTTTGCCAGTACCATATAAACTGGGCATCGTGGTAATCCCAGTACTTGGGAGGTAGAGGTAGGAGGATCAGAAGTTCAGGTTAATCTTAGGTTACATAATGAGTCCAAGGCCAGCCTGGGCCACATTAGATCCTGTCTCAACATGAACCATAGGGTCAGAGGGGTGACTCAGCAGGTAGAGACATTTTCCACACAAGCTTGGCCACCTGGGTTTGATCCCAGGGACCCATGCAAAGGTTTCCGGAAGGAGAGAACTGCCTGCTCAAAGCTGTCCTCCAGCCTCCATATTCACAGTGTTACAAGTGCACACACAAATAAATAATAATGATGATGATAATAATAAATGACAATTTACAAAAATAAATAAATAAAAACAAAAATATGATTCATGGACTGGAGAGATACGCAATGGTAAGAGTGCTAGCCACTCTTGCAAAGGACTGAAGTTCGGTTCCCAACACCTATAACTCCACCTCCAGGGGATGTGATGCCCTCTTCTGGCCTCCTCTGGAACTGGCACTCATATGCACACACACACACACACACACACACACACTTAAAAATAAAATCTTTCGGGGGTTGGGGATTTAGCTCAGTGGTAGAGCACTTGCCTAGCAAGCACAAGGCCCTGGGTTCGATCCTCAGCTCCAAAAAAAAATAAATAAATAAATAAAATCTTTCTTAAAATACAATTTAATTAAAAATGATAACAAAAACAAGGCAGGCAGTGGTAGCAGTGCTTGAGAGGCAGAGGCAGGTAGATCACTGAGTTAGAGGCTAGCCTGGTCTACAAAGCGAGTTCCAGGACAGCCAGGGCTACACAGAGAAACCCTGTCTTGAAAAACAAAACAAAACAAAAATAAGAATAACAAAACAAAATCAAAGAGTGGAAGGACTTTGGAAGGACTGTGTACAGGAGTGAAGTGACCCAGTGTACTTCCTCTTTATTGTTTTTAAGATCTGTTTTTATCATTTTTAATATATATTATGCATATATATGTATTTCTGTATATAAGTGTATACACATGAGTGCAAATTTTTTTTTTGTTTATTTATTTATTTGGTTTTTCGAGACAGGGTTTCTCTGTGTAGCTTTGTGCCTTTCCTGGAACTCACTTGGTAGCCCAGGCTGGCCTCGAACTCACAGAGATCCGCCTGGCTCTGCCTCCCGAGTGCTGGGATTAAAGGCGTGCGCCACCACCGCCCGGCTCATGAGTGCAAATTTTTGTGGAGGCCAAAAACACTGGATCCCCCGGCACTGGAGTTACAAAGGGTTGTGGCTGCCGGACATGGGAGTCCTGGGGTGGGCTGCAAGGGGCCACTGTGAAGGAGAGGACACTCTGGTGGCAAGGGGAGAAGGAGGATGCAGGAGAGGTGAGCCAGGGGAGGAGGAGGAGGATGCAGGAGGGGTGAGCCAGGGGAGGAGGAGGAGGGTGCAGGAGGGGTGAGCCAGGGGAGGAGGAGGAGGATGCAGGAGGGGTGAGCCAGGGGAGGAGGAGGAGGATGCAGGAGGGGTGAGCCAGGTGGAGGGGCAGCGGTGCAGACAGTAGGAAATGATCCAGGTAAAGACGATGATGGGAAAGCCAAACAGGTGAGTCAGATATGGATGCTATAGAACAGGAGAGAATATTTATAGAATGCATAACTTCTGAAGTGTTGGCGTCTAGAATACACAAAGAATGTTTGTGAAGCAAGCCAGGCATGGTGGTACACACTGGTAATCCCAGCACTTGGGAAGTAAAGGCATGAGGATCGGGACTACAAAGTCATCTTCTGTTACATAGTAAGTTGGAGGCCAGCCTGGGCTACATGATACCCTGTCTAAAAAAAAAATCAAATTAGTCAGTTTGGTGGCAGTATGCACCTTTAATTTCAAGACTTAGAAAGCAGAGGTAGGTGGATCTTTATGGGTTTGAAGTTGGCCTGGTCTGTGTAGTGAAATCCTCTCCCCCCCCCAAAAAAAAATTTAAAAGATTGTTACAGCACAATAGTCAATTTATTAAATGGGTGCATATATATATGCAGGGGGTGGGGGAAAACAGCTAAAATGAAATGTATATGAAAACCCATATGGAGGCCTATTACTTTGCTGTAAGGTGATTTAAATTTTATTTATTATCATTAGTATGTGCATGTATGTGTATGGTACTGTCAGGTTGGTAATCACTACCTACCATCAGAACCAGGCACAGTGGTGCACCTGTAAACCCAGTATCTGGGAGACCATCACAGGAAGATCAGAAGCTTTGGATTTATAGACCAGCCTGGGCTACATGAGAAGCCATCTCAAACAAACAAACAAACAAACAAACAAAAACTTCTGGAGAAAAATGACCTTCTGCAGAGATGACTAACAGGTCAAATGACTTCAGATTTGAAAGTGAGTTTCACTGTCAGATTAGAAGCAAGGGCAATCACATCTTTATTTATTGTGTGTGTGTGTGTGTGTCCATATTAGTGTGTGTGAGCATATCTGTGTTTGGGTACACAGATATTCAGTGTGTATGGAGACCACAGGTTGACACTGAGTATTCTTACTCTATCATTTTCCACGTTATTATTTATTATTATTATTATTATTATTATTATTATTATTATTATTATTAAGACAGAATCTCTCGCTGGAAGCCTGGGCTCACTGCTTTAGCTAGATGGGCTGGCTTGGCAAACCCCAGGATCCTCCCATTCTTGCCTCACCAGCACTGGGGTTACAGGCACCTGCCACTTTGTCTGGCCTTTTACGTGGGTACTGAGAAGATCCGATCTCAGGTCTTCACCCGTACAGAGCAAGCACTGTCCTGACTGAGCCGTCTCCCTGGCCCTTGAGTTGTGTCGTTTTAACAATATTTGTTTACTGTGTGTATGCACATGCCACAGCACTCATGGGGAGTCCGGGCACAACTTGGAGAGTCAGTTTTCTTTTTCTGCCATGTGGGTCCTAGGGTGTGAACTCAAGCTCGGCAGCAAGTGCCCTCCAAATCATTCTTTAAACTCCTGGTGTAAAGACGGATGGTGGTGGCGCACGCCTTTAATCCCAGAACTCAAGAGGCAGAGGCACGTGGATCTCTGAGTTCAAGGCCAGCCTGGTCTACAGAGTGAGTTCCAGGACAGCCAGGGCTACACACAGAGAAACCCTGTGTCGAAAAACAGAACAAAACAGAAACAAAAAACAGAAAAACAAAACACGAAGATGTTTCATGATGAAAACAAAAATAACGTTTTGGGGGCGCGCAATGCAGCTTGGTGGTGGTGGAGTGCTTCTAAAGTACCTCAAATTCCTGAGCTGCTGTGTGAAGAGACAGCATCCAGCAGCCTTGTAGCCAGTCTCGGGTCTCTGACTGGTGGGGATTTGGGAAGAAATACCCGGATCGGCCACAAGAGGGAGATAGGGAGCTGAGCTCGGCAAAAGGCAAGCTTGGTGATGCATGGCTAGAAACCCCAATGCTGGGGAGACAGAGGCTGGAAGATCACCCAAATTAGGGGCCTGCAACACCCTGACTCGAAATAGAATAGAGGCAGGCAGGTTACATAGTGAGAACCTGACTTTGAAATAAAATAAGGAGCAGGGGCCTGATTTTATATAAAGAGAGATGGTTAAGGTATACTGCTCTTACAGAGGACCTGAGTTCTGTTCCCAGGACTATGCTCACAACCACCTGTACCTCCAGCTCCAGGGGATCCTATGCCCTCTTCTGGTCTCTGTGGGCACCTGCACTCACATGGCACATACCTACATGAAGACACACACACACACACACACACACACACACACACACACACATAATTTTTAATTTTTAAAATTAATTAGCTTATTTATTTATGGTTTTTCGAGACAGAATTTCTCTGTGCAGCCCTGGCTGTCCTGGTACTCACTCTGTAGACCAGGTTGGCCTTGAGCTCAAGAAATCTGCCTGCTTCTGCCTCTTCAGTACTGGGATTAAAGGCATGCACCATCACCTGGCAATAAAATATTTTTTAAAACAAGTCAGGAATGGTGACAGACCTTTTTAATCCCAGCACTTGGGAGACAGAGGCAGGAGGATCTCTGAGTTCAAGGCCAGCCTGGTCTACATTGTGAGTTCCAGGACAGCCAGGGCTACACAGAGACTGTCTTAAAACAACAACAACAACATTTAAAAAAACAAAACAAAACAGGGTGCTGGAGAGATGGCTCAGCAGTTAAGAGTTCTTGTTGCTCTTCCAGAGGACCCGGGTTCGATTCCCAGCACCCACACAGTGGCTCACAACTATCTGTAACTCTAGTTCCAGAGCATAACACCTTTCTGACCTTCATGGGCACCAGGCACACACATGGTAGACATACCTACTTGAGGCAAACTCTCATACACATAAAAGAAAAACAATAAATCCAACTAAAGTAAAATAAAAAGAACAGGACTGTTTGTGCTTATTGATTTCAAAGGGCTAATGAGCGTGGCTATGCCAATGGGTCGGCGTTTTGTTAGGTCGCAGAACAGGGCCAGAGCTCCTGAACAGCTTAAAGGGGCCCACATAGCAAGGCACACAGCATCAAGAGAGACCTAGTGATCACCTTGCTGCCATGGGCCCTGGGAAATTACAGGCATCTTGGCAAAGGCTTTGGACTTGGACCTCCACAAGAGAGAATACTAGCCTGGTTGTCCAGCCTCAGGAAACTGAACACATGCTGGGCCCAGGGCTGTTTTACTTCCCCCATTCTCTTCTAGAGCGTTCACCACCGGCTACAGCTGCTCTGAGTGTGCGCTCGCTGCCTCCCTCTACTGGGGACAAAGAGCTAAAGCAGGGCTGTGTCTCTTCCTTGGGGCGTGGCTAAGGCTGAGAGGCACGCTCAGCTTATACTGCAGAAGATGCTCCTGAGTGAGTGAATGAACCACGTGCCACAGGTAGATGTAGAGCACTAAGAAGGATCCGTGCCCAGAGCCCAGCAGCCTGGGCAACTAACTGGTCTGCTTCCAGCTGTTGCCTCTCTGGCCCAGAGAGTGGTCTTGCTCCTGAGTCTTTGCACCTGGGGTCAATCCACTCCTAGAAGCATGGTTTGGCCTTCATTCCATACCACCTCGGAGAGTCCAGCCTGCCCATTCAAAAGGTGCTGAGGGTTCTGGGTAACCCCGTACGTTGCCCCCCTTCCATTCTTCACAGTATCAGAGCTCCTTTCTAGACATCTGAGAAACGGGAAGCACTGTGATGTATGGTTTGTTTTGAGTAGACGGCGAGAGACACGACCCCTTTTCTTCCAAGACAAAAGCTCCTGTCTGCTCTAACTCCAGGTTGCTCCCACCTCAAACCAGCACGGTGGAGGTTGAGGACTAGGTACAAAGTACGATTCCAGGGTGAGAAAAGAGCAGGGCTGGGGACTTTCAACCTTGTTATGAAACAGGTCAGGTCTCCAAGAGAAAATGTCACTTAGGCCAACAGTGTAAAACAGTAAAACCCACGTGCCCGTCACTCAACTCAGAGTGCACTCCTTGCCCCACCACCCTGGGGTTCACATCCCCTCCCACCAGGAGACACGATGTTGGGATTTTCTCTTTCTTTTCCTTTTTTTCTCCCCTGACCCGGAACCTCTCTCTGTCTTGACGCTGTCTTGAGACTCAAACTCAAAATGTAGTGGAGGAGCACTTGAACTTCTAACCCTCCCGCTTCCACTTCCTAAGTGCCAGGGTTGCAGGTGCACCACTACAATCGGTTTTGTGCAGTGCTGGAGATCACACCTGGAGCTCCGTGCACCCCAGGCAGCACTCTGCCAACTGAGCGACATCCCCAGCACCCTCCTTTTAATCATTTCTTTGTTATTCTTTCAAGTTTCATCACATATGCAAGTATCCTAATATATACTATTTTATTTTGCCGATGGGGGGAGCTGCAGTGAACTTTTTGTTTGTTTCTTTTATGTGTATGTGTGTTTTGTCTGCATGGATGTCTGCACTACATGTGTGCCTGGTGTCCTCGGAGGCCAGAAGAGGGCATTAGATCCCCTGGGACTGGAATACAGACTGTTATGTTTTGCAAGCTATTGGGGTTCAGCCCCTCAATAGCTTTCCCCAGAGCTCCAGAAGAGATGGTACCGGCAGCAAATAAATCTGAGGGATTTTCTAGTAAATCTCTGTACATGAAACTCTTTAGTCCATACACTTCATTCTTCTGAGTCAGTTCTCTCTCTACGCAGCTTCTATTCTGCACTCTTACTTAGTGTCTTTCTAGCCTGATTTCTCTCTTGCTGCTGGGAGCCCGGACGCTAGAGGTGGATGGAGAGTTCTCCAGAGAACATCGCCGGACTACTGCTGCATCTTTCCCAGAACCCTCAACCTACCTATCCCTTCATTTGTAAGTTACACCATTAAATAAATCTCCTTTTAACTACGTGGAGTGGCCTTAATGATTTCACCAATAACATTTATATGCTGTTCCCACTATGTGCTGTCTTAATTCCTTCATCTAGTTCTGCCCCATCTAGGTTCTCATCCATCTTGTTCTTTCCCATCTTAGCTCCGCTTCATCCTTAGTTCCTCTCTATAACCTTCTAAGTTCTCGCTCTCTCATTCTTTCCCATCCAGCTCTTTCCCATCTCCTTAGTTCTTCCCATCTTATTCTTACCCACCTAGTTCTTCCCCATCTGGCTCTTCCTCATCTTCCATCTTGTTCCTCTAGTCCTCTCTTCTAGCCCTCCATTCTAGTTCTTTCCCATCTCAGTTCGTTCCTCTCCAGTTCTTACCCATTAGTTCTTCATTTCTCTTTTCTTTTCTTTTTTTCTTTCTTTTTTCTTTTTCTTTCTTTCTTTCTTTTTTTTTTTTTTTTAGTTTTTCGAAACAGGGTTTCTCTGTGTAGCTTTGCGCCTTTCCTGGAACTCACTCTGTAGACCAGGCTGGCCTCAAACTCACAAACATCTGCCTGCCTCTGCCTCCTGAGTGCTGGGATCAAAGGCAAATGCCACCACCGCCCGACTCATTTCTCTTTTCTCTTCTCTGTCTCATCCTCAAGTTCTGAAAATAAAACTGCCTTTTATCCCTTTGGCCCTTATCTCTCCAAGCTATCTCTGTTCCTGCTATTTCTGGCGGCGGGGGTGGGTGGGTGGGGGGGTGGGTATGGGGGAAGTGTGCTCAGTCGCTAGGCAACTTGGTTAGGCAACTTCCATTACAGCTAGATGTACCTGTAAGTTGGAACCCTTTAGTTCTGAGTTAATTATTAAGGGTGGACCTAAAACTGGAGATAAGACTTTGGAAAGGAGAAAGTTAAGCTTAATTAGCACATCGGCCAGGCCTTCTCAAACAGATAGTCTAGATGCTTAAGTCTGTTCTTAGAGAGTGCAGAGGTATCTCTGATAAGATACTTCATCTGTCCGTCCGGGGATGGTCCCAGCCAGATGCTGCTGATGACAATAATGACAGAAAGGCCTGAAATTAGGGATCCTGGCTGCATCATTGCACAGAAAGTTATCTAAATAATGGAAAAGCTACAATAGCACATGAGAAATTCAAAGCAGGAAATGGCCAATAATCAAAAGCCAATATCAACAAGACTCCTTGAACCTCAGCTTGACCTCTGGAAGGCCTTTAGCTTCTTCCAGGCATTAGCTTGTCATAATCAGCTGAAATCCTACTTCATATTATTGCGGCTTGCAGCAGTTATGAGATGTCATTCCAGTGCTGGAAATGGAACCTGAGTCCTCTGGAAGAGCATCTGGTGTTGTGGGAGATTTGTTAGCTCTGTCCCCTGAAACTGTCAATAAACTGAACCTTGATTCAGAGGTCAGAGTCCACGCTCAGCTGACCAGAATAAACCATAGCGTTTTTGTTTTGTTTTGTTTTGGTTTTTTGCTGACTCAGATGGAGAGGGACATGTGGGGAAAGGGGGAGGGGCTTAGGAGTTTCTCAGGCCCTTTTGAATCTTGGGTCAGCTGGGATTTTCTCCATCACTTTTTGGATCTACCAGGTTCATACCCTACTATCTGACTCTCAAGTTTTTATTAATATAATAATTTAGATAATTGTTACATTCCAGTGCTCTTAACTGCTAAGACATCTCTTCAGCACCCAGGTGCTTTACTCATGATATTTGAAAGAATAGGGTTCCCTAAGCCACCTCCTCTTCTGGGATCTGGGATAGAAATTGCGAGAGGGGATGCTCAGTGTATTGGAGACTGAATTGAGGCAGGGACTTTCCAGCAGCTGCAGGCTCCTCTCTTCCTCTCCTGTTCTTGCTGGGTGGGTGGTCCAGGGCTTCTTACTCCTTGGAGGCCATATAGGCCGTGAGGTCCACCACCCTGTTGCCGTTGCTGAGTTCTTTGTCATACTAAAAAATGAGCTTGACAAAGTGGCCTTTGAGAGCATTGTCACCCATCACCAAAGGAGAAAGACTGTTGCTCTTAAAGTTGCAAGGGGCAGCCTGGTCCTCAGTATAGCCCAGGATTCCCTTTTGAGGTTCCCCACATGTCTGCTTCATTATTATTTTTTAAACTTTTTTTGCATTAGTGTTTTGCCTGCATGTATGTCTGTGTGAAAGTGTCAGATCTTGGAGTTACAGACAGTTGTTAGCTGCCATGTGGGTGCTGGGAATTGAACCTGGGTTCTCTGGAAGAGCAGTCAGTGCTCTTAACTGCTGAGCTATCTCTCCAGCCCTTTGTTACCTTTTTGATGTCATCACATTTGGCAGCTTTCTCCAGGCAGTGGGTCAGATCCATGACGGACATATTGGAATGTGGAAGGACATGCTAATGTGTTTTCTGTTCAGGTCTGGGGTGATTGCCCACAGCCTTGGCTTCACCAGTGGATACAAGGATGATGTTCTGGGAATCCCCCAAACAATCACACCTCAGTTTCCCAAAGGGGTGGTTCTCAGTCTTCTGGGGGATGTGTTGGTGTGGGCTGTGATCATGAGTCCCTCAATAATGCCAGAGTTGTTATGGTGGTTTGAAAGAAAATGGGCCCCCAAAGGGAGTGGCACTAATGGGAGGTATGGTCTTGTTGGAGTAGGTATGGTCTTGTTAGAGGAAGTGTGTCACTGTGGAGGTAGGCTTTGAGGTCTCCTATTCTGAAGCTACACCCAGTGAGACAGACCATCTCCTATTGCCTTGAGTGAAGATACAAAACTCAGCTATTTCTGTAGCACCATGTCTGCCCACATGCCATCATGTCACACCATGATGATAATGGACTAAACCTCTGAACTATAATGTTTTCCTTTATAAGAGTTCCTGTAGTCATGGTGTCTCTTAACAGTAATAGAAACCCTAACTAAGACAGTTGTCATGGATGATCTTGGCTGGGAGATGGTCTCAGTTTTCTGTTGCTGTGATGAGATACCCTGACCAAGGCAAAAGGAAGAGTTTTTGGGGCTTACAGTTCCAAAGCATTAGAGCCTATAACCATCATGGTGGGGAGCATGACAGCAGGCAGGCAGGTATGGTGCTAGAGCCTGATCTACAGGCACAAGGCAGAAAGAGAGCTAACTAGGAATTTCACGGGCTTTTGAAACATCAAAGCCTGCCTCTGGTGGTGACATTTCTCCTCCAATAAGCCCACCTCTCATAATCCTTCCCAACAGTTCCACCAAATGGAGACCAAGTATTCAAATATATGAACTTTTGGGAGAACCATTCTCATTCAAACCACCACAGGAGCTAAGCAGTTACTGGTACAGGCAGCATTGTTGATGATCTTGAATAGTTGTCATCCTTCTGGTTCACATTCATCACAAACATGGATGCATTGGCACAAGAGGCAGAGATGACGATCCTTTGGCTCCACCCATCAAGTGGGCCCTGGCCTTCTCTATGGTGGTGAAGACAGCAGGAGACTCCACAGCCAGTATCACCCCATTTGATGTCAACAGGCTCTCAGTCCTGGAAGATGGAGGTTGAACTGGCCACAGTGACTCCAAGAAGGTATGGCAAAGGCCAGCATTGGACTAATGAATGCAGATCATTATGGGACAGGCAAGATAAACCACTGCCATCAGGAAATGACTTAGGGGGCCTCTCACAGGTCCCCATGTCAAATTTGGTTCAATCATTCCCTGTCAGCATTAGGGAAACTCATCCACAGAACAATTAAAAGACTTAATGCCTGTTGTACAAAACCATAGTGCTCTGGATGAAAGCTTCAGCAGATAAAACAAAATTTTCAAGAGTGACCACAAAACAAGTATTTTGACAAACTTCTATAAATGATCAAAGACCAAAGCTAAAAATACAAATAAATGGCATTGTGATTGAAGGTTTAATAGACACAGGTGTGGATGTAACAAGAATGTCACCAAAATCTTGGCATCCAGATTGGCTCTTCAGGAGATAAATATTCAGCTTCTAGGAATTGGAATTTTATCTCAGATAAAACAAAGCATAAGATGGGTCTAGTGTATAGGTCTAGAAGGACAGATAAGAAAGTTAAAGCCATGTATGACTAACATAGCAATAAATTTATGGGGATGTGATTTGTTACAACAATGGAATATCCAGATTAACATTCCTCTAATCTCAGAAACTAACCATAAATTAACGTATGCTTCTGAGGAAAATATTAAAAGGTATTGTCAAGAAGAGTCACCGACTGTTCAGGTTGTACATAAGCAGGTAGCAACAGCTGCTGATCTTTCAAAGGTACCCAAAAACCCTACCGTTAAAATGGTTAACTGACAAACCTGTCTGGGTGGAACAATGGCCTTTGACATCAGAAAAATTACAGGCATTAGAACAGCTGATACAGGATCAGCTAAATGTTCAACATATTGAAGAATCAACCAGTCCTTGAAATTCTCCTATATTTGTCATTAAAAAGAAATTTGGAAAATGGAGAATGGTAACATATCTAAGAGCTATTAATAAGATGATCTAATCAATGGGTTCTTTAGAGCCTAGAATTCCCCTGCCTTCTCTATTACCTAAAGGATGGCCTATTATGTATAGTGATTGAGTTAAAAGACTGTTTTTTAGCTGGGTGGTGGTGGTGCATGCCTTTAATCCCAGCACTCAGGAGGCAGAGCCAGGTGGATCTCTGTGAGTTCATGGCCAGCCTGGTCTACAGAGTGAGATCCAGAACAGGCACCAAAACTACACAGAGAAACTGTGTCTCAAAAAACAAAAACAACAACAAAAAAAGAAAGAAAAGACTGTTTTTTTTTTAAAAAAATTATACCTTTGCAAGAACAGGATAGAGAAAAATTTGCCTTCATGGCGCCTACTTATAATTCTCAGCCTGTTAAAAGGTATCAGTGGAAAATTCTATTCCACAAAGGATGTTAAATAGCCCTACTTCCTGTCAATATTTTGTATAGCAACCATTGGAAATTTTTCATAAACAGTTTCCTCAATCTATAATTTACTATTATATGGATGATATCTTACTAGCTAATTCTGACTCAGATACCTTAGGGGAAAAATGTTTGAAGAGGTAAAGAAAATTGTGCCTTCTTGGGGAATACAAATAGCTGAAAAAATACAAAGAGGAAACTCTATTAATTACCTTGGATATAAGATAGGTTTACAAAAAATTCAACCACAAAAAGTACAAATCAGGAGAGATCAATTACAAACTCTCAATGATTTTCAAAAATTGTTGGGAAATATTAACTAGCTATGACCCATAATTGGATTGACAACTCAAGAACTAAGTAATTTATTTCAAACCTTTCAAGGTGATAAGGACTTAAATAGTTCAAGAAAATTATCATCTGAGGCTGAGAAAGAATTAGCTCTCAGGACTTGACCATTATTTCAATTTTATCCTAAAGATGCCATCAGCCCCAGACAGCAGGAACTAATTTTAAGAACATGATGCCTACATTCTCAAGAGGTAGGGTAGGTGGTTTTTGTTCTCTTGCTGGATTGTGGATGTTTATCATTGTTTAGGGGGGTTGGTTGCAAGTTGTTGTTGGTCATAGAGAGGAAACTAAGTAAAGGGGATTAGATTCAGAAATTTTGTTCTGAAAAGAAAAAGGGGATATAGGAATGATAGGATTAAAAAAGAGTAGATTATTGAATTTACTTTAAACTAAAAGAAGCAGCTACTAGTCTTAAATATTTTATATTGGTATGGATTTTTGTATATTGATACAAGTTTAAGATTATTTTTGTTATACTATATATAGTTTCCACTCTTGTTTAAGGTATTTTGTATATTGATACAAATTTAAAGTTATTTTTGTTTTAACAAGCTATATATATATATATATATATATATATATATATATATATATATCCACTCTTGTTCAAGGTATTGTATCTATGCAGCTCATTTTAAAATATAATGTAAAGTTCTAGTCCTTAAAGGCTCTTGTTACAAACTGTTTAAGATAATTAAGAAATGTAGGTTAGCAGTAAGTCATTTATAACAACCAAATTTGTGGCCATGTTAGGTATGTTTTCAAGGTCAAACAGAAATCTATTTTAGATAGACAGATGGTCTTCAAACACTTCAGAGACCTACAGAATATGGATGACATTTAAGATGTTTTAATAACATAAGGCTTTTCATGACTGTGAGACACATCTTCTGGCAACACCAATTTCTTCAAAAAGGGATAATGGGCATCAAAGAACTTTTATATGGAGTTTGCTCTCATTGCGGCAAAGTTAGCCATTAGGCAAGAAATTGCCCTTGCCTTGACTGCTAACAGTATACTGTTCAAACTGGACAAGCGGGACGCAAAAGAAAGTGACTGCTGAACTTTGCCAAAACAAGGTAGAACAGTCCTTCAAAATTCCTACTTAACAGAAAAGTCTGTCAGATATTCTAGGCCTGTAGGTCAAAGATGGATGCTTCAATGTTGCAAAGGAAACTTGGGTGACTGTCCAGGCAGCCAAATGTCTCTGTTGTTTCTATAGTTTTGGAAGTTCTTTGCTTTATCTACACTTCCTATTTACTCAGGTGATAGTATATCCTTCTTGAGTCTCTGATGGGGTTGAAGACTAGATAGTTACAGTTTTCCTTGTTACTAAATTCAGAAAAGAAACTCACAAAAGAGGTGTAAAGTGTATAAGGTTGAGAGACATAAAAACTTAAATTGTTTATCTAAGAAAATGTTTTGAGGTCTAAAAAGATAGTTTTGGGTTGGTAATACAAGTTAGGATAAAAAAGTATAAAACTTCGTACTCACCAAAATAGGATAGATAATAGAGTAATTTCTCCAAATTTGCCAAATGCAAATGAACTATACATTGTAAATGTAATTCTTACCTGATAATTGTTCTCATTATATATATATAACTGCATCAGAGTTAAACCCTTTCCCTTTTTTTTTGTTTTGTTTTGTTTTGTTTTTCGAGACAGGGTTTCTCTGTGTAGCTTTGGAGGCTGTCCTGGATCTCGCTCTGTAGACCAGGCTGGCCTCAAACTCACAGAGATCTGCCCAGCTCTGCCTCCCAAGTGCTGGGGTTAAAGGCATGTGCCACCACCGCCCAGCCCTTTCCTTTTTATTTAGACAAAAAGAGGAAAATGTTGCAGAATATCTGTTTACACTGTGAAGATGTGTCTTTGCCAAGGCGCCTTCTGATTGGTTTAATAAAAAGCTGAATAGAGAGAATAGGTGGGACTTCAGGGCAGAGAGAGGAAGTTCGAGGGATGAGCCTAGGCACAGGAGAGCTGCCAATGGGATGTGAAACAAGTCGGGGCAGAGGAAAGGTAACTGAGCCACATGATAGAATAGATTAATAGAAACAGATTGATTAAGATATAAGAGCTAGTTAGAAAAAAAGCCTGGGGCTGGAGAGATGGCTTAGTGGGTAAGAGCACTGACTGCTTTTCCAGAGGCCCAGGGTTCAGTTCCCAGCACCCACATAGCAGCTCACAACTGTCTGTAACTCCAGTTCCAGGGGATCCGACTATACTCACACAGACATATATGCAAGCCAAGCACCAATAAAATAAATTAAAAAAGAAAAAAGAAAAAAAGCCTAAGCTGAGGCCCAGCTTTCGTAATTAATAATAAGTCTACCTGTCGTTATTTGGGGTTGGTGGAGAAGAAGAAAGTCTGACTACAACTCCATCATGTCCTACTTTCCCCAAACTGCTCCACCACCCCTGCTAAGCACATCCAACTGAGCAGAACATTCTCAAGCAACCACACCAGTGGTTCCAGGAGATCCATTGTTTAATAGCATAAAACGAATTGATTTAATCAACTGAACTGGAACCTTTGGAATCTCAACCTCCCCTGCCATCCCACCCTCAACACACCTACCTCTCATGTGATATAATTCAATGTAATGCTGAGGTTTTGGGAGTGTATGGCCAGTGGTGTACACCAAGAAGCCCTGGCCTTAATCCTGAGCATCCAAAAAGATTGCTACAGATAGAATATTAGAAATATTCAGAGGTAATCTGAGTACGGTGTGGCCTTTAGTTAATGGTAAATAATCAGTATCTACGCACCACGCTTACAGCGTAGGGAAATTCGCATAGGTAGGGATTCTCCTACTCTAGGTGAATAATTCTGTTTAAATCTAAAATCATCCCTGAATTTAAAAACTTTATTTAGGCCTGGAGAGATGGTTAAGAGCATTGGCTGCTCTTACAAAGGACCCAGGTTTCATCCTCAGCACCCACATGTTGGCTCACCGCTGTCTGTAAATTCCAGTTCTAGGGGATCCAATACCCTCTTTTGGCCTTCTCCAGGACCAGGCACATCTGTGGTGCACAGACATACATGCAGGCAAAAAATATTTGTATACATAAAATAATAAATTTTTAAAAATTTATTCAAGTGGGAAATGATGTCATATACCTGTAATCCCAGCATTTGGGGGATTGAAGCAGGAGGAGCCAGATATTTCAAGGTCAACCAACATAGTCATATCAAGACCAGCATGGGTTACATGAGACCCTGTTTTGAGGAGGAGCGGGGTGGGGGAGTGGGGGGATGATGATGGGGGGAGGTGGGGGGATGGGGGGTGGCACCGATGATTAGAAAAAGACAAAATTGTCTGTTTTAGGCAAGGCCATAACTGGCTCCTGGCTAGGATTCCTTTAGAGCATATGCTGGACTGAAATTCTGGGTCACAGGGTGCATGCACCTGAAACGTTGGCTACTAGGAACTGAGGCTCAAAAGTACCAATTTATTCCCTCGAGTGATGTCTCAGAATTCCTTTTACTTCACGTCCTGGGCAGATGTGTAATATCGGACTTTCTGATTTCTGCCAGTCAGATGGGTGGGAAGTGTTATCTCCCTGTGGTTTAATTTTGCATTTCCCTGGCAACTAACTCAGTGTGCATCTCTTCCTGTGTTTATTGGCCTTTTGCATTTCCTGTTCTGGGCAATGCTGATTCATGTCTTTTACTTTTTTTTTTGAGTGGGCTATTTATCTTTTTCTGATTAGTTAAGAGAACTCCGTGACACTTTCTGGAAATGTATCCATTGTCTTCAATATTCCCTAGCTTTTGGCACATCTTCACAAATGCCAAAGTGGATGATGTTGAATGAGGTGATCTTTTCCTTCATAGTCTATCCTGGGAGGGCTTTCACCCATTAATTCCTCCATTCTGGGTGGGAGGGCCTGCTCTCCACCACTCCCAGCTCTCCTTTATCCTTTCCTGGGTCCTTGGAGGTGGACCTCAGTGGATAACATAAATGAACTCTTTTTCTTTTTAGACTCCTTTTTTAAAATTTATTTATTTATGTTTTATGTATGTGCGCTCTCCAAATGTATACCTGCATGCCGGAAGAGGGCATCATAATAACCACCTATTATAGATGGTTGAGAGCCACCATGTGGTTGCTGGGAATTGAACTCAGGACCTCTGGAAGAGCAGCCAGTGCTCTTATCCTCTGAGCCATCTCTCCAGCCACCTTTAGGTTCCCTTGTTAATTACATTTGCTTAGCCTGGGGTTGGAGGGCACAAGTGGAGACTGGAGGTTCACAGTTGATTCTCCCGCTCCTCCATGTGGGTACCAGGATCATCATGTTCAACAGCAAACGCCTTGGTTCACTGAACCATTTCACTGACCCATTACCTACTCAAAAAACAGAAAAAGTAAGAGTTCTTTATCCATAGATTTGACGCTGGGTTGGATGCACTGAGCAGCGATTAAAGGGTGGGAGGACCGTGGAGTCAGATGTTCATCTTTGACTCCTTGCAAAGTCACCTCGCAGACTGGCCAGGTGTCTTATTTGGAAGTCCCAGTGTCCACAAAGTACTCATCCACACATAACTCTGCACCCCGGAGTCTCAGAAGCCTCCTCTGGTACCACTCCTGTGGTTACTGGCTCCAGATAGGTCCCTTTCCTCACATCCTGTTCCCATTTTTAGGAGTCCCCTCATTAACCACTCTCCTCAGGTTATTCAGTGTGATGGCTCATTCTGATGGTCAACTTGACACAACTTAGAATCACCTGGAAAGGGAGTCTCAGTGTGGAACTGTCTAGTTCCTGGCCTGTGGCCGTGCTGGCGTGGGGGGTTGTCCTGATTGATGTGGGGAGACCCAGGCTGAAAGTGGCAGGACCAGTCCCTGGTTCTGAGCTCTCTCTCCATTGTAGGGCAGAGGTTAGCTGAGTGCTAAGCATGCATGCATTCATCTCTCTCTACTCTTTAAAAGAAAATGGTTCTCTGAGAATTTCAAACAACGTGTTTTGATCATATTCAACCCTCCCCAACTCCTTCCAGATCTACCCCATGGCCTACCCACCCAGATTTGTGTCCATTTTTTTTAAAATTTTTAACCCATCAAGTCTAGTTTGTGCTGTCCATACACTCTTGGATGGGTGGCCTTCCCCTGGAGCGTGGCCGACTTACGGGGGGGGGGGGGGGGGGGGACGGACGGGACGACACTCTTACAGAAAACTGACTCTTCATTTCCCAACACCTATCAGTTGCCAACAGCTCCTCTGCTAGAGCTGGGACTTGGTGCCCATCACTCTTCTCCATGACGAAGGTTGGTCAGGCATGGGTTTGCACAGGTCTAGTGCATGCTGTCACACTGTGTGAGTTCACATATGTAGCTGTCCTACTGTGTCTGGGAGACCATTTCCCCGAATCACCCACTTCCTCTGGGTCTTAGCTCTCTCCACCCCCTTTTCTGCCATGATCCCCGAACCTTGGGAGGGGGTGTGTGATGTAGATGTTCCCATTTAAGGCTGAGCATCCCACAGTCTCTCATTCTCTACACCTTGACCACTTGTGGATCTCTGTGTTGACCACCAACTACTGCCAATACAAGTTTCTCTGATGAGCTGAGAGATGCATTAATCTATAGGTATAATGATAAGTCAGGAGTCAGCTTAATGCTACAACTGTGGATAGATGGGTCATAGTTCCTACCATTATTCTGCTAAATAGATACAGTATTAAATTGATTATCTCTCTTCTGGACTGGATGTGATGTCCCGAGCTATTTCTGCCACTGTGGCTTCTCTGCAATGATGGGCTGTAACCTGGAATTGTGAGCTAAGATAAACCCTTTCTCCCCTGAGTTCCTTTTTGTCAGAGAATTTTATCACTGCAGCAAAATGAAACTAAGACATGCGGTGGTGTAAAGGTTCTAGCCATGTCTTGCAAGGAATGCTCGCCCAGACGGTAACTTGTGGGAGCTGTCTCTCTTTCTGCCATGTGGGATCCAAGGATTGAACTTTAGTCATAAAGCTTGGTGGCCAGCCCTGAGCCATATCACCAGCTCAAATCTCCCTTTTAGCAGATAGTCCTTCTAGTGGTTCTGTTTCTCCAGAAAACTCTGACACAGGAAGGAAGACTATAAAAGGACATCATATGTCATCAGGGAATTTCAACTTAAGGCCGGATACCATTACACACTTATTAGAATGGCCCAGATCCAAAATCCTGCCAACACCAGATGCTGGCGACAATGTGCGCCGACAGAAACTCTTATTCATTGCTGGTGGAGACGCAGCATGGTGCAGGAAGCAGTGGGCAGTCTTTTACAGAACTAAGCATGCTTTTACAGACTCCACAGAGTGTGCTCTTTGCTGTCTATCCAAATGAGGGGAAAACGTGCATTGCTTGAAAAACCTACATGCGGATGTTCACAGAGGCCTCATTTATAATTGCCAAACCCGGAAGCAATCACAATGTGTGCTCAGTGGATGGATGCCCACTGTGGAGAGCAGTAGAGGAAGGCACTCAGTGTTGACCTCTAGCCTCCGCACATACTCACACACATGCGCATGTACACACGCACACATTGCACAGAGAGAGAAGAAATAAGAGACAATGGAGATGTATCTCTGTGGTAGAGTGCTGACTTAACATGTTCAAGGCCTTGAATTCTTATCCGGGGAAGGCAGGGGAGGGGAAAATGGAGGAAGGGTTCATCCTGAAAGGCATGGAGGGCAGGAAATTTGTGAGTTCAAGTTCAAGGCCAGCCTGGGCTATATAGAAAAACCCTGTCTAAACACACACACACACACACACACACACACACACACACACACACACACACACACACACACACAAAGCTCAAATATGAATTACTAAGTGAAAAGAACCAGCCTGAAAAGTCTATACTTGCGTCATTCCGGAAACATTCTAACTGTTGACACAGTACAATAGCAGCTGTTGTCAGTCCTTGGGGGCAGGCAGGGACGAACAGGCAGAGCACAGGTGGTTTCTAGGTCAGTGAAATGACCGGGTCATTTCACATTATGGGTCACTGTGTTTTGTGGGTCTCTCTTCCCATGAAATGTACACCACCAAGAGTGAGTGTAGTAAACTATGAACTTGGAGTGATAATCCTAGGTCAATGTTGGATCAACGGTGTGACAATGGGCTGAAAATGACGACTACCAGGACTGGAGAGATGGCTCAACAGTTAAGAGTGCTCGCTGCTCTGACAGGGGACCCAAGTCTGGTTCCCAGCACCTACATTAGGTGTTTCACAGCCACCTATAACTCCAGCTCCTGGGAAGCTGATGCTTCTAGCCTCTGTTGGTGCCTGGACCTAAGTACACATATCCTTACACAGACATATAACATACACATAAATACACAAAAAATCTTGGGGCTGGAGAGATGGCTCAGTGGTTAAGAGGTCCTCTTAACCTGTTGCAGAGGACCTGGGTTCCATTCCTAGCATCCATATGGCAACTCTCAACTGTCTGTAACTCAGGTTCCAGGGGGATCTAATACCCTCTTCTGGCTTCTGTGGGCATCAAGCATGCATGTGGTACACAGACATACAAGTAGACAAAGCACCCATACACATGAAAAATAAAATGCACATTTAAAAAAAGACTGCTATACCAAAACAGGTAGAATAGTATACACAAAGGATTCTGGGGATGTAGCATAGTTAGTAGAATGTAGTAGAGTGTTTACACAGCATGCCTGAAGCCCTGGGTTTAATTCCTAACATGGCGTGCACCAGGTATGACAGCACTACCTGCCATCTCAGCACTTAGAAGGTTATCCTTAACTATATTAAGAATTGAGGCTAGCCTGGGCTATATGAGAACATGTCAAAAAAAAAAAAAAGCAGAGTTAGCCGGGGTGGTGGTGCACACCTTTAATTCCAGCACTAGGGAGGCAGTGCCAGGCAGATCTCTGTGAGTTCAAGAACAACCTGGTCTACAGAGTGAGATCCAGGACAGGCACCAAAACAACACGGAGAAACCCTGTCTCTCAGAAAAAAACAAAAAACAAACAAACGAAAAAGAAAGCAGAGTTGTGAAAACTCATGTTCTAGAAAGAATAAGAGTCATTATTCCTACTGCGTAATAACTCTTCGATAACTGTTTCCTACCTATAGTGTTTAATCCACAGGTGATTTTCATTAGAATTTTAACTGAAAAATATATTTATCTTCCCAAAATATTACCTTTTTTTTTTTTGAGACAAAGCTTAACGACGTAGCTTAGGCTGGCCTCAAACTCACCGTGTAGCTCAGACTGACCTGAATTTCACAGCCTTCCTTCCTCAACCTCCTGAGTGCTAGGATTACAGGCATGTGCCATGTCTCCAATGTAACACTGAAAACTTTTTGTTTTGGTTCTTTAAATTCTTTAAGGTTTATTTAATTTATTTTATATGTATGAAATTCTTGCCTGTGTGTGTGTGTGTGTGTGTGTGTGTGTGTGTGTGTGTGTGTGTGTGCACCACATGCATTCCTGGTGCCTGCCAAGGACAGAAAATGTGGCAATCCAGTATTATGAAGACATCTCCTACATCCTAAGAGACTGGAACATTTTCTGGACCTCACAGCTGAGTTAATAATACACCCTGAGGTCACTTACTCAGGCATGGTGGCACACACCTTTAATCCTAGTACTTGAGAAGCAGAGGCAGGCAGATCTCTGAGTTTGAGGACAGCCTGGTCTAACAGAGGGAGTTCCAGGACAGTCAGGTTAACAGAGAAAAACCCTGTCTCTGGGTTTGGGAGTTGGCGGGGGAGATGGAGTGAAGCCCTTGGTTAAGGACAGACACACAGTAGGTGCAGGGGCAGATTCACAAGTCAGTCTTTAGGCAGGCACAGATTCAGACTCATGCAGCAGACAGACAGACAGGAGTTGGAAAACAGAAGGTACAGGGGTCAAGAAGCAGAGAATCTGAATCAGGACACATTCTTGGTTATATGACTCCAGGGGGAAGTTCTTTTGTTTCTTTTATTTAAAGCGACACCGATGCATTATTGGTGACTCAGAGTTAGTCACTAATGTGTTTAAATTCTTGCATCCTCTAGACCTGGAGTCAGGGACAGTTATGAGCTACCATGTGGGTGTTAGGACCTGAACTCAGGTCCTCTGCCAGCACAAGTGCTCGTAACCACTGAGCCATCACTTCGGACCCTGGGTTTGGGTCTTTGAGACGGGTCGCCTTATATATCTTAGGCTGCTTTGAACTTGAAGTTATCTTCCTCTCTCAGCTTTCCAAGTGTGCACCACCATGCCTAGCCAGCAGCTCGCCTTTTCAAGTGAAATAATGAAGGCAGTCAGTGAAGAAAACTTGCTGTCGTTTGGACTTGCAAGGTCCACCCAGAGGTCCAGACAGAAGCGTATTCCCTAGCCTGGGGTGCTATTAGGGCATTCTGGGACTGTTCAAAGCCTAGTAGGAGGAAGTGACATCACTGGAGGCCCTGCCTTTGAAGGGATTGTAGAATCCCACCCCCTCCCCTTTCTCTCTGTTTCCCAGTCACCATGAGATGAACAGTTTCCTCTTTCATGCATGGCCACCATGATATGCCTCACTACAGACCCAAACAACAGGGCCAGTCAACCAACAACTAACGCCTGCAAAACTGTGAACCCAAACAAATGCTTCCTTTGTAAAGTTAGTTCCCTCTGGTATTTTGCTACAGTCACAACAGAAAACCAACCTCAAGTCTCTAGATTCATTCTCAATACAATTGCCCGCTTGCTAAGACAAGACTGTAACCCACATACCAGAAGCCTGAGACACAAGGATGGCCATTCCAAGACCTCTCTGAACTACAGAGCGAGTTCAAGGATAGCCTGGGCAATTTAGTGTGATGCTGTCTTAAGAAATAAAAAGAGCCGGGCGGTGGTGGCGCACGCCTTTAATCCCAGCACTCGGGAGGCAGAGCCAGGCGGATCTCTGTGAGTTCGAGGCCAGCCTGGTCTACAGCGCGAGATCCAGGAAAGGCGCAAAGCTACACAGAGAAACCCTGTCTCGAAAAACCAAAAAAAAAAAAATTTCTTTATAATTTTATAAGAATTTTTTATAAAATTTTATAAAAGCAATTTATAAGAAACTCATAAAATAAATTAAAAAGAGAGCTGGGGATACAGCTCAGTGATTGAATATGTCTAATGTGCGCAAGACACTAAACTCAATTCTCAGTACTAAGAAAGCAAGCAAACACAATTAATAGCATGTCAGAATTCTCTCTCTCTCTCTCTCTCTCTCTCTCTCTCTCTCTCTCACACACACACACACACACACACACACACACACACACACACACACACACACGACTGGAGAGATTCTGAATGTCAACTAGGGGACTTTAGCATATTATATAAACAAAGCAACGATCACATTAGCTATTTATGATCAGGAAGTATTGCTTTAAGTATTACATCCTTAAATGGGGCATGGGTGGTTCATGCTTATAATCCTATAATCCTAACACTTGGGAGGCCGACGCAGGAGAGTCATGAGTTTGAGACCAGGTCCAAAAAATACATTGGACCCTGCATACTAAAATACCGACCTGCCCAGCAAGGTGGTCCCATTGTCATAGTGGCATGATGTTTGGGGGGATGGTAGCCAACCGTGGTTTCTGATCATATTTAAGGCATGCTCCACAGGAGGGAATGCATGTTTGGTACTGTAAACTTGGTCCGGAGCCCACGGACCCCAGAAATCATAGACCCTCCGGGAGACCTTCTATTGTTTTTCTAAATGGTCATGTAGTCAAACTGCCTTCTATGTTTCTATGTATGTTTCTACCCGTAGATCAGTGCCGGTTTTAACTGCCATCAGAGAAGCTTGTTTTTGTAGTGAGCAGAGGCTAATACAGAGAGTTATAACTGCTCAAGTGCTGAGGATAAGTGGCTGTGCGTGTCCAGCCCTAAATGAGACCTCTATAGCACTCACACACACACCCCAAAGCTTAAAGAACAGGATGAAAGAGAGGGTGGAAGAATGTAGGAGCCAGAGAGTGGCGGAGGAGTATGTGACATGTTCTCTTCTGGATATGACATGGCCATGGTCCTCATGAACTCAGGGCAGCAGGTTATCTGCAGCAGGATCAAGCCAATCAAAGTTTCAGCATGAATGGGGAGGGAAACGCTCAAGGCTCCTCCCCTAGATGAGGGTCTGTTGGTGGCTGATGGCTGCCAGGGGAGGGAGAGTAAATTGTCTTTGGGGATGTGGCACTGGTAGGGATGTGGAGGGCCCCACACCCATGCACATAGGGACAACACTAACCGGACTCGGTGAGTTAAAAAAGAAGAGCGGGAAGATTTGAACTTGGGAGGAGGACATATTGGGGAGTAGATATGACCAAACTATATTGCATAGAGGTATGACATTCTCAAGGAAAAATATTACATTGAAAAAAATGAACACATAAGTAAGCATATAAAGAAATAGTAACAATTTAAAAAGCCAAGTACATGCTTAAAAACAAAAACATACTAAGGATCTGGGAGACGCTTTTGTGGGTAAAAGTGCTGGCTGTGGGAGCATGAGGACCTTAGTGTGAATCTCTAGCACCCATGTAAAAATCCAGGCACGGCCATGCCTGCCTGCCTGTAACTCCAACACAGGGGCTGATCGGGCAGAGACAGGAGGGTCATTGGAGCTGGCTGGCTGCCAGCCTAGCCAAAACAGGGGAAACTCCAGGTTCAGCGAGAGACCCTGTCTCAAAGGAATGAGGAGGAGAGTGACGGAGGAGGACACCCAGCATCTTCCTCTGGCCTCCACAAGCTGTGCACACGCAACATGTACACACAGACATTTCATGGTGTTTTATACTTTAAGAAACGGGATGAAGAGCTGGAGTTCAGATATAATACTCTAAAATGTTCCTATTTGATATGAAAATAATGAGGCTCCTGGACATTATATGACATGGGAAAGAGCCTAAACGGTATTAGGTCACAGAGGTTTTTATGCCCAACAGTGACATGGGGACTCAGTGACCCTTGCAGCTTGAGTTGGGGAAACATGAGATCCAGCTTCTTGGAGAGAGAAATTCCCCAGGGCACAAGGCCATCAACAAGAACATTTCTAGCTTCCTTCATGAACTGGCCTTGAGCCTGATTAGCCAAAGTCTCATTAGTTGGGAGAAATTAAGCTACAGGTTCCCACCCTGGCCCCCTGTCAGGGGAAGCCTTAACATACATTTCAATTCTAGATTCAGTCTTGGAGGAAGGGCCCATATTCATTCTCTCTCTCTCTCTCTCTCTCTCTCTCTCTCTCTCTCTCTCTCTCTCTCGCTCTCGCTCTCGCTCGCTCTCGCTCTCGCTCTCGCTCTCGCTCTCTCTTTCTGAAAGTGGAGGCCAGAGGTCAACCTCAGGTGTCCTTCCTCAGGACACCACCCACCTTGCTCTTTGAGACAGATCTCTCATTGTTCCAGAAATCACTGGTTCATCTAGATTGGATGACCAGAGAGCCCCAGGATCTGCCCTTGGTGCCGGGATTACACCTGTGCCCTCACCATGTCCAGCTTTCTCCAGTGGGTTTTGGAGCTCGAACTCAGTTCTTTATAATTGCACAGCAAGCCCTCCTCCTATGGAGTCGTTTCCCCATTCATTCATTCATTCATTCATCTCTCATTCATTCCTCTGTTGTTCGACTCTACTCATCTGGTCATACAGCTGCACAGGGAGATCCAGGCTCAGTCCCAGCCCCTGTCCCTGCTCCCAATATCTCTACCAAGTCCTGCTGGGTCACTTCCGCCCTTGGTACCCCCAGAAACTCTAAGGATCCGGGGGTGCTAGGCCAGCACGTACTCGGACCCTCCTCGGAACACCATGCAGGTATACTGCACACATCCAGCATTGGAAGAGACCAGTGGCAAACTGAATGAGAGTTGTACCTTTAGCTTTATTAGAATATCGCATACATTGCAATAAATAATAACTTACTGAATCCTTAAACACATCATAAATAATATGGACATCTTACAGAATTAAATAAAAGCATACATTTATTTTTTCCTGGAGTAAACTGGAGGAGGCTTGTTCAGTGATCCTGACATCTGAGTCACATCTCAACCATTTGGTGCTTTCTGCTGATGTGGGATGGTAAAGTTGCAGTACACACGAAGCGTTCACTTTGCTTCTCAAGTTCAGTTACACTGAAAAGGACGGGCCCACATGTGGTTGGCCCCCATTCTCAGTGCAATGAGAGGTCCCTTTCTGTCCCCCAAATCTGGCTACTCCAGGCCCAGAAAGACGATCATGACACAATCTGATTCATACAAAAGAACACAAGAACAGTTAACCTCCTAGGAGTTGAGAGCAGAGGTGGGCTTACTGGAGGCGGGAGAGAGCAGCAGGGAGTTGAGGGGAGGCTGATTAACGGGGACTAAACTGAAGTTAGGAGCAGGAAGCCCTAGTGTGGCATCCCTCATCAAGACAGTGACTGAGTAAGGTCTATCTCAAAGGGCCAGGAGAAAGGATGTTGGAGTGGGATGTGTGATCCTCCTGCTTCCAAATGAATCAAGAGTTCAGAGTCATCCTTGGCTACACACTGAGTTCAAGGTCAGCCTGGGATACTTGAGACCCTGTCTCAAAAAGGGGGATGAGGGCTAGGGAATATAGCTCAGTTGACAGAGTGCTTGGGTAGCATGCACAGAGCCCTGGGTTCCATCCCAGCATCACAAAAACTAGTAATGATGGTGCATGCCTGTCAACTCATCGTTCAGGCCGAGGAGGCAGGAGGATCAGAAGTTCAAGGTCATCCTTGGCTACTTTACAAGTTTGAGGCCAACCTGAGCTACAGGAGTTTCTGTTATACATACACAAAAAGGATGTTAAATATTTTTATATGTAAATGATCAATGTTTGAGGACATAGATAGGTTTAACTTGACTACATGATGTAAATATAAATGGAAACAGTGTATGGTAACCCTTAATTTGTACAGTTTTGTGGGTTTTATGCATCAGTTTAAAAATCAACTCGAGATCTGCAGTCCTGTCTTCACTGAGCCCGCTCAGTCTCAGTCTTCCATTGTCCACTCAGTACTCATCACACCAAGAAACTCTTGCAGGTAATCCAGGAACTGCCTCGTCCTCCGCCTCTCCTGGCCACACTGCTCCTGTGAAAAGAACACACTGTCATCGGCTGCTGGAGAAGCAGGTGCAGCCAGACTCGCAGGGCTCCCGGGGAACTTACTTTTTGGCGGTCAATGTATTTCTTTATTAGTGACAAGTTTTGGAATAGCGTTTCCACGGTACCCCCACGGACAGTTTGATTCTTCAGTATGTCTAGCCCCTGGAAGATTTCTCCGATGCATAGCTGGTGCTGAAAGGGGAAGCTTATCAAGAACCGAGTAGATCAAGGTGGAGCGCCTGTTGTATCAGCCGGCCCACCAAGGACATATATTTCAAAATATCATGTTATGTGCAACGAATACATGCAATTTAGATGCATCCGTGTAAAACAAAAATCAGATCATCCGGGACATAGTGGGGCTTATCTGTAATCCCAGCATTCAGGAGGTGGGGGTAAGAGGATCAAGACTTCAAGGCCGGCCTGTGATACATAGAGTTTGAGGCCAGCCAGTGCTGCATGAGACTGTTTAAAAAATCAAAACCCAGCCGGGCGGTGGTGGCGCACGCCTTTAATCCCAGCACTCGGGAGGCAGAGCCAGGCGGATCTCTGTGAGTTCGAGGCCAGCCTGGTCTACAGAGTGAGATCCAGGAAAGGCGCAAAGCTACACAGAGAAACCCTGTCTCGAAAAACCAAAAAAAAAAAAAAAAAAATCAAAACCCAAGTTAGACTTTGGACTGGAGAGATGGCTCCATGGTTAAGATCACCGGCTGTTTTGGTTCAGTTCCCAGCACCCTTGTGGTGACTCACAACCATCTGAGTCCTGGGATTAAAGGTGAGTTGCAACACCAGGTGGTGGTGGCGTATGCCTTTAATCCCAGCACTCGAGAGGCAGAGCCAGGCGGATCTTTGTGAGTTTGAGGCCAGTCTGGTCTACAGAGTGAGTTCCAGGACAGGCACTAAAGCTACACAGAGAAACCCTGTATCAAAAACAAACAAACAGACAAACAAAAAAAGGTGAGTGGCACCATACCCAGCCCAATATTTCTTTTGAAATTTAGGCTGGTAATTCTTTTCTATTTAGAATAATTAAATAATGTATTTTACACTAGAATAAAATATATTGCATATGTTTGCAATATCATTACATAGTCATGTTAATTTAACTGTGTAGAAGTTACTAATAGAGGACATTCTTTCTATTCTTTATATCTACCAATCATCACCTAAGAATATAGCCCTCTGAGTGTGCTGATATATTGTGTACCTTAATAAAATTTGCCTGAAGATCAGAGAACAGAACAAGCCACTAAATTAAACATAGAAGCCAGGCAGTGGTGGCACACACCTTTAATCCTAGCACTCGGGAGACACCTGGACTACATGAGATTGACTCAGTCTAGGGGAGAAAACAGAGCCAGGCAGTGGTGGCACACACCTTTAATCCTAGCACTCGGGAGACACCTGGACTACATGAGATTGACTCAGTCTAGGGGAGAAAACAGAGCCAGGCAGTGGTGGCACACACCTTTAATCCTAGCACTCGGGAGACATCTGGACTACATGAGATTGACTCAGTCTAGGGGAGTCAGGCAGTGGTGGCACACACTTTTAATCCCAGTGCTGGGAAGAACACACTCCTTTAAACCCAGGAATTGATGTCTGGACGGAGAAAAATATATAAGGTGTAAGGAGACAGGAACTAAAGGCCTTTCGGCTAGAGGCTTTTTTGGCTGGAGCCTTTCGAGTGAGGACTCAGATGATTTTAGTCAGAGGATTTGTGGAATTGGTGAAGTGAGACGTGGCAGTGGCTTGTTCCTTTGTCTCTCCAATCTTCAGGCAAATTTTATTAGGGTACACAATATATCACCACATCTAAGTTAGAGAGGTGGCTCAATGGTTAAGAGCACTTGATGCTCTTGCTGAGGACACAGGTTCAGTTCCCAGCACCCACATGATCTGCAACCATCTGCAGCTCTAGTCCCAGGTGATCCGATGCCCTCTTTTAGCTTTCAGGGACACCAGACACTTGTGGAACACATACATATATGCAGACAAAATACTCATAAAATAAAAATAAATAAAAGCAATATAATCCTAAGTTATTAGTACTTTCAGAAAGATTAATATTAGAGTGGGCTGGGTCTGGAACTCACTGGTAGAGTGCTTACCCAGCACATGCAAGGCCCTGGGCTTGATCTTCAGCAATGCAAAACAAGAAAAGGAAAATAAAGAAATGCCACAGGCAGAACCAAACGGAGCCTAGCAGGACCTCTTGCCACGTGTAGAACTGTGCCAAGAATCGTTGATGTGAGTCTCTGTTAGATGGAGGGCTGACAGCTTCACTTGGCCACTTATATATCAGATTCGCTCAGTCATTCCTAATATTGATTGATTGGTGGCTTTTGAGTGTCCCATAGCCCAGGCTGGCCTCTAGCTCAACAGGTGGCTGAGAATGGCCTGCACCCCTGGTCCTCCTGCTTCCCTTTATCCTGCTGAGATTACAGACATGCTCTACCATACCTAGTTTATGGGGTTCTGATGAATGAACCCAAAGCGTAGTGTATATTAGGCACTCTATCAATGGAGCTCTATCTCCGGCCCTCTCTGTTTGTTTGTTTGTTTGTTTTTTGATACAGGGTCTGGTTGTATAATCCAGGCGGGCTTTGAATTTATATGGAGCCTAAGGTGGCCCCAGACTCATGCTTCCCCTGCCTCAGGCTCCCGAATATTGGGATTACATCATTTGCCATCCCATCTGTCCCTTATTCTTCATATTTATAAGCGCATACTTTCACATCCACCCGTATAAAAAATTTCAAAGGAAATCAAACAGTTTTTACTGAAAACAAATGATTAGCTAGGTGGGGTGACACAGGTCTGTTGTGTCCCAGCTACTCACACTGAGACAAGAGGACCACTCAAACCCAGGAGCTTGGGACCGAGTGAGATGCCCACCCCAAACACAACACCACAAAGCAAGAAGCAAATGACTTGTAGCTAAGTGTGTGAAGTCGACTTATTCATGCAACCATGGCATTGAAAAATAACTTACATTTTTGTGGGTAGGAACAGGAAGCCTCACCGTCTGCAAATGAAAGAGCATAGCGTCATTTCCAAAGCATTTGTGACTGTTTTAATCCAGTGCTTGCTGGGGACAGGGTCATCACCCATGGACTAACACTGACACATTCATAATTGCATTATTTATAGCAGATCTTTATGTGCGAGAATGAACTGCCATAAATTATTAATGCTTTTAAAAAAATCATTTTTGAGTCAGGGTCTCACTCTGTAGCTCTGGCTGGCCCGGAACTTGCTGTGTAGACCAGGTTGGCTTTGAACTCACAAAGACCACCTGTCTCTGCCTCAGAATGCTGGCATGAAAGCTGTGAGCCACCACATCCAGCTATTCATGCATTTTTAAGACCCATAGAGGCAGGTGAGGTAATCTGTGTCTACAGTCCTAGTATTTGGGAGACAGAGGCAAGAGAATCCCCTAGGAATTGGGACAGCTTGGTCTACATAGCAAGTTTGAGGCCAGTCAGGGTTGCATAGCAAGACCTTATCTTGAAAACAAAACCAAATCATAGAAATAAAAATTGTCCTTTACCTCGTTGCTGGTTAGCAGAGCTCGGTGAGTGGACAGCTGTATCAAGGTCTCTTTCACCACTGTGCTCATGGGAATCTCCATAGCGATGGCCCAGACACAGGCGAGAGTCAGAACGCTCAAGCGCAGAAGCATTCTCATGATTCTGAAGCCTTCGGGGTTGGCCTTTAGCAAAGGAAGAGCGCAGGGCAGGGCTGCATCCCCAAACAATTTATTCTCTGTTTGAGGAAATGAATAATTTCTAACAATCAGATAGAGGACACCTAATAAAGGCAAGTAGTGAAACTCAGTGTTTGCAATAACTTCCTTGGGTCTTCAAAGAAAAATGCACTTTTTTTTTCCTCATAATAGTAAACATCTCTACCCCCACCCCTTTTTAAAAAGCATTTTCTATAACAAAAGAAAATTGGTTTCTACAACCTTGATCCACATTTACACTTCATTCAGAACACTCGATTTCTCTTTAAAAGATGTGCAACTATGGCAAGTCTCTGCAGAGATGCCCACACTCATACTCTCTCCTTTTCCCAAGCATCTTTCTTTTTTATCAACCCTCTGCCCCAACTTAATTCCTAATAAAGTAAAAAAAAAAATGCATTCAAACATACACCTTTAAACAGACTGTTCTGCTAACGTACAAAACTCTTGGGAATGTCTTCCTGGGTGTGATGGCGCACACCAGCAGGTACCGGAGGTACAGTCGGGAGGATCAAGAGGTGAGGTCATCCTTGGCTACATAGCAAGTGTGAGGTCAGCCTGGAACACATGAGCCCCTGTTTCACACAACCCAAGAGCAAAGGGAAAAGGGGTGTCTTCTCAGCTGAACTCAGCTCTACGTTGACTGAAGCTGGAATTATCTGTGCTTCAGAAGGAACTGAAAATACTCTGGGAAGACACTGATTAGAGAGTCCAGCGGAGTTGAGTTACATGGTGTAGGTTCTGGACCAACATTCTGTCTGTCCTTGATAGCCAAAAGCCTAAAGCAAACCGGGTGGAGATAAGCAGAGGGCTTGCTGGGTCGTAGCACACGGTGCAGGGTAGAGGCTCCTTCCTGTGCTGCTTCAGTGGCCCAGCCTGCCCGTGACCCAGTTTTCAAGCAGCTCTCGGTGGGGTCCCAGAGTGACATCAGGACTCCTGGCTCTCTCTGTACCTTGTCACATGCAGCAGGAAGAATCAAGTTTTGCATTTCCTTTCATTTCCCTTTCTTTCTTTCTTTCTTTCTTTCTTTCTTTTCTTTCTTTCTTTCTTTCTTTCTTTCTTTCTTTCTTCCTTCCTTCCTTCCTTCCTTCCTTCCTTCCTTCCTTCCTTCTTCCTTCTTTCTTTCTTTCTTTCTTTCTTTCTTTCTTTCTTTCTTTCTTTCGTGTGTGGTGTGGGTTTATGGAGACAAAGCCTGACTACACAGCCCAAATGGTCCATGAGTGTCTGCTTCTTTTCCCACAGCCTCCCAAGCATTGTGTGGGGCATGCACCACTGCACCTGCCTCCAGCATTTCTTTTCTCATTGTTCAGTCAAAACAGTTCAGTCTCAACTGCACTCCCTAATTTCAAGGTGCAGAGAAGTCAAGCGGGAACCAAGCCGAAAACTTGCTCCCAGCTGGCTAGCACTCAGAGTGCTGGAAGGTATTATGTTGGCTGCTGAGGGAGAGTTGTTATCAACAGTCTTTCTGGTGGGCCCTGTCTGCACAGGCCAACTGGCCAGGCAAGATGTGCCCTCTGGTACACTAGTGGGAAGTCTGTAACGGAGGCAACCAACTGCTTTCTGGGAAGGTCTGAGGCCCGTTCCACAGGAAGGAATACACAGGAAGCCTGGTCAAAAGCTCACAGCTGGGTCATAGGCCTGAGCAGGGAAAGTGTTGCTGTTGTTTTACTAAATGGATGTGATAGACCCGTCAAATTGTCTTCTAAGTAACTATGTGTATGTCCGTAGATCAGTGCTGCTGTCAGCCTTGGTCAGGGACACTTCTTTTTAAAGTGGCCAATTGTAATTGCAGAGACCCATCACTGGTCAAGGTGCTGAGAATGGATGACTATTGAATGCTCAGCCCCCAAAGGTGGGTGTTTATGTCACCCCCTCCAGTGCTCAGGAGACACTGCAGGAAGGAGGAAGGGACAGAATGTGAGTGCTTGAGGAAGTGGTGGAAGCTGTGTGGAATGCTGACTTTCGGGCATTAGGAAGCTGTTGTGATCACCTGCATAAGACTGGGTACATCAACATTCTGTCGTGGAGGAGAGAGAGGCTCATGGGACCCACCTGAGGGTTTAGGTGCAGATGCAGTTAACGGTTGATGGGTGAAGAAGAGACACTTTCTTCTCTGGTGAGGTGCCTGTGGTCCTGTAAACAGCCCTAAAGAAACACCATCACCAGAAGGGAGACAGGAGAAAGAGGGTCAGTTTGGAAAGAGGAGAGGATTAGCAGGGGTGGGAAAGGAACAAGAAAGGGAAATGGGGTGACATGGCTGATAACATCATCTACATGTATAAAAATGTCACAGTGGAATCTATTACTGTGTATAACTGATTAATAATAATAGAAACATGGATAAAAACAAACAAAAAACAGTTCAGTGTCTAGCAAAACATGGTGTCTAAGGTCTGTAATCCTGGCATTTAGGAATTTGTAACAGGAGAATCAGGAATTCAAGGCCAACCTCAGCTACATCGTGAATTTGAGGTCAACATATAGGTTACATGAGGCTCTGTCTGAAAACCAAAAGCCTAAGACACAAATAACAATAACATTCAAACAACCCAGTCTCTATTTGGAAAGAGGAGGAGACTAGTGGGAAGAAGGAAGGAGGTGAGACAGTGAGGAGTAAATATGATGAACCCTACAAACATGTAAGAAAATATCACAAAATTGTATTTATACAATGAACATACACCAATGAACTAAAAGAAAAACCAGCTTGGAGAGAAGGGTTATGTGTTCACCATGGACCTGTGGCTAAGCCTATGGGATATACCACTTTCCCTTCCTGAGCTAGAAGCGGACATCATCCCATCCAAACCAAACAGTGGAGGCACCATGGTAGCTGAGGTCCATGGTAGTTGTAAGAGGTATGTAGATGCTGGGAAAGAAACGAATACATCACCAACAGGTAGCATGTGGGCATAGCCTCTCCTGTATGTCCCCCAAGGCTGAGAGGTCCTTTCATATGGAGGGTTGGCTGTGCGTGAATATGTGTCATCAGGGAAAACCGGTCTTTGTTCTTTAGGCTCAGTTCTGTAATCCCAGAATCAAACACAAATTGTTACGTAGAATCCTTTCCCAAAGCTGTGTCTAGTTCTGCGTAAGAGGCAGAGGGCACTGGAAAGCAGAGACACCTTTAGCATGCAGCCACCTGTGTGTTCTCTCTCTCTCTCTCTCTCTCTCTCTCTCTCTCTCTCTCTCTCTCTCTCTCTCTCTCTCTGTGTGTGTGTGTGTGTGTGTGTGCGCGCGCGCATGTGCGTGTATGCATGCAGTGCATTTTCATGTATATGCTGAGGTTTGGGCTCTTGCCTAGACATGTCTGAGTTGAACACTTTAGAAACATTTTCCTTGTGTTGTGGAGAGATACTGGCTCACTTCATTGAACCTGTTAGCAGTGAAGTGGAACCACAGTAGGCCTAAAATGATGCTCTCAAAACCCAAGCTTGGCTCTCTCGGGGCCTGGCTTCCCCCAGAGGTCATGAGACAATAATTCTATTTCCCTTCTACTGTCTCTGGCTACACTGAGAAAGCGTGGGCTGAGATGAAGGCTGCAGGGGAATTGCCAAATAATTTGTAATTTTATCAACTTCAACAAGGTTTCCGAGTGATTCAACCCCATGATAGAGCTGCCCAGACTGCGGAGGGAGTAGCAGATCGAAAAGTCTACATGCTAGCCTTTACTAAGCAGGGAAAATGCAGCCACAGCTCACCATTTTTAGGGAAGTTGATATTAGCTGGCTATGAAAAGGATGAAGTGGGAAAGGCCATATGTACAAAATGAAGGTAGTAGGCGTACACTGAAGCACAGCACAGATCATCTATGTCAAAGTGGACACTCGGCTGCAACTCAGCTAGTGCCATATGACTTCCTTGGGCTCGTGTTTCCAGACACCCAGTTTAAAAAAGAAACTCAAGCCAGGTGCCGCCGCCGCCGAACACCTTTAATCCCAGCACTTAGGAGGCAGAGGCGGGTGATCTTTGTGAGTTTAAGATCAATCTGGTCTACAAAGTGAGTTCCAGGACAACCAGGGCTGTTACACAGAGAAACCCTGTCTCAAAAAGCCAAAAACCAACCAACCAACCAAACAAACAAAAACAAAAAAAAAACAAAAACAAAAACCTTGCTTACTATACATACACTGATTCTACTTAGAAAAAATATTTCCTGTTCAAAATTGTATTTCTTGTTCATTTGTTTGTTTGTTTGAGATAGCCCAGACTGGTCTTGAACTTGCTATGTATTCCTTGAACTCTTGATCCCTGTCTCAGACTGCCAAGTGCTTGAATGACAGGTGGTGTGTACAGCCTTGTGAGCTCAGCACTGTATTTCTTCATTTTTTTTTAATTGGAAAGAAACACACTGTAACCTGAAATGTTTCATCTTTGATAGTAAGTATTGGGTCCAGTAGTATCATATGCAAAAAATAATGCAGCCTGGTCACCTTGCAAAACAGAAGGAACTCTAGATCCATTGTCAGAAATCCTTCCAGCCCGGCCAGCTGCCCTTCTGCTGTCTAATTCTGTGGGTTCCACTCCAGCTGGCTCATACACTATCGTCTTTTGTTACTTGTTTACCACATCTGTCTCCAGAGTCCACCGGGGTTCTAGCATGTGTGAGAATCTTCTGCCCTGCTGAATAATACTGTCTTTCGCACAGATCCTGTCCTTTGTCCATCTTTCTGTTGATGGGTGCTCAGGTTTCCTTTCTCTTTTTTAAAGTTTTATTTATTTTATGTGTATACGTGTGTGTGCCTGAATATGTGTTGTGCTGTGGTGATATTGTGTCCCCCAGTATATTGTGCACCCTAATAAACTTGTCTGTGGTCAGAAAACAGAACAGCCACTAGACAGACATAGAGGCCAGAAAATGATGGCACACACCTTTAATCCTATCTCTTGTTTTTTTGTTTTTTTGAGACAGGGTTTCTCTGTGTAGTTTTGGTGCCTGTCCTGGATCTCACTCTGTAGCTCAGGCTGACCTCAAACTTACAGAGATCCTCCTGCCTCTGCCTCAGCCTCTGCCTCCTGAGTGCTGGGATTAAAGGCGTGTGCCACCGCTGCCTGGCATTTGCAGGTTCTCGTGGAGTCTGAAAGAGGATGTCAGCTTCCCTGGAACTGCAATTACAGGAAGTTGTCATCTGCTTGACATGGGTGCTGGGAATTAAACCTGGGTCCTCTTCAAGAACAGCAAATGCTCTTAACCACTGAGTCATCTCTCCAGCCCCTCTTCCCTCTTTTGACTGCTGTGACTAATGCTGTGTATGGACATGTGTATAAAATATTTTTCTTTTCTTTTTTGTGTATGCTAAGCTGGCTTTCAACTCACTATGTAGCTAAGGATGATCTTGCCCTGATCTTCCTGCCTCCGTCTTCTGAGTGTACATCACTATACTAGGTTCCTTCCCACCTCTCTCCTCTCCACTTCTCTCTTTTCTTTTGAGGTGGGGACTCTGGCCCAGACTGGCCTCAAACTCTCAATCTCCCAGCTTTAGCATCTCAAGTATTGGGAGTGCAGATAATGAGTGTGCTCTACCACAGCTCAGAGTCACATTTCTCATAAAGCTACGTTACTAACTTGCCCTCTGTCCGTTTAATCTTCTCAACATGATTGTAAGCTTTCTTAGAGTAGGGCTAGTATTTATTACCAGTGTGTGTGTGTGTGTGTGTGTGTGTGTGTGTATGTGTGTGTGTGTGTGCATAGAGGTGTGTACACTTGAGCGTGCCATGGTATACAGGTGGAGATCAGAGTACAGATATAGGGAGGCAATTCTTTCCTTCTACTCGGTGGATTCAGATAGTAAACGCAGGTCATCGGGCTTGGTGGCAAGCCCCTTAATAGATGAGCTATCTCATGTGGATGCTTACAGCGGAAACTTGAAACCAACATTTGAAAGATCATTATTAATAGAAATTTCCAAACAAAAGTTAATGGTTTTTTTTTTTGACATTTTGGAAGTACATTTTATTTATTTGGGTAATGTGCCCCAGCACATGAATGAAGGTCAGAGGAAGCTTTCAGGAGCTGGTTCTCCTCTTCCACCATGTGCATCTGGGATTAAATTCAGGTCAGCAGGCTTGGTAGCAAGCACCCTTAGCTACTGAGCCATCTCACCAGCGCCCAAATTTTTTTTTTTTTTTGGTTTTTCGAGACAGGCTTTCTCTCTGTAGCTTTGGAACCTGTCCTGGAACTCACTCTGTAGCCCAGGCTGGCCTCGAACTCAGAGATCCACCTAGCTCTGCCTTCAGAGTGCTGGAGTCAAAGGCATGTGCCACCATCACCCGGCCAAATTAATTATTTTAATCTTCTTTGTAGGACAATTTCAAATAAGTTATTTAGAGACTATTTTCAAAGAGATGGCCTGATCCTTTTCCTTAAGTGCTGATTGGACACATTGCTTTTATTTAGAAGATTGATATGGGAGCCAAATGTGGTGGTATATGCCTATAATCCCAGCACTCAGGAAACCGAGGGGGGAGATTTCTGTAAGTCTGAGGCCAGCCTAGGCTACATAGTGAATTCAAGGCCAAAATAGGATGTCTTACACTGGGAAGACAGAGTCTGTATGGAAGGTTTCAATCTAGTCTGGCCTACATGAGACTCTACCTCAAAACACTAAGGGTCCCAAAGCAAAATAAAGATTAACCTAGAAAGAGGAAAATAAACTACAGTAAAGAAATCTGATGAAGACAGCCTTGGCTGGGAAATGATCGACCTGACAGTGATCAGTCATGTTATAACATGAATCTTTGATATGACATGATAAGAATGACATATTATCTCTGTGGTCTTCCTCCTCCATACCATAACTTCTGCCTAACCATGAGCAAGATACCGCACACACCCAAATGGAAAGACACAATACCTGGCGGTGCTCACCCAGAGCCTTAAGGTCATCATATACACGAACAGACTCAGACAGGCACAGCCCTGCGGCATCGGTGAGACACAGAGTGCTCGGGATTGCTCTCCCGATTCAGATCCAGGAAGGCAAGCAAAATCGAATCCAGAAACACCAGCAGTGCCCTGGGTCTCCTCTTGTGATCAAGGGACGGATCATAGTACAACAAGGATCTGTGCACAGGGCAGACCTGGATTCTCTACAACACCCTTACTACGTTTCTATAAATCTAAGACTATTTTTTTAATTATATACTAATTACATGCCAGTTGAAAAAAACTAACAAACATTTTTACTATTACTGTTAAAAAGATTATGTCAGCCCGTGAGCTGGTTCTGGGGGTAAAGCCTCCTGCTGCCAAACCTGGCCACCTGAGTTCTGTCCCTGGAATCCACATAGTGGAGGGAGAGAGTCTACTTCTGAAAGTTGTCCTTTCGCCTCCATACACGCACCATGCCATGTGCATGTCCACATCTACACACACAACAGAAATAGATGGATAAATGTCATTTTAAATAAAAAGGAGGGGCCTAAGGCACAAACAAAATTAGATGCCAGTTAATTGGGAGACCAAGGAAGGAGGACATAAGTTCAAGGCCTCCCTGGACTATTTAGTTAGGTCTTGCCTCAAAATAAAAAGGATGGCCAAAGGTCAGGCATGATAGCACACACCTTTAATCTTAGCACTCTGGAGGCAAAAGCAGTTGAATCTCTGTGAGTCTGAGGCCAGCCGGGTCTGCATAGTCAGACCCTGTTGTAGTTACTCAGTGCTTATTGAATAAATAACTGAATAAGCAGGCTCTGGATTGTAGATGGTATTAGTTGGACTAATTAGTATGAATGCTGTAGAGATTCATAGTGTCTATTGCCTGCAGTTGGGAGACTGAACAAGAACAACTTTTGGAAGACTCCTGGCAAAAAGGCAAAGTGGGGCTGTAAGGATTAACTATCATGATGAAGGCAAGGAGAACTGAGAACATTTTTTAAATCTGTGTTATTGACCCAAGCATGGTGGTGCACACCTGTAATCCTACCACTTGAGAGGTGGAGGCAGAAATTCCAGGCCAAATTCAGCTGCAGAGTAAGTTGAGGCCAGCCTGAGCTACTTAAACTGTCTCAAAAACAAAGCAATACCCCACAAAAATAAAATAAGTACCCCATAAAAATAAAATAACAATTTTCTTTTTGATGTAGGGTCTCACTATGTAGCCCTGGCTGTCCTGAAACTTGATGTGTAGACCAGGCTGGCCTCAATCTCATAGAGATCTACCCACCTTTGTCTCCCAAGTGCGGAACTAAAAGTGTTCACCACCATGTCCAGTTTATTATGTGTAATATTTTAGGTGAACAGAAATAAATTACCAATCAGTAATCTGAATCTTTAAGGATTGGTGACTGTACAATTTAGCAAAAAGACAATGAATGTTATCATCATAATAACATTATAAGTTGAAATAAAAAAGAACAAAATAATAGTTACTTAAATGTCTATGTGTGTAGTGACATATGTTTGAAAGGGCACATTTGAGGATGGCATTCATCCTTTCTGCCCCAACCCCGTTATCTCCTTTAATGGGTCATAGATCAGTAACAGTTCTTTCAATAACTGTGGTTTTCACTATGATACCATTTCAGGTCAGATGTCTTTTCCATGAGCTGATTCTAATCAATCAACTAGGCATGATCCTCTGAAGTTTTCGTAGTGACTAAATGCAAATTTCCTCTTGACTCTCTTTTAACCTCTAGCCTTCCAGCCTAAAACCTATCTTTAAGATAAGGTTTTGTGTGTGTGTGTGTGTGTGTGTGTGTGTGTGTGTGTGTGTGTGTGTGTGTTTCAACTGAATAAAAAACACTATAGGAAAATCAACACTGAATTTCCCTTGGCATAGCAACTATTACTTTTTTGGCAATTTCCCCTGATCTTTACTAATTTATGGACTATTTAAGGGGTGGTAATCAATGATTATGTGAGGTTTACATTAATCTTTCCCATCTATTATTTCTTGTTCACATTTCTGTGCCATTTTCTTAATATTTCCATGCTCACCTGTTAGGATATGAAAGTGGTGTCTCCACTGACCTCACTGCTTCCCGACTTTCAGCCATTACATCTGCCTCCAGGATTTCAATTTTAAATAACACCATTGAAACCTCCTTGTGGAATTTGTGTTTGTTTTGATGTTTCTGTTTTTATTTTGAGTCAGTGTCTCATATACCTGAGGCTGGGTATATGAGACAAACCCACTATGTAGCCAGAGTGGTTTTTTTTTTTTTTTTTTTTTTTTTTTTTTTTTGGTTTTTCGAGACAGGGTTTCTCTGTGTAGCTTTGCGCCTTTCCTGGAACTCGCTTTGGAGACCAGGTTGGCCTCGAACTCACAGAGATCCGCCTGGCTCTGCCTCCCGAGTGCTGGGATTAAAGGCGTGCGCCACCACCGCCCGGCCAGAGTGTTTTGAGATGTAGCCCTGGATGGCCTGGAATTTTCTATGTAGACCAGGCTAGCCTCAAACATGCAGCAATCCTCCTGCCTCTGCCCAGAGTGCTGGGATCACAAGCTTTCCTATCTTATTGTGTCCAGCTGTTGGTTTTGAGACAGAGTTCCCTTATAAAACCCAGGCTGATCCCCAATGGCAATCCTCCTGCCTCTGCTTCCCCACTGTTAGTTTTAAAATCTTGCACCACCGTGCCCCCCAATTCTTCGTAGAATTAAAAAAAAGACATTTTCTTATGCTGATAAATGGACAAGATCATTTTCATAACTGTTGATGGCATTTTTACCACATTGGCCTCTGAAAATATCCAGTGCACAAAGAAGAAATCTCTTGTATCTTTAATGTTTTTAAAATTAGCATACAAGTAAAGCTGTCTTGGCGATTTCGCACACACACTCCATTACCTTTTGCTTCTATTCATTCTCCTCCTTCATATTCTTACTATTTCACAACTCATAACACATTTCCACAGAAATAACAGTAATTCTGATATCAGCACCAAGAGAAAATTTTTTTAATGCAAAATCTACTAACACTAGGGTTTTCATTTTGTTTTGTTTTCTTAAGACAAGGCTACATGTAGCCCAGGCTGGTTATGCCTGATTCTCCTGCCTTTGCCTCCTGAGTGCTGGAATTATAGGTGTGCACACCACATTTAGTTTATATGGTGATGAGAATTGAACCTGGGGTTTTGTGTACGTGGAACAAACACGCTAGCAACCTAGAGACATTCCTAGCCCCCAGAATGAATTTTTAAGAGTTTTGCTCACGTAATGAGTGAAAGATCTCCAAAGGAGGAGTGATGTGAGCAGTAATAGTGATTAGAGTTTGGTAACTGCTGGCACACCCAAAGAGCAGTGTGAATAGTTAGCTCACTGTGCCCCATATTCCAGACACTTAGAACCAGAATTCCAAAGGGTTACATGGCAATAGAGGAGGTGATAGGACTCACAACATCATAGTTTTTGTGATGTTCACTAAGGTCCTAAAATGATAGTAACTTTGAGCCTCAAAGTAGCCATGTGGAGATTTCAAGTAGAATTTTCAAAATAATAGAAAACAAGATTTCCTAAGTCAGGAACTAAAACAAAAGAATAAGAACGTTCAACCAATCTAGAAAAAGTCAAGAGTAAAAGAGACACAAAGCGCAGAATGAGACAGAGAGAGCGCAAGCTGACCAGAAGCCGGGGGATCGAATCTCAGACAAGCTAAAAGACACACAGTACAAAACTGTATTAAAGCCCTTTGCCAGCTGTTTTCAAGGGATACACAATGCAAATGACAAAGAAAATGGAACAAATACTAGTCAGAAGAGAGCTCAGTCACCAGCATCAGTGAGGACAGTTGGTCACAAAGTGTTAGAAGGATGCAAAAAGTTCCTGGCAGCTCAGGCTTTCATCACATGAATTTTGGTTCAAGTAAGACAAAATATTTCCCAGAAGCACTTTACTGAGAATTGGGAACTTGACTGATTGGTCCTTTGTTTTGCGTTTTTTTGTTTTGTTTTGTTTTTTTGGTTTGTTTGTTTGTTTTTTGTTTGGTTTTTGTTTTTCTTTGTTCTAATCCCTCATCCTTTCTTCTTAGATTTATAGTTCCCATTATTAAAAGGTCAAACTTTTTTTTTTAAATAGAATGTAACTACCATGACATGTCCATTATTTTTTCCAGTTAACCATCTTTTTTTCTGAGGTTCACATGCTGCTCTTCCAGAGTACTAGAGTAGACCAGAATTCAGTTCCTAGCACCCACATCAGGCACCCAGTTCCAAGGCACCCAACACACTCTTCAGCCCTACACATACCCACACACATACATATAAGATTAATAAGATATTTTTTAATAGCATGGCACTTCCACTAATACATATGAATCTCAAATTTCATTTTTAAAATTATAAACATGATCATCATGTAAATATTACTTAATAAGCATTCTTGTCACCTGATTTTTAGTCTCCATCCAGAATTCCCTGAGCCCCTCACATTGCCTTCACTTTGTTTTTTGAGAAAAGGTCTCACAATTGTAACCATGTTGGGTTGGAATGTGCAGTGATTCTCCTGCCTCCACTTCCTAAGAACAGGGATTACAGGCCTGACTGCTGCTGCCGCGCCTCCCCTTCCTCTTTCCTTCCTCTTCTTCTCTTTCTCCTTCTGAATTTAAGCATAAAATCAAGTATGGTTGCATACACCTTTAATCCTAGCACTTGGGAGGCAGAGGCAGGTGATTTCTGGGTTTGAAGCCAGACTGGTTGGTCTACAGAGTGAGTTCCAGGCAGCCAGAATTACATGGTGAGGCCCTGTCACAAAATCACAACTGAAGAATTCAAATATAATTACCTCATTTCCCTTTCCCTTTCCTCCCTCCTATCCCTCTCCATGTACTGCCTCCCTTCGCTCTCTCTCAAACTCCTGGCCTCTTTTTTCTTGTTGTTGTTCTTACACACACACACCCTACTGGGTCCATTTAACGTTACTTGGACATACGTGATTTCAGGGCTACCTGCTTGGTACTGGATAACCAGCTAGGGCTCCTCCCCAGAGAAGACTATTTCTCCAGCTCTCGGCCGTCCTTAGCTGCCTTGTAAGTCTTTATCTGGTTTCCCCTTCCATGTTAGCAAGTCTACTGATATTGCACGTGTTCAGGTCTTGTTTAGGCAGCCACATTGCTAAGGTATCATGTGTGAAGCTTCCCTGTCATTTCTAGGAGTCACATCTCCCTGGTGTCCTGGTCCTCTGGCTCTTCTGATCTTTTTGTCCCCTCTTCTGAGATATTCCTTAGGTGCAGGACTTGTGCTGTGGATATATGAACTGAGGCCAGGCTTTTAGTTATTTTTTATGAGACAGGGTCTCACTCTCAGTCCAGGCTAATGGTTAGAGGCGATGCTTCAGTCACTTAGGTGCTGGGATTACAGGCCTGAGCCTCCACAGCTAGCCCTTTCTCCTACTTTGAAAACAATTCCTACCATGTGATCATGCTGACAGGAACAGGAGCAGATTTTTCTTCCGGATATGAGAACTCTGTTTCATAACAGCATCCAGTTTCAGGTCTACAGTAGCAGCCCCCAGACTTTTGGTCTTAAACATCTTTTGCACTTTTAAACACTGCTGATGATAGAGGTGTATGTGTATTACTGATAGTGGCAAAGCTTAACAAAAATCTACATATACATATTTTATGTGTGTTTGCCTACATGAATGTGCAACCTGTCTATGCCTGGTACACAGGGAGGTCAAAAGAGGGTGTCATATCCCCTTGAACTGGAGTTACAGATGGTTGGGAGTCACCATGTGGGTGCTGGGAATTGAACCCAGGTCCTCTCCAAGAACAAGTGCTCTTAACTGCTGAGCCATCTCTCCAGGCTACAAAGCCTTTGCCTAGTACACAAAAAGCCCTTGCAAGGATCTCATTAACTAGCAATACCTACATTTTTTTTTTTATTATTTTTTTTTTGAGACAGGGTTCCTCTGTGTAGTTTTGGAGCCTTTCCTGGAACTCACTCTGTAGACTAGGCTGGCCTCTGCCTCCCAAGTGCTGGGATTAAAGGCGTGCGCCACCACTGCCGGGCACAATATGTCCATCTTACTAGGAATTAAAACTAAAAGCACAAATATAGAGAGTACAGTCTGTTGTGATGGCATCATCACAATCATGTGATCAAGAGAAACTACTAGCCAATGGACAGTGGCAGTGAAAATAGGAATAAACAGTATTGTCAGTAAAGTAGACGTCATTAACAAACCACTTAACGGGTCTCCAAATGCATCCCAGCCCACCCCATTCTTGCAGTCCAGGGATCCAAGTGCAGAGAGTCAAGTTCTTGGTCTTTTCTACTTAAAAAAGTTATTCTTTTCAAACAGGGCTAGGTGGCTCTAGTAGTAAGACTCCTCGGAAAGCTGAGGCAGGAGAATCGCGAGATCGAGGCCAACTTGGCCTACAGAGAGAGAGCCTGTCTCAAAACACCAAAGCAAACCAAACTCAACAGTTAAGCCGGCAGCTGCCGCCCTACGTCAGTAAAAAGCAGGAAGTCAGAAACGACTGCCCAGCCTTTTAAGGAGCTGCACCGGGAAGACCTGCTCGCCCACCGTAGGCCTCCCACTTCCCGGCATGCCCCGGGCGTGCGAGAGGCGTGGACAAGGGCGCGCGCGTCCCACGTGACCCCCAGGTCAAGCGAGGCGGGAATCTGCGAGCTCGCCGTGGCTGGGTCCCTTGGCTCTCTTCGGCGGTGGGTCGGCACCCCTGAACCGGCCCGCGCCCTCCGGGGGGAAACCGAAGCCCGCGAGACCGGAAGTGCGCCCGCCGCAGCTCCCGCCTGCAGCTCGCAGCGTGTGTTCCCCACTTCCCGGTCCGCTCGGGGCGTCTGCTTCCCGGCTTTCGGCTTTGCCCATCTTCCGCCTGAGGTTAATCTTGTCCCTGGCACTGAGATACGAAACGTGCTGCAAACATGTCCCGGATCGAAAAGATGAGCATTCTGGGCGTGCGGAGTTTTGGGATAGAGGATAAAGATAAGCAAATTATCACTTTCTTCAGCCCCCTCACAATTTTGGTTGGCCCTAATGGGGCGGGGAAGACGGTAAGTCCGGAGGCGAGGGCCGCAGAAGGTGCTTGGGGTGTGGCTTTGCGGGGCCCGCGGACCGCGGCGACCTCGGAGCCGGCCTGGCCCAGCCACTTTGGGGCTTGGCTCCTGTTCCCCTCCTGTTCCCGCGGAAGGCCATCTGCGCCCGGGCTCTCCAGCCCCGCCCCCTTGTTCCCCGAAGCATAGCAGTCACTCCTCATGAGTTTTTCCCAACACTGCACCCCCCCCCCCAGAAAAAGGTATAAAATGTGAGAAATACGTAACCTAGAGTTTCAAAATATGTTTACTGGTAAAGCATAATGAATGAAAAAAACAAATGTCTTAATGTGCAGACGAGCTGATGGAGCGAGCCTTAAGCTGGAGAACTATTTTACCATGCTGCTAAAAATTTGGGCTGTGCGTTGTGACACATACCTTTAATCCTAGATTGACAGAGACATGCCCATTTTCGTGAGTTCGAGGCCAACCTTGTCTACATACCGAGTTGCAGGCTAGTCAGAAATGCCATGTTGGGTCTTGAATGCCAGGAGGTGGACCTTTATGTGGAAATGTTCTGTGGTGAATATCTATTATGTATGTACTTAGCATCTTACCAGGTGTGGTCCTAACATTCGAAAAGAGACCTAATAAAGTGTTTATAATCATTAGCTGCATATATATATATATATATATATATATATAATTTTATTTGCTTATTTTGGAGACAGCATCAGTAGCTTAGGCTGACCTTGAACTCCTGATCTTCCTGCCCTCCACCTGAGTGCTGGAACTGTAGACATGCACCACCACACCTGGCTGTGAATTAATATTTGTCATAAACTTCTGTGGTTCTCTTATCACTAAATAACACAATTTTCTATTTCTTTAGACCATCATTGAATGTCTAAAGTATATTTGCACTGGAGATTTCCCTCCTGGAACCAAAGGAAATACATTTGTTCATGATCCCAAGGTAATGGTGTTTGTAAAGTTTAAAAAAATTTTTTTATTTAAAAATTTTATTTAAATTTATATAAATTTAAATTTATTTTAAAAAACGAAATTTTTATAATTATAAAAGTACTAGTTACTTATTATAGAGGACCTAACAGTGGAAAGTATGAAGAGAGGAAAGTCATCTACAGTCTAAGCACCTCATGATAACCGTTGTTGGTATTTTTATTAATTTTTCTCCCCATACATAATGTTTTACAGAGCAGAGATCATAGTCCCATCTAATGGTACATTCAGGTTTTTTTCCCCCACTAAGCATTGTCATATAGTGTGAGGTTATTAAAACACTAGGGCTGACGAGGTAGTTCAACAGGTAAATGCACTTGCTTTGCAAGCCAGGGGTCAAACTTGTAAAGATGGAAGGAGAGAGTTGATGCCACAGAGTTGTCCTCTGACCTCTATACATTTGTCATAACGTGTGCCCACACACAGACATGCACACGTGTGCTCTAGAGTACACACACAAAATAATAATAAAAAATAATTTTTGAAAAAAAATAAACCCAACAAAAAACACCATAGTGAATTCTTAATCTTGGCATTTGGGATGTGTTTTCAATATATATATTATATATATATATTATATATTATATTATATAATATATTATATATATTTTTTTAAGCTGAGGTCTTTATTTAAAATTTGTGGTACTGTATAAATATCATTAATAATTGCATTATTTGCATTTAGATTGCTCTTAGTTTTTTCCTATACTCTACCATGATGAAAATCTTAGTGAAGCTTTGCTTGAATTGCAGTGTTTTTTTTACTACTAGTGTGTATATAGGACATTGAGTTTGGCCTATAGGTTTTTCTTATTGCATATATGTATACAACAAGAATATGAATTTACTTAGTGCCGTTAAATCTCAGTAAGTTAAGGGTTTATTGTTAAATTCTTCCTGTGCATGTCTGTGTATCTATAAATACACTTGCACATTTATATTTCAGTGTATCTCTAGAATTTTGTTAATACATATACATACTTGCTGTTTTTAGTTTCCATTAATACTCGGTTGAGTTTATGTCCTATAGGGTTATTGTTTGGTTTTGGTTTTTCGAGACAGGGTTTCTCTGTATAGCTTTGGAGCCTGTCCTGGAACTCGCTCTGTAGACCAGGCTGGCCTCGAACTCACAGAGATCCACCTGCCTCTGCCTCCTGAGTGCTGGGATTAAAGGTATGCGCCACCACTGCCCACGGTGTTTATTTACTTTAAGACAGAGTCTCTCTGTGTGGTCCTGGCTGACCTGAAACTAGCTATGTAAACCAGACTGGCCTTTAATGTAACAGAGATTAACCTGCCTTTGCCTCTAGAATTAAAGGCACGCGCCACTACTACCAGCCCTAGTTTATTTAACCAGCCACCTGTTAGTCACTTCAGTTGTGCCATCAAACGTGACTTTAACCTTTAACCTGGTATGCTGCCACATGCCTGTAATTCAGCACTCTGGAAGCTGAGACAGGAGGATCAGGAGGTCAAGGCCAGACTGGGCTACATGAGACCTTGTCTCAAACAAAACCAGGTTGTCATAGTTTTTGTCAGGCCGACACAAGCCTAGACATACCTAGGAATGTGGGAACCTTGATTGAGGAGTTGCCTCCATCAGATTGGCCTGTGAACCTGTCTGTGGGGCTTTTCTTGATTGCTGATTGATATGGGAGGGCCCAGCCCGCTGTGGGTGGTGCTGTCCTTGGGCAGGTGGGTCTGAGCTGTGTAAGAAAGGTAGCCGAGCCAGCCAGAGAAACCAGCCAGTAAGCAGCAGTCCTCCGTGGTCTCTGCTTCAGTTCCTGCTTCCAGATTCCTGACTTGAGCCCTGGCCCTGGCTTCCTGAGGTGAAACTAACTTGTAAGCCAAATAAACCTCCCCACACTGCTTTTGGTTTATTTCAGGGTTTTAGCAACAAAACCTAATTAGTACCCAAACCAAACGCACCTCCAAAAGCTGCTAGTGTAACTTTAAACTTTCACGTGACTAACGATTATGCTGGAACTATGAAAGAATTTGTGAATTTCATCTTGGAAATAGTCATCTTATTGAGCCCTCTAAAATGACTGCTCATACCTTCTCTTCTAACCCTATAATCTACTCTGCTCAGTTACTGCTTTGGACTTGTACTTCATTGAGAAATAGGAGGGAGGGATCAGGTGAAAAGTCATTCAGTTTTTAGTAAAAATCTACTAAACTACCCTCCATGTTCATTGTGTTGAGTATAAATTATTTTATGAAGAATTCCCTTGTTTTCAGGCCTGGTTCTACCTCTGGAACTCCAGTTTAGTAAATGATAGCATCATCCACATCTTTTTTTTTTTTCCTTGCCAAAACCTGTGGGTTGAGGCCAGGCGTGGTGGCGCAAGCCTTTAGTCCAGCGCTTGGGAGGCAGAGGCAGGTGGATCTCTCTGAGATCGAGCCAGCCTGGTCTACGAAGTGGCTTCCAGGACAGCCAGAGCTGTTACACAGAGAAACCCTGTCTCAACAAAAAACAAACTAACAGCCGGGCGGTGGTGGCGCACGCCTTTAATCCCAGCACTCGGGAGGCAGAGCCAGGTGGATCTCTGTGAGTTCGAGGCGAGCCTGGGCTACCAAGTGAGTTCCAGGAAAGGCGCAAAGCTACACAGAGAAACCCTGTCTCGAAAAAAACAAACGAACAAACAAACAAAACCAAACTAACAAACAAAACCCTGTGGGCTGGCCTTAATTAGTTGATTCCTTTATCTTACCCAGTTTCCAATTCACAGGCCAGTCTTTGCTCCTCCTTAAAATGTACCCAGCATTTGTCCTCGCCACTCTGTTGCCGCCACTCTTGGGTGCAAGTCACCACCACCCATGATTTGAGCCATCAGCCATCCCCTAAGTTGTGTTCTTGCCTGCACTCTTGAAGTTGCAGACCAGCCAGAGCTACATCGAGAGACCGAGACTCAAAAACAAACAAGACACACATTTTAATATTTGTTCAAGAGGAGGCGAGTTGCTTAAAGTCTGGGGAAGATTGTTCCATCCAGTGTTAATACTGAGTGCATAGTCCCTGAAGTGAAAACATGCTGAGTGTGTTCAGGGACTGAGAGGAGCAAGGTGGTGAAGGCAGACATGGAAAGCCATGTCAGAGTTAGAAGACACTAGACTCTGTGGGGCCTCAGCACGCTGGGCAGGTGCTTTACTGCTGACCTGTAGCCTCAGCCCAGTTGTTAAATAGTTATTTAGAAGATTTTGAGCAGAGAAAACACAGTCTGAGTTACGTGGTAAGGATCAGTCTGTTGCTGACCGAAGACTGTAAGGTAGGAGACAGACTGAGAGGCTTAGTTAAGGTAGTGGAAGTGGGAGAGAGAGATGTGGGGTGTGACCTGAGTGTAGAGCCAACAGATCAGCTAATGTTTTGGATAATGATGCTGAGAGAAGCAAAAGCATAGCCTCAGGCTTTCTCCGTGAACAAGTTAAGATAATTTTCCAGCCCGGCAGTGGTGGTGCACACCTTTTGATCCAGCACTCAGGAGCCAGAGGTTGGAGGATCTCTGTGAGTTCGAAGCTAGCCTGGTCTACAGAGAGAATTCCAGGATAGCAAAGGCTACATGGTGAGACCCTGTCTCAAAAAAAATAAAAATAAAAATCATTTTGCCTTTTATTGTCATAGAGGTACTCAAAAAGGAAATTTGGGTGGGTCTGGTTTGAGGTATTTGGTAGATCTCCAAAGTAAATATCCAGTCGCCAAAAAAAAAAAAAAAAAAAAAAAAATGTATCATTGAGAAGTTAGAGTTACAAAAAAAAAAAATTAAGAATTCGTGATAGCAACAGTTCAATACAGTCACTATTTAAAGCCTGAGGAGATCAAGTTGGAAATGAACAAAAGGGCTTCAGGGCCTGCAGCTAGAGCATTAGAACTGATGTGTTCACAAACTGGGAAGAGGAGAGGTTGGAAGTTATCTAAGGAGCATGCCATCAACTTCACATGGTAACATTAGTGAAAGGGTGTTCAGATATAGGAAGCCATTTGCTTCTCTTCGCAAAGTAGGCTTCAGTGGTCAGAAAACCAATCATTATTTTATGATTTTTTTTTCCTGTAACTAAGAGGGCAATAGCTAGAGAATTTTCTCCTTCCTTCCTTCCTTCCTTCCTTCCTTCCTTCCTTCCTTCCTTTCTTTTTGTTTTTTGTTTTTTGTTTTTCAAGATAGGGTTTCTCTGTGTAGCCTTGGCTGTCCTAGAACTCACTCTGTAGACCAGGCTGGCCTCAAACTCACAGAGATCCACCTGCTTCTGCTTCCCAAGTGCCGGGACTAAAGGTGTGCACCACAGTACCCGCAAGAGTATTTCTTGATAAGGACGTTTTTGTTGGCTACTGCTATTGGTATTTATAAAAGTGGAATATACTACAGTGTATAGAACAATGAGATGACTTCCTAGAGGGGAATTGAGCACTGAACAAAAGATGCAGCTAATGCTGTATGATCTTGAAAAAATAAGCTCAACAGCATACTTCCCGTGTTTTGAAAATGTGTAAAAATAGCTCATTTTGAATGAGGTCTTTAGTGACTTCCCCCTCATTTTTAGATAAGCACGGTGTTGATACTCTTTCCTTTCCTTGATAGGGACATGCTGGTACTCCTTATGACTGTTATTCTGTTTACCATCAAAGGTTGCTCAAGAAACAGATGTGCGAGCCCAGATTCGCCTGCAGTTTCGAGATGTCAATGGAGAGGTGGTGGCTGTGCAGAGGTCTATGCTTTGCAGTCAGAAAAGCAAAAAAACGGAATTTAAAACCCTGGAAGGAGTCATTACTAGGAAAAAGTAGGTACTCACCTTGTATTTGGAGAGCTGCTCACACTGGTGTTCTGGGCCCAGGAGGCTTCCTGTCACTACTGTTTATTCTAGGAGAGATATTACTTTTCTTTCAACAGGATTTTGTTTTCCTTTTGATATAGTCTTCTTTTTTCTTTTTGAGACAGGGCTTATACTGAAGCTCAGCCTGGCTTGGAACTCACTGTGTTGCCAAAATGGCGTGAAATTTTGTCTCAGCCTTGTGAGTGTTGGGATTACAGGCATATGTCTCCACACCTGACCTCAGGCTCTATTTTTAGAGTAATTTTGTATTCACAGTGTAATTGAATACAGAGTAGAGCTCCCATCTACTCCATGCCTCTACATTACAGAATCTCAGCCACTATCAACGTGTACTTTTTTGATATTGTTTATCTTGAAATAGAACAATTTTTTTCAATTTCTTTTTACATTTATATATTTAATGTGTAGGAATGTTTTGCCTCCATGTACAGTGGATTAGAAGAAAGCGTCAGATCTCCTGGACCTGGAGTTGTAGATGGTTGTAAGCCACCACGTGGGTGTTTGGAATTGAACCCAGGTCCTCTGCAAGAGCAACAAATGCTCTAAACCACTGAGCTATCTCTCCAGGCCAGAAATAGAATGATCTTATTAAAGATTTTGCAATAATATTCCATTGCCTATGTCATTTATGAATAGTTGTTGTAATTAAGTGTGTAACTATTCAAGTATAGGTTGAATAAATGCAACTTTCATATACAGAGGATGGGTAAGGTGAAAAGTAGACAAGTAGGGAAGACTAGTAATTTACCCCTTTGACCATTATTACTGTGTTAGAGTTGGTAATCCCTTGTAATGGGTGTGGATTTTGGAGGTAGGCTTTATCAGAAAAGAATGCCAGGAGTTTCCTTTATATATTTGTGGTTTGTTTTGTTTTGTTTTGTTTTTTGAGGTAAGGGTCTCATGAAATCTAGGTTGTTTGAAACTTCCTGTGTAGCCAAGGATGACTTGAACTTCTGGTCTTCTTGCTTCTACCTCCCAAGAGAGTATAGGCATGTACCACTACATTAGCACAGTTTGTGGCAGCCCGCCTGCCTCAGCCTCCCTGCTGCTAGGATTACAGATGTGAGCCACCGTACCCAGCTCACATACTTAGGTTTTAAATATGCTAATTGAAAATGTTCGTATAAGTAGATAGGAAGTATTCATTCTTCCATCCCCAGAACTAAAAACACAAGAGACTTAAGTGAATACAGTAGAATATGATCATCAATAGCAGACAGAGAAAGGTGAATAAAGAGAAACACAAATAAAGTGGGTTAGGAAATGGGTTTCACCACTTCTCAGCAATTTGACTAAGACCAACTGTAGAAAATCCTTATTGGGGCTAGAGAGATGACTCACTTGCATTCTCCAGAGGACCCAATTCAGTTCTCAGCACCTACATCAGGCCACTCAAAATCACCCATAATTCCAGCTCCAGAGGATCTGGTACCATCTGCTGGCACCCACAATTATGTACACTCGGGTTATTTTAAATTCATTATTTAAAATTTGAAATATGGGGAGATTCTTGCCAAACAAGCGTGAGGATCCAGGTTTGATTCTCAGCACCCATGTAAAGGCCAGATGTAGTCATGTGTGCTTGTAATTCCAGCTCTGGGGAAACAGACAGGAGGATCTTGGGACTTGCTGGGTACTCAGTCAGCTGAATCAGGAACTGCAGATTTAATGTCTCACAAGAAAGGTGGACATTGATTGAGAAAGATACCTTGCATTGTCCTGTGGCCCCCACATGGAAATGTACACACAGACATTAACACAAAAACGAACACATAGACCCAAAAAGTCCTACTATGCTTTTAAAAATTCTTGCCTGCTTTTTGCACTACCTGTTTTACATAACCTTCCAATCAGTGAACTTTTTGACCACGAAGAGTTAGCTTTTTTCCCCTGTGTGTATGTGTTCCTGTGGGTATATCTGCAGGTGCTTGTGCTTGTGTTTGAAGAAGCCAGAGTTCAGCCTTGGGTATGGTTCTTCAGGAGCCAGTCACCTCTTTTTTTTGAGACATAGTCATTTATTGACCTGAAGCTTGCTAGTTCAACTAGGCTAACGGCCTGTGAGTCCCAGGAGTCCTCCTGTCTCTGCCTCCTCAGCTGATACTACAAGTGCATGCCACCACCTGAGCTTTCTTTACATGGGTGCTGGGAACTGAACTCCAGTCGTGATGCTTGGGTAGCAGGCACTTCACCAACTAATCTGTTTCCCTGGCTGCAAGATTATCTTAGCAGGAGGACACCGTTTTAATGGGACAGGCAAAGGGCCATTTTGTTTTTTTGTGAAGAATGACATGTGCTGATAAGTGCTCAGCTGGTAGAGTATTTGCCTAGTATATACCACATAGACTGGGGGTGGCAGACCCTTGTAATCCTAGTACTTGGGGCTTGGGGGTAGTTCTTAGATCGTTCTTGGCTACATAGTGAGCTTGAGGCCAGTCTCAGGTAGATAAGACCTCAAGAGAAGGGTTTGTAAGATTAAACAGCAGAGTAGGTACCTCCGAAGGTCATTTCACTCACAGCCTTGATTCTCACCCTTGTAGGCATGGTGAAAATGTCAGTGTCAGCTCCAAATGTGCAGAAATAGACCGAGAAATGATAAGCTGTCTTGGGGTTTCCAAGGCTGTGCTAAATAATGTCATTTTCTGTCACCAAGAAGACTCCAACTGGCCTTTAAGTGAAGGAAAGGCCCTGAAGCAGAAGTTTGATGAGATTTTTTCAGCAACAAGGTTTGTATCTGTGACTTTTGTAGCTGCAAAGTTACTTAGTCATGTTGTATTTTGTGAGACTGTGCTTGAACCAGGTCCTTACAAGTTAGATCCCCATTCTGGACTAGGTGTTTCAGTTGGTTTTATTGCCCAGGCTACCCTCAAACTTCTGTGCTCACCCAGCACCTGGAGTTTTAGGGACACACCACCATGGCCACCTTGATGCTCTTTTTAAATTTTTTTTTTTTTTTTTAGTGTTTTGAAACAAGGTTTCTCCGTGTAACAGTTCTGGCAGTCAAGGAACATGCTTTGTAGACCAGGCTGGCCTTGAACTCACAGAGATCCGCCTGCCTCTGCCTTCTGAGTTCTGGGATCAGAGGCATGCACCACCACCTCCCGGCAATGCTCTTATAAAAGACAAAATTAGCCGGGCGGTGGTGGCGCACGCCTTTAATCCCAGCACTCAGGAGGCAGAGCCAGGCGGATCTCTGTGAGTTCGAGGCGAGCCTGGGCTACCAAGTGGGTCCCAGGAAAGGCGCAAAGCTACACAGAGAAACCCTGTCTCGAAAAACCAAAAAAAAAAAAAAAAAAAAAAAAAAAAAAAAAAAAAAGACAAAATTAAAAAGCAAAAAGAGTCAGCACTCACTACTCCACCAAGTGGCAGCCATTGGGCATACTTTCAGTTTTCTTGCTGTGCATGTTTATCTGATAGAATAAATGATGTCATAAGCATTTCCCAGGTTATTAACTCCAAATGTAGTATTAATGTTTGCATAATATTCTACTGTAATTTACTCAGCCAGAAATTTTGCTTTTCTTTCCTATCTTCACAGGTACATTAAAGCCTTGGATACCCTTCGACAGGTGCGTCAGACACAAGGTCAGAAGGTAAAAGAGTGTCAGACAGAACTGAAATATCTGAAGCAAAATAAGGAGAAAGCCTGTGAGATCCGCGACCAGATTAGCAGTAAGGAGGCCCAGCTAGCATCTTCACAGGAGATTGTCAGGTCCTATGAGAATGAACTTGAGCCATTGAAGGTAACTGATTTTTTTCTTAGGGGCAAATTAAAATTGTGTGTGTTTATGACATATAATATGATTTATGTAAGTATTTGCTATAAGGATGGGTAAAGCCAGCCAGTTAACATTTGTGTGGTAGGAGCACTTAAAATTTATTCTCTCAGCAGTTTACAAGTACACAGCACTTAGTTACTGACTGTGTTTACCATGGTGGCAATAGCTGTCATCTAGCATTCTAAGAAGAAACTCCCTCCCCCACCACAATGTCACCACCTTCCAGCCTAAAGTACCTTTTAAAAAACAGTTATTTTTGTTTTATGTGTATTGGTGTTTTGCCTGCATGCATGTCTGTGCACCATGTGTGTGCAGTGCCTGTGGAAGCCAGAAAAGGGTCTGATCCCCTGGAACTGGAGTTACAGACATTGTGAGTCACCATGTGGGTGATGGGAATCAAGCTGCTCTTAACTACTAAGCCATGTCTCCATCTCCACAGAGTACTTATTTTTATATGACCTTCAGGAGCATGTATATTTCTTCTTTTTTTTTTTTTTTTTGGTTTTTCGAGACAGGGTTTCTCTGTGTAGCTTTGCGCCTTTCGTGGAACTCACTTGGTAGCCCAGGCTGGCCTCGAACTCACAGAGATCCGCCTGGCTCTGCCTCCCGAGTGCTGGGATTAAAGGCGTGCGCCACCACCGCCCGGCGTATATTTCTTTAAAATTACCAGAAACTTAATCCTGTCTAAAATTTTAGGTCTGTGTTAGACAATAAGTCATTCTTATTTATTTATTTATTTATTTTGATTTTTTTTCTTCAATACAGACTTTTTCTGTATAGTCCTGCCTGCCCTAGAACTCACTCTGTAGATCAGGCTGGCCTCCACCTGCCTCTGCCTCTCAGTGCTGGACTTAAAGGCTGTGCTACCACACCCAATTAGACAGTTGGTCTCTAAATTGCCTGGTGAGGTTGTATTTGAAAGTAGATCATGGGTGAGTGGTTGGCACTGGTCCTAGCTGTTAAACCCTGCTACAGCAAGACCTGACTTTACAGTTTTTTGGTTTTTTTCTGTTTGTTTGTTTATTTTTTTTTTTGAGATTTTCAAATTGTCTTTGTAGAGAATTTTTATAGTTTTAAGGGTGTTGCTGACATTTGTACAAAATTTGGAATTCATCCATTACATATATGCAAATTAGTATAACTTTTTGTTTATTTGTTTTTTGTTTTTTTGAGACAGGGCTTCTCTGTGTAACTTTGGAGCCTGTCCTGGAACTCACTTTGTAGGTTGGCCTCGAACTCACAGAGATCCATCTGCCTCTGCCTCCTGAGTGCTGGGATTAAAGGCATGCACCTCCACCCACCAGCTAGTATAGTTTTCTAAGCCCTGTGTTGTTGATGTTTTAAGCAGCTTACAGATTAGCAGGTTTTTTGGGTTGGGGATTTAGCTCAGTGGTAGAGTGCTTGCCTACAAGCGCAAGGCCCCTGGGTTTGGTCCTCAGCTCCAGGGGAAAAAAAAAAAAAAAGACCAAAAAAAAAATTAGCACGTTTTCTTACCAAATTTTCATACATACTTGGCTTTGGTTGTTTCTTCTTCCTACCCTCTTCTGGTTTTACGTATTTATCTATGAGACAGGATCTTAGCCGTTTACCCAGGCTGACCTTAGACTCCTGGGCTAGGATCAAGGGACCCTTTTCCCTACCTCTTTCAGAGCCTGGATGAGGGCAGCAGCTGAACCCTATGGTGTATAAGAAAGGCCTTCAAGAGATGCATGCATTTGCTAGCATTTACCCAGACATTCTGTGCCTCCGTCTGCAAGCTCAAGGAGGACCTGCATTCCAGCCTTACCTCCCAGTCTTGTCTCTGTCAGTCTCCCCTCCCGAGCCCTGGCGTTAGGTACACACCACTTCTCCTGATTCCGGCCTGGTCCCTGAAGCTTTGTCCAACTTGGTCAGGTCTTCTGACAGTGCTGCTTCGCATGTGCTCTTACCTAGTAGTGTCTGGAACACAGTAGGCTTTAATCAGTGATATGACCATTACTGTTTGTAAGATGATTTTGTGCGAATCTTTCACTTAGCTAACATCGAGCACTTCCGGGGATATGGGAGACAACAAAGTGAAGGAAGTTCCTGTTTGTATGGTGACTGCATGCTGTCCATTAGTGTACAGAACATAGATATGTTACTAGAATGATTTATTTTATTTTTTTTTCCGTTATTTTTATGTGTATGTTTTGCCTGCATGTATATCTGTGCACCACATTTATGCCTGATGTACTTGATGAATGGAGGCAGAAAGATTGGGAATTTAAGGTCATCTGGCTACATAGTGAGTTTAAAGCCAGTGAGGACTACATGAGAGCCTATGTCAACTAAAACAGCAAGAAGTTAGGTTTGAGACTATAGCTCAGTGTTAAAATGCTTGCCTATTATGTACGAAGCCCTAGGACCAAGCCTCAGCACTTCATCATCATTTAAGAATTCTGTTCTTAAAATGTGGCATGTCACAGGTCGGATTGAAGGCTCAGCAGTTAAGAGGGCTCACTGTTCTTATAGAAGATCCACTTTCAGTTCCCAGCATTCATATCAGATAGCTCACAATTGCCTGTAACTCTAGCTCCAGGGGATCTGGCACTTGTCTGACCTCCTTGGGCATGTAAACAAACACACATGCATTTATACATAAGTAATAATAAGTCACTTCTTGGTCTTTTGACTAGGAGCAAGTGTAGTATCTGTTCTTATCAGTTTAGCATCAATAGTTAAAATGTGGCATTTACACACTGTAGCTGCCAGTACCTTAGGAACAAATGAAAGCAGGGTATGGGCTTTATGATGTCCTTAATGCTTTACATAGTATCTCTAGTGCCCCTTTCACAGGCTGCTGTTAGCACTAAATGGTGGTGTCTTAGTAAACGGTCCTTGCATAACTTAGGTCCCTTCCTCAATGATGTAAGCACAATGGATTCCATTCATGTAGAATTTGTCGTTACTTTCAGAATCGCCTGAAAGAAATTGAACACAACCTCTCTAAAATAATGAGACTTGACAATGAAATTAAAGCCTTGGATAGCCGAAAGAAGCAAATGGAAAAAGATAACAGTGAATTAGAACAGAAGATGGAAAAGGTTTGTGGTCAGCAGTTTTGCTCGGTTTGAAAATTTAGGGATTATCATAATGAATTGCATTAAAACCCTTTTGTCTCCACATTTTAGGGAAAAGGTAAGCCTGAATCTTGGTGTTTGTGATACCTCTGTTAAAATGGGTATTGGATAAAATTTTATTTATATTTGATATGTCTGGGTGCTTGGCATATTTATACATTAAAGCTGTGTTTTGGATTGACACAGGTGTTTCAAGGGACTGATGAGCAGCTGAATGACTTGTATCACAATCACCAGAGAACAGTGAGGGAGAAAGAGAGGCGCTTGGTGGACTGTCAGCGTGAACTGGAGAAGCTGAACAAAGAAGCTCGCCTCCTCAACCAGGAAAGAGAGGAGCTGCTTGTGGAGCAGGGTAAGGGCTGGGCTGCCCGGCCTTCTCCCTTCTAGCACATGCGTTTTCTGCGTGAAGGAAGACTCCACAGACTTAACCCTGAGAACACCCAGTCTCAAAGGCTGTAGAGTGTGCTTCCATTTCTATAGTATTCTGAAATGTCAAAATCGGGGACGCAGGACATAGCAACCAAAATACGTGGTTGCTAGGGATAGTGGACAGAAGGAGGGACAGGAGGAAGATGGATGTGCTTATGGCTACAGAACAAGAAGGTTCTTCAGGTGCTGAAACTGTTTAATATCTATACTGCTTTTTGGACATACAAACTGATGTGGGATAAAATTATATAGACTTTGGGCTTACAGAGATGGTTCAGTGGTTAGAGCACTTGCTGCTCTTCCAGAGAACTTGAGCTTAGTTCCCAGCACCTACATTGGGTGACTTACAGTCACCTGTAACTCTGGTTCCAAGGATCTAATACCCTCTTGTCTCCATGGGAACTCACACTTGTGGCACAGACACACATATATGTATAAACAAAATTTTTTTTTTTTTGGTTTTTCGAGACAGGGTTTCTCTGTGTAGCTTTGCGCCTTTCCTGGAACTCGCTTTGGAGGCCAGGCTGGCCTCGAACTCACAGAGATCCGCCTTGCTCTGCCTCCCGAGTGCTAGGATTAAAGGCGTGCGCCACCACCGCCCGGCTCAAAAATTTTAAACCTTTTCTAAAAAATTACACAGAACTTAATGCATGCACACAAATGAGTACAAATAACACTGGGGAATTTGGACAGACCTGATGGGTTATACAATGTTAGTATACCAGTGTAGACTTTAAACAACAGTTTTACAGTTTCCATTAGAGTAAAGTGGGCAGACTATAGAAGAGGTTATACTGTGTTATTTTTACAAGTGCAATATGAGTCTACTGTTACCACAACTTAAATCAGCTGAAAAAAGTTTTGTTTTTTTAAATAAAGGTCGTCTACAACTACAGGCAGATCGCCATCAAGAACATATCCGAGCCAGAGATTCATTAATTCAGTCTTTGGCAACACATCTCGAATTGGATGGTTTTGAGCGTGGGCCCTTTAGTGAAAGACAGATTAAAAATTTTCACGGACTTGTAAGAGAGAGACAGGAAAGAGAAGCTCAAATTGCCAGCCAGCTCTTGGTAAATATCTTGAAATCCAGGTTTGCTGTCTTTTGTGTCAGATTCACTAGGTGATTTGATAAACTTTTTTTTGTTGTTGTTGTTGTGTGTTTGATTTTTGAGACAGGGTTTCTCTGCGTAGCCCTGGCTGTCCTGGAACTCACTTTGTAGACCAGGCTGGCCTCGAACTCATAGAGATCCGCCCGCCTCTGCCTCCCAAGTACTGGGATTAAATCACACCCTACGTGATTCAATAAACTTTTTAAGTGAACCTGACTTTGTCACATATTTAGTGAGTGTTTGGCTATTAAGTAGAATAAAAACTTTTAGAAACATTTTATTTAATTCATAAGGATAAAAATAGGAGCAAAATGTAGGTCTGTGGTTTTGTTTAAGTAAAATTTATTTTTGAGGATAATTGCAAAAAACTGTGCTCATGGTTACTGATGGTCACCTCAGGGCAGTGCTTTTCACGGTTTTAGAAATTTCCTATGTTTTCTTCGTTCTATATGTTACTTTAAAGGGAAATTTCCTTAGTTGCTTAATGAAAGACTTACTAATGCATATTCTTGGCATTTAGAATGACCTTACAGAAAAAGAAACTCTGAAGCAAAAGCAGATTGATGAGATAAGGGACAAGAAGGCCGGACTGGGCCGAATGATTGAGCTGAAAACAGAACTGCTCACTAAGAAGCAGAGCGAGCTGCGGAACGTGAAGAATGAGCTGCAGACACTAGAGGGCTCATCGGACAGGATTCTGGAGCTGGACCAGGAGCTCAAAAAAACCGTAAGCTGTCCAAGTGACCAAGTGGCCCCTGAGCGCTCTCACGTCTAAGACACCTGCGACCCTCCATTCTGAGTGTCCTCTCTCTTGCCCTGCGAGTGCGTCACTTCATTTGATAATCCATGTAAACGAGGTTTATTTAAATGGCTTGGTCATCAGCTCCTTGACTCTAGAAGTGGGTGGGCTAGAAACCAGGCTCACCGAGAAAACTCTAAAAAATACTTGTCTTCAGACTTCCAAGCTTTAGATTCTCTAACTCAAAGGCTCTTTGAGTGTGGCTCACAGATGTGTTTTCCAAACACAACAAAGTGAGGTGATCATTACAAGTACCTCGGCATTCAACCTAAGTTAAAACTGGAGTGTTTTTCCAGTTAGTTTCCACACTTAGATTTTATGTGATTGACTTGTTACCACTTTTCCTGTGGTAAACGAATTTTCCTGGCCATTTTCTTTAAGAGTTTTGAGTTTCTTCCTTGCTTCTGTCCTCTTCCTTGACATTTCTGGTCCTCTTCAAAGTCAGCATCCTGATGCCTGGCAGAGCCTCTGTGTCCACCTCCATGACTCGGGTAAACTGCCACTGCAGTGTACATTTTCATCAGTTTACAGTTTATCACAGTGTTGTCAGGGTGGGCAAGTGCCAGTGAGGGACCACGTCATAGTGGTTCTGTGGTTTCTACATGCTAAGCAATACAGTGAGTTACTTGGAGACGTAATAAAGACCTAAATGGTGACGAGAGTTTCTCATCCATCTACATGGATACATTTCCCTTAATTCTTTTCTTTAAAGATTTATTTTTAATTATGCATGTGTGTGTCTGTGTGGGTATGTGCAAGGGGGTCCACGTACTGAAAGAGGCCAAAAGCGTTGGATCTGTATCTGCGCGCTGCCTGACCTGAGTTCTGGGAATTGAACTTGAGTCTCTGGGAAACAGTATGTGCTCTTAACTGTCGAACCGTCTTTCCAGCCCTCACTCTTTTTTTTTTTAATTTTCATTTCTCCTTTCTGTTGGGCCCTTCTAGGTTTATTTACCAATTCTCTATCATTACAGTTAGTACAGTAACCTGAATAAGATTTTTGCCAAAGCATATTTAAGTTTATTTTTTTCCTCTTTTGGTAATGAACAAAAAGTAGTGTTTTGATGCTCTTAGAAATGATTTTTGTTTTTAGTGGCAAAACTGAAGGTTTATTAAAAGAAAGAACAATACATGCTCCAAAAGTGGAAAGAGCTGTTTCAAAGCAGGTGACCCTGAGAGGTAATTCCCATTACATTTTGTCATTGTCCTAACTCTGGCACAGAACATATAAACGTGCATTTGTTTCAATTATTGATTAGGAACGTGAACTAAGCAAGGCTGAGAAAAATAGCAGTGTAGAAACCCTAAAGGCAGAGGTAATAAGCCTTCAAAGTGAGAAAGCCGACCTGGACCGGAGCTTGCGGAAGCTGGACCAGGAGATGGAGCAGTTGAATCATCACACAACCACCCGCACGCAGATGGAGATGCTGACCAAAGACAAGGTAGGATTTTCCTTCTGTCTTAGCTATACTGGTTGGTATTTAAAATAGCTCATCTTCCATTTGTAGTAGGAAGACTGTGAAGTATTGATTTGGTATTGCTTTGTATTTAGAGGTTGTAAGAACTTAGTATTAAAAATATGTTTATAGAATCGACTTTCAAACTTAAAACTTTTGTTTTCTTTTTTCGTTTTAGTTACTGTTTTTGAGATGAGCTGTAGCCCTGTCCTGTTGCCCTTGCTGGCCTCTGACTCTGTGGACTCAGTGATTCTCCTCCCTCGGCCTCCTAACTGGGAATATAAGCATATGCCATTGCCTAGATAAGGTTTTTTTTTTTTTTTTTTTGGTTTTTCGAGACAGGGTTTCTCTGTGTAGCTTTGCGCCTTTCCTGGGACTCACTTGGTAGCCCAGGCTGGCCTCGAACTCACAGAGATCCGCCTGGCTCTGCCTCCCAAGTGCTGGGATTAAAGGCGTGCGCCACCACCGCCCGGCTGCCTAGATAAGTTTTAATAACAGAAAGTCCAGAAATAAAAACACAAAAATGTGTTCAATGTTGGTAACTTTTGACATATAGAATTAAAATTTTTTATGACATTAGAATTTTCGCTCTGGCTTAAAAAGACCATCCTGAGACTTGGAAGATATCTTGAAGGTAAAGACACTCTTTACCAAGCCTGCCCACCTGAATTTAATCCTGGAACTCACACAATAGAAGGAAAGAGCCGACTCCAAAGTTGTCCTTAGACCTCCACATGTGTATGCCATGGTCAGAGTGCACACACACAGATGTTTAAAAAAAAAAGGAAGCCGGGCAGTGGTGGTGCACGCCTTTAATCCCAGCACTCGGGAGGCAGAGGCAGGAGGATCTCTGTAAGTTCGAGGCCAGCCTGGTCTACAGCGCGAGATCCAGGAGAGGCGCAAAGCTACACAGAGAAACCCTGTCTCGAAAAACCAAAAAAAAAAAAAAAAAAGACGTGCGCCACCACTGCCTGGCCCTTCTGCTTTTTGTAGCCCCTATAGTGGTGTATACCTTTATTTCAGCATTTGAGTGGCAGAGGTAGACAGATCTCTGTGAGTTCCTCACCAGCCTGGTCTACATAGCGAGTTCCAGGACAGTCAGGACTACTGAGTGAGACTCTGTCTCAAAAAAGTTAAAAAGAGAGAGAGAGAGAGAGAAAGAGAGACAACGGTGTGGGGTTGGCTCTCTCCTACCTTCATGTGGGTCTCAGGGGTGAACTCGGGTCATCAGGCTTTTGTGGCAAAAGCTTTGGCCTGCTGAGCTGTCGCACCAATCCCCAGAATTTATTTTGTGTTCTTAATAGAATGTGGAGATACAGGCTTGACTTCGTAAAGTTGATTTGTCTGTTTTATATTTCATTATAGGCTGACAAAGATGAACAAATCAGAAAGATAAAGTCTAGGCACAGTGATGAGCTGACTTCACTGTTGGGGTATTTTCCTAACAAAAAACAGCTTGAAGACTGGCTTCATTCTAAATCCAAAGAAATCAACCAGACCAGGGACAGACTTGCCACACTGAAGTGAGTTGCTAAAACATTGCCACTGATAGAAATCTCCTTATTTCATGCTTTTATTTTTAATTGTTTTAAACATTCATGAAATGATACATCATAGTCAGTTGATTTTTTTTCTTCTTCTGGCAATTTAAATAAAATGTAATGTGAGTGGTTGGGGCCTCTTGTCTGTTAAAACTGTAGAAGAAGATTGACATCTGAAAGTTGTATTCTGTCTCTGAACAGTGCATTGCTCAGACTTTCTTGGATGTTCCCTTAAGTGGTTTTTGGATAAGAGGGTACAATATTTCTCATAAAATTTCTAGGGAGATAGTAGATTTAGCTTTAGCTGTATTTATGGTGTGTTACTTTTTTGTTTGTTTGAACAGGGTCTTACAGTATAGCGTAGGCTGGTCTCCAACTTGAGATCCTCTGATCCTTTGGAGTACTGGAATTACAAGGTATATGTCACCATGTCTGGCTCAAACTTGTATCTCTCGGAAAGGTCTTTTAGTGAATAGAATATTTAAGTTTAGGAAATTGCAAGTTGTTGCAGTTTGTTAGAAAGAATAAAGTAATTGGTATAAGCTATGTCACCATGAAAGAATTGTACAAAGAGAGACAAGTAAGATGTCTTAGAGGGTAATACTGCCAAGTCTCATGACCTCAGTTCCATCCCAGGAACCTACATGGTGGGAGAGAACTGATTCCTGCAAGTTGCCTCTGACCTCACATGCACGCCCCCCACAATGTAAAAGAAAAAGACGAGGGTACTGCTAAATACTAGGAGTAATCGCCATTGGCAAGCTCAGGAAAGGAAGCTAGCAGTGGAAGCACTGAGTGCTTGGGGAGCCAGGATGTCTGGGGTGCCCTGGGAAGATGTTTCCTCAAGGAGAGGTCTGTAGTGTTTGGTGCTTCCTGGAGACTGGATAGGATGAAGGCTGCACTTGGCCTGTAGGTTGTGTGATGGAAGCATCTTCTGTAGTCATTTTTCTGCAGGGTTTGCAGTGACTCACAGCGGACAGTACTAGGTACCATCTATTCTGTTGTGTTCTTTCTGCTTGGTTTTAAAGAGCATGCTGAATACAGCACATTGAATTTCCAGACTGGTGCATCATAACTTAGAAAGCTAAAACCTCTGACACATGAGCTTTGAGATTGTCTAGGATGGTGATTAAGAGTTAGGGTACTGGGCTGGAGAGATGGCTCAGAGGTTAAGAACACTGGCTGCTCTTTCGGAGGTCCTGAGTTCAATTCCCAGCACCCATGTGGTGGCTCACAACCATCTGTAATGAGAGCTGATGCCCTCTTCTAAATAAATAAATTAATTAATTAAAAAAAAAAGAGTTAGGGTACTAACGAGTTGTACTAGTAAGTAAGTGTGTGAAGAATGAGGGGACGAGTGACCACGGATAAGGAGATGACAGCAACAGGAAAGGGCCAAGGAGGCGTTTAGAGGCGGGTAGTGTAGGGAGCCCTGTGAAGGAGACCAGTGGAGAACTGCTCTGCTGCTCCTTTCTTTGTCTCCAGTCGAGCCAGCAGCTGGCTTCTGCTGCTCAGGCCTATAATCTGGAATCTAAGGCTGTGAGCCCCAGAAATAGAGCCCAGCTCTGCCCTGTACATTTACCTGGGAGCAGGTCCATGCTCAGGATTAGCAGATGGGTCAGTGTCCTAAGGGGAGCACTCAACATATTCTTCTAACTTGTGAAGAATATGGCTAGAGTATAGCTCAGTGTGAGAGTGTGCTTGAGGTCCCAGGTCCTACTCCAGCACAAAACGATAAAAATATAGGAAAGGATTTGTTCATACCTAACTCTTCATGATTTTTGGCAGAATTTGTCTTTTATCTCCTTCCTCAAATTTTTCAACTTTCTAGGGAGCTGGAGAGAGAGCTCAGTGGCTGCTCTTGCATTGGACCTGGGTTTAGTACCCAGCACATACTTGGTGGCTCACAACCGCCTGTAACTCCAGTTCCAGGGCATCTGACACCCTTTCTGACTTCTTTGGGCACCAGGCATGTGCATGGTACACATGCACACATGGAGGCAAAACATTCATACACATAAACTAAATCTAAAAAAATGTTTTAAATTTTCAAATATCCCACATTTGTTTTTGTTTTAGCAAAGAACTAGCTTCAGCCGAACAGAATAAAAATCATGTAAATAATGAGCTGAAGAAAAAGGAAGAACAGTTGTCCAGTTATGAAGATAAGCTATTTGATGTTTGTGGTAGCCAAGATTTTGAAAGTGATTTAGGCAGACTTAAAGAAGAAATTGAAAAGTCCTCAAAACAGCGCGGTAAGTTACAGTTTATATTATCACGGCACTTTGCCTTTTGGAGTTTCATTCCCAGGTAATCGCCGAGGATCAGAGATTTTAAGACTTATTTTTTAAATTATTTTTAATTGTTGTATGTGCATGTGAGTTGGATGTCCACCAAGGCCAGAGGCGTCAGATCTCCTCTGGAGGTAGAGTTGCAGGTGATGGTGAGCTGTCCAGTATAGGTGCTAAGAACTAACTGGTTCTCCGCCAGAGCAGCAAGTGCTCTTAACTGCTGAGCCACCCCTCCAGCCCAGGATAGGAGATTTTATTTTATTTTATTGGTTTTTTGAGACAGGGTTTCTCTGTGTAGCCTTGGCTGTCCTGGAACTCACTCTGTAGACCAGGCTGGCCTTGAACTCACAGAGATCTACCTGCCTCTGCTTCCTGATGAACTACCCCCACCACTGCCTGGCGATGATAGGAGATTTTGAAACTTTGTGTGTGTAAGAAATGCCTGGCACATAGAAAGACCTCAGTAAAATGTTATGCTTTTTGTATGATACCAAAAACCTATGCAAATTGAATATAAAATATCCTTAGGAAGATTTAAATGTCTAACTCTTTATTTCATTTGGGTACATTGGGAATATGAGAGGGAAGGAGTGACCGGGGTAAGGAGATGGCACATAGAAAGATCTCAGTAAAATGTTACACTTTTTGTATGATCCCAAAAATTGTAAGAATAATGATTATATGAGAAAATATATGTGTGTCTGATTAGAGATTTATGTTTTTAAATAGCCATGCTGGCTGGAGCCACAGCAGTTTACTCCCAGTTCATTACTCAGCTGACAGATGAGGACCAGGCTTGTTGTCCAGTCTGTCAGAGAGTGTTTCAGACGGAGGCTGAATTACAGGAAGTCATCAGTGACTTGCAGTCCAAGCTGAGGCTTGCTCCAGATAAGCTCAAGTCAACAGAATCAGAACTAAAAAAAAAAGAACGACGCCGTGATGAAATGCTTGGGCTTGTGCCTGTGAGGTAAGCCTGACGTAGTCATGGAGTTGGTGTAGCCTTTACTCAGTGTGTTTCCTGAGACTTGACAGCTTTTAAACTGGTTATTGATGGCACTTTCCAAACCCCACAAACAAAATAGGAAAAGTTATTCCAAAAGATAACTTTAAGTATGTGGGTTGTTTTGCCTGCATGTATGGCTGTGCACTGCATGTGTGCCCACAGAAGCCAGAAGAGGGCATTAGATCCCCTCGGACTGGAGTTACAGATACATGAGCTGCCATGTGAGGGCTGAGAAATAAATCCTGGTCCTCTGGAAGAGCCGCCAAGTGCTCTTAACTGCTGAGCCATCTCTCCAGGCACCACCACCACCACCACCCAAAAAACCCCCAACTTTTAAAATTACATTTTATTTATTTGATGTGAGTATGGGCATGACATGCCATTTGTGTGGTGGGTGGTCAGAGGACAACTTTGGGAAGTCTGTTCAGACTTCCACCATGTGGGTCCTGGGGGTCAAACTCAGACCATTAGGCTTGGTGGCTAGCACCTTTATTCACTAAGCAATCTCATCAGCCCCAGAAGACTTTAGAGTGTATTTTATGTTGTTACCACTTTTGAAGAAGCATAGATTATTTCTGTTGTTACTGTCTCTTTCATATATACAAGAAATTCAGGCACTAGTCTGTTAAAAAGTACAGTCACATGAGGAAATACATGATTTCTATCATGGTGTCTCCTAGAACATGGTAAGACATGTACACAGGAGCTGATCTAACCAAGGAGACAAGCTCTCAGAAGGAGACAGGAAGCTGGGCTTAATAGAGAGAGCACTTGAAAGGGTGCAGCAGATGGGCTCGTTAAGAAGCAAGCCCAGGGGTGTAAGAATGAGATAATCGTTTAGAGAACATGGCAGGAAAGGGGGTGTAAAGCCTCAAGAAGTTTGTGTGTCTTAGTTAGAAGGGCAACAGGGGAATTAGAACCATGTACAAAGAGGAGAGGAGCTTGCCCTAGACTGCATCCAAAAGTTATCTCAGGTTTGAGGCATGATTTTTATGCCTGGTTCCCATAAGTTGGAAAGATGGGACCACACTATGTTCACACCTAGTGTAGCTGTCTGCTAGGTCATAAGGAGCCATTCTAAAGTCTTGATTGTGTTTTAGGAAACTTAACCTCTTATTAGTAGATTGAATAGATCAGGGTGAGACAATCTCTGGAAGTAGAGAAGCCAGAATCTGTTGTCCAGGAAAACTGCAGAAGAGTTTCAGGAAAATGAGGAGAGTCTAAGGAGATTGCTTTATGGCAGCCAGCTTCTAAAGTGGCCCTCATAGTCCCTCAGTGCTCATGTGTAGTTACCTCTCATATTGTGGCAGGATGGTCTGTGTGAACTGAAAGAGCTCAGGAATAGCTTTACCTGGGGGTGCATACCTGTAATCACAGCACTTCAGAGGTGGAGGCAGCGAAACTCAGGGTCATCCTCTTCTGCATAGTGAGGTCAGTGCCAAAATGGTCTACAAGGGACTTGTCAGAATCAACCAGTCAATCAATAGGAAAGACAGAAGCAATAGCCTGGACTTCCAAGATTATGTTACCTAAGGTACTGTGGCTTCAACCAGTCTAGTCTGCCATGTTTAAGTAGCTCTGGAGAGAAGTCTGCATGATGGGGACTGAAGGCCTTCCTAATGAATAAGTGAGTTTGGAAGCAGAATTTGTAGAGTTGATCTTAGGATGACTGTAGTCCTGACCAAATAGCTAGACTCCACCTCCCTGAGAGACTGTGTCAGCAGCATACCTCCTGATCCTCACATCTGTGAACAATAACTGGTACTCTTTTTTTTTAAGCTGCTTGGTTTGGGGGTATTTTATTATGCAACAATAGATAACTTCTGTATGCATCTAGAGAGAAAGCCAGACTGCTAGAGCCACAGAGAAGGCGATAAGAACATTCAGCAGTAGCTTGAGATTGAAAAGGCAGAATAAGGTAATTTCTAGAACAAAAAGATCAAATAAAAGATAAAACTTGAAGTTGATAGTGTACACAGAGTAATCATGAAATTGTTCTACCATACTGAAGTATTTCAAATGGCACTAGATAACATGGTGTTACATTTCAGGGCTCCTGTCATGAAGCCCCTTCACAGTAGCATTTCTTGATCGTTGTCATGTCTTGTGACTGGTTACTTTGCTGAATGAAGAACGGTAACACTTGTTCTAGTCACTGCTGTGTAACTAACAGTGAGGCTCACTGTCATTTCTCAGGGTTCTGTAGGAGGGCTGTCATCTGGGTCTTGGCCGGAAGCATCAATCATCCTAAATTTGCTGGGGCTGGACGTTCAGGATAGCTGATACCAACCGCTGGCTGGGAGCCTGGCTGAAGGATGTCATACAGTGCTTTCACGTGGCCTCTGCATGTGTCCTGGTCTCTGGTCAGCAGTGTAGCTGGGCTACCTGAGTACAGTTATTCCAAGAGACAGGAAACTGATGCTTTGTGAAGTCTCTCTCTCATTTTTAAAGATTTATATTTTTATTATTTTTAATCCAGTATACATGTTGAGGGGGCATATGCATACACCCATAGAGGCCATAGGCATTGAATACCCTGGGAGCTGGAGTTACAGATATTTGTGAGCCACCTGATGTGGGTGCTGGGAACTGAACTCAGCAACATACCCCTAACTTTTAGGCCATCTTTCCGCCCCAGCTTGGATCTCTTAGGACCTAGATCCAAAAGCTGGCACAGTGGTACTGCTGTCATTTTCTGTTGGTGACAGTCACAGCCTGCCAGAATTCAGAAAAGACTACTCATATCTCTCTCTGCAGAAGGAGAGTCGGAACATTAAGACCACTTTTTTTTTTTTTTTTTTTTTTTTTTTTTGGGATACAGGGTCTCACTATGTAGTCTTGGTTGTCCTGGAACTTACTCTGTAGACCAGGCTGGTCTCCAACTCACAGAGATCTGCCTGCCCCTACCTCTTGAGCACTGAGATTAAAGGCGTGCATCACCACGTCCAGCTAAGGTTCTGTTCTGAAGTGGTACCAGTGTGCTAGTATTGCTATCATACATTCTATTACTTGAAACAGAGGCTGAAAGCAGGAGAGGTCCCTAGGAGCTGCTGAAAGTGGGTCATGGTACTGATGGGGCACTGAGTGAGGATGCACGTGAGCGGAGGCTGCAGCTACTAAAAGCAACAAAACTCAAATTCAGAAGACTTCCAAGAGCCAGCGGCAGAAGGCCGTCTTGGAGAAGTGGGGAAGGAGGAATGAGTTGAGGACACGTGAGAGGACGGCTTCTCTCCCAGAAGAGGAAAAAGCGTTCTGAAATGTATGAAGTGTACATAAATCAACAGCAAATCAAAGGTCTAATAAGCTAGGAGAACTTTTTTAAATGTGGAAAAGCAGTGGCTGGGATTTCTAATTCTGGCTCTGCTGAATGCCCTTAGGAATGCCGCCTAACCCACCTGGGTCATGTTTTACTAGCACCCGTAGGCAGGGGTTTGAAAACAGGATAGTCACATATTCTCAGTGTATTCCTCTTGAGAGGTATTTTTCAAATACAAAGAAAAAAAGTAGGCATTTACCGTGGAGAAACATGGTTAACCCCACTGTAACCAAACAAATGAGGTGGTCATCACAAATAATAGACACGTTGACATCACGGAGCTACTGACAGGATGTCCTGGAAAGGGCTAGTATCTCTTCTGTGCTGTTCTTGCCAAAACACATAATAACCTCGCTTTAGTTATGAGGAAATGTGAGCTAGAGTGAAATGATTTTCATTGTGTTTTCTCCTAAGGCAAAGCATAATTGATTTGAAGGAGAAGGAAATACCAGAATTAAGAAACAGACTACAGAATGTCAATAGAGACATCCAGCGCCTAAAGACTGACATAGAAGAACAGGAAACACTCCTGGGTACAATCATGCCTGAAGAAGAAAGTGCTAAAGTATGCCTGACAGATGTTACAGTTATGGAGAGGTTCCAGGTAACCTTACTGCCGTTTAAAGTGGAATAAAATTGATCTGTGCAGCTTCAATGTGAAATGTGAGCGTGTTAAAAACAGTAGCTGGAGCCGGGCAGTGGTGGCTCACACCTTTAATCCCAGCACTCGGGAGGCAGAGGTAGGCAGATCTCTGCAAGTTCAAGGCCAGCCTGGACTACAGAGTGAGTTCCAGGAAGGGCTCCAAAACTATACAGAGAAACACTGTCTCAAAAAACAACAACAACAAAAAACCCAGTAGCTGGAGCCAGGTGTAATGGCACGAGCCTTTAATCCCAGCACTCAGGAGGTAGAAGCAGGTGAGTCTTTGTGAGGTAGAGGCCAACAAATCCAGTTCCAGAACAGCCAAGGCTACACAGAGAAACTCTTGCCTTGAAAAATTAAAAAAGTAAAAACCAGTAGCTGGGTATGATGGCTCATACCTTTAATCCCAGCACTGGGGAGGCAGAGGCAGGTGGATCTTTGTAAGTTCAGGACCAGCCTGGTCTATGTAGCAAATGCCAGGCCAGCCAGGGCTACACAATGAATCAGTCAGTCTCTCTCTCTCTCTCTCTCTCTCTCTCTCTCTCTCTCTCTCCACACACACACACAAGCAAATTTTCAGGTTCAGACAACTGATTTGTATATATTCCTATGCTTAAAAGTATTTATAAACTATGGAAATTGAAGCATAATTCACTTACCTTATTTGAAGTACCAGAACTTATTTTTACTTTTTATCCTATTAAACTTGGCTTTCAAAGGGTTTGCTCATGATAATGCAGTAAGTCTCTTAGAAGTGACTGTTCTGTTCTTAAGATGGAGCTGAAAGATGTTGAAAGGAAAATTGCACAGCAGGCAGCTAAGCTGCAGGGGGTAGACCTGGATCGAACTGTCCAGCAGGTCAACCAGGAAAAACAGGAGAAGCAGCACAAGCTGGATACAGGTAATGTCTGTCTGCTCACCCCACAAAGACTTCAGTGCGCCCCACATGCAGTTTTTTTTTTTTTTTTTTTTTTTGGTTTTTCGAGACAGGGTTTCTCTGTGTAGCTTTGCGCCTTTCCTGGAACTCACTTGGTAGCCCAGGCTGGCCTCGAACTCACAGAGATCCGCCTGGCTCTGCCTCCCGAGTGCTGGGATTAAAGGCGTGCGCCACCACCGCCCAGCTCACATGCAGTTTTGTACCTGCTCTGTGAGAGTGCATAGCACATCCTTCTCTTCTCTCCTTCCAAGTATCAGCTCTGTTTCCCTGCCTTGTGCAACAGACTTGGAATCCTAGAGGGTCTGATGAACTGTGCGTGTTCTCAGTTGTACCTGTGAGAGTGACTGGGTGGGGAGAGCAAGCAGGGTACCCTTGTTGCATGCAGTGGAGCCCACTGGAATTCAGCCTCTGAGTTCTTTACCTACGAGAACTCAAAAGGATGATAGCAGTGTTTTCTGTATGTTTCTGTTCAGTTTCCAGTAAGGTTGAATTGAACCGTAAGCTTATACAGGACCAACAGGAGCAAATTCAATACCTGAAAAGTAAAACAAATGAGCTAAAATCAGAGAAACTGCAGATATCCACGAATTTGCAACGTCGTCAGCAAATGGAGGAGCAGACTGTGGAATTATCCACTGAAGTTCAGTCCTTATACAGAGAGATAAAGGTAGGAATATGCATGCTTCTTGTTTTGTAAGTTAGTCCAGACACAAAATTCTCTTTATTGGTGTTAAGAGACATAACTACAGTTATTGTGAGACTCAAATGAAAGTGTTAGGATGATTCTTCATGTGATTTCTGAGTGACAGAGTGGGTATTAATAAGTAAAGATTTGGGAAGAAAGAGTTGGGTCATGTAAAGAAGAACCAAGTGTGGTTAGGTAGTGAGTTTCGTGTTACTAGAAATGGTCATATGTGGCTGGATAACTATATATGAATTCTTGTCCCCAAGTGTTGCTCTATGGCAGATACCCATGTGTTACCACTACTTCATTTGATCCCACATGCGATGTCAGACTGCTGCCAGTACAGTGAGCAGGCATGGGGTGCGACAGGCACTGTCTCAGTGAATCAAAGCAAAGGTCCTAATCCAGGTTTTCATAATTCCAGTCACTCATTCAGTAAGCACTACACAAGTTATCGAGTCTGTTTAGCAGTAATTGCTAGAAATGTTCCTTTATTTCTTAAATAATTTTGGATTAAATAATTTGGGCTTATCATATAATACAAAATAGCATTACCTTGTACTAGTCTTGACTGGTTAGAAATGATTTTTACTTAAAACATTGTCTTCCAGCCCTGTTGAGATAGGTAACAAAGTATCTCTTTGTAGAAAAAAGAAAGGGGTTTCAGAATGTCCCATGGTTGCTCAAAGGAAGGAAGGTTGATTGCCAGAAAGGTCTTCTGGCAGGAAGGCATTTGGCCTTCCATCTCACCACTGTCTCCCAGCATGAGAATACACACCAGTGCTGAAGTCACAAATGAATGTCTCTGTCTACCTGTAACCTTTGTAGGTTCAGAACATGTTTCAAGATTTCAAGGTTCATTGTTTTAAACTGGTTATCATGTGTGCATGTTCAACATCAGTGTTACAAGGGACTTCTGATTAGTGCAATAGTTTATCATTTGAAAGTCCCCTTTCTTCCAGAATAGGTGTGGGCACACCACCGTCAATCAGTATGCTGTTACTACCATGAAAATAACTGCTTAGCTAACATGTAAAAAGGAATGTTGGACTGAATAAACCTTTCTAGTCTTTGATCACGTAGAGATGACGTAGGTCTCCACTGAACTCGTGAAAATCCAAGCATAAGCCATGTGGTATAATTGGCATCACATGGCCTAGATGAAGAATCTTACCATTTTGGTCATTTCTGGAGCTGGGCTAGGTTAGACTCTTGCCTACTCTATTTACTTTTGTGACATTGAACAAGTTACTCTTTGTTGCTTCTCTGAAATGTGTGGATAAAAACAATGGTGCCATCTTCATGGCCCTGTCAAGAGATGCACATAAGTCAACATTAAAGCCTGACACCTGGGACATTTTTACTCCATAAGACTCTGGAGCCTGGGATCTGAAATAAGGTAATGGAATGTTGCATGACTGGTCTGGCTTTGTGTGTGTGTTCAGGATGCCAAAGAGCAAATAAACCCTTTGGAGACAGCACTGGAAAAGTTCCAGCAGGAAAAGGAAGAATTAATTCACAGAAAGCAATCAAGTACCAAAATGGCTCAGGAGAAAGTAAGTTCTTGTTCACATATTTTGCTTACCCAATGCCTGTGTTAAACATTTATAGCACTATTATTTTACATAAATTAAATAACTTGAAAAAAGAAGAAAAAAAATTATTGAGTGAAGATTAAACTTAAAATGTTGCTTCTTTTTTGTTTTTGTTTTGTTTTGTTTTTCGAGACAGGGTTTCTCTGTGTAGCTTTGCGCCTTTCCTGTAACTCACTTTGTAGACCGGGCTGGCCTTGAACTCACAGAGATCTGCCTGCCTCTGCCTCCCAAGTGCTGGGATTAAAGGCGTGCGCTACCACCGCCCGGCTGTTTTTGCTTCTTGATTTAAAACAGAATTTAAGAATTGAGACTAATCCATTCCCATTGATAAGAGATTATCTGACCTAAAATTTGATAGTGGTGTGTTGGTGGTGGTTTTTACTCTTTTAGGGGCCCACCACCCAGCTCCCAAATAAGTCATACACGGAGGCTTATTCTTAATTATAAATATCTGGCCTTAGCTTGGCTTGTTTTTTTGCCAGCTTTTCTTAATTTATCCTATCTACCTTAAGCCTCTAGGCCTTTTCCTTTTCTATTCCTGTATTCCTTTCTTTGTTACTTACTCCGTGACTTACTGTGTAGCTAGGTGGCTGGCCCCTGGGTCCTCCTCCCTCTCTGGCTACTTCTTCCTGCCCAGATTTCTCCTTCCATATATTCTCTCTACCTGCCAGCCCCACCTGTCCTCTTTCTTGCCTTGCTATTGGCTGTTCAGTTCTTTATTAGACCATCAGGTGTTTTAGACAGGCACAGTAACACAGCTTCACAGAGTTAAACAAATGCAATATAATTATACAAAAGTAACACACCTTAAAATAATGTTCCTCAACAATGGTGGAATATGGGACACTTGGTTTCAAAGTTCTTTTTTTAAAAGTAAATTTTATTCTTTGAGAATTTGGGTATCATGTAATACATTTTGATCATATTTACCTTCCCATTCCTCCCACTAAAGTTTCTCCTAGATCCACCCCTTCCCTTTCCCCTTCAAAGTTCATGTCCCCCTTTCTTTCCATTGTGACCCACCACGTCCACTGTGTACCAGTCCTGTGCTGATGCACAGGGGGCCGTCCATAAAGAAGACTGGCTGTCTCTGGTCTCTGATTCCTGAGGCAGAGTGTCAGTATGTATCCCTGGAGTCATGGGATACATGACTCCACTTAATATGTAGACCAGGCTGGCCTTGGAGTCATGGTGATCTTCCTGTCACAACCTTTCTCCCAAGTACTAGGATTACAGACATGTCACTATACCCAACTCATCTAGTGTAAATTTTTGTTTTGGTTTTATGTGTATGTGTTTAAATTTAATGTTTTCCCACAGATCAGTGATATCAAAGAGAAGGTTAAAAATATTAATGGTTACATGAAAGACATAGAGAATTATATTCAAGATGGAAAAGATGACTATAAGAAGGTAATTTAAAACAAAATTATTACTTGTTTGTTTTTATTTTCTTGTACTTAATGATTTTTTTTTCTTTTTTAGCAAAAGGAAACTGAACTTAATGAAGTTGTAGTTCAACTAAATGAATGTGACAAACACAAAGAAAAGATAAATAAAGAAATGGGAACCATGAGGCAAGATATTGACACACAGAAGGTAGGGCTTTCTGCTCATGGCATCACAACACTGTTTCTATAGTGAGTTCTGTTATAGTAGAAGATAAATTGAGTGGAAATGCAAATAGAGGAAAATAATTCACTTTTTTCTTTTTTTTCTACTGAAGTAGATTGTGAGGAGTGACACTCAGGGTTTTCTTGGCTGCCACACATGTCTGCACACGTGTGTGATGCACACACAGAAGCCATCAAAGAAACAACTTTAGTATCAACCTAACAAAGATGAACTTTTAAGTGTTAACCTACTTTTTTCCTTTCTTTATCTTATTCTTTATATTTTGTGAGCTACAGTTAGAATTCCAAAGGAAAATTGGACCCAAAAGCTTTTTACAACCAGTTAGTCAGCCAAGCACTGTCTTGACTTACGTACCCTTCACAATAACACTTTACAGCAGGTGGCATTATCACCATATTCCATGCAAACTGTGACTTAGAGAAGTTAAATGAGTTTGCCTAAAATTGCCCAGTTTAAAAATGAGAACCTTGTGATTTGAACCTGCGTATGTCTGACTTCAGAGCTGTTGCCTTTTGCCTACTTTTAAACTTTTAAACTAAAGTAAGAATAGAAGCTATTAAAAGAAATACCTGTCTTTCTGATGATAGTGTGCATTCAGATTAGGAATGTTGTGTAAGAATCAGTGTTAACTACAGTGTGATGGTCTTTATAAAGAGCCCTTTCATGTTGTCATGAAAATCAATTCAAATGTTAGCTCACACCAGATGAAAGCAACCTTTCCATGTTCCTAATAAGGAAAAACTCTAAGCTAGGTTTTCCGTGGCAAGGCTTCAGAGCACAGCTGCCTTCAGTGTGTCTTGGGTTGCCTCAGCCACTGAACATTCACAACCATGTCACTTTGGTTACCTTCAGCTGCTTATAATAATGCTTCTCATGAGTTTGCACAATGGTAGCCTTAACTTTTTCCTTTCTTCTTAAGAGTCTCACTAAGTAGCTCTGGCAGACCTGGAACTCATTATGTAGACCAAACTGACCTTGAACTCACAGAAATCCTCTTGCCTCTGCCTCCCAAGTGCTGGGATTAAAGGCATACACCACCACACTCAGCTTTACCATGCTCCTTGATAATTTAAAAAAAAAAACAACAAAAAACTAAAAATAATGGTTCTTGGGAGCACAGTTGGGTATGAACTTTTAGCATGTGAGAGAAAGCCTTTTCTTCTACTACCCAGAGACTTCACTGTTGGAAGCAAGGTATTGTCAAAATTCTGTTCTTCGCTCCTGCTCCCACAGCACTGAGTATCTGCAAAGCTTTTTCCCCAGTGTCAGGTTCTAAATTATCCCCTAACATTTGTCTCTTATAATTCATTGTTATCACCAGGAGAACTATCGCGATAGTTGTTTGTCATTCTTGCCAAGTGACTGAATGTCTTTTTAAGGATAAGACTACTTAGCATCAGCTGGGCGGTGGTGGAGCATGCCTTTAATCCCAGCACTTGGGAGGCAGAGGCAGGTGGATCTCTGAGTTCGAGGCTAGCCTGGGCTACAGAGTGAGTTCCAGGACAGACTCCAAAGCTACACAGAGAAACCCTGTCTCAAAAAAACAAAACCAAAAAAAAAAAAGACTCATTAGCATCAATAGCCAGTTTCTTTCTCCCTTCTCTCTCTCTCTCTCTCTCTCTCTCTCTCTCTCTCTCTCTCTCTCTCTCTCTCTCTCTCACACACACACACACACACACACACACACACACACACAGGGTTTCTCTTTGTACCTGCAACCACTCTTGCTTTCTTGGAGCTCGCTCTGTAGACCAGACTGGCCTCAAACTCACAGAGATCCATTCGCCTGTCTTTGCCTCCCAAGTGCTGGGATTAAAGGTGTGCACCACCTGGCAACAGCCAGTTTCTTAATACTGCAGGTCAGCGGGCAGAATCATCCAAACTCACAGCTGTGTGTGACTCCCCACTCCCTTGTGAGATTATGGGTGAAGTGTCCCTCATCCAAAGTGCTCAACATTAGCAATGGTTTCCAACTTGTAACTCTTTGGATTTTGTAATAATTACATAGACTCTACCAGTTGAGCATCCCTAGCCCAAAAATCTGAAATGCTGCCAAACCCATTGAGGATTTGGGATGTTCAGAGTAGGAACGCTCAGCTTGTATGTGCCAGCCTGAAGGCAGAGATTGTATCTGACACGTACTCTGAAGTATCTAATAATCTGGGTGCATATTAGGAGATGAGGGAGAAAGTAGGGGAAGAACTCTGCAGTTGATATTGATCTCTTGATTGGTTAAAAGTTTGTCTGTATACCATAAGAACATCAATATTATACATGTTAATGAGGTCTTATACTCTTCAGATCAGCAGGCTATGTACCGGGGATCCTGGGGAAGATGATCTACTAGGTTGTAGGTGTGAAATATGTCTGGGCCTGGTGTGGTGGTACAACACCTTTATCCCAGCAGGCTGAAGCAGGCAGATCTCTGAGTTCCAAGACCAGCCAGGACTTCAAAGTGAGACCCTGTCTTAAAAATACATAATAATTAAAAATAACATCTGGTTAATTTTCCCATTTTAGATAATTATTTTGTGTGTATATAAAATAATCACATTTAATGACTTTACCAAATATATCAATATTTTATACATAAGTACACAAAAATACATGCTCTACTCATTTATTAAGATGCTCACCCCTGCCAAAGAAGAGCTCTTACATTATGGTCATGAAGGGGCCGTGCAAGCTGCTCTGTCCTTCTGTCCATCCTGCCCCACTGGCTGAATCTCCCTCTGGTCAGTTTAACATGCTTGTGAAGAAGGCAGTGTTACCACTACCTGTCTGCACGTGCCTGCTAGGGAGCTCATGTTAGCAGCTCGTTTATCTGTGTTAACTGATGCAGTGTTTACATCTAGATACAGGAACGGTGGCTACAGGATAACCTCACACTGAGAAAAAGAAGAGAGGAGCTGAAAGAAGTTGAAGAAGAAAGAAAACATCATTTGAAGGAGATGGGACAAATGCAAGTTTTACAAATGAAGAAGTATGTTTTAGTAACTCGTGTTCATTGTTTATTTTTGAGGTTTCCTTAAATGGCCCAGGCTGGCCCCAAACTCATGGTGCACCTGCCTCCACCATTTGATGGCTGAGATTACATGCAAGACCACCACACTCAACATAAAATAGTGTTTGTCTCAATGAAGGTCTTTACTATTATAATATAAAGAAACCAGGAGCTGGAGAGATGGCTTAGTAGCTTAAGAATACTGGCTGCTCTTCCAGAGGACCCAGGGTAGATTCTCAGCACCCAGTTTTCTACAATGGAGTGTCCTCCCAGATCCTTTCCACCCAACATTATGTTCTTTCTCCTTCAAAAAAAAAAAAATTATAAAACCCACACACATACACTCAAGAAAATAAAACCAAAAGACCAACTGGGTGGTAGTGGCGCATGCCTTTAATCCCAGCACTCAGGAGGCAGAGCCAGGCGGATCTCTGAGTTCAAGGCCAGCCTGGTCTACATAGCGAGATCCAGGACAGGCACCAAAACTACACAGAGAAACCCTGTCTCGAAAAACCAAAAAAAAAAGAAAGACCAATATGTCAAAAAATGCCAAAAGAAAATGAAACAAACCCCCCACACACACCACCCCCCCAAAAAAAAACTATGGAAGCTGGGTGTAGTGGCACATGGCTGTAATCCCAGCACCTGGGTTTTAGGGACAGGCAGATCTCTATAAGTTCAAGGCCAGTTTGGTCTACATAAAGAGACACTATCTCAAAACAACAGCAGCAACAAAAGTTCATGAAGTTTCTTTTGGATTGGCCAACTACTCCTGGGCATGGGGCCTGCCCTGGAATGTGATTGATATCCCCAGTGACACTTCATTGTAGACAATTGATTCTCCCCTGGTCGCAGGTATTTATTGCAAATAGCTTCTTGATTAGGAGTGGAACCTGGTGTCCATTTCCTTTTCTCAGGGCTGCGACTTCATCTCAACTCAGACTTTCTTTTCAATTTATTTTATTTTGTGAGTATTTTGCCCACATGTGTGTATGTGCACCACATTCATATAGTACATGTAGAGGTGAGTAGATGGTTTTGGATCCCCTGGAACTGGCATGAGGTGATTGCAAGCCACTGTATGGGCTGCCAGGAGTTGAACCAGGATCCTCTAGAAGAGCAGCCAGTCCTCTGAACTGTTGAGCCATCTCTCCAGCCCAAGCTAGATTTTTTTAAAAAAATAATTACTTTTGTGATGAAAACTTAGCAATTTTTTTTAAGACAGGGTCTCACTGAACAAACCTTCCACTACTAGGAAATGACAGGAGTACCAACCAAATAGATAATCAGGACAACTATATAATAATGTTCATAAATTTGTGAGCACTGTCTAGCACATGTGCTTAATAAATAAGTTGATAAGTAAATGAAAAAATTTAAGCCATGTATTGAAGTCTGTATAATCTACCAGGGTACCAGAAAATCTTGAGTATTTCTTTTTGGTCAGAATTATGATTTTTGTACTTGTGCAACAGAAACAGAATTTTTTTTTTTTTTTTTGGTTTTTCGAGACAGGGTTTCTCCGTGTAGCTTTGCGCCTTTCCTGGAACTCACTTGGTAGTCCAGGCTGGCCTCGAACTCACAGAGATCCGCCTGCCTCTGCCTCCCGAGTGCTGGGATTAAAGGCGTGCGCCACCACCGCCCGGCCAGAAACAGAATTTTTAATGAGTTTTACTGTAGAAAATGACTATTTAGTTTATTGCAGATAAAATTGCACTGTGTCTTTAACACTTGTAAATAAAACTGATTGAAACCTGTTATCCAGTAACTTCTCGTTTTTGGCAGTTGGTAGTTGTTGCGTTCTTAGTTCTAAAGCAGAAGTGTATGCCTTGGTTTCGTGAATCCCCAACAGTGCTTTACATCGTCAGTATCCAAAAGCCAGGACCTTCGTGATGCTCACATGTTGTGAGGATTCTTTATTCCTCCCACAAAAATTAGCTGCTTCCAAAGCCTACTACTGCAGAAGTGTGGAGGGAAGAGAACTAGCTCAGAAGCCTCAGAAAGCAAGGAGCGCCTCTGCATGTGCTCGTCACTGAGGAGAATGACACCTGTCAGGGACTTTCTGCTTAGGTTGCCAAAAGCCAGACAGTGGTCCTCACCAATCATTTCCCCTTTCCTAGCGAACATCAGAAGTTGGAAGAGAACATAGACACTATAAAAAGAAATCACAGTTTGGCACTGGGGCGACAGAAGGGCTATGAAGAAGAAATTCTTCACTTTAAGAAGGAACTTCGAGAAGCTCAGTTTCGGGATGCTGAGGAAAAGTATAGAGAAATGATGATCGTCATGAGAACCACAGAGCTGGTGAACAAGGACCTGGACATCTACTACAAGACCCTGGACCAGTAAGTGCCTCGGTGTTTGTGCTCACTGCAGTGATAGCTGAAGGCACACTGTGGTTGTCTGTTTTCCCCGTTTCTGACTTTCAGTATATGACATTTCATATATACCATGAATGAAAAAATACTTGCGTCTGTATGCCTGTGTGCTTACATTATACAGCATACCTCCCCTAACCAGTCCAAGAACTTCACTGTCTTAGCCTTCAGCCATCTCTGCTCCCTGTTTCAATAACAAAGGTGTTTGCTTTCTCTGCTCTTAAAAACCAGGTGTAATACATGTATAGTGTGTTCAGGCTTTTTAAAGGTGGCATCACATTTCAGGTACTCTTCGAGGAGCTGCTGCTTTGGGTTTGTCCTTTTTGGTATGGCTATAGTTCATCCATGCTCCCATGTACAGAATCCTGCCGTGAATCACTGCTGTGTCCCATTCTCCTGGGCTTAGATCTTGGGGTCTTTCCTAACAAACCGTGCCATAGGACACTCTTATGACATCTTTTGACAAAGAGATAGACTAAAGCTGTACATGTGGCAATGGGTTGTGGGATAGGCTTGATTTTACAGAATGCTGGTTTTTTTTTTTTTTTTTTTTTAATGGTTTTTCTAGCCCAGTGTGGTGGCTCAGTGCCAATAAGCCCAGTAGGTAAGAGGCTGAAGCAAGTGAATTTCTGTTTAATGTAATAGATTTAAAATAAGAACCAGAGTCGGGCGGTGGCGCACGCCTTTAATCCCAGCACTCGGGAGGCAGAGCCAGGCGGATCTCTGTGAGTTTGAGGCCAGCCTGGGCTACAGAGTGAGATCCAGGAAAGGCGCTAAAACACACAGAGAAACCCTGTCTCGGGGGAAAAAAAAAAAAAAAAAAGTAAGAACCAGTTGTGACCTTTGTGTACAGTCCTCTGATTCATTTTTATTATTTATTTTTTTAAAGAATAGAGTATTTTTAGTTGGGTGGTGGTGGTGCACGCCTTTAATGGCGCACGCCTTTAATCCCAGCACTTGGGAGGCAGAGGCAGACAGATCTCTGTGAGTTCGAGGCCAGCCTGGGCTACAGAGTGAGTTCCAGGACAGGCTCCAAAGCTACGCAGAGAAACCCTGTCTCAAAAAAACAAAAAACAAAAACAAAAACTAGAATACTGTACTTTTGTAGCTAGGCCTTTAATCCCAGCATTTAGGAGGTGGTGGATCTCTGAGTTTGAGGCCAGCCTGGTCTACAAAGTGAGTTTCAGAACAGCCAGGGCTACACAGAGAAACCCTGTCTTAACCCCACCCACCCCCAAAAAACCCCTGTTTTTATGTTACTGATTTTTTTGTTTTGTTTTTCAAGACAGGGTTACCAATCATACATATTAATGGGGTCAGTATGATATTTCCTCATATGCATATGGTATGCACAGATTAGATCTCACCACCCTCTTCTCCTCTAGTTACAAGTGTTCTATTTTGGGGGATTTGGTGGGGAGAGGATCTCCCCTGTATCCCTGACTAGTCTGGAACTTTGATATGTAGACCAGGCTGGCCTCAAATTCACAGATCTGCCTGCCTCTGCCTTCTGAGGTCTGGGATTAAATGCATACGCCACCGCGCTCAACCTCTTGAGGACATTTTCAGGCTGTGTATAGGAGGGACTGTGTAACACTGGCCCTTCTGCTGCTGTCTTGGTTTGCTGCTCTGCTTTAGCTGTGTACCTGGGAGAGGGATAGCTGGGTAGGATGGCCAGTCTGTTTCTTGGTGCATTTTGGGGTTTTGCATGGGTTCCTGTGATCGAGTACAGGTCATCAGGCTTGAGCAGCAAGTGTGTGAGCCACTGAGCTATCTTGCTAGCTCGATTTCTTGAGTTTTTTGGGTTTTTTTTTTTTTTTTTTTTACTTGTTTATTTGAGTCAAGGTCTTACTGTGTAGTCCAGGCCTTAGACTGACAGAGATCTGCATGCTTCTGCCTCTGGAGTACCTGCTGGGATTAAAGATGTGGGCCACCATACCCAGCTATTTGTTTTTTGGAGAATCTTCAGACTGAAGTTCCTTCTGCATCCTTATCAGCATTTGTCTTATAGAAATCATTCTAACTGGAGTGAGATGGTCTCTCATATATGGACGGTGTGTAATTCACTGATGGCAAATGATAGCAGTGTATTTTCGTGTTTGCTGATCATTTGTATTTTGAAGTACCTATGCAGCTCATTTCCCCCTTCTTTAGTTTATTGAACCACTGTTTTTTTTATTGTTTGTTTGGTTTTTTGAGAGAGGGTTTCTCTACATAGCCCTGGCTGTCCTGGAACTCACTGTGTAGACCAGAATGGCTTCAAACTCAGAGATCTGCCTGCCTCTGCCTCCTGAGTGCTGGCATTAAAGCCATGTGCCCCCACTGCTCAGCAGACTACTCATTTTTAAGTTCCATATATGTTCTAGATGTTTACCCTGCCAGATGAGTAGGTAACATTTTCCCCCATTCTGTAGACTCTTTGTTGATTGTTTCCTTTGCTGGGCAGAAGCTTTTTAATTTGATGTAATTTTTGTCTACTTTGTCTTTTGTTCCTGGTACTTTTAGTATCTTGTCCCACAGAAACAAACCCTTGCCTCTTACAGAGTTGTGTCCGATGCTTCCTTCTGCAGTTAAGTTTCAAATGTTAAATGTTACCTGTCATTGACTATTGTGTGTAGTAAGAGACAGGTCTAGTTCATCCTCTGCATCCAGAATCCCAGCTTTCTCTGTTCTTTGCCCACTGTCTGTTGTTACCACCTTCATTGAAGACCAGATGATGTAGAGACATGCTTATATTCCTAAGCTCTCTGTTCCCTCCGCTGCTCTGGTGTCCGTCTCTGTCAGTGCTGTGCTATTCTGATTGCTGTAGCTGTTAGACTATTCTGTGGTGATGTGATAGTCTTCTCTCTTGTCCTTTTATCCAAGATTGCTTTGACTATTGGGGTTTTGTCTGCTTGCTTCCTCATTTTATAGGTCTATATGAATTGAGAACTTTTTCCCTAGTTATCTGAGGGATGTCATTGATACTTTGATATGGATTGCACTAAATCCGTATGTCAATTTGAGACGCAAGGAAACAATTCAACAATACTTATGCCCAATCTATGAATATGGACACAGACTATCTTTCCACTCTTTTGTGTTCTCTTTGAGTTCTGTCATTGGTATTTTATAGTTTTTTTGTAGTGGTCTTTCTCCTCTTTATTTAAATATATTCCCAGGTCTTTGTTTCTTTTTTTTATAATTTATTTTTATTTTATGTGCTTTTATGTGTTTTGCCTGCATGTATGTCTGTGTGAGGGTGTCAGATCTTGGAGTTACAGTTAGTCGTTAGCTATCATGTAGGTGCTGGAAATTGAACCTGGGTCCTTTGGAAGAGCAGTCAGTGCTCTTAACAGCTGAGCCATCTCTCCAGCCCCCAGGTTTTTGTTTCTATAGCTGTTTTCAGTGAGATTGTTTTCATATCATTTGTTGTGGTGTATGAAAATACTGATTTCTATATGTTGATACTTGTGATGATACCCTATGATCTTGTCAGCCTGACTGCATTTAGAAGCATCTTGAAATCTTGGAGCCTGGTTGTGGTGGCTCATACCTTTAATCCCAGACTTTGGAGGCAGTCACATCTCTGTGAGTTTGAGGCGGCCAGGTAGACACAGTGAATTCTAGGACAGCTAGGAATACATAGACCATATCTTAAAAAAAAAAGGCTTGACTATCTGAGTTCAGTCTCCAGAGTCTACATGGTGGAAGGATAGAACCATCTCCTGTAAGTTATCATCTGACTGCCACATGCTCTGTGACATGAGCAGGCAAGCAAGCTAGCCTGTGTACGTGTACACACACACACACACACACACACACACACACACACACACACACACACTCGAACAGGAACACAAATACAAAAGAAGCACCTAGATTAGTCAAGCACACCAGTGTGTCTGTGAGGGCATTTCTAGAGGCAGCTAGATCATCAAGGCTCTGTCTTAGCCATTTGTTTAATCCCTTCAAAATTTGAAGCTGGGGTGATGGTGCACCCCACTTATCCCAGCACTTAAGAGGTAGAGGCAGGAGGATCAGCTCCAGCTACATAGTGAGTTTAAAGCCATCCTAAGCTTCAGGAGACATTAACTCAAAAATGTTTGGGGTAGGTTGTTGGGAAATGGTGGAACATGGTCACTAAGGACTTGCCTTGGAAGACAGTGTCGGGCCTGGCCTCCTCTCATTACTTTTCTTTGCTGCCTGACTGCCGTGAAGTGAATAACTTCTTCTTTATGCCCTCCCTCTGTGTTTCTGCCTTGCCACAGACTTACAAACCATGGAGCCAGCTGACCATGCAGTGAAACTGAGCCAAACTAAGTCATCTCTCCCTCAGGTTGTTTATCTCAGGGATCTGATCGCACTGGATGCTTACTAATCAATCTGGTCTGCCACATCTCTAATTAGGATCTAATTAAGGTCTTGAAACAAGGCATATGGTTAGAGAGCCCTTGCCTAGAAGACTCTGTCCATTTGTCTGCTTCCTTGAGTCATTCTGTCCTCCCAGCTCCTTCCTGTGTGCCTGTAGGAGTGTCCTGTCCTCTGCTTGTGTTTAGTTCTTTAACAACAGGTGCTGTGGAGCTAGTAGTCTTAGCACCGCCTTGTGTGCGGTAAAGAACAGGATCCTGCTGGCGGGGGTGCTGAAGCGTACAGGGCAGATTGGCAGGAAGAAGCTACCATGTGGAGTACAGTCAGAGATACCGTAGGGAAAGTAAAACTGGGAGTTCCAGACAAAGACAACCTATAACACGTGTTAAAATTACTGCCTCTGGAAAAAGAATTTTAACCCTGTTGTAGTAGGTAATCATTCACCACAACCTTCTGTTTCCTCATCTATAAAATGGGAATAAAAACCATTTATACCAACATTCACTGTAGAGATAGATAGTTATAAGACAAACTCCAAGACCGTTTAGAACTAATCCAGCTTCCTCTGCCGTGTTCCTTTCTCCTGTCCTTCACTCCCCTGCCTCTTTTTCGTGTGTGTGTGTGTGTGTGTGTGTGTGTGTGTGTGTGTGTGTGTATGAAAACAGAATTTCACCCATACCCAGACTTGCCTGGACCTTCCACTGTGTGGCCCAGGCTGCCCTGGAATTTGTACTAGTCTCCTTCCCTGGGTCTCCCAAGTGCTAGAATTCTGGGTCTGAGCTGTTCCTGGCTCCATGCTCCGGAGTTGAAGTTCCTAAACTCTGTTCTCTACTCACTCTAAAGAACTAACTGTATTAAGGAAACACAGGTTTCCATTGCTCTTATTTCAATATTCTTGAAGATTAAATGTCCCAAAGTTGGGAACTTTGCAGAGGAGAGACCAAATTCTGAGTACTTACTACATTTAGCTATAATCAGATAATAACATAACATAACAATAACAATTCTTTTTGTCCATTTGTAAAAGACAGGGTTTATCACATACTGTATTTATTGGAGAGATTAAGCAGCCTGCCACAGTTACTAGCAGAGATAAGATGAGATTTCAGAAGCAAGGGACTTTCTAATCTTGTATGCCAAGCTGCTACCATGATAGCCCTTATTAAACCCTTTAAAGGAAAAGCCTGGACTTAAATAATTTATACATATAGACATATTTATGTTGTATAAATGTGGACTAACTCAGCTTTCTAATAGCCATGATAATTGACTAATTTTCATTTATTTTATAACTCCTCAGGTAGATGTCTACATGAAATACAAAATTGTCTTTTATATTAAGCTTTTGATTGCTGACTTGTTTGACACTGTTCTAGATAAAGTGAACACAAATGAAGAAACAAATTAAGAAAAAGAAGCAGCTGGGTGTGATGGCACAGATCTATAATCACAGCACTTGGGAGGCAGAGGCAGCTGGATTTCTGTGGGTTTAAACAGGTCTGATCTACAAAATGAGTTCCAGGGCAGCGAAGGCTATATAGAGAGACCTTGTCTAAAAAAAAGAAGGCAAGAAATTAGCAAGTAATGGTGGGTGCTACAATGAAAATGAACAGTATAGTTAATTGAGGAGGTGCCGGAGGCCTGGCCTCTTCCAGGGACAAAACATTTAAGTTAGGGCCTGAGTGATAAGAGGGAGCAAGGTGTGCACAGTGGGGAGCCACAGCCATAGCAGGTACACAGTAGTGAATGCAGCAGCGCCAGGACCAGGAGCAGGGCGTTTTGTGAAACAGATGGAAGGCGTAGTATGCTGTGCTGAATTGCCCTGGTGAGCAGTTTGGTTTTACTGAAAGTGCATGGCAAGGCATAGCAGCCCTCCTGCCTGCTATATGGAGAATGGAGGATAATACTTAGGATCAGAAGCTATAAGGCCAGTGAGGAGAAAGACTGACAAGGTGACCAAAAAGATAGTGGTGGAAGGCTTGAGCATAGCCATGGGAGTGGGGAACAGTGATGGTGCCGGAGTTGACACACCTCACTTCGAAGTTGAGGGAAGGGAGGGGTTGAGGGTTGTTTCTGCATGGTCTCACTTATGCAGCAGGCTCCCAGGGAACAAGGTGCTATTTCTGAAATGGGCAGGATTTGAGAGAGGAAAGGAAGAGTTCTGTGTTGGGTACTTTAATGCTTGTGTAGACTTCCAAATGAAGAATTGAAGCATGTGTTGCATATGGAGAGGGTGTGGTTACAGAAGGGAAGGGTACAGAGACTAGTTGACAAGTGGGTCTGAAGCTGCGGCGGTGGCCAGGTTGTTAAAGGTTGTTATAACATGCAGACCAAGTGAAGCAAATATTTCAAGAGTCATTAACTCCTGAGATGTTGAAGAAGACAAGCTGAAAGGTGTCCTTGAATTTGACAAATTAGAGATTTTTGACTGGAAAGCCAGCAGTTGGAGTAGGGTGAGGAGAAAATGTAGGAGAGAAATGGTGGCAGCACATTGTGCTGGAAAGGGTGCCAGAACTTGGCATCATATCTAGAGGGAGCTGGGGGATCACTGATGCAATGGGAAGGTCTGTGGGGAACTCAGTCCTTGCTTACAGTGCGTGGCTCTGAAGACCTGGGGTTTTGTGTGAGTTAACTGATAGACTGCTATGTCCAGGAGCCCTCCAACTGTCACTCAGTGAGGTACCACATAATTCAGGTACATTAAAGAGGTCATAAAAGACTGCTAAAACCTGTCCTTTTCCTAAACTGCTGATTGAGCTGAGAGAATGAATGCCTTGGTAGGCGGGGAAGGAAGGGCATTTCCACAGAGGAATATAAGGTATTGCACTGGTACGCAAGGGAGCTCTATGGAGCGAACCAGGAGTGGGTAGCAGTGAGGAGATGCAGGGGTGCTTTCCATCTAGAAATTTAGCTTGCTTAAGGAGCAAAGCCAGACTGTTCAGTGAGGTCTTTTATCTGCTAATCAGATGCATTCTTCTAAATAAGAAAAGTAGTAGTATTTCCTTCGAATGGAGTCTGTGGGGTTTCTCCTGCATACAGTGGATATCTCAAGATTTATATTGTGATCCCTAAATTTGCCTTCTCCCCCTGCCAAAATAAGGGGGGGGGGGCGTCTAAAATTTCACTCATTGTTTCGCCTCTTGGAATAAGAATACTGTCGGTGTCATCGTCGCACAGTGGTCTATTTAAGGTAACACAGGAAGTTAGCAGTGCATTTTCGAGAAGAGCTGATTAGCATCTGTTATTAGTAATCATCTGAAACAGCAGCAAGCAGAAGCATTGGCAGAAACACAAGCCGAGAAGCAAGCATGTGTGGCTTAGATGCATGACTCCCCCCACAGCACCACAGTTTCAATGAAATTGGAATACATCTCTTGCCCAAAGTGCTGTCCAGGATTTTGTTTCCCAGATGTGAAACATTGTGTGTTACATCAAACTGCTTCTGAGACTCAGGAAACACGCAACTCCCAAGTTTGTATCTGAGAAACTCCCACAGCTTTGTATTTGAGGCAGAGCTCTCTGCCAGGCTGTTGAGAGCGTGGGTCTCAGCCTTCAAGGGGAGCTCTGGTTGAGAACTTTATTCAGGACTTATCCTGCGCTGACCACAATGCATTATGGTTTCATACAATAGCATCCTGTGGGATTGATTACAAACCCAAAGATAGCCAGGGGTATTTCACATCTACTTCAGGAATGTTGTTTGTTTTAATCAAACGTTTATCTTTTGATAATGGTTGAACCATTGCCTAATGTTAAAAGCTGATATTTAGGAGGCTGGCTAAAGGAAATGAGTTTAATAAAGTCATTAATAGTTTTAATTTGGAAAAAAGTCACTTAAAGTTGCCATATTAAGGATTTTGAGTTCAGCAAGAAGAAATCCTAATTCATTTGGAACATGGTACTCACAATACCATTTCTGTTGGGCAGGAGGAACTTCTGCTGACCCAAATGTAAGGAGGCAGAAAGTTCTCCTGGTATGGAGTTCTGGGGCAGTAGGAATATTAGCATTAAAAAGGCTAATCATGGAGACTGGAGAGACAGTTCAGCAGTTAAGAGCATGTATTGCTCCTGCAGGACTTTATGAGTTCAGTTCCCTGCACCCATATCAGGAAACTCACAACTGCCTGTAACTCCAGTTCTAGGGAATCCCATGCATCTCGGCTCCTTGGGCACCTATACTCATGTACATATGCTCACACAGACGTATATGCATATACACGTAATTAAACTTAAAAAAATTGTAAGGCTAATAAAGCATAGCCAGTTTTTTGGGCAGCCCATGCATCAAGTTTGGGACAGTTTTAAACACAAAGATGAAAACAGTGTATGGAAAATGCCTTTGAAAGTATCTGCTTTTTTTCAACCAGGATTTGCATTAATTTAGTTTTTATGCTTCCAGATTAAAATAATTACAAAAAAAGTCCATTTGTATTTGGTCTTTCCAGTTATTAGTCAGCGAGACTGCTTGAGGTATGGGGAAATCTGGGTCAAGGCTTGCCTTTGTTTGTGCACTTGCTATTTTGAGCAGTAATCCAGATTTTGCATTGATTGCTTGTCTTCTCTGCTTGAGTCCTGTAGTTGGTTTGAGGAGGGAAGGAAGCAAGAGCTGGAGAGGCCTTGAGGAAGGAGAAGCCTGGGTCTCTTTAGAGGATGCTGTTCTAACCTCTTAGCACCTGCTTTCTCATGTCTGCGTCTTAAGCCTTTGATTCTACACTGTTGGTCAGATGCTGAGGTGGAAAAGTAGCCTTTAAACAAAAACACCAGCCGGGGGGTGGTGGCGCACGCCTTTAATCCCAGCACTCGGGAGGCAGAGCCAGGTGGATCTCTGTGAGTTCCAGGCCAGCCTGGGCTACCAAGTGAGTTCCAGGAAAGGCGCAAAGCTACACAGAGAAACCATGTCTCGAAAAACTAAGAAAAAAAAAATAACAACAGGAGGCCTGATGTGCGGCTCCATTTGTGACATCAGGCTGGAAGCTGTGTGTGCTTAGGAAGAGGGTAACTCAGGCTCACGGAAGCTCCTGTCTAAAGAGCAAGTGTGGAAGGCAGTTGGCTGGCTTGGAAGTGGGGGAAGAGCTGCTCCCCGCTGGGAGGTGCTGAAGTGGCATTACAGTCCCTGGCACCCAAGGGTGCCTTTGTGAAGAAGCAGAGGGTGTATGCTAGAACAGCTCCACGCGCTACAGTGACAGCTCTGGGTTGGGCTTGGGTTCCTTTAATTATTTTTTTAGAGCAGTTGTAGGTCTGTAACATAATTGAGCAGAAAGAAAGTACAGAGATTGCTTACACCCCACCACGTCCATACAGGCCCAGCTGCTTCCACCATCTGCTTCCCGCACTGGAGCTAGCGATGAGCCTGTGTTGCTGCTCCCACTGCCATGCGGAGTGTGCTGTGCATCCTTCACAGTGGACACCGTACATTCTGTAGCATGACCAGAACGGGGTCTAAGAGAAGCCTCCCACCACAGTAGCTTCTTTAGCACAAGACTTTGTACTTTATGGCCGCATGATGCTGCCTTTCAAATGGGAACCTCCAAACTTGTCATTTGGAAGATCACATTCTAGGGCTCAGGACCACCAGAATTACCATTCCTCTTCACAAAATGCAAAGGAGTATTGGAGAGATTTTTGAGGAACTCTTCAAGTTATTAGTGAATATTGAGTTATAAGACTAAATAAGTTTATAAATTGCTGTCTTCTTAGATCTTAGAAATTCTTACTCTCTTTTGAGAACCAATTTTTACCAGGAAAGCATACCGATTCATGTGCGCTAATACATTCATTTAGCTGACACACAGCACTCTAGGCCACAGCAGGACTATATGCTTGCCAGATAACCACTGTCCTCAACTGCCTCAAGCCCATGACATTTAAATTGGTTCCTCAGGAGAGATCTTAGATTTTTAGGGTCATCCTTTTGTTTTAGGGATAGGTTTCATGTAGTGCTGTAACTCTGGCTAACCTTCAACTTGCTGTGTGGCCAAGGCTGGCCTTGAACTCTTGATCCTCCTGCTTCCACCACCCCCTACCCCCACCCCCCATGCCAGAATTACAGGCACACACCACAACTCATGGTTTTATGCAGTGCTGGCAATCAAACCCAGGGTCTTGTGCATGGTAGGCAAGTACTCTTCCAACTGAGCCACATCCCCAGTTCCTCTGGGTCATTCTTTACAGTACTTAATATTTAGTACCTGTAACAAGTGCTAAAGATGTGCCTCAGTCCATTGACAGCTCCAGGGCTGCTTTCCTTCCATCAGCTTGAGCCTGTCACTCACCTCTTCCTGTGGCAGCTGTCCCCTTCTGCTCTCTCATATCATTCTCACCCCTCCGTGTCCAGTTTCTCTGCTAGGTTGATAAGTGGTTCCTGCTGTCGTTGTAGGAAAGACTTCCTCCTCCCTTCCCCATTGACCTCTACTCACAGTACCCGCACCAACTGAACAGTTTTGTTCTCTTAACACCCATGGTTTCCTGTCTTGTTTCTCCTTGGAATGCTCCCTTAAGACCTTTCCAAGTAGACGTGATTGTTCCTCCCTCTCAGGCCATATTATTGGTACCACATGTGTTACAGGTGATTTGTGCTTCGCCATACTTCACATCTACAAGTCACAGAACACTCGTCAGGATAGGTGGATTGACGAGGTGACATTGCTTAAAACTCAACAAGGTGCTCCTGCATCACTAACGCTGTGTAGCCCTGGCTGTCCTGAACAATCTCTGTAGACCAGGGTGGTCTTGAACTCACCCCTGCCTCTGTCTCCAGAGTGCTGAGGTTAAAGGGTGTGTGCCAACAACGCCTGGCCGGCTCACTCTGTTTTGTTTTGTTGTTTTTTTTCATGTAACTTTCATGTTCTTGGAGGCATGCAATTCTTTTATGTTCATAGAGGTGTGTACTTCTAACTTTTAATGTCGGTATATTCCATAAAATAGATTTTGCCTATTTCAACCATTGACTTTAGGAAGCTTTCAGATTTGGCCACCACTGATGCTGCTGTATGTATGGCTTTGCATGCTTATGCAGATAGACCAGAAAGATAGCTTCTTAGAAATGAAGCCACTAGGTCAGAGGGTATGGTCATTAACTTGTTAATGCTAGATTGGCTCCCAAGAGCACTTACAAAGCATGTGTTTCCACTTGTTCTGGTTAAAGCTGACGTTTCTCTATCATTTTAAGTGTCTGGTTCATCACATGTCCTTTAACACTCTTCATGGCATCATTTAATTTATATCTTCATAGTTCTATGCCTTAGTCAGATCTTCTCAATCCAAAGATTACAGAAAGATTTTTTTCTGGGTATTCTCCAGTGGTCTTCCTGACCAGCCTCCTGAGTAGTAGGTGTGTGCCACCACACTGGTTACTGTAACATTAATGTGTGTGTGTGTCAGTGTCACAGCATTCATGTAAAGGTCACCTGGTGTGTTGGGCCTCTGATGCTTTGATGTAGGGTCTGTCATGTACAGCTGACCCCTGAGCTTCTAGGGACTCCATGTAGGAGAGCTGGATTTACAGGCACACGTTACTGCATCCAGCCTTTATGTAGGATCTGGGAATCTGAGCTTAGAGCCTCACACTCCCCACTTTAACTCTTAGTGATTGGAATTTTATTTTGGAGTTTGATACAAAGTCATGATGCTGTTTTCTCCTTTCCAACAGTATTGAGATATTTCTAATTGATTTGAAATGTCAGTTATATTAATTATCAGAGGTTTTTATTTGTGTTAACGTCTAGATTTTCTTTTCTGTCCACAAACTTTTTAATATTTCTTCCTGTCTCAGTACCACAGTTTTATATTTATGGTTTCTCTCTCAAAATTTTACAATCTGTGTACAGATTTCATTGAATTCTTTTTAAATTCAATGCTTTGGTTGAATTTAAAATGCTGGGCTATTTTTGCTTTGGTTGCTTCTATTTATGGTGCACTTGGAAAGAAGCTGTCTTTGCAACAAGGAATCTGCTGCCCCTGTTGACTCTTTGGAATGTGTCTCCTCTTCAGTCATTTCTTTTTGTGCTATTGAAAAGTTATGGCTTTTTCCTCTAGTGCTGGATATTTTTTAATTTCTTCCTATTTTATACTTTTTATTGCCATTGTTAATAGGATCTGTGTGTGTGTGTGTGTGTGTGTGTGAGAGAGAGAGAGAGAGAGAGAGAGAGCGCGCATCTCATCTCTGTCCATCTTTTTTTTTTTTAGACTATGTAGCCTTATTTTTTGAAGAGGGTTTCTGGGTCCCATCACTTCAGCTGGCCATTGAGCTTAAGAGGGTCCTCCTGTATCCATCTCCGCAGTGATATGAGCCCCTGAGGCTGGCTCTTTATGAGAGTTTCTGGAGTTCTGAATGAAGACTTTGGCTGCACGTATTCTCCTGGCTGACCCATCTCTCCAGCTCTAGGGCCCCCCCTGCCTCCACCCTTGTTTTTCCCAGCAGTGTTAGAAGCTAGGTAGTAGTACTATACAAATGGTTTGCTTTGAGATAGGGGCTCACTATGTATGTGGCCCTGCCTATCCTGGAGCTCATTATGTAGGGCAGGCTGGCCACTAACTCATAGAGACCACCTGCTTCAGCCTCCTGAGTGCTGGTAAACGCTTGCACCACCATACCGAGGCTTATGTCTGGTTCACTTGATAATCTTTATAGTTCAGTTGATTTTCTTGAATTTTTAAGCACACAGTCAAGCCTCACATGCAGAAACAGTGACGGACTCCCTTCTAGTGCTTGTCATTTGCTCCTTCCCCTCCTGTTTACCACGTTACTGTTTCAGAGCTGTGCGAGGCAGCGTCTCTCTTGGTTACTGTGGGGGAAATGCTTGTGTCTGTGTTAGGTGGTGTTTGCTGTTGCGCTCAATGCCTGACTGAGACATTTTGTAAAAGAAAAGACATTTTTTCCATTTTACCAAAACTCAGTGTTAGTGTACCAAATGTTCCTTTTATACCCACTGGCTCATCAGTTTGTTGTTTTGGTTTGGTTTTTTTTTTGGGGGGGGGGGGCAGGGGTTTGAAACAGGGTTTGTCAGTGTAGCCCTGGTTGTCCTGGAACTCACTCTGTAGACCAGGCTGGCCTCAAACTCAGAGATCTGCCCGCCTCTGCCTCCCAAGTGCTGGGATTAAAGGTGTGCCCCTCACCCCCTGGCACTCATCCATTTTTCGTTAGTCTGGTATGCAGTTGTATGCAGTAAGTTGCCTTGGACAGTTTTCTTCCTGCTGTGCTGTTCTTGCTTTCTAGGGATAAATACCGCTCAGTAAACTGCGATGGTGTGCAGAGGTAGATGATGTGCTTGTCTAAGATGTGCTTAACCCTGGGTTCCTTGCCAGTAGTCAGGTCTACACCACGGCATGTGGTCTATTCAGTGCCCTTACAACTAACCTCAGTTCTGTTTCGGATGCTTGTTTCTGTCATGGTGGGTAAAACAGGCCCAAAAGTTTTTGCTCTCTGATCTCTCTCCTTGCTTTGTAATACTTTGTATACCCAGAAGGTAGGCACACCGTGAGGATTTGATAATGCTCAGAACACCATCTTGTCTGCTCACTGCCTTAAAAACGATCATAATCAAAGTATCCTAGCCACTTTGTCTGTTTGCATAGTGACTAGAGGTTGGAGAGATAATGTGTGACTTTGAGCACGAGGTATCTTTCAGAAGGTGACGGGTATTGGTAACCACTCCTGTCAGTGCTACTCCGTCAGGTGGGCAGCTCTCTCTGATACCCCGAGCAGGCTGGCTTTCTGTACTGGAGCTCTCCCCGCTGCTGTGGGTCTCAGCAGAGACTGCACGCTCCTGCCTTCCTGGTGTGTGTTCTCAGTTCACGTGCTTCTTATGTTATCACTTCGATAACAATTCAATAACATTTTTTAAATGCCATTTATAAAATTAGGATCATGGTGTATAAAGCTATGGAAGAGTAGTGTTCACACGATTAGTTCCTAGAATATTATGTGACGTATTTTTTTGTGATTTTCCTTTTTGAAGAAAATAGCTGGCTTGTCTTCTCTTTATGAAAAAAAAGAGATGAGCATGAATTAGCAAATGGAGACTTGGTGAAGCAGAATGGTTTTTTTCCAGGCTTTACTACTTCAGCAGCCCTCCATCTGATATTTAGACGTATTTATGTTGAGTCATTTCTTTCTCTTTAGCTGATGATCAGAAGATCACAAAATGATTGTACAGAGGCAGTGGCATTACGTTTAGTTTCTTTTTTTGTATATATCAGATAAGAGGCCTGCAAAGGGAAGGGAGTCCGCTCACATCCTTTGCATGGTGATAGCCGTGAAACCTGCCTTCTTACCACGGCAACGACTTTTGTAGCTGATAGTCCTGCCTCCTGATCTGAGGTAGCCAGGGCAGGCATGGTACTCAGTTTTATCAAGCAGCTTTGGCTTTCACAAACATTCTTTGTTCAGTGTCTAGAGACTGCTGCTTTAAAAGAGAATTGGCAGGAAGGGCACACTGTGGAGGTCAGTGCATGATAGGATAGGACTTGTGACTGAGTAAAGGGTCAGGCTTCTAAGTCATCCTTTTGAGCCAAAGCTGCCTTTGGGGAGATACAGTTCTCACAGATCTGAGGAATAAAAGAGCATAAAGGGCTGCCTTTGAACAGTTCTAGGAGCTGGACATAGTGGCACACACCTTTAGTCCCAGCACTTACAAGGCAGAGGCAAGTGGATCTCTGAGTTTGAGGCCAGCCTGGTCTACAAGACAGCCCAGGGCTATAGAGACCCTGTCTCAAAAAAAAATTAAAATTAAAAAATTCTAGAATTTCAGAGCCTTGCTTCTGCTCTGTGACAAGGTTCCCTGGCTAGCTGTGCCCGCCCTCACCTTTAGCACATAGGTCTGCCTACAGCAGGCCTCCTGCGGGTACCAGGGAGGCTGCCCCTCCAGTGTGCTCTCAGGGCCTAGGAAAGAAGCCTGTTAAAGCTTTATTCTCTGAAAGGTTTGGGGGATTTGTTTTGAGATAGGGTCTCACCGTGTAGCTTTGGGGAACTTGCTGTGTAGATCAGGTTGGCCTCAAATTTATGGATATCTGCCTCCTGGGTGCCGAGATTAAAGGTATACACTGCCACACTCAACTCTGCAGTTTCTGAGTACTCAAAGAAGTATTTGGGTCCCAGAATAAAAACGGAGACATGTGAAGACTTGGGGCCTGGCGTATGCCTAGCAGTTTCAGTGCCAGGGAAACAGCACAGCTTAGTCCTGTGTAACTTCTTCTAGCCCTTTTCATATTAAACTTTCATAATTGAAATACTGGGGCAATGGTGTTATCTGTATTATTATTACATATATTACATATTGACACAGTTTAACATAAACTATTGCATAGCTATTCTATGTCTTTCATATAAATAGTACATATTCTACCAAGTGGCTTCCTTTTTCCAGAGCAATAATGAAATTTCACAGTATGAAGATGGAAGAAATCAACAAAATTATTCGTGATCTTTGGCGGAGTACCTATCGTGGACAAGGTAATTAATATATGGTGTGTCCCAGATGCTTGTTCCAAAGCTCTGTCCACGGCCTCCCCTGTATGACCTTACCATGCCAGCATTACCTTCTTAGACCTCTTCCTGAGCATTTCTTTGAGATTTTTCTAAGAATTCTTATCTTTGCAATATCTTATAACAGAAAGAAAATGCAAAGTTTCTGTTCCAAAGCCCTGTAGGACTCATTGTCTGTAGCAGACACAATGGGCTGATGACATAATGGTTTCTGTGAAAGCACAGATAGGGATAGGCCCAAATGTGATAAGAAAACTACCCAAAGGAAACTTAGCAAAGGAGCCAGCCCAGGCTGGGGGCGGGCCATCCAGGCTGCATCTTGGCAGACCACGTGGCTCCTGGGTCCTCCTGGCCAGAGAGTTTGCAAGGCAGCCAGTGCTCCCAAGGCCGTCAGACTCACTGTTGTCCCCAGACTTCTTGGATGATGTGTATAAATGACAGGGGTACAGTGTGGGTTCTGTAAAATACTCTGCTTTCTGTATCAGATATTGAATACATAGAAATTCGATCAGATGCTGACGAAAATGTCTCGGCTTCTGACAAAAGACGGAATTACAACTACCGAGTGGTAATGCTGAAGGGGGATACAGCCTTGGACATGCGGGGACGATGCAGTGCTGGACAAAAGGCAGGTATCTCAGCAATCTAGGAAGCCAACTTAAAGAGCTAAAAGATGGACCTGATGTTGTGGAAGCCTTGGACTACCCTCAAATGAAGGAGAAGTCCTTACAGCTTCCTTGCCACCTCGTGAAGGAGACAGACACAGCTATCTCATGGCACCATCCCACTGCCAGCTAACATGCCCTGGTAGCACCCTGAAGATAACGTAAGAAAAGGGTCAAAGTTACTCAAACCCATTTTCACTTCCACAGCATTTCTTCTCAGAGAAAGGTCACTGCTTCATGGGCCCCCAAAAATACAGTCTGGTATCAAAATGGGCAGGAAATCTCAGAATTAAATAGTAAATATACTGCCAGTCATAAATAATACTAGCAGGGGGAGGGATGGAGCTCAGCTGGTAGAGTGCTTGCCCAACGTGAACAGGCTTTGGCTTGACCCCCACCACTACCTAAACATGTCTATAATGCTAACGCTAGGGAGGTGGGAGCAAGAGAATCAGAGGTTCAAAGTCGTCCTTGGCTCTAGACTGAGTCTGAGGCCACCCTGAGCTGCACAAGACCCAGTCTCAAATGAACAAAGAGCACTAGCAAACTGGAGCCCGAGTTGAACCAATGAAGGATTCTGAGCTGGGTCATTGAGAATATAGCCTCTGCATAGGACTTAATCCCCCCCAGCACCAGCACCTCAGCCTAGCCTTGGGCTGGGCCCTAGACCAAGGGCTCAGTCTGGCCACTGGCCCTACTTGAGGCTCCCAGAGGAGGACAGTAGGTAGGAAGAAGGTAGGTGGGTTTGAGCACTGGGGGAATCAGAATGAGAAATGTTTTAATAAGGCCGGAACATGAGACCTGCATCCCAGAGCATGGGGAGGTCCTGAATGTTGATTTCTGTTAACCATACACAAGGATGCAGATTCTCAACTTTCATATTAAAGCAGATTTTTCATAAAATTTTGAAGGCTTAGAAAAGGATGCCATATTATTCATATAATTATCCCAGTTATTGCCAGCCCAGACCGCTAACACCAATTTCAGGCAATGCATATTACTATACCAATCATAGTCGGAAGAAATTACTAATTTGTGATCTATAAACAGTATCCCTACATGATTTATTGATGTCTAATATTCATTATAAAGGAGTTTGAAACATGGTCTCTGAGCAAAAGTCAGTTTCCTGTAGCTGCTCTTCCGTTGTGAAAAGTGGCAGCACTTGCTTCCTGGTGTAGGGAGTTGTCAGATGAACGGTTTGGTGGTTATGGGCCAGCCAGCAGCCTGCACGTCAGCGGCTGGTGGGGGATTGGCAGCTGTGGGACACAGAGGCAGGAAGGAAGTGTCTGTCCCCCAAGGGACAATAGGCTTCTGCAGTCTGCTGGCTGCCCTGGACATCAGAGGGAAGGTGTGGCCTGCCCTGCAGTCAGCAGGCAGTGAGATGAGCGCTCACGCAAAAGCCTTCTGCCTTCCCCGAACAGTCTGAGTCTTTGCTGTGCCCCGTCAGCCCTGAGAGGACTAGGGCCGAGTCTGAGGGGTTTAACGTTTAACTTTTAGTAACTGTGAGTGGACTCGGTGGCTCCTAGAGGTAAATACAAATAGAGCTGTCCTCTAACTTTCCCTCGCCGTCACAATTACACAAGCAGACACTTTGATGTGGTTTAGAACACACTTACCTGCTTTCTCTTTTGGACCAGAGCACTTGGAGTTCAAGTCCCTGTGAAGCCCAGGAAAATGTAATGTGTTTGCATTTTCCAACAAGTTTCATCATTGAGAAACTATAAGGGCCAGATCAAAAAAGTTTTAAGGCTAGGTGTGATGACATACACCTTTTAGCCCCGTGCTCAGAAGGCAGAGGCAGGCAGACCTCTCAAGAGTTTGGTGCCAGCTTGGTCTACAGAGTGAGTTCCAGGTGAATCTTGGACTTCTGCTGATAAACTGTAATGCATCACCCCTTAGCCTATGATGTCAGCTTTTAATAGAAGTGGAATGCTGGCAGTGCTGTTTCTCAGTGTTTTGTTTCAGTGCAAATGATAGGCTGAGAGAATGTGGCTGATGGCCCACCTTCCAGAAAAGCATGAATCTACATTGAACTGTCCCTAACATCAGTGACCTGTGACATTTCCCACCTCCTACTACCTTTTTTTTGTTTTTGGAGACAGGGTCTTACTGTGTAGTTGGGTTGGCCTAGAACTCAGAGGTCCACCTGCTTTTGCTTCCTGAGTGCTGGGAACAAAGGTGTCACCACCATGCTCCGTTCATTTCACCGTCCCCTTCTAAAGAAGACTGCTGTGCAACTTCTCTCCAGGTGTTGGCCTCTCTCATCATCCGCTTGGCATTGGCTGAAACCTTCTGTCTGAACTGTGGCATCCTTGCCTTGGATGAACCCACGACAAATCTTGACCGAGAAAACATTGAATCTCTTGCACATGCTTTGGTTGAGTAAGTATTTCAAGTTCGGGGCAGATTGTAATTTTTTTTTTAAATACCAGTAGCAGAGATGGGTGTGGTGGTACAAGCCTTTAATGCCAGCACTTGGAGGCAGAGGCAAGCAGATCTCTGAGTTCGGGACCAGCCTTGTCCACATAGTGAATTCCAGGCCAGCCAGTGAGACCCTGTTTGAAAAAAACAAAAACAGTTGAGACCAGGCTTTGTACTTCGACTTTCAGTAGTAATTCTCCAGATTTTCTTAGAGGGGCTGGAGAGATGGCTCAATGATTAAGAACATTGGCTGCTCTTCCAGAGGATGGGAGTTCAATTACCAGCACCCACATGGTGGCTCACAGCTCTAACTCCAGTTCCAGGGGATTAGACACCCTCACACAGACATACATGCAGACAAAACACCAATGCATATAAAATAAAAAGAGCTAGAGTATTGAGGCATAGGCATATCCTGCCTCTCCCCAAGTGTTCATAGGCCATGTAAAGGTGAGGAGTTCTGAGCTTTCTCTGGATATCCTGTGAACGCGCCAATGTCAAGCACAGGAGTCAGTATGTGCCCTGGCCAGACACTCAGAGCTGGTGGTAGTAGGGCTGGGACTCTCTGTCACATGTCACATGACTACCATGAGGAATGAGAGCGTTTATGGAGAAAGCATCCAGGTAAGTAAGTAGATGATGCCAGAGTCTAGATTGTAGTCATTGTGTACCCATTCCTCATGTCAGAAAGGCTCCAGAGTAGGGCGGCAGCTGTTACTTGTACACACCCCTGCCTCCAGAAGAGCTCTGACAGCACTGATGTCCTGCTCCAGCCAGCTCTTCATAGTCCTGGGGCGCCAGCAAGAAAAGAGGGGGTTGTGGTATCGAAACATGAAGTGCATCTAGCCCCAGGCATGTGATAAACAAGTGTGAGTTAAAACTCTTGTTGCAGCTCACTCATAGCTGATACCTCAGCATGCTGATGATGAGCAAAAATGTCCCCAGTACACCCACTCAGGCCCTCTGTGTGTCACAGCACTGATGCATCTAGTGACTGGTGGTGGCAGAATTCTAAGTAGACGTAGCTCTTCAGAAGGCAGTGTTATTCCCCTACCTGTTGTCTCCTGAATTACTTTTAGACTTTCAGAGAAGTCTAGCAGCAGGTCAGGAGAGTCTAGGCAGGCGAGCGGGCTGGGCTCTTATGGTTGAATGGTTTAGGTTTTCCCAGAAGACTTTCCCCTACGTGAACAGCAACTTAGGATCTTGGGAAACTGGTCCAAATTCTTGACCTGGTTCTTAGCCATATGAGTGGGGAGTGGGACTCTGCATCCCTGCATCCCACTGTGTGGGAAGGAGATAGGACTCCTTACCTGCCTAGGTTGAAGGCCCCAGCCTTTCCCCATTTCCTGCAGGGCAGCCAAAGGCCCTGTCACACGTGGCACAGGAAAAGCTTGGTTGCCACACAGCTGTTCTTGTATCTGACAAGATTTCCAGTGGTTTTTCCAAATGTATGTCCATTAGTAAAAAGGTGTTCTCAATGTATTGTTTCAGGATCATAAAAAGTCGCTCACAGCAGCGTAACTTCCAGCTTCTGGTAATTACTCACGATGAAGATTTTGTGGAGCTCTTGGGGCGATCTGAGTACGTGGAGAAATTCTACAGGATTAGGAAGAACATGGACCAGTGCTCGGAGATTGTGACGTGCAACATTAACTCCCTGGTCTCTTATGTTCACTGACTTGTTTTGGTAGGGAAGTAGCCTATGTGAAGGGAACCATGTCGGGAGGGTTTGAGAAGACCTAAGATCCTGAGGCTGCCTCAATTGAAGGCTAACTGATGTTCCTCTGAACACAGTCCCCGCGGACCTAGCGACCTCCCAGTTCTGCTCAGCCTTTCATCTTCCGGCCAACTGAAGATCACCCAAATGAGTGACACTTCTTAGAGCATTGCTGACTGGGGTGGAGGGGGGTGCTGCTGCTTTGGTGATTTATGGGGTGGGCATTTTAAAACTGTATTTTCTTTGAAGCTTTGAAGTGAGATTTAATAACTGGCTTGGCTTTAACATGAATCCATGTATATAACCTGTCTGTCTGAGCCTCAGTCATTGAGTGGAGGCTGGCAGTGTGACAGAAGCCATAGATGGTCGTCTGATGGAGTACCCAGTTCCCTCCCCATGCAGCCCTGCCAGATAGTTATTCTGCCCATGTGTTAGAGAGGAAATTCCCCTCCTGACCTGCCTATCATTTGGAAACCTGTCACTCTCTTCTCTGTCGTGTGTATCCACTTGGCCTGGCCATTAATCCCAGTTACTCTCACAGCAGGTTCCCATGTGGGTGGGAAGCTAGGCTCACCCACAGCTGGGCCCGCTCCCCATGAACAGACCTGCAAGGGCAAACCTCAGTTTCATTCCAGAGACCAGTCTGCTGAAGTCCAGTCCACATTTCCATGGAATTGCCAGCTGAAGCCTTCTGTGTATATTCTGTGTAGACAGGGTCCATCAAAGTCACATGCTTGCAGATGCCACTTTACAGCTCTATCATGGAGTTGGTTAGGCCTGCTCTGCGCAGTCTGCAGATCCGATGGGCAGCAGCTCTAGAACAGGGCTTGTTTTTTCCACTCATGACTGTTTCCTTCAGATTATGAGTGGAAAAATGATACATAAATTCAATGCATACTGAAAATAGATAAGGAAAATTAGTTTAAAACAATTCTTTGGTATATTTATATATACAACTATCATTTATTAAAGACAAAAGCAAATATTTGTGTACTAATGGCATGGATGTAATTGTTTTGCACATAGAGTTAGTTAAATCTTAATGGAATGTTTAATACTTCAGGAGGACATAAAACATCTTCAACATTTTTGAGAGGTGATTGGTAGTTTGATTCTATAATCAATTTTAAAGTTGCTTCACATAGCCAGGTATGATATCCCAGCAGAGGCAGGTGGATCTCTGAGTTCAAGGCCAGCTGTATATACATAGCAAGACTTTGTCTCAGAAAGCAAATATTTTTCACAGATACATGTATAAAATGCAGGGTAATGTTTTTGTCCATTTTTAATGTTTTTGGAAATTCTGTCACTCCCAAACCAAAATGCTGTGGGATGTCTTTTTGTATGCTGTGAATATGTGTTACTCCCATTGGCTAATAAATAAAGCTGCATTGACCTCTGGCAGGGCAGGATGGAGCCAGGTGGGAAAATCCAAGAGAGAGAGAGGAGAAAGGAGAGGCAGGGGAAACGCTGAACCGCGCTGTCCAGGAGCAACATGTAATGGGATGCAGGTAAAGCCACAGAACACGTGGTGAAACATAGATTAATAGTTATGGGTTGAGTTAAGTTATAAGAGCTAGCTAGTAAGAAGCCTGAGCCATAGGCCATATAATTTGCAATTAATTTTAAGCCTCTGAGTGATTATTTTATAACCAGCTGCGGGACCTCACGGCCGGGACTGGGCCGGATGGGACCAGAGAAACTTACAACACCAAAATTCGTTTACCGTATAAGAAAGGGCCTCTAGCCGGGCGGTGGTGGCGCACGCCTTTAATCCCAGCACTCGGGAGGCAGAGGCAGGCGGATCTCTGCGAGTTCGAGGCCAGCCTGGGCTACAAAGTGAGTTCCAGGAAAGGCACAAAGCTACACAGAGAAACCCTGTCTCGAAACCCCCCCCCCCAAAAAAAAAAGGGCCTCTAGTCCAGGCTGGTCTTTAACTTAGTTAAAAACCTTGAACTTCTGATCCTCTGCCTCCCAAGTGCTTGGATTACAAGCATGCACTACTATGCCTGGTTTATGTGGTGCTGGGAATTGAACCCAGGGTTCATACATGATAGCCAAGCACTCTACTGACTGGGCTACATCACTGGTCCCAAATTATTTAATGATTGGTCACTCTATGAAACTCAAATCAACAACTCAATTTTTTTTTAAATATTTATTTTTATGTGTCTGGATGTTCTGCCTGCCTGTATGTCTGTGCACCATGTTCCTGCAGTGCCCACAGAGGAGGGCCTCAGATCTCTAGGGCTGGCATTGCAGATGGTTATGAGCCACCATGTGGGTGCTGGGAATTGAACTCTGGTCCTTTGGAAGAGCAGTCATTGCTCTTAACCAACTAGCCATCTCTCCAGCCCCAGAATTTTTAAAAATCAAGCATTCTAACATAGCACAGCCAAAGCCAGTTAATTTGATATTTGCTGCCATAGTGACTTTTCTATTGCTGTGATAAGACACCATGACCAAGGCAACTTAGAAATGAAAGCATTTCACCAGGCGTGGTGGCACATGCCTTTAATCCCAGCATTTGGGAGGCAGAGGCAGGCGGATCTCTGTCAGTTCGAGGCCAGCCTGGTTGACAAAGCAAGTTCAAGAACAGCCAGAGCTACAAAGAGAAACCCTGTCTTGGGAAAAAAAAAAAAAAAAAAAAAAAAGGCAGCTGAGGTATAGACTGCCTTCTTAAGATCCCCAAGATCTGCTCGGGCCCCACGATACCCAGATCATCGTTCTCAGAACTGAGTACTTTGCATGGCAAAGGAGTCTTTGCAGAAGTGATAAAAGTTAAACTGAGGGAGATTGCCCTGAAGGGTCCCAGGTGTCAGTTTAAGTATCCTAAGAAGATGGTGGAGGGAAGGTGGGATGTGAGAGAGAGCCTTGTGCGGATGCAGGCTGGAGCAGTGTCCTTGGAAAATGAGAAAGGGTTCCAAGCCAAGTGATAAAGACAGCTGCTTGAAGCCAAAAAGGGCAAAGAAACATTTTATCCCTCAGAGCTTACAGAAGGAATGGGCCCTGATGACACCTGACTTAGACCAGTCAAGCCTGGTTGAAGAAATAGGGTTCCAGTCCTCACCCAGGCCCAGAAGAGCCATACAGCAGGGCCACCCCTCCAGCTCTCTGGGTCCTCTCTGTTCCAAGGCCCCTGGTGACAAGGTTCATTCACGCAACTCCATAACACTGACAGAGGCTTCAGAAGGAAAGAATAGCAGGCCATTCTCAGAGTGAAGATCCCCTTCCTGAAGTCCAGAAGAGCACATAGACTGCATGTTAGACTAATCACTGACCGGACTGTCTATCCCCCAAAACACAGGAAGGTTCAGAAAATAAGCCTGTCCATTAACCACCACAGCAAAGCCAAAGGCAGACGCACTGGGCAGATAACTAGCACAAACATTTTCTTACTTGTCGTGAAGTTAGAATTTAAAGATAACAGCATGTAAGAGAACACACAAACCAGGTAGCCATCTACCAGTAAGCTATAGAAGCCCTCTCTGCAGTGATTGGGAAAAGGCAATAATAGCCAGATGTGGTGGCTCACACCTTTAATCCCAGTGCTCAGGAGGCAGAGGCACAGGCAGGTCTCTGAGTTTGAGGCCAGCCTGGTCTGCATAGTGAGTTCCAGGACAGCCAGGGCTACAGAGAGAGAGAGATCTGTCTTTAAAGAAAAGAAAAGGCAGTACAAGCTAAGTGTGAAAAGGGAGAGGCACCCCCAGTTTCAGATCTAGTCTGCACACACAGGACACAGCTTCCCTTACAGCCGCTCAGAGAGCTGCTCTCAGCCCCCACACTAGCAAGCTTTGAAGTGGGATAGGTTCCTTTCTTTTCACTGCTTTTAGACCTTTTTCACTAAACGCTACCCTTCCCCACACGTGTAACAAGCAGGCCTCACAGTAGAGCAGACGACCTGGGCTTAAATCCCAATACCGCTCTTGGCTGGCTGAAGGCCCTGGAGAAGGTAGTCACCTTCCGGCCTCTGTCACTCACCTGGGAAAGGGGGTTTTTCCAAAGGAAGAGTGATTTCGTATTTATAAACACACATACCAAGTAGGCAGTCCCAGCAGGGCGTTGACACATGGGAGCCCTCACTCATCAGTCTGGTCTTGCAGTATTCCTTAGCCTCAGCCACACCCTCTCTCCTAGTCCCTGTCTATTGTGATAAAGCACGGACAGAAACCAACTTGGAGTAGAAAGGGTTTATTTAGCTTACCCTTCAGTCACAGCCTGTCATCAGGAGAAGCTGGAACAGGAGTCAAGGCAGGGCTGAGGCAGAGGCCATGGAGGAACACTGCTTACTGGCCTGTGCCCATGACTTGCTCAGTCTGCTTTCACAGCTCAGGCCCCCCCTGCCAGGGATGGCACCACCCACAGTGAGCTGGATTCTTAGACATCAATCAAGAAAATGCCTCTTACAGACTCGCCCACCGGCCAATCTGATGGAGGCAGTTCCTCAACTGAGGCTCCCTCTTCCTAGATGACTGGTTTGTGTTGGGGTTAGGGGGAGGGGACCAACAGGCACAACAGATCCTTTGTCAACTGGACACTGTTCAACTCTAGCTTTTATTCCTACAATCTCACAATAATGTCACAGCATAAATCGGTCCAGCCTTTAAAAAGTTCCACAGCCCTGGCATCTCCAATATGCTGGAGTCTCCACCTGCAACCGAGGCTACACCTTCCAAAAAGACCGCCAGGCCTGTGCAGGTATTCTAACTCGTCAGTGTGCCAAGCCACAGCATCTCTCCATTATCCCTTTATGCCTTCAAAACCGATGCCACATGAGAGTCTTACACATTACCAAATTTGGCTGCCAGCTTGAGGTACCACCTTAGCCCCCTTTAACCACAGTTGAACCCAGATTTTGATTTAATGTTAGTTTCTTATTCATCACAGCCAGATTTTCAGCCTCAGGTGACCTCAAACAACAGATTCTTAACATTAGCACATGACCAGCCTCAGTGGTCTGCTTCCCTGTGACTTCACAGCCCAGGCTTCCATCACCACCTCCTGACATTTCTGTTCTCCAAGCTCTTCGCTCACTAAAGCTCCACACACTCAATGGCTTTTCTGGCCCAAAGTTCCAGATGCCACCACAGTCCTCTCCAAAACAACACGACCCATTATGTCACAGCAATACTGCACCGTCGGTACCAATTCCTGTCTTAGCTTGCTTTTCTACTGCAGTGCTAAAACACTGACCAAAACCAGCTTTAGGAAGGAAGGGGTTTTGGTTTACCCTTCCACGTCACTGTCCATCATCAAGGTTAGCTGCAATGGGAGCGCAAGGCATGAACCTGAGGCAAGAACTCAAACAGACCGTGGAGGAGTGCTGCTTACTCCTTGTAAGAGCAGGCTCGCTCAGTCTGCTTTCTTGTACTCCCTAGGACCACCTGCCCATGGGGGCCCGACCCACAGTGGGCTGGACTCTCATATCAATCATCAAGAAAATGCCCCATAGGCCAATCTGATGGAGGCAGTTCCTCAACGGAGGCTCTCTCTTCCAGGTGGCTTCAGTTTGTGCAAAGTTGATCACTGAAGAGTGTAGCTTCCAGTGAAATGCCCTGAAAATGCAGCGGTCCTGGATCCTACTGCAGTTTTGTTCCATTGGTTGTGCTACCTTTTCACAGTTTCCTTCGTGCCTTTACTTCCCCTTCACAGTTTAATTCCATGGCCCACTGCTGTAGGTCCTAGCTGTATTGCCTGGCCTCCATGCCCACAGTCCCCTGGGTAAGCCCCGCTGTCCTCCATGCTCACAGTCCCCTGGCTCCCTAGCCCTGGGTAAGCCCCGCTGTCCTCCATGCTCACAGTCCCCTGGCTCCCTAGCCCTGGGTAAGCCCCGCTGTCCTCCATGCTCACAGTCCCCTGGCTCCCTAGCCCTGGGTAAGCCCCGCTGTCCTCCATGCTCACAGTCCCCTGGCTCCCTAGCCCTGGGTAAGCCCCGCTGTCCTCCATGCTCACAGTCCCCTGGCTCCCTAGCCCTGGGTAAGCCCCGCTGTCCTCCATGCTCACAGTCCCCTGGCTCCCTAGCCCTGGGTAAGCCCCGCTGTCCTCCATGCTCACAGTCCCCTGGCTCCCTAGCCCTGGGTAAGCCCCGCTGTCCTCCATGCTCACAGTCCCCTGGCTCCCTAGCCCTGGGTAAGCCCCGCTGGCCCCTAACATGCGGTCTTCTTTGCTATTTGTTTCCCAGACCTGCTGTCGCTGGCTTCAGCCTGTCTAGAACTCCTCTCCATACTCATCTATTCCCTGATGTCATCGAGGCCTCCTAGCTTTAGAATTGGCCTCTCGGTTTGTGTTCCCCCCAGCAGGAGCCTGAAACTGCTTCAAGTGAAGGTCAGCCAGGGTAGGGAGCTTGGGAAGAGGCAGAGAGAAGGCAGCCAACTGGTAAACCGGCTACCGCAGTGGGCAGTGGGCGCTTGATCCCACAGAGACTGAGATGTGGTAAAATGCACACCAATAGACTGTCTGGAGAGGGGGAGCTGGCTGTGTGGACCCCCAGAGCTGCACCCACAGTTCAAAACTACAAACAAGAAGTCTAACAAGGCAGCAGGTGGCCGGCGGCAGGCACAGGGCAGGTCCTCACACGTGGGCAGGCCCAGAACTCCTGTTGCAGTGGCCTGTATGCTGATGCTCCTCAGTGTTTGTCTGCAGTCCAGATCTCTTCTAAACTGACTCACCCAGCAGCCTGCGGACAGCTGGACATCCAAACACACTCGACTATCTAACGGACATCTGAAACTCAAAACGACCCAGGCCACTTCTCCTCCAGAAACTCCAAATGACAGTATATTCTTCCAGTTCCTCCTGCTAGTCCAGCACCTTCTGTTTAACTCACAGTTCAAGCCCATTACCTCAGTTTAAAACTCAACTTTCAGAAGGCATCCAAGGACCACCCCGATGGGCCAGCAGGTGAAAGTTCTTGCCAAGTCCCGGCCCCATGTGATAGAAAGAGAAAACCAACCCCACAAGTTAGTTAAAGAAAATGTAATTTTGCCGGGCGGTGGTGGCGCACGCCTTTAATCCTAGCACTCGGGAGGTAGAGCCAGGCGGATCTCTGTGAGTTCGAGGCCAGCCTGGTCTCCAAAGCGAGTTCCAGGAAAGGCGCAAAGCTACACAGAGAAACCCTGTCTCGAAAAAACCAAAAAAAAAAAAAAAAAAAAAAAAAAAAAAAAAGAAAAAAAAAGAAAATGTAATTTTAAAATGTTTTTTGTTTTTTTGGTTTGTTTTTTTTTGGTTTTTCAAGACAGGTTTTCTCTGTGTAGCTTTGTGCCTCTCCTGGAACTCACTTGGTAGTCCAGGCTGGCCTCGAACTCACAGAGATCCGCCTGGCTCTGCCTCCCGAGTGCTGGGATTAAAGGCGTGCGCCACCACCACCCGGCATAATTTTAAAATGTTTTTAAAAGTCATCTAGAGCCGGGCACCTTTAATCCCAGCACTCAAGAGGCAGAGGCAGATGGATCTCTGTGAGTTTGAGGCCAGCCTGGTCTACAGAGTGAGATCCAGGACAGCCAGGGCTGCACAGAGAAACCCTTTTTGTCTCAAAAAACCAAAACAAAGCAAACAAGTCATCTAGAATCTGGCCATGTCTTGCCATCAAAGCCAGCAGGACTCTGGTCCTGGCATCAGCATCTCTAACTTGGAGAATCTGAGAAGCCACATCCACTGAGCCCAGCTGGCTCAGTTCTGTTCCCTCACAGCTGCAGCCAATGATCTTGTAAGTGTGCCTCAGCTCTGACACTAGCTTATGTGTAAATGCCCCTGAATTGACAGCAGTTATGGCTCTGTAAGCACTGAAAATAGAGGTCAGAGAGGCCACAGTTGCCCCTCCCTCACTGGCTGTCCTGTTCAGCAACACAGTGAAGGCTGTTTCCACACCCAGACACGAAGCCGCCTGGGCTCAGAGCCACTGGCCAGCACTGTAACATATTTTATAGCATGACTGGCGTAGGAAAACTTCAGACTGCGAGAGAAGAAGGAGTTTCTAGTGCCAGTGAGATGGCTCAGTGGGCAAAGGCTCTTGTCAACCAACCTGAGTGTGATCTCTGAGACCCACATAAAGGTAGATGGGGAGAGCCAACTCCATGGTGTCATCCTTTGAGCTCTCCATGGGCACATGCATGTGCACGCACACACAGTAAGTATGTTTAAAAAAAAATCTAAAAAGGACAGCTTCTACTCCACATACTCATAGTGCTTTTGCACTAAGTCAGAAAATTGTAAAACCTAAGTCAGTGGCCGGGCAGCGGTGGCGCATGCCTTTAATGCCAGCACTCAGGAGGCAGAGCCAAGCCGATCTCTGTGAGTTTGAGGCCAGCCTGGTCTACAGAGTGAGATCCAGGACAGCCAAGGCTGCACAGAGAAACCTTGTCTTGAAAAACCAAAAAAACAAAAACAAACAAACAAAAAACCTAAGTCAGTGTTCAGCTATGCATGCTAAAGCTAAACACGCTGCAGATAAAACAGCCTATAACACGTAGATGTTAAGACAGCAATTCAAGGGCTGCGGGGTGGAGCTCGCTCAGTAGAGTGCTTACCTAGCATGCATAGAGCCCTGGGTTCCATCCTCAACCCCTCAAATAAACCAGGCATGACAGTGTGGGGGAGGGGGGGCGTGCGCGCGCGCCTATAATCCAAGCACTCAGGAGGTGGAGATAGGAAGATCAGAAATTCAAAGTCCAAGTCAGGCAGTGTTGGCCCACGCCTTTGATCCCAGCACTCAGGAGACAGAGACAGGTGGATCTCTGTGAGCTCGAGGCCAGCCTGGTCTACAGAGCAAGTTCCAGGACAGTCCCCTAAGCTACAGAGAAACCCTGTCTCGAAAAGCAAACAAACAAAAACAAAGAAGAAAGAAATTCAAAGTCAGCCTGGGCTACACACTAAGTTCTAGGGCAGCCTGGGATACATGAGACCCTGTGTCCAATAAAATTAAGCGCTTCCCACAAAGAAAGGCCTAGGGCCAGTGTCTTCATTAGTGATGTCTGTCTGACATTTAGAGTAACCCAGTCATTTTTAAACTCTTCTGAAAAACAGGAAGGGAGAAAAGAATATAGCTGAGTTCATTCTACAAGGTCCACGTCACACTGATAGCAGCCAGGAAACTCGAAAGATCACTCTTTGTGAATGTTTCAGGCTGGCCAACCGTGACAGGTGTCATCGGGACATTTGCATATGTATGTGGCATTATACCTCAATGGATCCTCAGCCTGTTCCTGTCCCCTCTGGAGGGTCCCCTTCCTTCCCTGTCACTTACTCCACTTCTGCTTTCTTATCTCACGGGTTCCATTACCCTTTCTTCTCCAGAGCAGTATCGTATGAAAACATGCTAGCAAGGCAAATATCTAATACACACACATACACACACACACACACACACACACACACACACACACACGCCAGCAGCACAGGCTGCCAAAGAAAATGCAGACACACTGGAGCACATCAGTGCACCAAAGGACCTGATGAACAGGGCAGAAAGGGAATGTGCAGCGCAGAGAGAAACATCTGTCAATCATCTGCATGATATGACATGATAGCCCAACTAGAGAACTCTTACAATGCAACAAATTTGAAAATGAAGTTTTCCTTTATGGGTATGAGTGTTTGCCTTCCTGTATGTCTGTACGCCATGTGCACACAGTGCCCAAGGAGACCAGGAGAAGGCACTGGATCTACTGGAACTAAAGTGACAGACCATTGTAACCCTCCTCATGGGTGCTGGGTCCTCTGCAAGAACACCCAGTGTTCTCAACTGCCTCGCCATCTCTCTAGCCTCCACAATGTGGAGCTACCACAGAAGCTGCATTTCGTGTTCCATTAATAGGATTCACATTCTTAAATCTCACTCACTGTGTGTGTGTGTGTGTGTGTGTGTGTGTGTGTGTGAGAGAGAGAGAGAGAGAGAGAGAGAGAGACAGAGAGAGAGAGAGAGAGACAGAGAGACAGAGAGAGAGACAGAGAGAGAGAGAGAGAGACAGAGAGAGAGAGAGAGAGAGAGAGAGAGAGAGAGAGACAGAGAGACAGAGAGACAGAGAGACAGAGAGACAGAGAGGCAGGCAGACAGGGTTAGCAGTCATCCTAGCAAGCATCCTAAGGTAGCAATTCTTAAAAACCGATTTCAAAATGGGCAAAGAACTTGAATATGTATTTGTCAAAAAACAGGGCGGGGATATGAGCCAGACATGGTGGCTCCCACCTGTAATACCAACACTTGGAAGGTAGGAACAGCAGGATTGGTAGTAATCCAGGGCCAGCCTGGGCTACATAGTGACTTCAAGGGCAACCTGGATTACATGAGACTGTCTAAATAAATAGGCAAATAAACCCACAAATGATTGTCAACATCTTTAAATACTAGGGATGTGCAAACCAAAGCCACAGCGTGGGACTGGAGAGAGGGCTCAGAGGTCACAGAAGGCACCAGCTGCTCTTCCAGAGGACCTGGGTTTGGGTCACAGCACCCACATGCTGGTTCACAACTGTTTGCAACTCCAGATTCATGAGATCCGACGCCCTCTTCTGACCTCTTTAGGAACCAGGCATGCATGGTGCACATACATAGATGCAGGCAAAGTCCCAATGCAACACTTCTAGAGCTGTTAGGATGACTGCTAACCCCGACCCCTGCCCCCCCCACACAGAGTGAGATTTAGAGAATGTGAATCCTATTTAGTGGAACACGAAACGCAGCTTCTGTGGTAGCTCCTTAAAATGATGCCGGGCGGTGGTGGCGCACGCCTTTAATCCCAGCACTCGGGAGGCAGAGCCAGGCGGATCGCTGTGAGTTCGAGGCCAGCCTGGGCTACCAAGTGAGTTCCAGGAAAGGCGCAAAGCTACACAGAGAAACCCTGTCTCGAAAAACCAAAAAAAAAAAAAAAAAAAAAAAAAAAAAAAAAAAAAAAAAAAAAAAAAAAATGATGACATTTAGAGCGACTCTTGTTAAACACTTTATTTTATTTGTTATAATGTGTGTGTACACATGTTTGTGTGTGGGTGTGTGCACATGAGTGCAGTTCCCTTGGAGGCCAGAGGTGTCAGATCCTCTGGAGCTGGCGTTATAGGCAATAATTCTTAAGAATTATGTTCTAGGGGCTAGAGAAATGGCTCAGTGACTAAGAACCTGTACTGCTCTTCTAGCAGACCCAGGTTTGGTTCTCAGCACCCACATGGCAGCTCACAACTCTTTGTGACTCCAGCTCCAGGGAGCCTGACACACCCTCTTGTAACCCGCAGAGTATACACACACACAGACACATAAATACAAATAAATGTTTTTATTAGCGTAGGATTCATCAGTCCCATTTCTGGAATATACCCAAAGCAACTGAAAGCACACTCAGAGATCTAAGATTGGCACAGCAGCCAAGCGTCAGAAGCAGACCACACACTCGCGATCTTCATATTGTGAAATATTGGCCTTACAAAGGAAGGAAATTCTGATGCACACAGCAGCGTGGAGGAGCCTTGAGGACGTTAGGCCAAGTCACAAAGCCAGTCACAAAGGGAAAACTACTGCATGTTTATAGAGATCCAAGTAACAATGCTCCCAGAGCCTGGGCGAGGTGGGGATCTGGAAAGTGGCAGGCTCTGTTTCTCAGGATGGAGAGTTCTGGGCTTCAGTTGCACAGTGTGAATGCTTAACAATCCTGACCTCCACAAGTAGAAATGGGAGAAGATACTACTAGCCAGGGAGTGGTGGCTCATACCTTTAATCCCAGGGAGGCAGAGGCAGATGGATCTGAGTTCAAGGACAACCTGGTCTACAGAGCAAGTACGAGGACAGTCAGGGCTACACAGAGAAACCTTGTCTCAAAAAGCCAAAAATAAATAAAAAAATGGGAGAAGGTAAGGTTTATATGTATGTTAATGAAAGTGCAGAGGAGAGGCACGCAGAGAAAGACAGTTAGTGTGGGTCAGTGTGCCTAGTACATCCTAGCTGTCTGCTGAGAGGGCTAACATGTGGCGCCATGCTGGAAATGATGCATGGAGTGCTGCATCTCGATCTCAAAACACCCACTGCAAGAAAACAAGCCAGGCTCCTTGAAGAAGTTGATTCGGGACAGAAGAAGGGAAAGAATAAAAAGTTCAGGCAGGACAGACAGCCTCAGACCCATGATCATCCGCTTCAACCTGAGTGCGGAGGTTACAGGTGTGGCTACCATACCTGGTGTGCCAGGAAATTTAAGTAATTTTAAATAAAGAGCATTCAATTTATCCAAAATCATCATCATCATCATCATCATCTCATAGGACCTCTCTGGGAGTGGTGGCACACACCTTTGATTCTAGTGCTCCAGAGGTAGAAGGTGGGAGGTTCTCTGTTGAGTTCAAGGCCAGCCAGGGTTACACAGTGAGACTTTGTCTCAAATCAACAAACAAAAAATAATAAATAAATAAATAAATAAATAAATAACAGGACCTAACCTTAACTAATTTCTAACACTGGGACAGGGGCTGGAGCATGGCTCAGTTTGCAACGTACCTGCTGCACAAACACGAGGACCGAGTTCAGACCACAGCACCCCCGGCATCCACGGCACCCATGGCATCCACTGGCCACATCCCTGTGTGTCTTTAATCCAGCACTGGGGAGGCAGAAACAGGACAGTCTCTGGGGCTAGCTGGACGCCATTCTAGGGAATCAGCCCCAGGTTCAGTAAGGGAGCCACCTTAAAAAAATAAATAAATAAGGTGGAGAATTCCGGCATCAACCTCTGGCCTCCACACACATGTGCACCCTTCCACTCACAACTGTGGGCTTGAGTGCACACAGACACGACTATACACACAGGCAAAACTATGCACATGCGCGCGCGCGCGCGCGCGCGCACGCGCACACACACACACACACACACACACACACACACACACACACACACACACGCACGCACACAGCGGGGGCAATTGGAACTGGTAATGAACGCTCACCTACACTCCAAGGGAAACCTGTAACACAACAAAGCGGAAGAGGACTGAGTGTAGCTCGGTGGCAGGCTGTGTACCTGGCATGCGAAAGGCCTTTGTGTCAACTGCCAATGCTAGTAAACAAACAAACACTGGAGGAAATGAAGACTAACCAGGAGAAGGAAACGGACAACTCACAAATTCTTAGACCATCTCAGATTTTCACCAAAGCAAAAAAGAACATGATAGTCGCACACCTCCCCCAGCCCCAAAGAATAAAATAGTCTTGGGATAAAAAAATAAGGCTATGGAAATAAACCAGCAGAGGGACATGTTTCCAATGGAGAGCAGAGGAGAAATGATAGGAAAAAGTTGAAGACCAGACTCCAAGAAGCATAAAACACAAAGAAAACCACAACAGTTCCAATCAGGAAAGAGTCTCCCTGCCCTAGGGGGGCGCGTGTGTGTGTGTGTGTGTGTGTGTGTGTGTGTGTTTATATGCACACATATGGTTCTAATTTATGTGCCATGTAAAGGCAAAAGGGGGGAGGATAGAGGCGCTTGGTCAGTTTGGGCCAGAGGTCTTGTGCACGTCTATCACAGCAGACAAGATTGGCCACTCCAAAGCACATCACTGGAAACAGGAGCCACGAAGACTAAAAAAATCCATCCACCTTCCAAAGAAAGGCTGAGGGAAGATAAATTCAGAGGACTTGGGTTCTGGAGCCTCAGAAAGATAGACCTTTAAAATTCTGAAAGAAATGGTTTCCCATCTAAAATTTTATACTTGGCTACACTGTGCACTTATTTGATATTAAAATAAAGATATTTGCTGGGTGGTGGTGACACAGGCCTTTAATCATAGCACTTGGGAGGGAGAGGCAGGTGAATCTCCGTGAGTTTGAGGCCAGCCTGGTCTACAGAGCGAGTTCCAGGACAGGCTCCAAAAGCTACACAGAGAAACCCTGTCTCGAAAAACCAAATAAATAAATAAATAGATAAATAAATAAAATTAAAAAATAAAGTAAAGATATTTAGATACACACATTCTCAAAACTTTACCTCTTACACTCCTTTAATTAGAAAGCTCTCAGAAGGAGCTTGGGAGATGGCTCAATGTGGGTTAAATGCTTGCCATGCAAGAGTAAGGGTCCGAGTTCAAATCCTCCACATCCACATATAAAGGCTGGGCATGGTGGAGCACACCAGTAGCCCTGGGGTTTACTAGCCAGCCAGACTAGCTGAAACAAGCTCCAGCTTCAGTGAGAGACCCTGTCTCAAAAAAATAATGGAGAGTGATAGGAGTAGCTATCTATAGCCAACCAGCTGTGTGTGTGCACACATACGTACACAGAGACAAGTGCGCGCGCGCACGCACACACACACACACACACACACACACACACACACACACACACACACCACACATAGACATCAAAAGACCCATCAGAAGATGAATGTTTAACCTGATTCTGGCATCCCATGGTGTCTACATGAACTGGACATCACATGGCTCCTCCATTAATACGCACAACTTCCATGGTTTTGTATATCAGTTAAAATTAACTTTATAAAAAAAACCCAGGCCAGGTGGCGGTGGTGCACACCTTTAATCCCAGCACTTGGGGGGCAGAGCTGGGAGGATCCCCATGAGTTTGAGAGCCTGGTCTACAGAACGAGATTCAGGACCGGCACCAAAACTACACAGAGAAACCCTGCCTTGGACAAAACCACAATCTAAAAGAAAGTTACTACAGGTATCTCCTTGAGAAAGGGGAAAATCTGGAAGCAAGGACTAGGAGAGTGTGGGGGGTAGGGGGCACAGCAAACTGCCTGTGTCCAGGTGGCCTGGAAGGACAGAGGTTCCCAACCAGGGCCACAGGAGACTTCCGAGGAGGTGAACCACTGAAAAACAAAAACAGAAAACTACCTGGTGACCGAAAACCTCGAATCCCATCACTCAGGGCGGAGGCAGAAGGATGGCACTGAGTTTGAGGCCAGTGGGGTCTACATGGGGAGACCTTGACTCCAAAAACACAAAGTAACAACAAACCCTGTAGCACCCGACATTTGTATCCTACTTACAAATTCAGGACGTCCACTGCCGCAGTTTCACAGATGCCAGCAGAAGAGGTGTTCCTGGCTCAGAGATGGGTAGGATACCAGTTCTCCTAGCATGTGCAGGGAGCCAGACCATCCGGCACATACGGTGGGCTGGAGCAGGAACGTGGAAGCCCGGTTCAGGGACCTGGCCTTTTGCTCTGAGGAGGATGGACTCTCTTCCTGTATGTGTGCTGTGCAGACCGAGAGCCATACTGCCCCATATCGTGTCTTTTCTGAAATTCCTGGCAAGTATAACTTCCATGAAAATCAAATGAACAGTTGTACTTAACAAAACAACCCATACAGTCGCACTCCTCCCAATTTGTCACCCATACTTTTGCAGAAGAGACCCAGAGCCCCGGGCGATCCAGCAAGAGCGGGAGTGGTCCTGAAACTCCAGCTGGTCCCAAGGCGAGCAGCAGGGCAGGCAGGAACGTTCCCCTACCAAGTTACTTCTGGAAACCCGCAAACTGCCCAGCTGCAGGCCATGGGCCCGTGGGTGCCCCGAGCACAGGCCACACCCTGTGTAAATTGGTTTCTCATGGTGTAATAGGTGATTGAACACAGCTGGATATGAAGCACAATCCTGGCACTTATCCCAGCACTCCAGAGACAGAGGCAGGAGAATTGCCACAGCTTCAAGGCTATCTTGGTCTAAAAACGTATCCAATCTTCTGCCATTGTCATCTGCAAAGTTCACACTCAAGAACAGCAAGGAAGTTAGACACACACACACAGTTTTTGTGTTTATTTGTTTGTTTATTGGTTTCTCCGTGTGGCCCTGGTTGTCTTGGAACTCTTTCTCTAGACCAGGCTGGCCTCGAACTCAGAGATCTGCCTGCCTCTACCTCCCAAGTGCTGGGATTAAAGCGTGGGCCGCCACCCCGGCTTTTTGATTGCTGTGTTTTGAGACAAGGTCTAGCTTTGCAGCGCGGGCTGGCCTGGAGTTTCAGCAGGTGTGTCCAACTTGCAGCTACGAAAGCAGCCAAGCACACCACCTTAAACTTACGGAAACATGAAGATTTAAAAACAAAAGAAGTGTCAGGTGGTGGTGGCACACACCTTTAATCCCAGCATTTAGGAGTCAGAGGCAGGAGGATTTCCAGGTTCGAGGCCAGACTGGTCTATATAGTGTGTTCCAGGACAGCCAGGGCTACACAGGGAACCCCTGCCTGGGGGGAAAAAAAACCGAAAGAGAAGTTCTCTCCCACTGCAGCGGGCCTGGGGGCGGTGGCCCCTCTCCTGGTGGTCGTGGCAGGGGCAGGGGCAGACGCGCGATCTTCCAGGGTGCTCAAGGGCACTGGGACACTGGGCCAGCCGGGGCCCGTCCTGCTGCGCAGCGAGGGTGGTGGCCGCTTCCCCGCGGGGCAGCTCTGGCCGCACCTTCCCGGAGACCGTGGAGGAGGCGGGGCGCACGTCCCCTTATCGACCCCATCTCCCGTTACATAAGGCCGCGCCCCTATCTCTGCGGGCCATCGCCGCGCCAGCGCGCCTTCTCCCACGCGCCGGGGGCGCCTACCCGCTGCTCCCCGCACGCCTTCTGCTTGTCTTGAGGGGCAGGGGCGCGTTGACTCATGCATGCACCGCCCGAGGTGTTTCCCCGAGCCTTCCCCCACCGAGGAGACCTCCAAGGGATCTGCCGCCCGCCCTGTCCTCCAGAATGAGAAACTGAGGCCCCCAAAGGGGTCACTTATCTAGGCAAAGAACTCCAAGACCTGTGGGGCTGCCAGGGGCAGAGGCAGGTGTCCAGTTCCCAGGTCTGTAGACAGGCTGGGAAGCCTCCACTATGGAGAGAGAGAGCTGCCTATGCTGTTCCCATGAGAAGAGAGCTGGGCAAGGCTAGGTCCTGCAGGAGAGAGGGCGCCAGAGTCCCTTGAGGACCTTTGTGAGAAGATGGAGGCTGGCTGAGGAGAAGAAATGAGTCGGGGAAGAGTCTGAGAAAGAAGAGAGGGGCATGAAGGGGCCGCTGTTGGCCTAAGGGAGGAAGTAGGTGAGGGTGCATCTTGAGTCACTCCCCAGTAGGCAAATGCTGTGGCCTCTGCAGAGGGTGGTAGTTGAGGATGAGGAAAGAATAGGAAAAAGGTCATGTGCTGGCATCCCTGCAGCTGAGGGCTGCCTGCAGGAGACAGGCCCAGGAGCTGCCCTTCAGTCATCCTGAACACTCGGGGAAGTTTGAGGCCCTAGAAGGCCAGCACTGCTTCTGCGGAGAAGGAGGCAAGTGTGGCGGCCCCAGTCCCGGCCGTATCATGCTCTCTGACTCGGGCTGGAGTTGGAGCAGCCTGATGCCTACCCAGCCCAGCTATAGGGTCCCAGCAGAATGGCCAAGAGAGAAGGCTGCCCGTTGACAGAATTGGCACCAGAACAGTTTTACACATGAAAGGTCTGGGGAATACCTGAGCTGGCTGCGTCACAATAAACTTTGTACAGTATGAACTCCTCTGATCCCTCCCACCTGTGAAGCCGAGGAGCAGTGGGGTGGACGGAAGTGAATTTCCCTTACTCCCTCTGTCCGGTTTGAATTCTGTGTCCTTTGATGATTTATGAGATATGTTCATTGAAATTAAGAAGGGGGGGGGGAGAGAAAGGGAAGAAAATGTCCCCGATTCTCACAGAAGACAGATATTGCCATGTGCCCAGAGGCTGCCAGGTACTTAGCAACCCAAAGGGGTCAGTATTAGGCTGGCTGCCCAGGAGCTTGGGGTGGTGGTCACCAGGTGGAACTATTGGGGCGAAAGCTGGCTTTGCTGATGCCCACCTGGGAAATAAGCCACCACTATCTTGGAAACTCTGTCCCAGACCCTTCTCAATAAATCCACTAAATCAGACTCTTTCCTTTAGACGGCACTGGATTTTCCAAAAAAGCTAAAAAAGAAAAAAAAATCAAGATGAGTAAAGATGTGGTTTTCAGATAATGCCCAACAAAGCAGCGACCAGGGGTGAGGCGTCACCACTTGGGCTTATAAAAGCTGCTGCCACAGGCTACGGCCACAAAGCCACCAGCTTAAGCCAGCCTACAGATCTTCTGCGCCTTGGTTCTCTCGTTGGCTCTGGGCTTCATGGCGCTCTGGGTGACTGCAGTCCTGGCTCTCGCCTGCCTTGGTGGTCTCGTCGCCCCAGGCCCCGTGCCTCGACCCATGCCGCCCCCTGTGGCCCTCAAGGAGCTTATTGAGGAGCTGAGCAACATCACACAAGACCAGAGGGTGAGTAACACACCTCCCCCTCCCCGGAAGACGTCATGAGCAGGCTGGGTCTGGCCTTGTATGTATGATAGAGGGAAAAGAGAAGCTAGCTTGGGGTTGGGGGCAACAGTGTGGTCAGTGAAGGGTCCCCCAAAGGGAAGATCTTTACAACGGGACAGATTTTCTCCAAGAAAACCTGTGGAAGAGAGGTTTCTAGATGGGGAAACCAGACAGCTCCCAGACTTCTCACAGTCTAGGCTAGTTACAGGGACAGGGGAGGGCTGGGATGTGGATCCAGAGCTTGCTAGGGTAATCAAGGAATGGTGAGCCAGAGGGTGCCAGGTGGTCCTTGAAGCTCCATGTTGACCAGTCATTATCAAGGTTCTGCAGGAGGGCCGAGAGTGGGGCTGGGGGATGACCAGAATCTAGGAAAACGAGCTGCATTAGTTCTGGAATGCTGATTACTGTGGTTCCCAGAAACTGCCCTGTTTAACCAAAGTGGAGAACTTTCTCAAAATGGCGGGGCCATTGGCATCTACCAACTGGATTTCCTACGCCACTGGCGTATGAGCTCACACTGTCCGACCATTGATTATTGCTAAGCCTGGTATTATGCTGTGTTGTCCCTTCTGATACCTCCAGAGGCAGGCACAGCGCCTTCGTTTTGTTGGGGGAGGTTAATGTCACAGTCTAGACTCAAGCCTTGCAAGAATCCTATGGGGCTTCCTCTGTGTGTTTCTAACATAGCATCCCAGAGAACAGACTAGAGATACATCGGGCTCCTATTGCCTCAGCTTGACCAGGTCAACAGCAGCCTCTCCCACCCTTCTACGAAACTGCACTCTGGCCTTCTCTATAGGCCCCCACGCTCCTGGCCAGACTGTGGCAAGCTTCAGATGAGGCATTTTCCCTGTCAATAGACACTCATTCCTCTCTCCAGTTCCTCCAGGACTGCCCCCTGCCCCTCTGGAGCTTACAGTGTTGAGGGGCTGTCGGGCCCGACTCTGTGCTACACTAGGGGTGCTCGTGGGCCTGGCCTGGCCGGGGGAGGCCCGTGACTCCTGCTCCCACTCTACTTCATGGTCTCTTTGTTTCCTCAGACTCCGTTATGCAACGGCAGCATGGTGTGGAGCGTGGACCTGACGGCTGGCGGGGTAAGGAGCCCGGGCTTCGGGATGTGGAGGCGGCTGTGGGTCTCGGCCTTCTTTTCTCCAAGTCCTCTTCATGCAGCTAGGGCTTTGCAAACCACCTTCAGAGCTACGCATGCCTGGAATATCAGAATTGGAGAGGTTGAGGCAGGAGGATTACCATGAGTTTGAGGCCAGTCTGGACTATATAGCAAGTTCCAGGCTGGCCTAGGCTATAGAATGAGATCCTTCTTCACAGAAAGCAACTGTAAAAGCAAACTCTAGCTCAGTAGTTCTCAACCTTCCTGATGCTGCGACCCTTGACCCTTTAATACAGTTCCTCATGCTATGGTGACCCCCCCCCAACCACAAAATTATTTTCATGGCTACTTCATAACTGTAATTTTGTTACTATTATGAATCATACGTAAATATCTGATACACAGGGTATCTCTGATATGCGACCCCCCCAAAGGGGCCATGACCCACAGGTTGAGAACCACTGCCTGGGGAGCTACCCACTCACTCCTCATAATCTAGGCTCCTTCTGCCCCACCCCCCATACCCATCTGGCCAGTCCAACTGCCTTCCTGTAACCTGAGCCAGGCCCAACACCTGCCCTCTTCTCCCACAGTTCTGTGCAGCCCTGGAGTCCCTGACCAACATCTCCAGTTGCAAACCCATCTACAAGACCCAGAGGCTATTGAGTGGACTCTGCACCCGGAAGTTGGCTGGGGTAAGGCCTGCTCCATCCCTCACTGCTGGTAGCCTGGCTGAACATCCCATGCGTATAGCTACCCAGGAGCGGGTCCACTGAGGCAGTAGGGACCCAGTCTTAGGAGTTACTGGTCCTGGGCTTAAGGGCTCCCAACTTTTACCTGAGCCTCAGTTTCCACATTTATAAAGAGGCAAAACCAGAACCCACCTGGCAGGGACTTTTGGGAACATGGTACGGGACAGTCCCTGGAAAGCCCCTGGTGGGTGCTGGCTGTCCTTGACATTGGCGTCCCTCTAATGGATGGGCCTCTCTGTTGTTTTACAGCTTTCCAGCCTCCCAGATACCAAAATTGAAGTGGTCCAGTTTATAACCACACTGCTCAGCTACTCAAAGCAACTTTTTCGACACGGCACCTTCCAGTGACAAGAGAAAAACCCAGAGACAGGCCCTGGTCATCTCAGTTGTGGACCCATTTTTCTTTCTCACATCCGACTTTTCTTTGGGAGGCAGGGAGGAGGGTTGGGAAGGGATAAGATTGCCTTAGCTTTGACCTTGGCCTGCCTAGTGCCGGGGGGCTCAGCCTGGCAACTTCCTCTGTCAGTCCATCCCTGTGCCTGTGGCTTGCTTCACACAGGCCAACTGAGGCAGAGAGCAGCTTGGGCACATTTCTTCTTGATCTTATTTATTATGGTTGTATGTTATTTAAATGAGTCTGTCAGTATTGGGGTGGGGGAATGGTTTGCTGCCTGTGCCCTGAGACTTGGGGCCCCAGCACCAAAGCAGTGGGCCTTGGGGTCCCTGGCAATAATTACTGTATACACAATTCTGCTACCTCACTGGGGCCTCCGGGTCTCACCTCAGGCAGGGGACAGGAGGGAAGGCCAGAGCCACAGTCCTGTCTGCCAGCCGGCAGCAACCAGCCCTCAGCCATGAAGTAACTTATTGTTTTATCCTTATATTTAAACTATTAAATAGGTTAGCAAAGAGTTAATAATATATGGAAGAATGGCCTGTTACACTTAAGGTGATGTGTGGGGAATGGCGGGGGGGGCGGGAGGGGGCTTGTCATTGAACAAGTTTTTTCATTGACTGTCAAACTAGAAACTGGAAATAAAGACTGTGACAGATAGGCCTGCCTGCTTTTGCCTTCTCTTTTGATCCTTGGGGATGCTGGCCTGTGGGCTCCAGACTGAGGAGCCCAGTATGAGGCAGGCTTCTCAGAGGAGATAGAAGGCGTGAAGGGCAAGACCTGGGGTGAGAGTAAGCCCTCTGGGCTGGGGGGGGGGGCAAGTAGAGGATACACCCCCTGTCTACTGTTGGTGAACAGAGGGAGCTTGGGCCAGGAAGTTGGGGCTCAAGGGGGATGTCTGGAGCAGGCGGGGAACCTCTTGGGTATCTCCCGATGACTGGCCAGCTGTGTCTGCACCACCCACACAGTCTCAGGTCTGCCTCCCTTGCCACAGTGGGAGGCACATAAGAGCCCGAGATGTGGTGCGGGCAGGAGGCTTGCCCAAGGTCCATGCTGAGGAGGCGCAAAGCCCCACATTGCCCCTTTTCAACAGCCACCTGCCTATATATACGGCTCCTTTCCACTACAGTCCCTATGTGGATGTTCTCTATTGATGGGGAGTTCACTACCTACATTCTAGGGACAGCCTGTTGAATTTCTGGACCCCACTCATCACCGCTTTGTAAGCCAGGATGAATCAGTTGACGTGGGGGACTGGGGTAGACAGATGAGGTCATGAAAGATGGCACCTCAGGGCAGGTGGACTGCCTCCCCCTTGCTGGCCCAAAAGCTGGAGTGGTGAAAGTATCTGTACCAGCAAGCCCTGGCTAACATGAGATCTGTCAGCATCCTTGGGAGATGCTGCCCAGAGCAGAAAGAGACCGAGAAGGACAGGGTACCTCTGCAGCAGGTGTGGAGTGGGGTTCAGAGACCACGCAAACTCTAAATGACTGTAACACGAAGACTTAAAAGGTCTTATTAATTTTTTGTTTTGTTTTGTTTTTCGAGACAGGGTTTCTCTGTGTAGTTTTAGTGCCTGTCCTGGATCCCGCTCTGTAGACCAGGCTGGCCTCGAACTCACAGAGATCCGCCTGGCTCTGCCTCCTGAGTGCTGGGACTAAAGGCGTGCGCCACCACTGCTGGCTAAAAGGTCTTATTAATTAAAAAAAAAACCAGAGCCAGATATTGGGGTGAATTCTGAGAAATCAGAGAGACAAAACAAGCCACAGCCAACCTAACCTCACCAACTCCTCAGCTGATCTTGTTTCCTCAGACTGAAAGCCACTGAGTTCTCATCCAAATGGATCTCAGCTGAACTTCTGCTCAAAAGCCCCTAGTTCCCGGTCCTCACACCTTATATACCTTCCTGCTCCCTGCCATCACTTCCTGGGATTAAAGGCGTGTGTCCTCCCCAAGCAAAGGCATGAGATCTCAAGTGCTGGGATTAAAGGTGTGTGCCACCTCGCCTGGCGCTGTTCCCAGTGTGGCCCTGAACTCACAGAGATCCGTCAGTGAGTGATAGCATTAAAGATGTATGCCACCACTGCCTGGACTCCGTGTTTAATCTAGTGGCTGTTCTGTTCTCTGATCCTCAAGCAAGTTTATTAGGGTATATAATATATTGGGGTACACACTGTACATCACCACAAATGACAGGCAGGGACCTTCCTGGGGCAGGCTGGAACCTTCCATTCCAGTACTCACAGCCACATGTCAGCCATGCAACACCAGGATGTGGCAGGAACTCTGTCATGTCAGCCAACTCTTGGGGAATCAAGTGTTCCCTTCTTGCCTCACTGCCAACAAAGGAGAGAGGGGAAGAGGCCACGCAACAGCATTGGAGTCAGACACTCTGCGAGAGAGAGAGAGAGAGAGAGAGAGAGAGAGAGAGAGAGAGAGAGAGAGAGAGAATCGAGAATCCCTGCAGACGGGCGTGGGATGTGTGCAGCAGGGCAGCACTGGCTCCCGGGAGGGCCAAAGGGGTCACATTTGCCAAGGACCATCTGTGGTTGGCACAACACCAGTCACCTAGACTAGGGACTGCAAGACATGGTACCAGACAGAACTTAGGAAGGTGGGGAGGAGGATGCTCTCCTCCATCCTTCCTGCTGGGGGTACTGCTGGGAAGTCAGATGAGCAATGATCTTGGCATCCTTCTCCACCCATAGCCTAGAATCAAAAACTAGATGAATTGTTTTGTTTTGTTTTGTTTTTTTGTGGCAGGGTTTCTCTGTGTAACAGTCCTGGCTGTCCTGGAACTTGCTCTGTAGACCAGGCTGGCCTCAAACTCAGAGATTCACCTGCTTCTGCCTCCTAAGTGCTGAGATTAAAGGTGTGCACCACCACCAACCAGCTTGGTTGGTTGTTTAAGAAAAGGGTGATGTGTGTGTGTGTGTGTGTGTGTGTGTGTGAACGTGTGCATGTGCATATGTATACATGTGTATATAATGTGTGTGTGTTACTGTGCATGTATATATGTGCATGTGTGTATGAGTGAGTGTGTGTGTGTGTGTGTGTGTGTGTGTGTGTGTGTGTGTGTATGTAAGAAGCTAGAGGTCAACCTTGGGTGTTGTTCCTCAGGAGCAATCCACTTTGGTATTTTTGTTTGTTTGATTTTTGTTTTCTTTTTTTTACTTTTTGTTTGTTTGTTTTGCTTTGTTTTCCGAGACAGGGTTTTTCTGTAGCTTTGGTGCCTGCCCTGGAACTCACTCTGTCGACCAGGCTGGCCTTGAACTCACAGAGCTCTGCCTGCCTCTGCCTCCTGAGTTCTGGGATTAAAGACGTGCGCCGCCGCCGCCACCGCCACCACCACTAGCTGAACCTAGTTTTTCTATATAGGTCTCTCACTCACTGATCTAGAACTGGCCGATTAGGCCATCCATGCTGGCTGGTAAACAATCCCCAAAGATCCTTCGGCCTCTCTCTCCCCAGCCCTGATGTTACAAGTGTGCACCATCCTACCCTCTTTCTCATGCTTTCAAGGCAAACAATTTACCCACTGAGCCAGCTCCCCAGGCCCCAAGAATAACGATTTTCTGAAAAACAGAAAATCATGTTCTATGCATCTCCCATCAATATAGCTTTATCTTTACCCAGGTCCCCTCTACCTGACCAAGGTGTCAGCCAGTCTGTCCAAAATAAGAGAGATGCTTCAGGAGACAAACACACTTGCTGTGCAATCCTGATGACCTAAACTCCATCCCTGGAACCCGTGCAGAAGGTCAGACACACTGGTGGCATCTGTAACCCCGGCACTGTTATGGTAATGTGGGACGTGAAGACAGGCAATTGCACAGAAGCTCATGGGTCAGCTGACTCCCAAAGAAGATGGAGTGATGGGCCTGGGGAGATGGTTCTGTAGTTAAGAGCACTGGCTAATCTTCCAGAGGCCCTGGGTTCAATTCCTTGCCCCCACCGACATGGTGACTCACAACCAACTGTATCTCCAGTCCCAGGGAATCTGATGCCCTCTTCTGGACTCCATGGACACTGCACACACGGTACACAAACATTCAAGCAAACTCTTGTCACATAAAATAAACAAATAAAATCTCAGCTGGGCATGATGGTGCACACCTTTAATCCCAGCACTCGGGAGGCAGACGCAGGCAGATCTCTGTAGCACAAATCTTAAAAGGTCTTATTAATAAAAACAAACCCGAAGCCAGGTATTGGGGTGAATGCTGGAAGATCAGAGAAGCAGAACAAGCCACAGCTTTCTCACCTCGCCAATTCCTCAGCTGATCCTGTTTCCTCAGACTGGAAGTCTCTGAGTCCTCATCCAGAATGAATATCAGCTGAACTGTTGCTAAAAGCCGAAAAGCTTAACCAGGCTAGTTGCTGGTTTTCACGCCTTATATACCTTTCTACTTTCTGCCATTACTTCCTGAGATTAAAGGCATAAGTCACCATGCCTGGCTGTTTCCAGTGTGGCTTTGAACTCACAGAGATCAGGATGGATCTCTGCCTCTGAAATGCTAGTGTTAAAGGTGTGTGTGCCACCATCTTCTGGCCTCTATGTCTGTCTAGTGACTGTTCTGTTCTCTGACCCCAGATAAATTTATTAGGGTGCACGATATATTGGGGAACACAATATCACCACAGATCTCTATGAGTCTGAGGCCAGCCTGATCTACAAAGTGAGTTCCAGGACAGCCAGGGCTGTTACATAGAGAAACACTGTCTCAAAAAAACAAAAAGCTTCAAAAAAATTTTTTAAGGTTGAAAGAGAGAACCAAAAGTTGTCCTTTGACCTCCACATGTACACAGTGGCACAGGTACACATGCACTTAAAAAAACGTGTATACACACACACACACACCCCACTGAGCATTCTCTCCTCTCCCTCTCTCCTCTCCTTCTCTCTTCTCTCGCTCTTCTCTCCCTCCCCCACCCGTGTGTGTGTGTGTGTGTGTGTGTGTGTGTGTGTGTGTGTGTGTGTGTGTGTGTGTGTGTGTGTGTTCCGCAGCAATTCCAAAGGGAGCCTTCCTAATACAAGGTGCATATGCAGCCATGCCAGGTCTGGCCACTAGGGGTCCACAGCTAGCTGCAGCCTCATCCCCCACCACAGCCCCAGTCCTTCAGGCAGACTGTGCCGGGCCGACCTGTGGTCCTCAATGGGGTGCGCCGGGCCCTTCAGGAACAAAGGATAACTTACAGTGCCACAGAACAAAGCTGGCACACCTACCTGACAAGGAGGTGGCCCAGTCAGGAACAAGAGGAGGCGGAGGAAGAAAGAGGAGCCGTGTAAGTCTGAGAGCATCACCTAGACCCCTGGGAAGCTGCTGGGAGCTTTCTCCCATACACCAGGGCAGCTCTCAGCGGTGCCCAGGGACAGGGGAGCTGAGAAGAGCTGGGGGCCCCAGAGGAGCGGGGGCGGCAAAGGCGGTCAGGGCGTGGGGTGAGTGGCCCCTCCGCACCCCAGGCTCAGGAGGTTTCACTGGAGGAGGGAGGGACGGGGCTCAGGTGAGAAGTGAGACACACACTCAGTTTCTGTTGAACTCAACAGCAAGCACTTCTCCTGGTCAGGCAAGGTGTTGAAAACACAATCACTTCAAGGGTTCCTCTGAGGCCAGTCCCTGGGGTGCAGGAAGGGAACCGGGCAAAGGACTGTGTCTGTCCCCTAGTGCTGAGGGCGGCTAGGAGGATGGGACTGATCAAGCCATGGGCTGTCACATTTACACCACAGTCAGTGTTTGCCCCTGCAGTCAGGTGGTCAGTGGAAACCAGCCTCAGCCCTGCTTCTCCCTACTGAGATGGTGGCAGGTGCCCCTGGCCATGTGTCCTGGCTTGGGGCACCCTGGTTGTGTGGCCCCACGCTTTAGGCTGGTGGAGACTAGAGCTCTGTCCACAGTCACCCTCCCCCACACTGCCCTCTCTTACTCTGAAAACTAAAGTCACGAGGTCTCATTATCTTCGTTTCTCAGCTCCACCCAAAAGTGACAGAGAGCATGGCTTGCAACGAACTTTCCCAGATCAACTGATTTCTCGGCAGCCAGGGAGGGCCCCCCATGACGAGGCCATTCGAAATCCCAGAACCAGTTTTCTACTTACGACCTCACTTTCTGTTGCCCTCTCTCCCTTCCCCTCCACAGTGCCATCTCGAGTGGAAAGTGATCCCCTCACAGAGTGTCTAAGAAACGCCTCCAGTCCTGCCTTCCCTGGGCTGTTGTGTGGTCAGAGCTGACGCAGGTACCAAAATTAAATATAGCAGATCTCGTCATCTCCGCTTCGAGCATCACAGTGGACCAGTGCGTGGGGGCTGCACAGCTCTTCCTGAAACCCTCCTTAGGGAAGCAGCCTGGCTGTCCCCCGCAGCCTGGTTACTGGCTACCTGGACCTGCAGCTCTGTGGTCCCTGGCCCTACTCAGGCCCACGCTGGAGTTCAAGGGACATCAAGGAAGAAAAAGCAACCTCTCATGTACTCATTTTCCTGTGTCCTCACTTCTGCTACATACTTTGTTATAATAAGTACACGTTCATTCCCCAGTGGGGCCACAGACAAAGACATTTAATAGAGAAAAGCAGAACATTCCTGAGCTTCATGAAAGGGACAGATCGGGACTGGGGCTGGAGTAGGGACAAACAGTATCCTGGGACCCTCAGCTCTTTCAGGAAGGAATAGTGTCTGGGAAGGCATGGCTATAACCTGGCCAGATGAGCTATCTGCTCTCCTGGGCCTCCAGGCCTTCAAATCCACGGTGGGTAGTGAAGACACCGGAGGCAAGTGTGCCCAGGGGACCGACCACTCAGCTAGTTCTGAGGCTGAAGTAACACCAAGGTCGTGGGGACTGAGGAGAGTACCTGCTGACTTCAACGGCCTTCCCGCTCTCTCTTGAGAAAGTCTTCCCCGGTGTCTCAAGGCCACAGCCCACGCAGACACTTGTCCACACATGTGGCTGCTGTTGTTACCTCTTCTCTTGGGCCCCGTGCTTTGGTGGAGTCCTGTCTGTGTCTGTGATCAGAGTCCCTTATCCAGACCTTTTGAAGACATAGCTAGACATGTAGCCAAGGGTTCAGGGCAAGGACTTCATGAAGGATTAAATTAACTCTGGTTTTAAGTTCTATGGTGTCCCTGATTGTAAAAATTGTTACTTGGGCCAAGTCTGAGGTGCCACTCTGAAGCAGAGCTCCATCCATCCATCTATTCATCTATCCATTCATCCACCCATCCATCCATCCACCTATCCACCCATCCACCCATCCATCCACTCACCCATGCATCCATGCATGCATGCATCCATCCGTCCGTCCATCTATCCATCTGTCCATCCATCCACCCACCCACCCATCCACCCACCCATCCACCCACCCATCCACCCATCCCTCCCTCCATCCTTCCCTCCCTCCATCCCTCCATCCACCCATCCATCCACCCACCCATCCCTCCATCCCTCCCTCCCTCCATCCATCCATCCACCCATCCATCCACCCACCCATTCATCCCTCCATCCCTCCCTCCATCCATCCAGAATTCACTGCAGCCTTACCAGGTACCATTGATCTGGTTCCTGAGCACAGCAAGGTCAGATCTAGTGAGACAGCAGAGCAGACAGTACAGGGGGGTCGGGCAGCTCTGAAGCCACAGAGAGAAGCCAGCCAGCGGCAGGGGAGAGCACGGGAATCCGAGAGTGCCTCACACATGAGACAGGATGAAAACAGAGGTCTGGCTGGACAGAGCTCACGTGAGAAAAGCTCTGGGTGTTAGGAGGAGAAAGCCACAGGTGGGAATACTGTAAGGGCCCAAGTCTTGAGCAGAGCAGCTGAGCCTAGCTCCGGCACTCAGGAGGATCAGGAGTTGGAGGACTGTGAGAAAGGGCTCAGCTAGGCCATATCTGGTTCAGGTTTGGATTTTTTTGTTGTTGTTGTTTTGGTTTTTGTTTGTTTGTTTGTTTGTTTGTTTTTTGAGACAGGGTTTCTCTGTGTAACAGTCTGAGCTGTCTAGGACCGGCTTTGTAGACCAGTCTGGCCTCGAACTCACACTTATACCTCCCAAGTGCTGAGATTAAAGGTGTGTGCACCAACACCCGACCTCACTTGGGTTTTGTTTGTTTTGTTTTTTCTGATTCAGTTTTTAACCGAGCCATTTTGGTAGTTGTGTGTTGGAGCCTACCTCGGTTTCCTAGTGGCTTTACCCAGCAGGTCTGCATAAGAGGATGATTGGGCCATGGGCCTGGGTACCAGGTGTTTGGAAGGGTCTACACTTGGTTATATCTAGCAGGGGGAGGTCTTTTTGCCTTGCCCTTTGGCATTGTTATAAAAAGCCCTTTTGACTAAAGTTCTGGGCTGGTGGGTTTTGACCCAGGCCCTCCCGAGGCTATCCTGTGTTTCTGTCTTCCTCTCATCATCTAGGTATCTCTTTCTATCTAAACATTTCCCACTTCTCCCTGCTTGAGAGTTCCCTGGTTGTAAAAGTGGGGGCTGATCCCCCACAGTTGTGCAAAGTGGGAACACTAGGGTGGGGCGAGGAAGACTGCTCACCTGGTTCCTGCAGAGCCCCAGGTGGGAGAGGTGGGCAGACCTATGAGGAGAGGGGTGAGAGACGGTCTAATTCTGGAGAGGTGTATGAGCAATATATGTGCAATTATATACTTATACCTCTATATTATACAAAGGAAACATGCATAAAATATGTACTGCATGTTACTACATACATATGGTTTTTATGATTTTTCTATTTGTGTGTGGGGAGCTGAACTCAGGTCCTCATGCCTGCTCAACAAGTTCTCTTACCCTTGAGACATCTTCCCAGCTTCATACATTTAAATTTTTTATTTTTTTATTTTTTTTATTTTTTTGGTTTTTCGAGACAGGGTTTCTCTGTGTAGCTTTGCGCCTTTCCTGGAACTTGCTTGGTAGCCCAGGCTGGCCTCGAACTCACAGAGATCCGCCTGCCTCTGCCTCCCGAGTGCTGGGATTAAAGGCGTGTGCCATCACCGCCCGGCTCATACATTTAAATTTATTATCCATACACACTTTTCTGCAGAGCTAGAGGTGAACCCAATGCTTTACACATTAGCCGAGTGTTCTACCACAGAGCTACATCTCCAAGCCCCATATCAATTGTTTTGTTTTGTTTGTTTCTGATGTTTGTTTGTTGTGTTTTCTGAGACAAGGTAGTCCTGGCTGTCCTGGAGCTTGCTGTGTAGACCAAGCTGGCCTTGAATTCACAGAGATCCTCCTGCCTCTGCTGCCAAGTATTGGTATTAAAGGCATGAGACCACCGTGTCCAGCCCCCCATATCAGTATTTTTTAAATCTTTAACTTTTTTTTTTTTTTTTGGTTTTTTGAGACAGGGTTTCTCTGTGTAGCTTTGCGCCTTTCCTGGAACTCACTTGGTAGCCCAGGCTGGCCTCGAACTCACAGAGATCCGCCTGGCTCTGCCTCCAGGCGTGCGCCACCACCGCCCGGCTAAATCTTTAACTTTTAAAAAATCATGTATGTGTGTGTGTGCATTGTCCCCAGGAGGCCAGACAAGGGCATCTGATCCCCCAAAGCTGGAGTTACATCCAGGTGGTTGTAAATCACCTAATGTGGGTGCTGGGATCCTAACTGGGTCCTCTGCAAGTATAGTACACACTCTTAACTGCTCAGTCACCTTTGAGTCACCAACAGCTGAGTCACCTCTCCATCTTCTAAGAAATGTATTATAAACTGGGCGATGGTGGCACACGCCTTTGATCCCAGCACTCAGGAGGCAGAGGCAGGCCAATCTCTGTGAGTTCGAGGCCAGCCTGGTCTACAGAGCAAGTTCTAGGACAGCCAGGGCTACACAGAGAAACCCTGTCTTGGAAAAAAAATTATTATAGAAAATTTCCAACATTTACAAAAGTACCCCTCTGGTATCAATTACCCAACCACAGTGGTTAGCATGTGAGGACCAATTTTGTCTGATCTCCACTCTCCTTACTCTACTGACTCTATCCAGAACCCAGGTGGGAGCAGAGGCTGGATGGGCTGGATACAGCAAGTGTGGTCTCTATGTCCTATGTGGGAGAAACCTGAGCTCAGGTGGACTCATCAAAGCTGAACTATGGACACCAGGTGCCTCCCTGAAGCCTGAGCACGGCACAGCCTGCCCTCCCTAGTGTGAGGCCACAGCACAGGTTCTGTGTCATCTAGATCTTTCCATTCTACCTCTGTTCCCCCTGCACCCAGACGCCACTGTGCTGATGTCACCATTTTCTCAATTCATCACTCTTATCTCCCATCACATGACCCATGACCCCTCACTTCTGCTCTTGAGACTCTCACTCCCTGGGGTTCTGACCCTGCCTGTGTACAGCTCCTGGTCAGGTCATCTACCCTTCTTCCAGCATTACTGTGGCTAGTGGGTCACTTCTTGTTTTTGATTTCTTTTTTTTTCTTTCAAGACAGGGTTTCTCTGTTTTAGTCCTGGCTATCTTGGAACCCGGCTGGCCTTGAATTCAGAGATCGACCTGCCTCTGCCTCCCGAGTTCTGAGATTAAAGGCATGTGCCACCACCCCCTGGCTAGTGGGTCTCTTCTTAACCCCTCATGTCTCACAACCCAGTAGAATGCTGTCTGTGGAAACTCCTCCATGCTCAGAGTCACAGTGGCCGCTCAGTTCAGCATTGCTGACCTCTGACCCTAGCTTGCACCTTCTAAACTGCCATCTCCCAGAAGGGCAGCTCCCTGGGCCAGCAACTTAGGCCACCGACAGACAGCCGACTCCTTGCTCACCCCTAAGTGCATTCAGTTCGAGTACGTTGCTCCCACAGCTGCTGCGGCGGCGGCGGATGATTACAGCTGGGCTGGGGTGGTTTTGCTTTTCTTTTCTAATGTGTTTATGCTTGTGTTTTTTCCTAATGTTCCAGGTACTACATCGACACTTCATGTTTATTAACACATATAGTTTTCCCACACCCCTATTTTACTGTGAGCCTGGCTTTACTGGGACACCCAGACAGAATAACTTTCCCAAAGTCACTGGGAGAGTCATCCGGAGCTGGATTCAGAGGAGGCTGATTGGAGTCTTTGTGTATGTACGCATATGCGTGTGTCAGGTGTGTGTGGAAGTCAGAGGGCAAGTTATGAGGAGTCAGCTTCCTCCTTCCTCTGTGTGGACCCTGGGGATTTAACTCAGGTCATCAGGCTTTGATCCATGGAGTCATCTGGCCAGCCCTCAACTCTGGGTCTTTTGTTTGTTTTGTTTTTTGTTTTTGTTTTTCAAGACAAGGTTTCTCTGTGTAACAGCCCAGGCTGTCCTGGAGCTCACTCTGTAGACCAGGCTGGCCTCAGACTCACAGAGATCTGCCTGCCCTTGCCTCCAGAAGGCTGGGATTAAAGACGTGTACCACCACTGCCTGGTCTGACTCCGAGTCTTAACTCTGACATGCTGCTACTGAGCCATTTGAAGCCACGGGCTCCTTCCCACTCTCACACTCTGTGGACTCCCGGGACCAGTGCAGATTTGAACTGCCCCCCTCTGTCTGGTCTCCCTTCCAGACACCCTTCACTTCCTCCAGGGCTTCATAGACACCACACCATAGGCCCACACATGTGGCTCTCCCACATGCTGCCTCTTGCCTGGTCCTGGCACTTGGCCGCGCAATGCCAGCCCAGCTCCTAGCCTCTGAAGAGCTGGAAGGGGCTTCTTCCTCAGTTGCAGGGAGAGAAGGGAAGGCAAGCCTCGGCTCAAGTGAGCAAGCTGTGAGGACACCAGATCTGAGGACACAGCTGTCCTTCTCGGTCCTGTCCCTTTCTCTTCCGCCGTGCCTGTGACAACGTGGCATGACTGTTCTAGCGGCAAGTCTGGGCATCCACTGAAGTGAGTCTGCATGGAGTTGGTTTCTCAAGAGACCTACGCATGGCGGAAGGAAGGTGACACTGTCCTCTTTGTCCCATGGGCTGTGAGGATGCCAAGTTTTCTCCTGGAGTGACTTGGCAGGTGTTGGAAGGCCAGCATGGCCGCATCTCAGCATTGCACCAGCCAAGTTCCAGGCCCGCGTCAGGGTCCACGGCGCAGTCTGTGCCCGCTCCAACTGCCCCCTCCACACTCCATCTGCACCCACCTCCCCTGACTGAATAAAGTGCCCATGGCAAGAGGGAGTCCTCCCCTCCTCCACTGTGCAGGTCCATGAAGCCGAGGGTTGAGGAGACGACACTCCAGCTCTTCAGAGACAAGCGTAGGGCCCAAAGACTTAGAAGAGATACATATGGGAGGGGCGGGTGTGGACAACGTCCAGATGACAAAGCTCCGATGTCATTCATCCAACCAAAATAAGGTTAATTATGAAGTGCCCTGACACAGAACCCGCTGTATTCGAGTGCTTATCTAAGTACCTAAACTTAGTACTCAAGACAACCTCAAAAAACAAGTACAGCTGCCGCTCCTCAGTTTAGGGAGTGTGGCTGAGGGTTTGCCCAAGGTCCCGTGGGAAGATACAGACCATCCAGGCCTAACAAGCTGCTGAGGCCGAGTCTTCTTTCTTAGTCATGGGTTGACAAGGGCTAACTAAGCGCTTTCCACGGCTCTCTGGATGCTCACAGGAGCCCTAGCGGGAGGAGGCACACAGCTTCCTCTTCACTCTGTGGAAACTGAGACCCAGAGTTAACGATCCTCCCGTGGTCACAGTCACAAGGAGCTGCCTGCTGGACTGCACACATAACTGCTCAGTGGCTCTTGGCTCACTTGAAGGGCAGGACGGGGTCTGTGACAGTCCCCGTCCTGCCCTGTCCAGTTGCTGCCCACAACTCCTGCAGACTGCCTTCCACTCTCTCCTTCGTCCCAGACAGGGCAAGCACCAACTTTTCTGACCTCTGCTTCATCAGCTCCGTTCACAGCCACCTGTCCCTGCGGGGCGGTGTGGACGATCCCCTCCTACCCTTTGGGAAGACTTGTTGGTGTCCCGGAAGTTCACACGTTTCTCTGGCCTCATCCAACCATTGACACTAGCAAGACAAACCAAACTTCGCTCCTGAGCGGTGAGTTTCCACATTCTATCCCTTTCTGACTCACCATCGTTCCCACACGGCCACAGAGGTTAAGTGCTCAGAGGGAAACCCGAGTGCTTGTTATTTGCCTCTGGGACACTGTGGGATCCAGCTCTCCCCTCATGGTCCTTCTGTGTCCCTTCTTAGCAGGGTTCCTCCAGCCAAGGAGGATAAGCTCCTGCTGGGTCTCATTTTCCCCATGCCTCACCCCTGCTCACCTGCAAGCTCAACCCCACCCCTGCTCATTGTAAGCTCAACCCCACCTTTGCTCACTGCAAGCTCAACCCCACCTTTGCTCACTGCAAGCTCAACCCCACCCCTGCTCACTGCAAGCTCAACCCCACCTTTGCTCACTGCAAGCTCAACCCCACCTTTGCTCACTGCAAGCTCAACCCCACCCCTGCTCACCCCTGCTCACTGCAAGCTCAACCTCACCCTTGTTCACTGCAAGCTCACCCCACCTTTGCTCACTGCAAGCTCAACCTCACCCCTGCTTACTCAAGTTCAACCTCACCCCTGCACACTGCAAGCTCAACCTCACCCATGCTCACTGAAAGCTCAACCCTACCTTTGCTCACTGCAAGCTCAACCCCACCCCTGCTCACTGCAAGTTCAACCTCACCCCTGCTCACTGCAAGCTCAACCTCACCTATGCTCACTGAAAGCTCAACCCCACCCATGCTCACTGTAAGCTCAACCCCAGCCCCACCTCGACCCAAGCCAAACATCTGCTTGTCCTAGAAGCAACCTGCCAAATGTTCTTCTCAAGAATCCTACCCTTGGCCTGGTGGTGGTGGCGCACACCTTTAATCCCAGCACTCAGGAGGCAGAGGCAGGCGGATCTCCGTGAGTTTAAGGCCAGCCTGGTGTACAAAGTGATTAATTATGAAGTACCCTGACACAGGACAGCTAGGACTACACGGAGAAACCCTGTCTAGAAAAACAAAAACAAAAAGCAAAACAAAACAAAGAACCTCATCCCTTTTAGGATGGCTCTTGGTTCAGTTCCTAGCACCCAGAAGGAGGCTCATACAGTTCAAGGGGTTCCAACACCCTCTTCCAGCCCCAACAAGCACCAGGTATGCATTTGGTACACACATGAAAGCAAAATACTCAGACACATAAAAAATAAAAATAGCCGGGCGATGGTGGCGCACGCCTTTAATCCCAGCACTGGTGAGGCAGAGGCAGGTGGATCTCTGCGAGTTCAAGGCCAGCCTGGGCTACAGAGTGAGTTCCAGGATAGGCTCCAAAGCTACACAGAGAAACCCTGTCTCGAAAAACCAAAATAAATTAATTAATTAAATAAAAAATAAAAATTAAAAATAATTCTAAAAGCAAAACCAAAAATACTCCTCCTCCATCTGCATAGTGAAGGATCAACTTTGAAGCCATCAAGATGCTCAGCAGGCAAAGGCTTGCCATGAAGGCTGAGTGTGAGCCTTAGGACCCTCAGAGAAGGGGAAGAAAAAAAAACCAATGCTGAGTAATTAATTTATGAATTAATTGGTTTTGTTGAGAAAGGGTTTCTCTGTGTAGTCCTGGCTGTCCTGGCCTTGAACTCAAAAATCCACCTGCCTCTGCTACTGAGAGCTGGGATTAAAGGCGAGTGCCACCACTGCCATATATATATATATATATTTAAATGAACTTTCTTCACCCATTCTGGCTCTTGGCCAAGGGGGACAGACCTAGAATTCGCCTGTTTGTAACCAGTGCCTGGTTGGTAAGGGTTTCCCAAGTGTTGAGTGTGTCTGTAGTACTACAGGAACATGCTGCTTTGTCTGTCTTTACAACAGGCACATTTAAACAAAATATATTATATAAATATTATACTATAATATATAATATATAAAAATAGATATAAATATAAATATTATATTTGTAAGTCAGGTGTGGTGACTCATACCTATGATCCCAACACTTGGGAGGTAGAAGCAGGAGAATTACTATGTATCTTCGGCCAGCCTTACCTACACGACTTCCAAGCTAGCTTGCTTGGGCTTTGGCGTGAGACCCTTCAAACATTTTTATTTTAAAAATTAAAAAAAGAAAAGAAGAGAAAGAAAGAAGGGAAGAAGGAAGGGAGGGAGGGAGGGAGGGAGGGAGGCAGGCTCGTGTGCTATAAACATATTCAATTTTTATTAATTAAATAACAATAATGGGAAAGTAATCCAACAGTAACTTTAGCAACAAATGTTTCTAGACGACCTTCTAGAAGTTAGTAGACGTTTGAACTACAGGCAGGAATCCCAGTGTAAGGAACCTGAGGGACGCTGCGTGTGGATGTGAAGAGCCCTTTCTACAGAGGCTGGGAGTGAAGGGGTCACTGTAGAGACCTTCACTCCCAGGCGCATGGCAGAGTCAGCACATTTACTGCTGGTGTGGGGCAATGGGCACCTCACCAGGGTGACATGACATTGAGACAGTGGGTGGGTGACAGCTGGGGAATTGCTGAGACATGGCTCTGTTTCCTAATTAGTTGGGGGTGGGTTTAAGTTCACTTAAAAGCAGCCAGCCATTCTTGGGCCAGCGAGATGGCTAAGTGGGGAATGGCGCTTGCTGCCAAGCCTGCAAACATGAGTTCAATTCCCAGGCCCCACATGGTGGAAAGAGAGAACCGACTCCTGCAGGTTGACCTCTGACCTCTACACTCATGTTGTAGCATGCACAGATACACACTCACACAAAATAAATGTTTAAGTTTTAAAACTTTTTTAAAATTTTTTTTTGGTTTTTTGAGACAGGATATCTCTATGTTTAAATTTTTTTATTTTTGTTTTTATTTCTTAAACTTTTTGTGTTTTTAACAATCACTGGTTTTTTGTTTTAATTTAAAATTATAGGGTTGGGGATTTAGCTCAGCGGTAGAGCGCTTGCTTAGCAAGCGCAAGGCCCTGGGTTTGGTCCTTAGCTCTGAAAAAAAAAAAAAATTATAGATGCTTGTGAGCTATTATGTGGGTACTGGGAATTGAACCCAGGTCCTCTGGAAGAGCAGTCAATGCTTTTAACCATTAAGCCATCTCTATAGCTCCTAAAACTTATTTATTTTTTTTAAGCAGCCATTCCTCAGGCTTCTACCTTGGGAGGGGTAATCATCAACCTTTCCCAGAACCTCCTTATTGGTAAAGACCTCATGGTCCTGCTGGTCCCAAACAAGGCCCCACTTGACACCACCTGTCTGTCTCCAAAGACCTCAAACTTGTAGGAACAGCTGGGCTAGGATGGGAGAGAGTCTGCCTCCACCATCCTTCTATCAGTGAAGAACCCAGAGTCAGCTTTCCCAAGACACCAGAGTTTCCAAGGTGCCCCATGGCAGGAAGCAGCCAACGCCAGATGCTGCACACGCCAGACGCTCTTGATATTACTCTGCTTTTCCCCTGGACGGCACCAGCACACTCGGACACCTGCGACCTCTTCAAGCTTCTGTGCAAAGGCAGGGCAACCCCACACTGATAAGATTAATCTGCAGGGCCGATTATGGTGTAATTTCCTATGCTGAAACTTTGTAGATTTTTTTAAAAGGGTTTCATTTTCCAATTGGTCTGATTTCACAGGAAAATTTACCTGTTTCTCTGAGGCATTTTTTCTCCTGGAAGAGAGGTGCTGATTGGCCCAAAATAACTGACAATCTGGTGTAACAAAAAAATTTCCAATGTAAACTCATTTTCCCTTGGTTTCAGCAATTTTAACTCTATATATAGAGAGATCTCTGTCAGAATTGCATTGTTAGCGTCTCTTGATAAACTTAATTGTCTTCCATCACTGACGGTAGAGCTCTATTGATGGGTCTCAGCCCCCAGCTAGCTGCCATCCTGCTCTGTCTTCTAGCATGTACTGGGAACCGTACCCACGGATGCAACGACAAAGCCCTCAAAGAGATCATTCACATTTTGAACCAAGTCACAGAAAAAGGGGTGAGTACCCTATCTGGCACCATCTCCCCAGATGCTCAGGTGATTCTAGCTGGGGCGGTTCTAGGCTAGGAGAACTGAGTTGCCAGAAAGGTCGGCGGCTGGGGGTTGGAGCAGGACTCGGGACACAGCCAGACTTCGTGAGACCCTGCTACTTCCAACTTGGAGGCTGTAGGGAGTTTCCTTGGGGTGAGGAGTGAGAGGTGTATCAATGATTTCTCTGTCCTGCTTGGATTGAACTCTTATCTTTCCATCTTTCCATCGTCAAGACACCATGCACCGAGATGGTTGTACCAGACGTCCTTACAGCAAGGAAGGTAAGTGGAGCCGTGGGGTCAGCTTTGGCCTACGCGGTAGGTGGGAGAGGAGCGTCACCCGCAAGTGTCTGAATAAGAAACTTCTGTGACAGAAAGCTGGCAAGCCCAAAGGAGGCATTCTTCTACACTGTGGAGGCTGAGTTACTCTCCGGTGTGTTTTGCAGTTTCGGATTTCACTAGACATGTCATAGAACGCCTGCCTTCTTCATCCTAACTCAGGGTGCAGGCGTCCCGAGAGTCCTACCCAGTCTTGGCGCAGTCTCTGGAACATAGGAGATACACAATTTGTGCCTGCTGAGTGAGAGAATTCTCTCTCTCCTTTCTCTTCCTTTGGCCTATGCATTTCTGAAAAACCGAATACTCTCTCAAAAACAGATATGGAGATTACAGGCTGAGAAGGCTTTCACTTTGTCTAAGAGACTTCCTATGGTACTGCCAGATCTCCTCCTTCTCAGCCTGGTCACCTAAGAGCCCGCTGGGATGGTGGCCCTCTCTGTGGCTCCTCAGCTCACTCTGTCCCACCCCTGTCCCCTTCAGCCTCGTTTGGACCTGTCCTCTGGTTGGAGTCTACCCATCCCTGCTTCTGCCTGGGCACCTACCTCCCCTTTCTGCCTCCCCCCACCTCTCCTTCTGGAGTGGGAGGGGACAGATGTGACAGCTGATAGTGCATTTTCTCTCACAAACACATGACTGGCTACCTCCGGATCAATAGCTCTGTGCACTGCAGTTCCTGTTTTCATGGAAACACGCAACTGAGAATGAAAAGCCCCAGAGCCTTGATTTCCCAGTGCTCTCCCCCTGCCTGCTTCCCACGTGCGCCGGACGGGGGCGGGTCAGGACCGAAGCTCTGGGGGGTAGTTGGGGTCATAGCCCAGCACCCAGGCTGTGAACAAGGTTCATCCTGATTCACAGGGGAACTGCCCTCATGACTGGATCTGGATGATCTCATTTTATTCAGGATTACTCCAGGCCGAGTTTCTGAAGTACAAATACACATGTATTACGCATATATGTAAACACTCATATGCATATATGTGTGTATTTGTATATATATATATATACATATATATGTATATATATGTATATATATATATATATATATCGCTGTTTTACATCTATGTAACCTTAAGTATTTATTGATCTCTGAGTCCTTCCAACTCAGATGGTAGCTACCAGAAGCTGAGTCAACTGTCCTGCCCTAGCAAAGCCCAGGGCAGGGACCAGCTCCTGGGAACTGGGCCTGGCGGAAGCGTCAGGCCTGGGTGTGAGAGCCTGTGGTTCCGCCATTCACGGGCCATCTGGCTTTTGGCAGATCTTCATTGATCTTGGAGCCTCAGTGTCCAGATGTGGAGACACAAAGGGTGATTCTGAAGGTCGTCTGAGGGCTGGAGGCCAGTTCTAGGAATTTCATTGGAAGTGTTTGTGTGAGGCTCTGGACTCTGACCTAGTGCTCAGCCCAGCCTCCATGGCTCCAAGCCTGGGCCTCCTCACTGTAGGCTGGCTCTACATTGCGTGCGCTCCTCCCCACCCCCACCCTCCTGCTGGCCTTGCTCTTCCTCAGTCTGCCCCCAACACTTACCAGTGCTTGAAAACAAGCCTTTCTTGCTTGTCACACTCTTGTTTCGTGGGCTTTCCCCCAAACGTCAGGGCCTCCTGGTTTCGCTCCCCTCCCCCTTCTTGTCTGTCCCCCAAAGATTTGGCATTGTTTACCTTCATAGTGTGGCATTTCTGACCAGGGAAGAGCTCTTCTCTAGAGGCCACAAAATTGGTTTGAGGGGGATGACTTCTTTGGGGTTCCCAAGAGACTACTTTTTCAAACTCTAGTTCATTGACTTTATCTTTGGGGAGGACCAAAGCTCACGGCCTCTTCAAGCTGGGCAGCACCCAGCTGGCGGTAGGAAGAGTGCTCTGAGATAAAGCCCTGGTGTCACAGGCAATACTGGCCGGGACACGGACATCCCTGAGGAAAAGCCGTGGCAAGCACCAAGCTGGCTGTTTTGTGAAGGGCCTCTGGGTGGCCCATCAGCTGGGGCATTTCCTCTTTATGAAAGAGAATTAAAGACCAAAGCCCTTGACATACTCTGAGGGTGTGTGTGTGTGTGTGTGTGTGTGTGTGTGTGTTCGTGCATGTAGCGGCACCCTCTCTATGGTGCCTTTTTATTTTTTTAAGACAGTCTCTCATGGCCTGGAGCTTGGCAAGCAGGCTAGGCTGGCTGCCCACTGAGCCTCAGGGATCCTCCTGTCTCTGTCACTCTACCTCTGGGATGACTAAGGAACACCACCACATGCAGCCTTTTAAAAAACATACGGGTTCTGAGGATTGAACTCAGGGCCTCATGCTTGCGAGGGAAGCACCCCAACCACTGGGCCATCTCCTCTGGCCCCATTTGTTTTTAAAGGATTGCCTCATCTAAAGCACTGGCTGATTAGATTTGGGCCCAATTAGAGAGAAAGAAATACAATGGGGCCAGGAGGACTCCGTTCCCCTGGGCCTACGCGAGGCTGGTAGAGAGCTGCGAGGACCCTGAAACAGTTGCTGCCACAGAAGACGCCTCCTAGCTAGCCATTTCCTGCCATTCTTGTGAGCCACAGACTTGCTTGTGGTGAGGACTGAGGTACAAGACTGGCTGCCTGTCACGGTGTGCTCCCTGAGCCACGGCTAGCCCTGCCAGGGAGGACTTTCTCAGGCAGAGATACAATCAAGCGGGCGAGGGGGGTGCCATGCCATCCTTGGCGGCAAAATCAATGGAACTGGAATTTGAAGATCCCCGCTTCAGCTGCCTTTGAGACTGGCTCTTTTGAAATGTCCCCACTTGGTGAAGTCTCTTTCCAACTCCATTTTTAATCTAACTAGTTTTAGAGGCTACATGCTGATAAGCCAGGCGTGACAGCACACACTTTTAGTCCCAGCACAGGAGGGAGAGACAGGCAGATCTCTGTGAGTTCTGGGCCAGCCAGGAATGCGCAGTGAGACCTTGTCTCAAGCCAACAAAACTCTAGTGAAATATTTGGGTATTTTCCCTCTCTCTCTCTCTCTCTCTCTCTCTCTTTCCTGTATTGGAGATTGAACCTGGGCTCTGACACATGCTAGGCAAGTGTTCTACCACTGAGTTCGCCCCCCAGTCCTGATATCTACCCAAATATTAGCAGTGTAAGAGTTACCTCTGGCTGGTGGGATAAGTGAATTCGTTTTTGTTAAGTATACCATAATAGTCGTCAGAAAAAAAAATAGGCATGAAAAGTGAAAACAGCGGGAAGCTGCTTGGGCGGCACCCTGCCTGTCGGCTCCCCTGGTGTCGTCATGGCACATCCTGGCTCAGGATGGGTGGGCCGTGAGAGTCGCTAACAAGCTCCCCATGATGTCATATGCAGGCTGTGGCGTAGCCAGGGTTATGTAGAGACAGCTTCTCTCTGTGGGATACGGAGACTGACTCATGCCGACACTCTCCATGATCTGTCTGTCTGTGAGCTTCAGGGGAAACCAGAGGAAACTTGAGGCCTGGAGAGACAGGGACGTCCCCTCTCCCAGGTTCCCCACCTGGTGCATTCTGTCTTCTGAGACCTGAGTCCTTGGGAAGAGCCGGGAGCTCTCATCTCTACCAATGATGAGCAAAGGCTCCCCTCAGAAGCCATAGCCAAGGCCCAGGTCAATGGCACCCTCTCCTAGGAGCCTTTCCTGACCACCTACTGTGCTCCTATCTCTGGCTTTCTGGAGGACATGCCTTAATCCTTCACTGGACTATGAGCATATCCAGATCCTGCTTCTCCTTGGGTCGGGCCACCTGGAGCATGCCCCCAGCAGGCACTCGGCCATCAGCAAACATGGAGGATCCCCAGGACCATGCAGAGCCACAGCTGGCTAAGAGCTCCTGTGAGCACCTTGGGCAGAAAGGAAAAGCCACAGGGTAGAAAGATGGGGGCTGGGGGTGCAGACAGGTGCTCCCCACTCTGCCATTTACCTAGGTGGGTGACTTTGCTGAAGGAACCCCCTTCAATAAAACCCTCCATGGAAAAGAACCTGGGAGGTTCTGCAGAAATATTTGCATATAGATTCCGAGTTTAGCAGACTCACCTTTGGGGTAGGAAAGTCGTCACCTGCTCCAGTTCAAACCCAAGCAGCTGGCAGCTTCCTGCATGGCTTCTCTTTGCAGAACACCACAGAGAAGGAGCTCATCTGCAGGGCTTCCCAGGTGCTTCGCAAGTTTTATTTCCCACGTGAGGTGACCCCGTGCTTGAAGAACAATTCTGGGGTTCTCAAAGCCCTGAAGAGACTCCACAGGGGCATCAGCAACCTGTCTCCACAGGTAAGCAGGGCAGGACAACAGCTTGCCAAAGACTACACACTGAGGGAGCAGCCTTAAAGGCAGCAGACAGAGCTCTTGCTCTCACGGAAGGTTCTAGTGGGGTAGTTAGAAGAGATAAAGAGTAATACAATGCCCAGTTGTCTTCATGCTATGAAGAAAGACCTAGGAACCGGACGGTGGTGGCGCATGCCTTTAATCCCAGCACTCGGGCGGCAGAGGCAGGCGAATCTCTGTGAGTTCAAGGCCAGCCTGGTCTACAAAGCGAGTTCCAGGAAAAGTGCAAAGCTATACAGAGAAACCCTGTCTCGAAAAAAAAAAAAAAACAAGCAATAAAGGCCTAGGAATGAAGAGAGTGGGTGGCTGGGGAGGGGGCTGATTCTCTGAGCCCCCTCAGATATTTGGATTAAGTAAGGAAGCAGGCCATGAGATTAACAGACAAATGCGTGGATGAAATGCGTGTGTTCTAGTGTGGCTGGATCAGAGTTAAGAAGACAGGTTTAAGCCAGGTGGTGATGGCACATGCCTTTAATCCCAGCACTAAGAAGGCAGAGGCAAGTGGATCTCTGAATTTGAGGCCAGCCTGATCTACAGAGAAGAAGTAGGTTTAGCAGCTGGGTTCACGGGAGCCTTCGGATGCTGTCCCAGGGATGGAGGGAAACACCTAGAGTTACTGACAGGATGGAGCCCATGGGTGCTCCAAGTAATATTCATTCCCACTGGCTCCTGGGTAGAGAATAAGACAGCCCAATGGAGGGCCTTCATCGCATGGCCAGGACAGGGATGACAGTGGCTTGTACAGGGTAGGAACAAGGATGTGGCTAGATCGTCATTGATGGATAAACTCAGCACTACCACCCCACAGCTGTCCCCAAGGGGACGACCTGAAGCTTTTGTTTTTTGGTTTTTTTGTTTTTGTTTTTGTTTTTTTCTGAGACAGGGTTTCTCTGTGTAGTTTTGATGCCTGTCCTGGATCTCACTCTGTAGACCAGGCTGGCGTCAAACTCACAGAGATCTGCCTGGCGCTGCCTCCTGAGGACTGGGATTAAAGGCATGCGCCATCGCCACCCAGTGACCTGAAGTTTTTGTAAGCAAGGTGGCTGGTCTAAGCTATGTGACAAAGAACTGGTGGCCCTGAGACCCAAACTGTGGCGTCGGCATGGAGGGGTTCCTAGACTCCTGGCTATGTGCAGCGTAGCGTCCCCACTCTGAAATGCCTCCGATTCCTGGGCAGAAGGGCAGTGAGACTTCCATTTTGCTCCGCAGGCCGGGTGGCAACAGAGCTACATCTGAGCCTACACGGTCTGTTCCTCCCTCCCATCTGTGACACGCCACTCCAGAGACCACAGCACGTGCCGAAAAGCAGGCCAAATCTCGTTAGTCTCATGAAAGTCACACGCAGGTTGAGAGAGCCTGGAAGCCTTGGTTTGAACATGGTTTTGGAGGCTTCCAGAGCCGGCTTGACGGAGCCCACGGGCCTGAGGGTGAGACCCAAGTAAATACTCACACAATGAAACATTTCTTTTGTAGAGAAGCTGTACTGGGAATGAGTCCACGCACACAACACTGAAAGACTTCTTGGAAAGCCTAAGAAGGATCATGCAAAGGAAATACTGGCAGTGTGGAAGTTCCACGTTTTAACTTATATGAGTTTTTAATGGTTTTATTTTTTTAATATTTATATATTTATAATTCACAAAATAAAATATATGTATTATCTAACAGCAATGACAATTAATGACACTTCACTTGGCAATGAGGTCATAGTTTAGACTGTTACAGAAACCACATAATTCACAGTGGCTACAAGTGGTTTGAGGACAGAACAGAGAGCTGGCTTCCTTCTCAAGGAGTCCCCACCCTCATTGAGGACACAATGCACAGGATCATTAAAGGACAGAAGTGGGGGCTGGAGGGGGCTGCAGAGATGGCTCAGCCGTTAAGAGCACCCACTGCTCTGTAGAGGACCAGGTTCAATTCCCAGCACCCACATGGCAGCTCACAGCTGTCTGTAACTCCAAGATCTGACCCCCTCACACAGACATACATGCAGCAAAACACCAATGCACACAAAATAAAAATAAATAGATTATTAGAAAGGGGACTGGAGGGATGGTTTGGCGGCTAAGAGTACTTATTGCTCTTCCAGAGGACCCAGGTTCAATCTCCAGCACCCACATGACAGCTCACAACAGTAACTCCAGTCCCAGCAGATCTGATGCCCTCTTCTGGCCTCCTATGGAGGCATGCATGTGGTACACAGACAACATGCATGTAGGCAAAACATCCATCCACATAAAAACAAGATAAAATAAGTATAGAAGAGCCAGGGAGATGAATCTGTAGGTAGGAGAGAACTGATTTCATGGGATTATCCTCTGGACCACCACACACAGAGACTCAAACCCCCTAACACACACACACACACACACACACACACACACACACACACACACACTCAACCCCCCTAACATACACACACACTCAAATTGCCTAACATACACACACACACACACTCAAACTGCCTAACACACACACACACACACACACACACACACACACACACACACACACACACACACACACTCAACTCCCCTAACATGCACACACACACATACACACACACTCAAACTGCCTAACATACACACACACTCAAACCCCCTAACATACACACACACACACACACACACACACACACACACACACACACACTCAAAGCAAAAAGGCACCACACCCCACCCTCCCTGGGAAGGAGTCACTGAGACTACAGAGCCTGCAGTTGATGAAACAAGAACCAGAAATTTTTTAAAAAATATTTTTTTAAAGAGCAGGGAATTGATCGCACATACCTACAATCCAGTTTGAGGCAGGCCAGCATGGATCCCCAGAACCCACAGAAAAGTGGAAAGAGAAAACCAACTCTCTACAAAGTCGGCCTCTGACCTCCGTAGGTATGTACATTATATGTACATACCATCACAGTATAGTAAAGAAAAACGAGAGATCTAAGTGTTTAAAACTGTCAACCCAATGGAACTATGAAAACATTACTACAAAAACTTTCACAGGGAAGCCAGATAGGGGGTTCCCTTGGTCCCGTGGGGGACTGGTGGTCTGAATGGCCCCCATAGGCTCGTCTTTGAATACTTGGTCCCCAGTCGGTGGAACTACTTGGGAAGGTTAGGAGCTGTGGCCTTGGAGGAGTCACGTCCCTGGGGACAGGCTTTGAGGTTTCACAGAGCCCAGGCATTCCCAGTGTGCTTTCTTTGCCTCCTGCCTGTGGATCAAGATGTGAGCTCTCAGCCGTCCCTGCCGCCATGCCTCTGCTCCACCGTCATGGACTACGACCCCCAGAAACCTGAAGCCCCAAAGGAAATACTTTCTTTTCTAAGTTGCCCTGGTCTCGGTGTCTTATCACAGCAAGAACGGGAACTAAGACAGTGACTGAGACAGAACAGGGAGATTGGTTAAGAGCAGGGGTGGGTAGTCAGGCGTGGTGGCACACACCCTTAATCCCAGCACTTGGGAGGCACAGGAAGGTGGATCTCTGTGAGTCTGAGGCCAGCCTGGTCTTTATAGTGAGCTGCAGGCCAGCCAGAGCTACAAAGAGAAACACTGTTGTCAGAAAAAAAAAAAAGTTATTGGGCAAGAGAGATGGCCCAGTGGTTAGGGCTCAGTGGTCTTGCTCTTTGAAAAGGGACCAAGTTGTTTCCCGGAACACACATGGTGGATCACAATTATCTCTAACTCCAGGGGATCTGACGCCTCTGGCCTCTGAGAGCACTCAACTCACGAGTACACAGCCACACGCACACATACACTTTCACACATAATTTAAAAGAATAAAAGTAAAAAAATTTTAAAAAAGAATGTGAGTTATGACCAACCTGAATAAATAAGATTTTGCCTCAACTCTGTACCCTCCAAAAAAACATGAAGTAAATCTTAATTTTTCAATAAGGAAATTAATATGTAATATCTAAAGATGATAATTAAGAAAATAGTTGTAGTCATGAGTTAGGGTTGAAGAGACGACTCACTGGTTAAAAGCACGGATTCCTTTTCCAAAGGACCTGGGTTCAAGTCCCCACACTACATGGTGGCTCACATCTGTCTGTAACTTCAGTTCCGGGGCATCTGACACCCTATTCTGACCTCTGTGGGCACTGTATGCAGAGCACAGACAGGCAGGCAGGCAGTACACTCACACACATAAAATAAAAATGAACAAATCTCAAAAAATTCAGAGGGTAGCCATGAACTAATGATGGCTACAGCTGGGGACAGGTCACAGGCCACTGCTTTGTTTTCACACGGATTTCAAAGTTTTCTTCCTTCCTTCCTTCCTTTTCTTTCTTTCTTTTTTTTTTTTAAAGGATTTATTTATTATGTATCCAGTGTTCTGCCTGCCCGCCAGAAGAGGGCACCAGATCTCATTACAGATGGTTGTGAGCCACCATGTGGGTGCTGGGAATTGAACTCAGGACCTCTGGAAGAGCAGTCGGTGCTCTTAACTGCTGAGCCTTCTGTCCAGCCCTGAAAGTTTTCTTAATAAAAAGTGAAGAAAAGTAGAGAATGAATGAAGAGATCTTTGAACTTGTGATAACAGCCACTGGATGAAAACAAAACAGAGGGAAGATGGAACGTACCTGGGTTAAGGAGGGGTGAGGCAAAGCTGGAGGTGACTATGGGCAGCCAGTCCATTTTAGGTCGTGTGTGTGTGTGTGTGTGTGTGTGTGTGTGCGTGCGTGTGTGTGTGTGTGTGTGATGGGGGTGGTGGTTGCGTGCTCAACCTTGTCCATGTGTATAAGAGATAGAATTCTGTTTAGTTTTGGTGACCCAGTTTGATTCCTGGCACCCATGTGACAGCGTACAACTGAAATTTCAGTTCTAAGGGATCCACAGACATTGCATCCGCATTGTACGTGGACATAAATGAAGGCAAAATGTGCATAAAATTCGAATAAAAAAATTTTTTTTTTTGAGACAGGATTTCTCTGTATAGCCCTGGCTGTCCTGAAACTCACTTTGTAGACCAGGGTGGCCTCGAACTCACAGAGATCCGCCTGCCTTTGCCTCCTGAGCACCGGGATTAAAGGTATGTGCCACCACTGCCCAGGAAAATGTATTTTTTAAAAGAGCAAGAGTTATATCTTAACACTGCTATTTTAAAGGGATGGAAGCTAGAGGAGAGACCCTAACCAAGCCCCAAGGCATGGAACCTGCCCCTCAGAGGGCGCTCTGTGAAGGAAGATGAAGCTAGTAACAGTGACTTGGCACTCTTTTGACCCTCAGTCACACGCATGTGACGAAAATTAACACCAGTACTAAAATCACACCAAAAATATATACCAACTTTTTAACCCCTTCAAAACAAGGGGAACAAATCAAAGCTTCAAATCTCACCCTGACCACAGTCAGTTTCACCCTGCCCACATAAAATACCAGTGTGCCAGGGGCAATAAAAGTCTAAGGCCAATTGGGGAAGATACAGAGTTAACATTTTAATTTCCTTTCTCCTTTGATTGAAAGTCATTTGCATGAGCTAGCTAAGGTGAGCTGCGTCTGCCACAGGATGTGAGCTGTGGGTTAGCGCTTGGTATATGAGGCCAGGCCGATAAAGGAAAGGCTGTCAAACAGAAAGACCTAGAACAGACCACAGGATGCACACAGGTCAGCCAACGACACAGGAAGCATGGATGGTCAGGACACACTAACCTCCTTGTTTGCATTCCGACAGGGGGTCCTGGACTCTGGATTTAAACATCCAGCCACCAACCTCTGATTGGACCGAGAGAGGACGAGAACACAGGTTAAGGACGCACATAAGACACATGAGTGGAGAAACTTCAGGGTTAAGTGAAAGGCATGAGGCTTGTGATTGGAGCAGTTACGGAGGCCACCCAGCCACGGCCAGCGCCTGCTCGGTGGAGTGTACCTTGTCACTGACAGCGAGGGTGGAACCATCGGCCCTCTCTCCCATGATTCCTACCATCACTGCTCTTACCCTCACCCACTGGATAGGCTGTCACTAACTGGCATTTGGCAATGGGTAATAAATATCTAGTGGATACATGCCCTAACGAAGCCATACAGCTGTGTCTTGTGTGCAACGTTTTTGGGGGGTGCATTAAGAAATGTTGGCCTCTAGTAAGAACGCCACAGGGATGTGCCAGTCGAGTAAATAAAGGGGCTCACTGCCAAACTTGAAGGCCTGAGTTTGGTGCCCAGGACCTACATGGTAGACAGAGAGAACTGACTTCCACAGGCTGTCCCTAGCCACCACATGCTCTGTTGCATGCACATGGATTCCTAAGTGCTCATGCACACACATGGGCACATGCGAATAAATACATGTCACCTAAAAAATGTCTCGGGCTTTCTTTTTGTCACTGCTCTGTCTGCACCATCGCCTGTGACCTTGGTTTGTCTGTGTCCTCCCAGTTGGCACCCCACAGTATCCAGATCCTCCGAGGATGGCACAGCTCACAGCCTCCTCGTGGAAGAGGCGCAGTGTGGTCCATCAACACACAGGCCAGGCTCTCAGCTCTGTCCACCTCCACCCGGGGCAAGGTAGGGTTTTCTCTAGTCTTGGGGCCGATGTCTTGTTAACTTGCAGGGTTAATTTATTCAACACAAGGTTCACTCTCGGGCACTGTAGCCCCTTAAGTAACTGTCGTGGCTGACACCTCTTGAATTGGCCTCTCTAAAACAAACAAACAAGCCAGGTGGCGCTTGTGCACGTCTTTAGTCCCAGTCCTCGGGAGGCAGAGCCTGGCGGATCTCTGTGAGTTCAAGGCCAGCCTGGTCTACAGAGTGAGATCCAGGATAGGTACCAAAACTATACAGAGAGCCGGGCGGTGGTGGCGCACGCCTTTAATCCCAGCACTCGGGAGGCAGAGGCAGGCGGATCTCTGTGAGTTCGAGGCCAGCCTGGTCTCCAAAGCGAGTACCAGGAAAGGCGCAAAGCTACAGAGAAACCCTGTCTCGAAAAACCCAAAAAAAAAAAAAAAAAAAAAAAAACTATACAGAGAAACTTTGTCTCAAAAAATGAAAAAACAAACAAACAAACAAACAAACAAGCCAGGCGGTGGTGGCGCATGCCTTTAATCCCAGTACTGGGAGGCAGAGGCAGGCGGATCTCTGAGTTCGAGGCCAGCCTGGTCTCCAAAGTGAGTTCCAGGAAAGGCACAAAGCTACACAGAGACACCCTGTCTCGACAAACAAACAAACAAACAAACAAAAAACCCCAACAATTTAAAAAAGATTTCCCCTCCTGCTGTACTAGGGATTGAACCTAGGGCCTTGTGCATGTAGAGAAGCACTTTACTGTGAGGTGCATCCTAGTCCTCTTGGTCTCCCACCCTGAGACTATGACATTCTCACCTTAGCTCTCCAGACTGCCTTTGTGTGTGTGTGTGTGTGCGTGTGTGTGTGCACGCACAAGCATGTATGTGCATGTGACTTCACACTGCAATGTGAAGACCAGACAATTTCATGTGTCTTTCTCAACCACTATCTTACTTTTCCTTTTTATGAATGTTAGTGTGTATGCATGTGTGCATGATCGTATGCCTATGTGTGTGTACATGTGAGTGTATATGAGTGTATACCTGTGTGTGTGCATATATGAGTGTATGCTTGTGTGTGTATGTGTGTATGAGTGTATGCCTGTGTGTGCATGTGTATGACTGTGTGTGAATGTATGAGTACATGTGCATGTGTGTATGAGTGTATGACTGTGTGTACATGTGTGTATAAGTGTATGCCTCTATGTGTGCATGTGTACATGTGTGCATGTATGAGTGTATGCCTATGTGTGTTCTTGTGTGGCATGGCACACATGTTGAAGTACAGCCAGTTCTCTCTCCCTCCTTTAGGTGAGTATCAGACATTGAACTCAGCTCATTAGGTTTGTACAACAAGTCCCTTTACCCTCTGATTCATCTCCCCAACTCTCCATCTTACGTCTTGAGACAGGATCTTACTTAACCTGGAGCTCATCCCATCAGGTAGACTGGCTGGCCAGTGAGTGCCCCAGATCCACCGGTTTCCACCTAGCTCTGGGCAGGTTTGAGCCGCCATACCCGGCTTCTATGTGGGCGCTGGTGATCTGAACTCAGGTCTACACACCCACTCAGTGTCCTTACCCACTGAGCCATCTCCCCAGTCCCAAGATACACTCAAAAGAGGCACCAGGACACTTACACACTGCTGGTGGGAAAGTAAGCTGGGGAGCCACTGTGGAAACCGGTGCGGAGGTTCCCAAAAAACTAAACACAGAGCCACCATATGACTCAGTTCCTCACTATAAGCCAGGATTGTGAGCACACCACAGAGATGCTTGTACATTCACAGTCATTGTAGCCCTGCACAATCATGAAGATATGGAACCAAGATGCCTATCCACAGATAGAGAATATGTTGTTCATATACACAATGGAATCATGCTTAGGCATGAAGAATGAAATCATGGTATTTACAGAAAGTAGATGCTGCTGGAGATTATGTTAAACAAAATAAAGCCAAATTGAGAAAGACAACTTTTTCCATTTTATGCAGAGTCTGGATTTAAATCTGTGTGTATTCAGAGCGTGTGCACATGGGTAAAGCGAAAGGGAATTAGGGGAGGAGGAATTTTCAGGGATGGGGTGGGTGGAATACCAAGTCACCTGTGAGAAGCAGAAACCAAAGTATTTGAAGGAAGGATGGGGAAGGAAAGGGGCGAGGGGCACTAATTAAACCCATTCTGATGGTGTTTGTGTATGAGGACGCCACAATTAAATCAACCATTTTGTATGCGAACTTAAAGAATTAACAATAAAAAGGAGGCAGTCTGGCCAGTGCGGGGCAAAACTCTAGGTGGAGATCAGAAGTTGAGGCCGGCGTAGGATTTCTGCAGCGTCTATGGTACTTTTAGGTTGGGTTAAGCAATATCCTCTTTGTTAAGATTGGTATCGCACTCTGAGAAAATTTGATTCGGTTGTAAAGTCCCAGTTAAATTCTTAGCTACAATCGGAGAAATGCAGCCTTTGATTACAACTCAAATTTCCCCAGCCCTCTGAGAGGCTGGGGGAGGGGAGCAGGTGTGGGAGAACATCTGATCTGTCCCATGCTTCAGAGAGCCATAACCGTGTTTGGGTAAGACAGACCGATGTTCTGATAAGGCTGATAAAAGTAACCTGAAGGCTGGGTCGCAGGAAGCCCAAGATAAATGCCGAGAGGAAACAGGTTGTTTTTGAAGTAGCCCCTACACCATCGCTTTCCCACACAAGGGCTCAGCTTCCGAAGGAAGACGGAATACCTGATTTGCTTTGCAAATGAAACTGTTTAAGGAGCAACTCTGCTCACCTCCTAACAAATGTGTCTGGAGGCTCTCCCCCTCAACCTGAATCTCGGTGGGCTTCAGAGCCCCTGGAGTGTGGCTGCTGAACTTGCGCTGACTGAAGCCCCGGACTTGGGCTGACGGTGAACATCATTCATTCAGATACTACCTAGTTTTACAGATGAATTGAGTGATTCACTGGAAAAGATGAGAACAGGAAACAGCAATGATGGCTAGCCCTGGTAGCTCCTGCCTGTGATCTCAGCACTCAGGAGGTGGAGTCAAGACGATCAGAAACTGAAGGTCATCCTTGGCTACATACAGAGTTGGAGGCTAGCCTGGGCTAAGTAAGACACTGTCACAAACAAACAAACAAACAAACATGCGGGGGTGGGGAGGCTGTAGAGATGCCTCAGAGGTTAAGAGCACAAACTACTTTTACAGAGGACTGGAATTTAGTTCCCAGCACTCATGCTGTGTGGCTCACAACTGTCTGTAACCCCAGCTTAAGGGGATCCGACGCCCTCTTCTGGCTTCCACTGGCATTCATGTGCCAATACCTCCCTACCCCTACTCCCACCAAACACAAATAAAAATAAAATACGAAAAGCCGGGCAGGCGGGGCACACACCTTTAATCCCAGCACTAGGGAGGCAGAGCCAGGTGGACCTCTGTGAGTTTGAGGCCAGCCTAGTCTACAGAGTGAGTTCGAGGCCAGCCTGGTCTACAGAGGACAGGACAGGCACCAAACCTACACAGAGAAACTCTGTCTCCAAAAAACCGGGGGGAAAAAAAAGTCAGGGAAGGGGCATGGCTGAGGAGGTAGATCAGCAAGTAAAGTGCTAAGTTTGGCGGAGCACTCATGTAAAAAGTGGAGCATAGCAGTATCTGCCCTGGGGAGGCAGAGAAAAGAGCATCCCTGGGACTCACCCATCTGCCATCCTGGCCTAACCACCAGGTCCTAGAGCAGTAAGAACCCTACACCTACACACACACACACACACACACACACACACACACACACACACACACAGTGTACTTGTGTGCTCCTCAAAACTAATGCTCTTAGTCTCAAAGAAGAAAGGGAGTAGGAAATGGTGACCCAGTGTCAACTAGGCAACAGGTAGGGAGGCCATTAGATCACATAGTTCAATCAATCAAAGAAATTCTTAAAGGCTGGGGAGACAGCTCAGCAGTCAAGAGCACTAGCTGCTCTTACAGGACTGGAATTCAGTTTCCAGGACTCACATGGGGGCTATCAACTGTCCCTAACTCCAGTTCAGAAGGATCTGATGCCTTCTCCTGACCATTGCAGGCACCAGGCACACTCACACTGCACATACATAGATGTAGGCAAAACATGCAAACTCATAAAATAACTCAGTCTTTAGAAAGGAAAAGGAAATCGTGAAGACATCTATTCCTAAAGGACACCAGGCTTTAGAGAAGATTGCTTTGGGGCTGTCCTGGGACCTTCCCGAGTGTCCAACCATTCCCTGACGCCCACCAGCTGTAATTCTGCTCTAATTGTATATGGCCTCAGGGTCTCTGGGAGGGACTGGAGAATGTAAGTAGGAAGGAGGAGGGAGCTGGTCCCATCTCCACAGCCATCATCCCGGCTGGGGATGACACTCCCTGTACCAACCACCCTTCCAAGGGCTGTCAACAGTCATCAAGCCCGGCTGGACTTGAAGATGGCATAGCCTGGCTCGGAGGACGGTGTGTATGGCATCTCCACAGCAGGGGTTCCACAAAAGCTAGCAGCTGGAAAGGGAGCAAACCCCAGGTTTAAAAAATAAAGTCCTTTGCAAGAGAGCAGAGGGAAGATTATTTGGGTAGAAGGGGACCGACAAGGCAAGCCAAGGGGATGAAAGGGATCAAAGTCTAGTGAAAAGGGTGTCTGAAAATGACATAATGAAACTCAGTCACTTCGTATGCTAACTTGAGAAAAAAAGTCCTTTAGTCGTGAAATCAAAACTTCTCAAGACCCACTCTGAATTCTTTGGTTTGCCTAACACACACATGGCAGCTCATAACTGTAACTCCAGTTCCAGGGGATCCAACACTCTCTGGTCAACCCAGGCGCACAGCACACGCATAGTGCACACATGTACAGGCAGACACAACAGAATAAAAATGTCTTCAAAGACAGTAGGCATTGGGGAGGGACTTTATTTTTCATCTTACCATGCTGCATGTACACACAACATTGATATATATAGCTGGAACAATTACAATTTATACATAAAATACAACGTGAGTGTGGCTTCTGAATTAACACAACAAACTTACTATACAGTCTGTATCCTGGTCGGTAACAGCATTGCAGTACTGCTGCTCAGATTTCCACTGATTCTAATTAGTCAAAACTGCATGGTCAGCTCAAAGGCACTAGGAAGAACTATGTTTTCTAGTAGTTTAAAAAAAGAAGAAAACAATTATATATATTAAGAAACGGGGGAGGGGGCTGGGTGTAGTGGTGCACAAGTGTAATCCCAGCAATCATGAGGAGGAGGTAGAGGAGGATCAGGAGTTTAAGGCCAACCTGAACTACATACAGGGTTTGTGGCCAGCCTAGGCTACATAGGACTCTTATCTCAAAATAAGGGGGGGGGGGGGAGGGGAGGAGGAAAAACTGGGCAGACACAGTGTGTGTAAATGTAAACTTTGCCCATTCCTTAATTCACAGCTCTATAGGAAAGAGGGTGTTCCTTGCCTTACAACTTAAAAGGGGGCAGGGAGGATGGGATACATCCTAAACCTAAAATGAAAATAGAAATACTAAAACTATAATCATAATTTAAAAAAATGTTGCAGATAAAGCAACACTTTCCCCTCCAAAATAACCTTGATGTTCTGGCTGCCAAAAACATAAACTAGAAGATCACCTTTTCCAGAACATAAATGAGACAGCCTGTAGGAGGTAAACACTGGCTGCACAGCCTTCCCCTCGGCTAAGCCTGAACATCACAAGAGCAGACACTGAGTGGAGAGAGCCTGGCTGGTAGAGCATGTAAGTGCAGAGCCAGCATAACTTCCTATCAGGGTTCTTTTCAAATAAATAAATATTACTTTTTAAATTAAGAAAAAGAAGGATACTTGTCAATATCCTATTTATAGATCTGTCCCACTCATTTAAAAGCTGTACATTTATTTTAAACATTAAGCAAGTTTGTTCTCCATCTCTATCCATTCATGAAATTAACACTGAAAATACAAATAATTCCTTTTGAGGACAAAGACACAGTAAATGAGAAGCAGAAGTGGGTGTCCTACCATCTCCACACAGACCTCCCAACCTGGCAAGAATCTAATTTGGTTTTCAGAAAATGAACAATGTCCATCTGAATAGAGTTTTAACACACATGCTTTAATAAAGATTGCTGGCAATGATGATGTCACCTGCAATCTCAGCACTTGGGAGGCTGAGGCGGAGGGATCATGAGTCCCAGGCCAGCCTGGGCTAACACAGAGAGATCCTGTCTCAAAACAACAAGCAAGCAAACAAAATTACTAGGGCAAGATGCTTAGAGAATTTTCTCAGTATTTTCCGTTTTTATGGAGTTCTTTTGTTACTCTTATAGGCTTTAACACACTAGATTCAATGTCTCTAATGTTTTAGTTTAATTCACAGCAGATATTCCTTCCAGGCCAAACTGTTAAATGATAGAAACATGGACATGAAGGCATGTAGATTCTTTTTCCTTACTAGTAAAACTAAGATTCTGTAATTACTAACAGTTAAGTTTACACCAGGAGAAATCTGACACCACCAAGACTCTTGGCTCACATGCGTCTTTACAAGACACACACTCTGCTCAGTGTGTCACAGCACCCAGGCCACATCCATTACCTTGAGGACACCAACACAGTGCCATGGTCGTACCAGCACACGCTGCACATACAGGACACTGAGCGGTCCTTCTGGAAGGCTCCACAAATGTATGACCACAGTTTCCATCCCTCACCAGGGCTCCACCCCCAGTCAGCCAGCCACAGCCTACACACACACCTCCGGAATGATAAGTCAGTATTTACCCTACTTGTTCAAATCACAGGAACCTAAGGAATCCTAACTTGGGAAGTCTCAAAACCTTTGCAATCAAGAGCTTGGAGTTGATTGCACAATTTCAAACTTAGAAAGCATGATAGGCTTCAGAAGCACATAACCTTCAAAACAATTTTATAAGTAGACACACAAGAAATAAAAACATTTATTATAGAAAAAATTGTATTATAACTTATTTTACTACATATTGAATATAACTTTTTTTGGAGAGGAATATGGACTAACTGGATTATCCATAGAAGAAATTCAGAGAACGGTATTTTTTATATATATAAAAATGCTATAAAGAAAATTAAAAGGTATTTTTCTGGCTTAGCTTCATTTTCTGAAAAAAATGAGATTGGTTTCAATTTGTATATAGTCATTTCCATCAAAACTTAAAATTCAGACAATGGAGTGTCTGTCTGTAAGCCATATGTTCAAAGGAATTTTTTTTTTTTTTTTTTTTTTTTTTTGGTTTTTCGAGACAGGGTTTCTCTGTGTAGCTTTGCGCCTTTCCTGGGACTCACTTGGTAGCCCAGGCTGGCCTCGAACTCACAGAGATCCGCCTGGCTCTGCCTCCCGAGTGCTGGGATTAAAGGCGTGCGCCACCACCGCCCGGCCACAAAGGAATTTTTAAAATTGTGTAGCAAAGCCAAATGGCCACTGCTGGCTTTGGTGGGGAAGCCAAACCAGCAGCAACAACAACAAAGGCTGAACGTGGACTCAGGGTAACAGAAACTGGTGGAGGGTGGCCAGACGCTGGAGCGCATGTTCAAACTGTACCTTGAAAATGTAAACCTGCAAAGCTGTCCAATTACATAGTTTTCTATAGGAGATCCATAAAACCAGTCATCTCATACCTAAATGCAACAAACGTTAGTATAAAGTCGGAATGCATTTAGATAGGCCTGTCGGGTGTTAGGAGAAGTTACTGCTTAGATGAGCCGCCCAGGCGCTGACACAGGACATAGGACAAGGCGATCTGCCATGCGCAGTGTGCAAACAAGACAGGCTTTCTTCTACTCTGAGATTCTGCTTATCTAGATACGCAATAGTTGAGTACACAGCTAAGAGATGCACAGTCGCATACAACCACAGCGCTCTGTAAGAATTGTGTCCTTACTTCCGCAGAGCACTGCGGCACAGTGTGGCATCCTCAACAATCATGAGCTATGTGCACTTACATGGTACAGAAACTTAAGAATCTAAAAGTTAGTAGGAGAGTTGCTATTTCCAGTCTCACTCCATAATTTACAGCTTACATTATGTGAATTACACAGGTGTCCTCAGTGTCTTAATTAAGGATTTCTGTCCAGGCATGAGAATATCATTTTTTATTATAACCTTAATTCTGTAACATTTATTGAAGTAAAGAATCAATTACGGTCTCGGGCTTTGCAGAACGCTTTCTGTTAAGAGAAGAAAAAAAAATGCAAGATGAGTGCTTGTCCCTAAGAAACTGTCAACACATTATGTAGCCAGAGTCCACAAATGGACCAACACTGGCCATGCTTGACCACAGCAGTCTGACTGGTACCCAGAGTAGGCAAGGTCACCAAAAGCAAACACAAGAACACAGTGTTACAGTACGGTGTTCCAGAGTGGTGAGGAGCTGAGCACAGGGTCAGACAAGGTGCAGACAGGTGTCAGCTAAGCTTATCGGGGATGCCCCTTGGTCATCTCCTCCTCCTCCTCCGAGGAGGAGGAGGCTAACAGTACAGAGAGCCTCAGAGAAGCAGGACACACAGTGTCTGAGGCCTACAGGAGTACTCTCATGTGCCTTCTTTATTGCTGTCCAGCACACCGAACTGCATGCCTCTCATGAGCACTGCATGGGACACTCACCACAGAACACAAACACATCACTTATTGTGCATATTTGCTTATTTCCCAGGAAAACTACAGTTTCTGTTGAGTTGAGTCTGGATCACATGTTGGCCCACAAATATTTTCTTTAACTTAAGCTAAACAAAAAGCATATTTTTACAGTGGTGCATTATAGAAACTATATCAAAATAGCTTATCAAATTATTTGTTTTAAGGTCTACACAGTTTTAAAAATGTGGCTGAACTTGAGAGAGCTCATGTAAGTAATCTGGATTTTCTTTATAAAGACAACGGTCCAGCAATGATGGGGCCTCTGTTCCTACACTAACAAGGGACAGAACCACTTTCCAGCTTGCTCCCCTGCCCTCCTCTGCCTGTCTCTGTCAAGCTGACTGTCTCATTACCATGGGCCACATCTGAGTGCATCTTCCTAACGACCTCAGAGCTCAGAGCAGGTTATCTACTAACCTTGTAACAGGGAGAGATTTTTCAAGAGCTGTGTCTTAGAACAACTTACTTCATTCCCTGATACTACACGTGGAGGCTGCAGAGATGGCACAGCACCTTTGAGCACCTGTTGCTCTTCCAGAGGACCTGAGTTCACATCCCAATACCCACATTGGTGGCTTACAACCAACTATTCCAGGAAATCTGATATTAGTGCACATATAAACATGCAGGCAAAACATTCACATATAGATAAAATCAATATTTATATATTTTTAAAGATTCCATGTAAATATTCACTTAGCATTTGAAAATCTTTAAATCCCTCATTTAAATGATAAAAATGCAAAAATCTTATACATTTTAACAAGTAGCTCATTCTTTCTAGCCCTAGTTTAATTATTCCAACATTTTTAGTGTTACATTGCATCTAAAAGACTATGTAACAAAGACATGAAACCCATTACCTTCACCTTACATGTAAAGCAAAGGTCTTCCAACTGGTTCAAATTAGCTCAATGTAGGAACACAAGGAACATTAGTGCCAGCCCAGGCTTCCCACTGAGCTTATGTGATAAAGCACACAGACTACATAATTGTCAACACTGGTGCTAGAGAGTCACACAAGCTTCCCTTAATTTGAGATCTAAGAAATCAATGTCCTTGGAGCAATGTCTATTGTCAGAAAAACTGACCAGATGAATACAGTATTTTGGGAGTCAAACAAGGCAAATTAATTAGCATCTTAGTAGGAGACTTACACAAGACAGTAGGTGGAAGGTAAACACCAGGAAAGAACAAAGCGAGTTGAAGCTAGCTCTGCTCCTCCCAGGGGCAGAAGTCTGAAAGAATGCAGTTCTTTTTCTGTTTTGTTTTGAGACAGGGTCTCATTATGTAGCCCTGGTTGTCTTGAAATTTGTAATGCAAACCAGGCTGGCCTGTAACTCACAGCATCTGCCTGCCTCTGCCTCTTAAGTCCTCGAATGAAAGGTGTGTACCATCACAACTGTCCCAGAATGCAATTCTTTTGTTTTGTTTTGTTTGTTTGTTGAGACAGGGTTTCTCTATGTAACAGCTCTGGCTATCCTGGAACTTGCTCTACAGACCAGGCTGGCCTCAAACTCACAGAGTACAAGTCTTTATCCCTATTTTGCTTATCAAATTGTAATTGCATAAAGAATATAATTTCAAACCACATGTCACGTTAACTAAAGTTCGACTTCCTTTAGATGTGTCTAAATATAGTATCACAACATTGTCACTTCAGGACTTGGGGACTTGGGACTGTCCTCACCTTCTCCCAGTCTTTGGCCTTGCTTTTCCCTTGGAGGTCCGTGGCCTTTCTAACTTCATCAAAGACTGACGCAGACTCTCCTCTGTATAGGCAAGGTACACATGGGAAAGGTCTACTTCAAAAGGCTACAAGAAAAACACACACACAAGGGAAGTTAAATCAGATTCGGGGAAGATTGAAAACACAGACTGACACTGGGCAAAAGACCACGGAAGACAAAACCAAACAACCTCTTAAAGACGTCTCCCACCCTACTATGTAAAATGCACTCAAAGCTCGAGAAGTAGAAGCCCAGACATGCCATCAAGCTCCCCAGACATAAAGGAAAACTGTCTCTTTCTCTAAAACCAGCACCCTGGTTGATCTAGGACTCAGGGAAGCAAGGCACCCTAGTCTCCTGGGACAGCCCAGCGCTCAGACTGGTGAACAGGGCACGCCAGAGTGACAGCAGGCTGGACCTGTGGCAGGACTGAAAATGAAACTTTTGCTAAGTGTGTGCCAGAGAGCAGACCTGTCCCAACAGCCCCCGCCCGAGAGCCTCTACTCACAACAGACAATCCAGCTGCTCAGCCCACACGCTGGAACAGCACAACCACCGACCCACACTCTGATGCAGACAAACGAGTGTTCAAAGTGCTCTTACGTCTCTCTCCTTCTTGTCAGGCACTGGGGTTTGTTTCCTCATGTTGTTGCCTGTGTAGGCCACACATTTCTCAAGAGAGGGAAAGAGGGAAGAGAGATGTCTGAATCAATACTGCGAACTGGGAAGGCTGCTGCAAGACATCCTGACAGCTCACTAGGAAGCATGATGTGCATCCCGGGGCAGAAAGGATCCAACAGGCCACCCAGTAGGCAGAAGCCCCAGGCCTAACCCACTGCCATGAATGGTCCCCACTTTGCTGTTACTCAGAAAAAGATCCTATCTGGTCCACTGCGTTCTGATCTGACCCACCCTGCACCACCTTCCTCCCCCAGCGGCCGGCACCAGCTCCACTCCATCATTTCCTCAGGGTGAAAGGAATACTCACTAGCTGCCATTCCCCTATGTCTTCATTCCAATGGACATAGTTTTCAATCATTTCCTTTACAAAGAGTCAAAGCCTGCTTTTAGTCAATAGTTAAAATATTGAAAAATACAAACACAACTGTGACAATAGAAACATGTGACATTTTCCTGTATCTGTCACTATATATTGCTCATGGTAATCCCTCTGACTTCCCCATGCCTTCAACTAAGCTCTTTTAAGGGCCTTGCATTTTATCACTCACACACACACACACACACACACACACACACAATGGGAGCAGGGACACGACATAATGCTTATGTGGTGGTCCAAGAACAACTTTGTGGAGTCGGTTCTCTCTTTTTATAACTTCATGTGGTTCCGGTCTCAAGGTTTACATAATAAGCCTTTACTTGCTGAAGAATCATTTGACCTACACTTTCATCAATGTTAAGTGAAAATAGTTGTTTCTAAACATTATATACTGCATCAAGCATTTAAAAATGCACACTTCTTCAGCTGGAGAGTTGGGTCAGTGGTTAAGACCAACTGTTTTGCAGAGGACATAGGTTCAGTTCCTAGCACCTACATGGTGGTTCACAACAGTATGTAATTCTAATTCCAGGGGGTCCAACACCTCTTCTGGTCACTGTGGGCACCAGGCATGCACATGGTCACATATATGCATACAGGGAAAACATCCATATACATAAAATAAAAATAAATTTAAACACACACACACACTTCTTAAGAACACATGTGGATACTATTCAACTACATAAAAACAAAAAGCAAAAGTTGCGATCCTGGGAATCAGGAGGACAGTCAGGCTGGGCTGGAAGAGACCAAGGGTAGAAAGGCTGGGAAACCATTCAGCTAGAAATAGGTTACAGTCTAGATTTCAGCTCTGATTTGGGGTAATGAGTTACAATATGGAACTAGGACATTCTGGAGTGTTCCAGAAACCCAGGACTGACTCTGGGTACCTGAGATCTGAAGGGAAAATTTCAGACAAATTTCTCATAGCTATTTGGAGATTCACAACATTGTTTTTTAAAAAAATCACAGGTTTAAATTTATTAAGAACATACTGGAAGGTGGGCTGGAGAGATGGCTCCAGGGTTAAGAGTGCTCACTACTCCTGCTGACACCTGGGGCGTTCCCACCACACACATCCAGCGGCTCACAACCTCCCGTAACTCCAGTTCTAGGGCACCCAATGCTCTATCCTAGACTCTGTACACAAACTCACATTCCCATATATACACATACTGAAAAATAAAATTCTTGCTAAGGAAAAGGTAAGATTTTCAAATTATGCTGGTGATAACAATTACCACCTGTTTGAAAATGACTAGTAATGATGGCTGGTTGTATAACTAAGTGAATGTATTTAGTGTTATTGAACTGTATACATAAAGATGACTAGAATGGACAATTCCATATTCTATTTTTACACACACACACACACAGAATGCATACATCAAGGAAGAGGACAGCAGCACATTCTGCTTATTCTATTTAAAAAGTATTTATGCATGTATTTCATGTAGGTGAGTGTTTTATCTGCATGTGTATCTGTGCACCACATGTCTGCCTGATACCTGTGGAGGACAGAAGAGGGTGTTGAATCCCCAGGACTGGAGTTACAGATGGTGATGGGTTGCCATGTGGGTGCTGGACCTGGGTCCTCTGAAAGAGCAGCCAACCTTCTTTACCACTGGGCCACCTCTCCAGCTCCCTCTCTACTTTCTAATAAAGTATGTCAATCAATCAATAGGACCTTCACCTTTATTCTACATGCATTTACATGGAGCAAGGTCCTTCCTTTCAACGGGCTGACACATTCTTATTTAGATACTTAGATACTCGAAAAGAGAATTACATTCTAAAGAAAGCTAACACCTTTTGTGCTGGCTGGTCTTATGTCAACTTGATACAAGTTAGTGTGATATGAAAGGAGGGAGCCTCAGTTGAGAAAATGCCTCCATAAGATCCATCTGTAGCCGGGCGGTGGTGGCGCACGCCTTTAATCCCAGTACTTGGGAGGCAGAGCCAGGCGGATCTCTGTGAGTTCGAGGCCAGCCTGGTCTCCAAAGCGAATTCCAGGAAAGGCGCAAAGCTACACAGAGAAACCCTGTCTCGAAAAACCAAAAAAAAAAAAAAAAAAAAAAAAAAAAAGATCCATCTGTAAGGCATTTTTCTTTCTTTCTTTTTGTTTTTTGTTTTTTTTGGGGATAGGATTTCACTGTCTAGCCTTGGCTGTCCTGGAACTCTCTCTGTACACCAGGCTGGCCTCAAATTCACAGAGATCCACCTGCCTTTGCCTCCCAAGTGCTGGGATTAAAGGTGTGTGCCACCACTGTCTGGGCAGGCATTTTCTTAATTAGTGATTGCTGGGGAGCCAGCCCATTGTGAGTGGTGCCATACTTGGGTTGGTAGTCCTGAATTCTATAAGAAAACAGACTAAGCAAGCCAGCAAGCAGCACCCCTCCATGGCCTCTGCATCAGCTCCTGCCTCCAGATTCCTGCCGTGTTTGAGTTCCTGTCCTGACTTCCTTCACTGATGAACTTAATGTGGAAGTACAAGCCAAATAAACCCTTTCATCCCCAAGTTCGTTTGGTTTTTGTGTTTCATCACAGCCATAGTAACCCTAACAAAGACACTTTTATATGATGGCATTAGTTCAAGAAAGTTTTACAGAGGACAGCTGCAATGTGAACATGTAACATCTTAATTTGTTATGCTGGCTTGTTCTTTAACCCTCTTCAATGACCTAATGTCTAGATCAGACTTATCTCACCTGGTAGTCCTGAGGTATGAAGTTATCAATAATAAGCATCTGAAGCCGAAGCTCACGGCTGAGCTGCCGAATGTTCTCCAGGAGGCCTTCAATTTCCCTCTGATGCTCTTGCTGAAGATCAGCCATCTACCAGAGAACCCATGACAGCATAAAGCAAACAAGACTTTAAGCATAAATACTGCCAGGACACTGGCCCAGTTCTTGGACAGACTGTCACCGGCTAGTTAACAAGTAAAATTTAAAATACACAGAGAGAAGTGAGTGTTTTAGTGCTTTAAAACTGTAAGCACACAAAGTCAGGTGGTAGTGGCGGTGGTGGCCAGCAGTAGTGAATGCCTTTAATCCCAGCACTCAGGTGGCAGAGGTAGGCAGATCTGTGAGTTCAAAGCCAGCCTGGTCTATAGAGCGAATTCCAGAACAGCTAGGGCTACATAGAGAAATCCTGTCTTAAAAACAAAAACAAAACAAACAAAAAACCTGTAAACACACATTAAGATTCTAAACTGTATTATAGAGATTTCTAAGACACCAACCTCTGACTTTGCAGCCATCAGCATGGTCCAGACTTTCTTTAATTTCTTGGTCTTTCCCTGTGCCTCCTCTTGTAGACTGGTATATTTTTCCTCAATGTCCAAACGTTCTTGCTATGATAAAAACAGGTTAACTTCAGAATAATTTTAAGTCACAAATTCAACGTAACAAATGATCTAGACGTTTGGTAACTATTGTCTTCAAAATGATCCATAATCTGCTTTCCATTTTATCTTTGGGATTTAGTTTGCCCTGGAAAAGGTGAGCGCGCTGCACACCACACTCAACATGGCGTCACCTCTTTTTCCTCCAGTTCTTTCCGAAGTTGCTCAGCTCTCTTCCTCCTCTCCTCCAGCTCCATATTGGACTCCTCAAGAAGCTTCTCTTGCTCCTCAGCTTTGGCCAACAAGTCCACACCACCGACAATGACTTTCTTCTCCAAAGCAGACAGCTTTTCCAGCAAAGACTGATGCTCTTGTCTATAAGGAAAAGGAGGACATTCTAAATCCCTGTCATCTGCCATTCTAATCTCACTCCCCCAATTCAAGCAGAACTGAAGATGCACACTTAGAAAAGTTCAGTCATGTGATACTCGCCAAAGCACACCACTACATGGTATTAACTCATCAACTAAGGATTAATTCACCTTGGCCAATATTTTCTCCAACACAGAGATTAAATGATCAGAAAGATCCAAGTTTTAAAAATATATCACACACAGTAGACCCTCTACCCTAAAACAGCTATGCTGGAAACAAAAATCAAGATTTTCATTAACTTTTAATTGATCGATTTTCCTGATACACAGCCCTATGAAGAACATTAGAACTCCAGCCATGAGCCCATCTGGACCCACCACACTCACTGGGCTTTCAGAAGGTCCTTCTCCCGTCTCTCCAGTTCAGCTCTAGCCTTGTTTCTTTCTTCTTCTTCCATGTCAAGTTTTGTTTCCAATGCTTTTCTCTCCTCATCAATTTTCGCTTGCATTTCCACCATCTTATCTGGGGAAACTTTCTTTTTACCTATTTGAGTCATTTAATTGCAGCAGTCACTAAAAGTAGTCAATGTTTCAGACATAAGAATTATCTTAGTACAGCACTGTCTATACCCAGTCACACAACAGCAAATGTTCAACTTCCATTTCTACGTCATAGTTCCTAGAATTTTTTAATTCATTAATAAATTCAAACTGTTGTCTAACTGTGTAATGATATGTGAGGGGGAAAATGAAAGAGAACAAACGAGATGAGCAGAAAAATAGGGAAAGAAAAGTAACAGGAAAGCCAAATAAAAAAGCAAAGCTTGTGGGTCCCCAAAGTGTGCAGAGAGGCTAAAAAGGAAAATGATTCTTCAATCACTTTCACAATCATTAAATTACTCATTTAAGGCAGGTGTTTTACACTGATAAGCCGCCCTGGTAAATCATAAATGAGCCACCAAAGTAACTTACTATAACAAACTAGATCACCTAAGTCCCTAACTCAGATCAAACATGCTAAGAACCAACAGTCAGCAGAAGCACTACCAACTAATAAAGGTGGAATGCAGCTTCCAACTGACTGTCATGTCCAAGCATGTGTAGGTGTATGTATGCAGCCTGCTCACACGAAGTTCACCAATGAACCTCCAAACCATGAAGTTATATGAAAAAAATCAAAAAGAGAAAACAGACACTCGCTTATTTAGATGGTTCTGAAACTGAGCCAATGACAGTTCATTTCTGGTTGATGCAAGTTCTGAGAAACACGCTCCCTCGGAACAACAAGCGTTTCATAGAACTGTCAGACCTGAGGCTCTCCTCAGTTTGTCGTTCTCAACTTCCCTCCCAAGGGACAAGGATGGAGGACTATAGATCAGTGTCTCCACCCCACCCAGCCCCTCCTGCTAAGGAAAAGGAACTGAAAACAATCACGATGGCACTACAGATCTGAGCAGAGTCTTGTAGGAACCATGAAAGGCAGGGTCATGCATAGGCTTTTTCAACTCTTGAGACAAAATCTCAAGGGTTTAACGGCATCCTTCCTTCTACAGAACTAAAGTCTAAAGCAAAATCTTAGGCACAAAACCAAAGAGGAACTAAGATCCAGGCGGCTGGTGTGGTGTGATTCACTGCACTCCGTGTCGGAGGTGGGCCTGGGCCTATCGGCACAGCCACCTGCCTTGAACCTTCTGAATTATGTTTTAGAAGAATATTTTCACAAATAAGTTAACTTCTATTCCCAATGAATTACTTGGAAAGATTTTCTATCCATAATAACACTTACTAAAAATTGTAGAAGAAAAGTCTAAGTTGAGGTTTACAGGAAGTAAACATGTAACTTCCCACCTCAGTATTACAAATGTTTAGAGAAAAATTGCAAATACATTAAAAAAAATAGTGTGTGTAGAAGACATGGGTACTAAGGACACAGACTGCATGAATGGATCAAATAAGAAATTTGGACTTGTAGTGATTTGTTTTGCTAATGGTTATAAAGAGTTCCAAAAACCCATCAGGAGAGAGTAATACAGAAAGAGTTTGCATATAAAATACATAAACACTGTCTCTTGATGAACTGATTGCCTTCTATAGTAACCCCTTCAAACCCATGCTTTAGAAGCAAGTGTCTCACTGTGCTCAAGAGCATGTCATGAAGACACTCTCCACACAGCTAGGGTCAGTTCAAAAGTCTACACATTCAAGTCCCATGTGGCTCTAGCCAGAATCACCATGACAAGACATGGTATTTTTTTTCAAATAACACTTTAAGCTAAATGTGACTGTGTAAAAAATGTGGTGACCAAGAGTAACTTGTAGATAGATCTTTAAGGAATGAACTGTTACCCTGTGCTCCCTGGATACAAGCCTTAGCCTTCAGTGGGTTGCTTCCACTGGGAACGCTGTCAGGGGCCTGAAACGACCTGCCCCCAGCAGTCAATGAGCACTCTGATCCTCCAATGGGATGAGAGACTACATATACTTCTAGGGATTGCTAAAAGGAGATGTGGTATAGCTCAGTCCTTGGTCACCACGTGCAAAGCCCTAGGATCATACCCAGGGCAATACACACATACACAGTCTCCTCAACCAAGTCAATTTAAAAAACAAAACAAACAACAACAACAACAACAAAAACTCCCAAATCTCAGAAACTTTTCTAGTTCTCCATGATAAAATTTTGCACAAAAATATTAAGTAAATAAATCCCAAAAGGCAGCTGGGCAGTGGTGGTGCACACCTTTAATTCCAGCACTTGGGAGACAGAGGCAGGAGGATCTCTGTGAGTTTGAGGTCAATCTGGTCCACAAATCAAGTTCCAGGACAGCCAGGGCTGTTACTCAGAGAAACACTGCCTGGGAGACGGGGCTGGGGGTGGGGATATATATGTAAAATCCATGTTGATATTATAAAAGGTATTTAGCTAAGTCAAAGAGCAGTAGTGAGTCTTTCTGTTCCCCTTTGCCAGGTGCTACCTGAGTGAAGGGGACCTGGCAGGGCGGCTAAGGGCGGTGCTGCAGCAAGTGCCAACTAGATTAATGTCATCTGTATCACAAGAACCCATGGTGTGGGCAACAGGAACTGACTCTTGGCCTTCAAAACAGAAAAATGCCTGAATGTGTCAAACCAATTATAAATGTATTTTCAAAAATTGGTCTAGTGATCTTTAAGGATTTAGGGAAAAGGTTTTTTAAAGTAGCTAAGACGGAATTAAAAAAAAAGATACTTACCTTGTAAAAATTATTAAATTAAAAAAATGTGAAGAACTGAAATAAAAGGTCTTGAGAAAATGAGTAACTGCACCACGTGGAGTGCAAGCCAATCACACCAACCTGCTTGATCTTGCAAAGAAGCGGTAAGCGAGTCGCAGACAGGAAGCACAGAGATGAGGAGGGAAGAAAGGAAAACATTATTTCCTTTGTAAAACAGAGAAAACGTGTAACAGCATTCATTTAGCATGAGCAAAGACATGAATCAAATAATCACAACTGAAATAGAGTCCACAGAAAAAGAAAACATGTTCCATAAGAAGACAATCACAAATGCTAGACTCAATCCACTCTGTGGTTCCCACGCAATCCCAGGTGCCCACAGTGCCCCCTGCAAGTGGAACAGCTCAGTGCATATGCTGATGGATTACAGACATGGAATTGGGAACCTACTAAACCTGGAAAATATCTAAAAGGGCAAAACCAAAAATGAAGTCAATTTTTAAAATTAGTAAGTTAAAAGTAACAAAACTCTCATTGGCCATTTCCAAAATTTCCCAATTCAATGTTTCTTCTATATAAAGACCCATTACAGGTGTCCCCCATTTTAAGAAAATCCACCAGGTAGACCTGAAAAACTAAACAGATAACTATTTTACAGTAGGTTGTACTGATCATGTGATTAACAAAAAGTTAATGAATTTTAAAGGCAGTAAGTTCACAGTATTTGATTTCCCAACTTGATTTGTAAGCAGCTCTAATTACGTAAAATGAAGTGCACCTGTATAGTAGCAAACTTACATTCAGCCTATGGGTTGATTGTTCTGGGTAATTAAATAATGACTAGAGAAATAAATGAAACTGATGATTCAAGCAAGTGACATCGAATGGCCATTCATATTTTTTAATGGGAGGGGAAATACGCACAAGTCACACACAGCAACCACATGCTGGGACAATTATCTCTCCACCTCCCCAACACATCCATGTTATGACAGCAAAAGGTAAATGTTAGGTATGAAAACAGCAATTAAAGCTCTTGAATTGGAAAAAAAAAGTCTTGAATTGAATAAGGTACAACTCATTTCATAACCTACTTTCATATAACTACTCTCTAAGAATGGTAAGTTTTAGAACAGAAAATTAAGTTACAATGCTTCCTCTCACTTCACAGTTTATAATACAAAGTTGTGCTTCTAAGTGGTGTCTGCACAATGCCACGTAGTTTATAACTTATCCAGTGAGGTCAGCTGTCTGGTAACTTGCTTCAGCAGTGTCAACAGACACAGTGTCTTGAGATTCTTGAGAGTTTCCCTAGTAAAGCTAAAAGCAATGGTTTCTGCCATTAGTCTGGAAAAGGTAAGGACACAGATAATGCTTTAAGAGACAGCAAGCTGCAAGCTGGTGGAAGCAAGCTTCGCTTCCATTTTCTTCTGAAAGTAGAAATAGACAAAATTAAATAATGCTTTCAACTTACAGTTTACCAAAAAATCTAAGTCTGAAGAAGTCTAGACAGACGTTATAAACGCTGTGTGACTGAATTTTCTAATCACACTTCAGAAAGAGTTAAAATTGACCTGGTAACTTAGCAGTGGGGGAGCGCCCAGTTGGAAGGAAACACTACTCTGTCTTCCTCACTTGCCTCGGGCTTCACTCATTTCTGTATTTGGAGCACAGACGGCTTGTTCCATTGGGTGCTGCTGCACCAACAAACGTTCATTTGTACTTGCAGAGATTTAAGATGTGTTGTTCAAATCTCTTACACTGACCAGAATTAAAAACGTATAATGAGGCATAAAAAAGAATCCCGAGAATTATTCTTTTACACAGCTTACTAGCTCTCTTTACATTATCTCAGCAGCAAAAGCATGATTCTCTCTTCCACTGTCTCAAACATAGGCTCTGGCCTATGTTTCAGTTAACTGAAGCCATGGCAGGGTGGGGCCACATGCTTTTCTACTGGGAGCCCAACATGGACCAGTCACGACAGGGAGTGGGGCAGCATCTCCCAAATGAAGCCCATGAGTAATGGAGAAGCCAGAGCTCTGTTAGAGAAGGTGAGGGCCGCCACTCACGAGGCAAGAACTCATCCAGAGGCTTCTCTATGACAGAACATGTGGAGTCTGAGCTACTGCTGCTGCTACTGCCTGCAAGACAAAGAAACGAGCCCACGGAACCAGAGAGAGGGAACAAGAAACGAACAGAAACACACAGAGAAAACTTGAGTTCTGCAGGAAGAATTTAGAGGACAATCAAGCTTTGCATTCAAGAGCAACTCACTCTAGCTTAAAACTAAGTACTCCAGCTGCTTCCTGGTCACAAAGCCATGCAGGGAATTAAAACTGCATTTCTTTACAGATCTGCAGTAGTGGCAAACCCCACTACTCATCTACACAGAATTATTCAGAGGCTTGAAATGACAAAAATGTCTATTTATACTGCTAAGAAAAAGAAACAGCTTGAAAACATACAAATCACACAACTCATGTTGCAGAAATCAGCTGCCCTTCATTATAAACAAGGTATTGTCTCCAATTCCCCATCCCCTCAAGGCATCATGATACCAGACTTTACTTTTTTTTTTTTTTTTTAAAGATTTATTTATTTATTATGTATACAGCATGTCTGACTGCAGGCCAGAAGAGGGCACCAGATCTCATTACAGATGGTTGTGAGCCACCATGTGGTTGCTGGGAATTGAACTCAGGACCTTTGGAAGAGCAGTCAGTGCTCTTAACCTCTGAGCCATCTCTCCAGCCCCAGACTTTACTTTTATGTCTAAAGCTGGACAGCATAATTGACAAGGCTCAGTGAAAAATGTTAAGCTTCTCCGAACAAGGTAAGACATATTTAAAATATTTTAGCATATTAAACAGCAGCATTTTTTTCTACATAAAATTTATTTTTAGTAAGTTTACTATCTGCTTCAAGTCAAAGAAACAATAGTTTACTTTGAAAAATGAGCTATGAATAAAAACATTTTTTATGTCAGGGACTGATAACAGTCTTTGTGAAAGGACCAACGGCCAGACCATGTGCTTTGATGTGAACAGCTACAGACCACATGTAAACAGTTGATCAAGGCTGCTTTAAGAACACTCTGTTTACAAAAACAGGTCCCACATGGATTTGGCCAGCATACTGTACGCTGCCAACTTCTGCCCTACATGGTGCTTTTTCTGTCTTTTGGATGTACAAAATCTTCAGTTTTTAATTTGGGTCCCCCATCGAGCAGTGATGGGCTTGTTTTCAACAGGACTGATTAACTGAGACTGTGGAGCAGCCTGCAGGAGCTGAGGAGAGCTCTGAGTTAGAAATGAGGCAGGGACATGCCATCTGCAGCCTTAGCTGAGCAGTCTTAGTTCCCACTGGAAGCTGTCCCAAAGGGAGAGAATGACACAAGTTTACAAAGAAAGGACTTCAGAGAAAAACTACTCAAACATACCACCCGCAAATGATTCTTAAAGGCTAACATCATTTGACGAGAAAGCCCACATTATCCTAATTTCAAAAGCCAATAGGGACCTAACACAGATGTGAAACTGTAGAATTTTACAATAGAAAAAAAATTTTTTTACAAGAGGCAATATGGCATCCTGGGTCAGCAAGACAAAAAACAAGAGAGAATGTTTACAAAGTTAACCACATATAGCAGAAGTTCCCTGCTGGAACCACTACCATAAGTAAAAATACCAACTATAAAATGGGCATCATCAGGGAACAATTCTAGCCAGCTGTGACCGGTTAGAACATGATCAGGACTTACCCCTTCTCTTCTTCCTTTTTTCTCCATCTTCTCCAAGCTCACCCTCCTCGTTGTCATCCTCCTCTGAACCACTGACGTCAGAGCCTGAGACTTCTTCCCCTTGGACAGAAATTTAACAATGATTTTTAGGCTGTACCAAGTCATCGGCTATTTATAAAATGCCTATATCCATTCTCTTCATTAAGTTTTTGTTGCTCAAACACAAACTGAAAATCTACTGAAATGTTCACAGACGGCATATCTGACAAGCAGGTGGAGACTGGAGACCCCTGGGGTTTGCTGACAAGCCAGTCCAGCCTACTTGGGGAGTTCCAGGTCAGTGAGAGAGTCTGTCTTCCCCAGCCCACTAAAAAAGTGGACAGTATCGGAGGAACAACACCCCCTCTGTCCTAGTCTCTAAGCATGTGCACACACACATATTCACATGCAAACACACACACAATGTACACAGAAATTTTATCTTACTTTTTAAGAAAAAATAATTTTTGAGACAGGATCTAACTCAGAAAGCAGAGGCAGGCGGAGCTCTGTGAGTTTGAGGTCAGCCTGGTCTACAAAGTAAGTTCTTGGACAGCCAGATCTTACACAGAGAAACCCTGTCTTGAAAAACAAAAACAAAAACAAACAAACAAAAAAGTCCTTTAATGCCTTTGCCTATAGAGCATAGGGTCAGAAGGACGCAAATAAAGTGAAACACACCACAAAGAATATGAATATACAACTCTCCCTCTGGACACACGCCCAGCACAATATGCACAAGGACTTGAACATGTGTATCCAATGTGCACAGCCACACCATTCATAAGAACCAAGAGGTGTAGCAGAGCCTGGCTGTGGTGGTGCACACCTTTAATCCCAGCACTCAGGAGGCAGAGCCAGGCAGATCTCTGTGAGTTTGAGGCCAGTCTGGTCTACATAGTGAGTTTCAGGACAGACAGGGATACATGAGGGGAGGGGAGGGGAGGGGAAGAGAGGGGAGGGGAAAGGAGGGGAGGGGAAGGGAGGGGAGGGGAAGGGAGGGGAGGGGAAAGGAGGGGGGGGAAAGGAGGGGAGGGGAAGGGAGGGAGCGGGGAATGAAATCATCAAAATGAAGGCTGAGCTCAACACTAACAGGGAAATCAAAGATCTTAAAAGCAAACTGGCTACAAATGCCACCTAGTGGCCATTCAAAAACGCCAACTTTATTATCTGTGAAGTGCTTCTCTCCTGCTTTTTCTCAGAACCTGACATTTCCCCAGACCCACCAGTGGCAGGTTGGCACCTCTGGGTTTTCCCCAGAGACTCCAATGGCTTAGACTCCAGGCCCTTCACCTGCTGCACAGGGAGCTCTATGCCAGTCAGAGAGGGTTCATCCCCTTGTAGATGGCATGGGAGTCCCAGAACTGACCAGGAAGCTCCTCAGGACCATCAGTCAGGACTTCAAACTTTCTTTCTTTTTTTTTATTTTTTTTTATTTTTGTTTTACCGAGACAGGATTCCTCTGTGTAGCCTTGGCTGTCCTGGATCTCACTCTGTAGACCAGGCTGGCCGAGAACTCAAAGATCCTCCTGCCTCTGCCTCCTAAGTGCTGGGATTAAAGGCGTGCGCCACCACCACAGGTTGGAACTTCAAACTTTGTAACCTTCGAGATGGCCTTAGAAAATATTTTCTTAGAAGACACATATTCCTCAGAAATATTTTTTTAAATATCAATGCTAGGGTCTAATAAAGGGCTCAGCAAGTAAAATATTTGCCCTCTAAGCCTGACATGAATTCAAGGAGAGAAACAGCTCCCATAGGTGTCTTCTGACCTTCACACATACACCGTGGCATGTGTGTGCTTGCACTCACACATGCCCAACACACACAGAAGCATACACAGAAACTTTAAACATCAATGTTAGATGCTATTGCTTGGCAGGCCATTTTAAAGGCAAATGCAGTGGTCCCCAGCATGCCTCAGCTGACAGGAATCTTTGTGCGAAGTTACCTTCCTCAAGCTTTTTCTTCAGCTCTTCTATTTCTTTCTGAAACTGACGAAGCAGAGCATCCTTTGGGTCTTCGTTAATTCTTGCTTTGTTTTTAATGTTCTTGGCACGGTTGGCATAGCGCAAGGTGCTGATGGTCTCATCGTAATTATAATCTGCTGGCCCAATATTTGCACACTGTTGAATTAGAAACGTCCATCATTCCACACCGCCACTAACACCACCATTACCAAACAAATGCCCGAACCACGTGTGCAGTTCTCTTCTAAAAAACCAGCACTGATCATACAGCTTTGGAAACAATGCAACAATGGGAATCAAGAGTTGTATTATACAAAGAAAGCCATCGATTTATAAAATGTTATTCACGCCAGGCGGTGGTGGCGCACGCCTTTAATCCCAGCACTTGGGAGGCAGAGCCAGGCGGATCTCTGTGAGTTCGAGGCCAGCCTGGGCTACCAAGTGAGTCCCAGGAAAGGTGCAAAGCTACACAGAGAAACCCTGTCTCGGAAAAAAAAAAAAAATGTTATTCACTTCAATGATGGGAATGAATCCGAATCTTAAATTGGCCTTGTATGAATTAACCATGCCATGACTGAGGTCTTACCATCATGGTTTTTGAGTTCCCTCCTAAGGAATCCTGCAGCAGACGCGTCAGTTTAGAGTTCCGATACGGCACATGTGTGCTTTTTCCATCCACCAAGGCAGAAATGACATTGCCCAGGGTAGAGAGGGAAAGGTTGATTTTTGTAGCTTCCTTGAGGCGCTGTCCTGTGGCTCCAGTTTTCGCTTGTCTTTCTGACCCCTAGCAAGAAACAGATAAAAACTCAAAGCTTTTTAAAATCAAGAATGCACTTTTCTAAAATCTGGGGGTTTTTTTGAAGTAATTTAAAATATTTCATGTAACATCTGGAATTCACTTCAAAATCATGAGGGAAGAAGTAAGAATACACAAAGAAGCCTCGGCAGGAGGTGAAACAAGAGAGTCATAATGCTACTCTATCTACTTTCAGATATCCCACAATAAGAAGCAATTTAAAATCACAAGTACACCATTCCTTTCGGCTTTAATTTTTATTGACAGGTAAGTGGACCACAGGGACAGACTCTCCCGTTACTTACAGCAAGATCCACCAGGTGGAGCTTTCCCATCCTGACATGCATGTTTCCATCAACACCTTTCTCACTACATTCTATAGTAATTGTAAAGATGGCATGGGATCTCGAACTATGCTCATTCATGTTAGTTGCACCAACAGAACCTTTAACAAAGAAAAGAAACCCTTAAAAACTGTGACAGAATGCCTTTATGTTTACTTTTTTTTGTTTTGACAGGGTGTCCTGTAGCCCAGGCTATCCTTGAACTTTGATTTCCTACCTCTTGAATACCACCAGACCCAGTTTATGGAGTGGTGGGGATTGACCCAGGGCTTTATGCATACTAGATAAGCACTCTACCAACTGAGCTATCCTCAGCCCAGAGAGTACCTTTACTAATTAAATAACCAAAACATTTAAAATACTTGATTTCATCACAGCCACTGACTATGACTACAGGTGTGTTGGGACACTGTATACTTCTTTTATAATTCACACTATAACCAAAGAATTTATAATGTACTCACATTAAAACATAATCATAGAATAACATCTTCACTTCATTCCTAAATATTAAAACATAATCACAGGTTGGAGATTTAGCTCAGTGGTAGAGTGTTTGCCTAGCAAGCCAAGGCCCTGGGTTCGGTCCTCAGCTTCAGGAAAAAAAAAAATCATAGAATAACATTCTTTACTTCATTCCCAAATATTACTATCTAAAGATTATAACGATCTATGAAGCTGGACATGGTGGTGTGTACTTAGGAGGCCAAGACAGGAGAACACATCAATCCAGGTGACCTAGGCCAGCCTTGGCAACACAGCATCATCTTCTCTCTTCAAAAAAAAAAAAAAAACTACACCACAAAAAGAAACGCGTGTTAAATAACTAGGAAAAAACTGCTGACAACTCTCTAGAGAGAATTATGTTTGGGACTCTACACCACAGAATGATCTGCACACACACATGAGATGTTGCAGGAGGAATCACTGTAACACTGAAACAGTGAGGACCAGAAAGATCCAACACAACACTGATTAATCTACTATGGAATAGCTTAAGTCACTAAATGGCCATTAAAAACATGGGTGGGTCCATATCCAGTTACATCAAAAGATGCCAATCCTACAGGAACCATCTTTGTTAAAACATGATGAGCTGGGCATGGGTGGTACATGCCTTTAATCTCAGAGCTCAGGAGGCAGAAGCAGGTGGAACTCTGTGAGCCCACTTCATCTATACATCAAGTTCCAGTCAACTACTACTACATGTGAGATTTTGCTAAAAACAAGAACAAATAAAAATTTTAACACATGCTAAGCAGTCAGTGTAGAGGTTCATTCTTGTAATCTTAGTACTTAGGAGGCTGAGGCATGAGAACCACAAGTTTGAGGCCAGCCTGGGCAAGATAGTTCTGTTTGGCCTAAAACTCCCATGTAGACAAAGCTAACCTCAAACTCTGAGGTCCATCTGCCTCTGCCTCCTGAATGCTGGGATTACAGATATATGCCATCATACCTGGCAAGACTTTTATTCTTTTTTTTTGTTTGTTTGAACAATTTTTTTAAATTTTATTTATTATGTACACAGTGTTCTGTCTGCATGTTTGCCTTCATTCTAGAAGAGGGCACCAGATCTCATTATAGATGGTTGTGAGCCACCATGTAGTTGCTGGGAATTAAACTCAGGACCTCTTGAAGAACAGTCAATGCTCTTAACCTCTGAGCCATCTCTCCAGTCCAGATTTTTATTCTTTAGATGAAAAATCTGTAACAATTACTAGAAGGAGAAAAATGTTAGTTTAATTTTGCTTTAATTTTCAACAGAAGGGAAGCAGTATATATTCTGGCTAACTCAGATTAATAACCTAGGTTCAAACACCCTACCACTTAGTAATTGTATTACTTTAGACATGGTATTCAAACTACATCTCAGTCGCCTCATTCATAAAGTAGGAATTTCATATCCCCATACACTACAGTGAAGACTAATCGATCATCTCCATAAAGCACACAGCACAAGGACTTCCCACTCAGTAAGTGCTCAATCAAAATGTTATCAATATTTTAACTAGCAAGCTATAACATTATGACTGCTTCAAAGACTGGCACAATCATGAGGCTGGAGAGCTGGGCTTAGTGGCACATGCTTTAAAGACCAGCCCGTGCGAGGTAGAAACAGGCAGATCTCTGTGAGTACAAGGCAGTCTGGTATGTATAGTGAGTTCCAGGACAGCCAGGGCTATGTAGAGAGATCCTCTATCAGGAAAACAAAACAAACAAACAAAAAAAGAAGCTGGAGAGACGGCTCTGCAGTTAAGAGTGTCTACTGTTCTTCAGGGGCCCTGGGCTGGGTTCCTAGCACTCGCATAACTGATTACAATTATCTGTAACTCCTGTGCCAGGAAATCTTATACCCTCTTCTGGCCTTTGTTGGCACTGCATACATGTGGTTCACTTCCATGCATGCAGGCAAAACACTCATATACATAAAATAAAAAATAAAGGATAATAAGACCCTGTCTCTGAATAAATAAATAAAGAAGTTTTCTTGGTACTAAAGAAAACTTCAGTCAGCATGAAAAACAACCTATGTTATTGTTCACCCATATATGTTCCCTAGATAGTATATAAAATGAGTGGACTTTAAAAAAAATTCAACCTCTATGGGGCAAAAGCCATATTTATTTGCTTCTCAACCAGCATTCAAATATAGGCATTTCATCACAATTATGTACCACACTTACGATTTTTGTGGCCTAGCGTCATGATTCTATCCATATCATCAGCATTATTGACCACATAAGCTGATAAATCTTTGATATATACTCCCACATCAGGCCTTTCTTTAACCTAAAAAGCAAACAAAAATCATGCCTAAGACTTTATAATGCTAAGTTTTCCAGTTCCTTACTGAGTATCTACTGTTATACACGGGAAGACAGCTGAGAGTGGTTATGAGCAATGCCCATATTCACAAAGGTCATAAAGCTTCAGTACAAATAAATACTGCACACAATTATTTGTGATGATGCCATGAATAAAATACAAAACAGCATGAGAGTACAGTTCACTTAAAACTCCACGTGCGTGCATGCACGCATGTGTGTTTTACGCATGCCAGGGCACACATGAGGTCAGAAGACATTATGTGGGAGCCGGTTCTCTCCTTCCACCACGTGAATCCCAGAGATTAAACTCAGGTCCTCAGGCTTGGTGGCAAGCCCCTTTACCTGCTGAACCATCTTGCCAGCCCTGGGAATGTATCAAAGACACCAAGCTAGTAAAAGGAACAGGGTAAGCTTCTGCAATGTGATATTTAACCTAAAATGTGCAAGAATAGAAGGCAGACTGATTTGGGGTAGGAAGGCAGACTGATTTGGGGTAGGAGAACACTGGCAAAGATCTTCAAATAGAAAAATCAAACTGGGCACTTACAAAAATAAAAAAATTCCTATACTAGGATTTAAAAGGCTCATCTTTTCTTGTTTGTCTTGTATCTTTTTTTAATTAATTTATTTATTACATATACAGTGTTATGCCTGCATGTATCCCTGCAGGCCAGAAGAGGTGCCAGATCTCATTACAGATGGTTGTGAGCCACCATGTGGGTGCTAGGAATTGAACTCAGGACCTCAGGAAGAACAGCCAGTGCTCCTAACCTGAGCCACCTCTCCGGCCCATTTGTCTTGTATCTTAAAATATTTTTAAGATGGCAATATCTCCCAAACTTGATTCAGCAGCTATGCTTCAGTGACTTATGCTCAAATGGTTTGCACTTGTAAGTGACATATATAGGTAGTTTTTAAAAGTACCTTTTGTACAAAAAAGACCTTAATTTGGCAAGCACTCTATTCAAATTTTTTTCACATTTTTTCTTTTTTATTTATTCTTTTCTCGTACAATACATCCCAACCACAGCCTCTCTTCCCTCCATTCCTCTCAGTCCCCATTTCCCATCTCTCCTGACCCTGAATTCTTCGCTCTCCCCCTAGACCCACTGCTGCTCCCTTTCCCTTCAGAAAAGAGCAGGCCTTCCAGTGATATAAACTGAACACAGCATAAAGTGTGGTGGTCTGGGGGGCTGGAGAGATGGCTCAGAGGTTGAGAGCATTGACTGCTCTGCTAGAGGTCCTGAGTTCAATTCCCAGCAACCACATGGTGGCTCACAACCATCTGTAATGAGATCTGGTGCCCTCTTCTGGCCTGCAGTCATACATGCTGTATATATAATAAATAAATAAATCTTAAAAAAAAAAAAAAGTGTGGTGGTCTGAAAGAAAATGGCTCACAAAGGGAGTGGCACTATTAGGAGGTGTGGCCTGTTGGAGGAAGTGTGTCACGGTGGGGTTGGGCTTTGACGTCTCTTTTGCTCAAGCTTCCCTCAGAATGACTGTCAGTCAACTTCCTGTTGCCTGCAAGCCAAGATGTAGCCAGCACCACATCTGCCTGCATGCCACCATGCTCCCAACATGATGATAATGGACTGAACCTCTGGCAACTGTAAGTGAGCCACCCCAATTAAATGTTTTCTTTAATAGAGTTGCTGTGGTCATGGTATCTCTTCACAGCAACAGAAACCTAACTAAGGCAGAGAGGCAGTAAGACAAGGCACAAACCCTCTTATCCAGGCTGGATGAGGCAACCCAGTAGGAGGAAAAGGGTCCTAGGAGCAGATAAAAGAGTCAGAGACACCCTCACTCCCACTTTAGGAGTCCCACAAACACCCCATGCTAAACAAGCAGAGCATTTGTGCAGAGGACCTAGCCACAAACCCATGCAGACTCTGTGATTGTTTCTTTGGTCTCTGTGAGCCCCTATGGGCCCTTCTTAGTTGATTCTGTGGGCTTTGTTCTGGTGTCCTTGACCCCTCTGGCTTCTACAATCCTTCCTCCCCCTCTTCTGCAGGGTTCCCCAAGCTCTGGCTAATGTTTGGGTGTTGGTCTCTGCATCTGCTCCCATCAGCTGCTGGAGGAAGCCTCTCTGATGACAATTGGGCTAGGTACCCATCTATGAGGCACCGATCTATGAGTATAACAGTTTATTCCAATTTTTGTTTTGTTTTGTTTTGTTTTTTTCAAGACAGGGCTTTTCTGTGTATTGTCTCTGTGGTTGTTTTGGAACTCACTTTGTAGACCAGGCCTTGAACTCACAGAGATCTGCCTGCCTCTGCCTCCTGAGTGCCAGGATTAAAGGTGTGCGCCACACACCGCGCCCTCCAATTTTTATCTTAACTCCAATTCCATCCTTACCTCCAACCGCTGTGTCTGATCCTTTCCCAAAAGGTCTCGGACTTCTTCATTATATATCTCCAAGTATGACACTCGAACCAAAAACCTGCAAGTACAAAGGAATACTCCATGTCTTACATGTGTTTATAAATGTGGTGCCTCGAGGTCTTTCCCAGGTCTGACCCTCTCGGTGTTAGGAAATAGAGGCACTCTCTCACCTTGTGTCACCCTCTGCTTTTGCGATGTGACCAAATATGTGAGCAAATGAGTTGGGGATGACCCCTCTGAGCCCCGGTACAGCGCGGACACCTTCCATGGTGAAAGTCTTGCCTGTGCCAGTCTGTCCATATGCAAAAATGGTCCCTGAGAACGATGCAGAAAGTCTGTTACTTCAGAGTCTGATGATCCAGGACAATGAATCTCAAAAATTAAGCCACGACACTGTTATGTAACATATTCCCTAAACTAAAACTTCATTCTAAAGCTGGGCACAATGGCATACATCTATCATCTCAGCACTGGAGAGGAAGAGGTGAGAGGACTATTGCAAGGTTGAGGGCAGCCTGGGCTATACAGTGAGACTGTCCCCCAAAAAAAAAAAAAAAAAGAAAGAAAGAAAAAAGAAAAGTCAGATGGTGGTGGTGCACGCCTTTAATCTCAGCACTTGGAGGCAGCAGCAGGTGGATCTCTGTGAGTTCCAGGAAAGCCAGAGTTATGCAGAGAAACCCTGTCTCAAAAACAAAAACATATTCTAGTACACATTCAACTTTTAGCATCAACTAAATGCGAAATTCTTATGCTGGCTGGTTGTGGTAGCCCACACCTTTAATCCCAAGGAGGGAGAGGCAAATGGATCTCTGGGATCTTAAGGCCAGACTGGTCTATATACCGAGGTCCAGAAAGGCAGAGGTTACACAGTGAAACCTTGTCTCAAAAAAAGAGAAGAAAATTTACATTATACTTAATTCTAAGAAATTAAGTTGGAGGAGGTCATTAAATAAGAGGTTGTAAAGCACAAGCTGCAGAGCAGAAACATCTGTTTGAGTCCAGCACATCTGGTACTTGACATTAGATAGATTAACTTCCCAGAGAAGTCTGCTCAGTGGTAAACAGAGTGAGATGACCTACTCCACACACACTAAGAATCAAATGAAGTCATTTACAAACTCTGGTCTTATGGTAAGAAACAAATCTAGACAAAATAGGGACATAAACCAGGCAGGGGGTGGCTGGGGGAGGAAGATGACAGAGGTCAGGAACACTTTCTAGGAGAGGTGAGCTTACACTGAGACTCAAAATGTACAACAAAGATCCAGAAGGGAGGCAAGGAGAAGAACAGAGACTTCTGGGAACTGAAGCCACCAGGATGGAAGAAACAGAGATGGATGGAAAAGGAAGATGGATTGACAGAGAGCCAGAGAAACCGGCAGGTCCCTAATCACACAAGCTCATGGAAACCATGACCTAAGGCAAAGTAAAGCCAGAGTGCCTCTTTTGGAGCTGCAACTTCCAGATCACTGTGGCTCCAGGTGCCAATAACTGGAGCAATCGAGAAAGCTATGGAGACATCAGTTAAGAGCTGAAGGCCAGGACAACAGCGAGTGAACCTGAATGTGAACGAGGGGTTCTGGGTGATGATGACTGGCTACAATGCATTTATTTGGCTCTGGTGGGGACAGGCCCACTGAGGAGGCTCTGTGCGCACAACACCACAGTTCCATCAGAGCTGTCAATTCTTTGCTGTGGATTTTGCTGTGAACCTAAAACTGCTCTAAAAATAGTCTATTATTATTTCTTGACATATGGTCTCATGTTTCCCGGCTAATCTTGAACTCCTGGTTTAGGTGATCCTCCTATATTGGCCTTCCAAGCAGCTGGTATAGGCATGCATCACTGAACCTACCTAATACTATTTTAAAACAGTTAAAGATTAATACCTGACTCTGAGAATCCAAAACATTATACCTAAATTACATTTCAGCAATGGAGAATGAACTGCACTAAGTGTTATATAATTCCTAAGTATTATGTTTTCCAACTTGTTCTACTGTTATTACAATTTTCAGAGTTGGCACAAGACAACAGAAAATAGGGTTGGAGAGATGGCTCAGTGGTCAAGAGCACTGGTTCTTCCAGAAGTCCTGAGTTCAGTTTCTGGCAACCACAAGGTGGCTCACAACCATCTACAATGAGATCTGGTGCCCTCTTCTGGTGGGTAGGGATACATGCAGACAGAACACTGTATTCATAATAAATAAACAAATCTTTAAAAAAAAGACAACAGAGCCGGGCGGTGGTGGCGCACGCCTTTAATCCCAGCACTCGGGAGGCAGAGCCAGGCGGATCTCTGTGAGTTCGAGGCCAGCCTGGTCTCCAAAGCGAGTTCCAGGAAAGGCGCAAAGCTACACAGAGAAACCCTGTCTCGAAAAACCAAAAAAAAAAAAAAAAAAAAAAAAAAAAAAGACAACAGAAAATAGGTACAAATTCTTGAAAGTCAAACACCATTCTTCATTGTACTTATTTTAAAAATACATAATTCTGTTAACTTATAATTAAAGCAGTAACACTTTTGATTCCAACCTAGATGGAGTATCAAGGACTAAATTAACCAATTATCCTGGCTAGAACCAGAAGTAGAAAAAAATGGAAGCAATAGTTTCCAAAACAATTAGTTAAAAAAAAATCTAATCCGGGTGTGACGGCATATACCTTTAGCCCAGCACTCAGGAGGCAGAGGCAGATGGATCTCTGTGAGTTCAAGGTCAGACTAGTCTATAGAGTGAATTCTTGGATAGCCAGAGCTACATGGAAAGACCCTGTCTCAAAAAACAAATGAAATCCTAGTCTCCATGTTCCTGCCCTTAACTGAAGCCCTGAGGAAACTTCTTTATGTTGAAAGCCAGGAACTGGCCAGGCCTTGGTGGGCTTACAGTGAGAGGCTTATGCTACCTTTCAGCCTACAGCATAAACAGGCAAATGCTTGTTGAATAAGGTCAAATACAGAGCTTAGGAAAGACCAACAAATCCAAGTCCCAGAACAAGAGAAGGCCACAAATAGAGGTCAGCAGACTTCCTGTGAGAACTCCAAAATGAGACTAAAGTGACCGAAGTTTGGAAGAGGCAGTGTCCTGGGAGAGAGAGGCAGAGAGAGTTCTGGACATTGGCAGAGGGTCCTCAAGTATCCAGCTGAGTACCCACCAGAACACAAGTAAGAGGAAGGAAGCTACCTAATGATGGCAGGGATGGGGTGGGGGAGAGAGAGAAGTAAGTGGAAAGATTGGAAAGAAGAATGGTCAGTGTTCACACTAGTTAAGAACAGACAGACTGGAAAACCCCACAAGTCACAGGATGTTTAGTACAATGCACAAAAGAATCTTACCTCAATAGTGGGGAAGGAGGGAGCACTGTTCTGCTCTTTACTAGCCAATCTTGAAGAATCTGAAGCCAGGCATGGTGGCACATATCCATGATGCCAGAAGTTGGGAGGCAGGAACAAGAGGATTCAAGATCATTCTGGGCTACATAGTGAGTCTGAGCCCAACTTGGGCTATATTGCAAGTTTGAGGCCAACCTAGGCTACATGTGACCCTGACTCCAAACCAAGAACAAGAAAGAAAGGAAGAAAAAGGGAAGGAGGGTTGTGAGTGAGGGAAAAAGAAGAGAGAATGAGACCACATCTCCCTAAAAGGATCAAATTGGTTTTCAAATAACTGCTCTGAGGAAATGTTTATAGAAACTAAAAAAGACCAAGAATTAAGGTAAAATTCACAATGTCTAGCATCCAACCAGAAACTGCCACGTCTACAAAAAAAGCAAAATGATATGGCCTACTAAAGAAATCAGTCGGGGCTGGAGAGATGGTTCAGTAGCTAAGGGCACCGGCTGCTCTTCCAGAGGAGAGGTCCTGAGTTCAATTCCCAGCAACCACATGGTGGCTCACAGCCATCTACAGTGGGATCTGATGCCCTCTTCTGGCATAAAGTTGTACGTGCAAATAGAGCACTCACATACATAAAATAAAAAAATAAATCTTTAAAAAAGAATATTTTATATAAAAAGAAAAAGAAATCAGTCAACTAAAACTAAGTCAAACTGAGAGTGGCCAGAATTAGTGTCCAAGCACATCAACAGGGCTGGAGACACGGATGTGGGACATGAAGCCCCCAGGCATCTAGACACAGACCACAGTGTGGGGGATGGGAACTGTAGTGGGAGTGCCAAGGGCACACAAGGTATCACCGAGATCAGGTAGCCGAGCACAGTTTCGAGAGCTCCTATATATCTCTGGAGTTTCCAAAAGGAATGAGGACGAGGACTAAAAATATTTGAAGAAAGAACAGCAGAAAATTTCCCCACAATGGATGAAGTCTATAATCTACAAATCCAAAAAGTTTAACACTACAAACACAACGGACACAAGAAAGACCCTACAAAGCACATTACAATCAAATAAAATGAAACCAACGATAAAGCGAGAAGTCTTCTGGGCAACTGAGAGAAGGACACAGTTGGGATGACGTGGGCAGACTCACTGCAGCTCCTCATCAGAACTCCACTTTCAGGACACTGAGAAGGCTCTGCAGGCAGAGAGGCACTTGTCATGCTAACCTGGCCACCTGAGCTTGAACCCTGGAACTACTGTGAAGGTGAAAGAAGAGAATCAACTCCACAGGTGTCCTCTGGTCTCCACACAAACCCTGTGGCATGTACACACCCTTTCCCCCCAATTTCTCTCTCTCTCTCTCTCTCTCTCTCTCTCTCTCTCTCTCTCTCTCTCTCTCTCTCTCTCACACACACACACACACACACACACACACACACACACAGATACACACATGTACACTTTTTAGAAAAGAAATGTAGTGGGCTGGAGAGATGGCTCAGTGGTTAAGAGCACTGGCTGCTCTTCCAGAGGTCCTGAGTTCAATTCCCAGCAACCAGGTGGTGGCTCACAACCATCTGTAATGAGATCTGGTGCTCTCTTCTGGTGGGTAGGCATACATGCAGGCAGAACACTGTATACATAATAAATAAACTATTAAAAAAAGAAAAAGAAAAATGTACTTTCAATATCAAAACACAAATGGATTAAAAGGATGGAGAAAGGACACACCATGCTAACACCAATCCAAAAAAAAAGCCAGAGTGTTTATATCAATACCAGACAGAGCCAGTTCCAGAGCAAAGAGTAAGGGGGATGATTTCACAGGGTTGAGGACATAGGTTAGTGGTAGAGCACTTGCCTAGCATGCATGAACCCCTGGGGGGGGGGGGGGACCCAAAACAGAAAGAATAATTTCTCAATAAAAAAGGTCATCAAGATGGCAGTAAATCCTAAGCATTCATGCATCTTCTCACAGAGCTCCAAAGTATAAGAAAAAGAAAGAAAAGTAGGAAGCCTAGCATGGTGGTTCACATGTTTAATCCCAGCACTGAGTTCAAGGACAGCCAACAGTTCCTAGTGAAACCCTGCTTGACAACAACAACAAAAAAAGGCAAATCAGAAAATATACTCAGATGCCGGGCGGTGGTGGCGCACGCCTTTAATCCCAGCACTCGGGAGGCAGAGCCAGGCGGATCTCTGTGAGTTCGAGGCCAGCCTGGGCTACCAAGTGAGTCCCAGGAAAGACGCAAAGCTACAGAGAAACCCTGCCTCGAAAAACCAAAAAAAAAAAAAAAAAAAAAAAAAGAAAAAAAAAAAAAGAAAATATACTCAGATATTATTTCTCAATGATTGATAGACCAAAGAGAAGAGCTGAATAATACTCACAAACCAACTGACTAGTAAATGTTAAAAGAACAACCCTGCCTCAACAGCAGAACACACAGCCTTTTCAAGTATACACAAAGCATTTAATAAGAAAACAGGTCTCATAAACCTAGTAAGATTCAAATCACACAAAGTGTGTTCTCTAGTTAAAATGAAATTAGTGTATAATCAACAGAAAACCCTCTGGAAAACCATAAAATATCTCAACTAAATATAAATAACACATATAAATAAAGTATCAAGGAATCAAGGAGCTGGGAGATGAATGGGTCAGTTAGTAAAGTGCTTGCTTGCCACACAGGTAGAAGGACCTGAGTTCAATCACAACATAGAAAATTTGGATTCTAACACTGTGGAGGATCCTGGGGCTCACTAGTAGCTTACCCAGGTCTCTATCTCAAAAACAAGGGAGATCCCTCCTGAGGTACAAAACTCAAGGTTGACCTATGTATGGCCTTTGCATACATGTGGGTAATACATGCATGCATGCTGGCACAAACATGAAGATGCAAACACATAAATACGTGCACATACACACACAAAGTAGAATAGAAAGCATTCTGAAATAGATGTAAGTGAAAACATGGTCTGTATGTTAAAGTCTTTTAGATGACACTAAAGCAGTTATATGGGGGGTGGGCATATTACTAAATTCCTACATTAGAAGGATAACATGATCCCTTAGTTCCCACCTTAAGAAAACAGAGGCTGGGTATAGTGGTCTTTAAGCCCAGCACTCAGGAGGCAGAGGCAGAAGAACTTCTGAGTTCCAGGCCAGGCTGGTCTACAGAGTAAGTTCTAGGACAGCCAAGGCTACATAGAGAGATCCTGTTTCGAACAAACGACAACAGCAAAAAGAGAAAGAGCAAATTAAATCCAAAGTCAGAGAAAAGAAGCAATTAAGATCAGAACAGAAATTAGTAAGACAGAAAACATGAAACAACATAGGAAAAGTGAAAACTATCCCAAGTACAAATCTCTAGTCAACTGGTCAGGAAAAAGAAGACACAAATCACCACGTGGGGACCACATTCTAACACTCAGAACCACGAACACAGAGAAACAACTTCCTGATTAAAATGACAACTGCAATGACAAATTCCATAAAAGACAAATTAGCAAAACTCACTCAAGAGAATAAGGGAGAACTGGAGTGGTCAGGGGCCCACTCACACAACTGCATCTGAAGTGGTCAGGGTGGTCAGGGACCCACTCCCATATCTTCGTCTGAAGAGTTTACCAGCCTTCCTACAGCACGGATGAGTGCTTCCCAAAATCTAAAGTAACAATACTAATTCTCCTAGAAGTCTGCAAAAGGAATATCTGTAACTTCTTATATAGGTCCCTGACCACCCAGGCTTCAGATGCAGCTGTGTGAGTGGGTCCCAGAATTCATACTGTGCAGCTTACAACCACCTATAACTCCAGCTCCAGAGGATCCCACACCTTCTGGCCTCCACCAGCACACATACACACCGACCCACACACATATACAATTAAAAAATAAATCTTTTAAGAAAACTAGCATTATTCTGATACTCAAACTAGAAAAAAACATTTCCAGGAAACGGTGTTTTTAATACTTCATGAACACAGGTACAAAAATTTCAAATAAAAACTTGGTAAATCAAATCTAACAGTATTTGAAAAGAACAATACTTCATGACTAAGTGACAACGCTGGCTTCACTTATAAAACCTAACAGCAAACTTAGAAAGAAAAACAAAACTGCATTCGAAAAAAATGCAACATACATTCTTAAAGACACAAAGCAAAACAAACCTGTCAGCAAACTGAACTAGAAGAAAGGTGTGTTCTCAATCTGACTGAGTACATCTGTGAGAAATCCACAGCTAACACAAGGCTCACCAGAGAAGAATGAGTACATTTCCCCTAAGATCAGAAGACAACAGTGTCCACTTTCTCCAACTGTGCTCAACATTGCCTGGAGTTTCTGGCCAGGGTATTAGGCAACAAAATGAAATTAAAGACAAAAGACTGGAAAGAAAAGTAAAAACTCTTTACTAGCAGACAATATAATTATGCATGTAGAAAAATCCTAGAGAATTTTTTTTAAAGTATAAGGGTCTGAATTTGATCTCCACCCCCAGCCCTAAGGACAAACACTAAAAATCAACTAGAATTACTAAGTTTAGCAAGGCTGCATTCTTCAATATATAAATATATATAATATATAAAACATATAAATATATAAAATCAACTGCAAGTCATGAGACAGCACTTTGTGCCATTAGGCCAATGCTACCAAAATGACAGTAACAGATGCTGGCAAAGACTTGGAGAAACTGGAATGCTCATATTGCTGGTAGAACATGAAATGGTGATGTCACTATGAAATACCATTTGGCAGTTCTTCAAAAGGTCAAAGAAAGTTACCCCATGACTCATCAACTCTACTCCTAGGTGTGTTATGTTCAGAGAAGTTAAAAACTTGTATAAGAACATGCCTAACAACATTATTCCTAACAGTTAGAAAGTAGAAACAACCCAAATGTTCAACTGATGAAATATACAAACAAAATGCATCTGTACAGTGGAATATTATTTGGTATGAAATGAATGAATACTGATACATTCTACGATAAGAATTAACCTAGGGGCTGGAGAGACAGCTCAGTGGTTAAGAGCATTGGCTGCTCTTCCAGAAGTCCTGAGTTCAATTCCCAGCAACCACATGGTGGCTCACAACCATCTGTAATGAGATCTGGCGCCCTCTCCTGGCCTGCAGGGATACATGCAGACAGGAAATTGTATACATAAGAAATAAATAAATAAATAAATAAATAAATCTTTTAAAAGAAAGAAAGAAAAAGAATTAACCTAGAAAACACTGTGCTAATGAAAGAAGTCAGATAAAAGACTGCTCGGTGTGTGAGTCCCTTCCCATGAAATGTCAGGGCAGGACTCCAACAGAGCAGTGGGGCTGAGAGGACTCAAGTGGCTGAAACTGAGATGTAGACTCCTTCCTGGGCTGATGGAACACAGTCTAAGAACACTGTGATCCACTGAAAGTCTATGAATCCTATACTGTAAAATGATGAGTGGATTTATGTCCCTTGAATTTTATCTTAATAAGAAAAAAATGCTTAAAAATCAAATGCTTTTCTGTATATATACAGATACATATGTATACATACATATATACACACATATATGTGTATTTTGTTGCTGTTGTGTTTTGGGTTTTTGTTTTGTTTGTTTTTTCTGAGACAGGGTTTCTTTTCCTAGCTTTGGAGTCTATCCTGGTACTTGCTCTGTAGAGCAGGCTGGCCTCAAACTCAGAGATCCGCCAGCCTCTGCCTCCTGAGTGCTGGGATTAAAGGCACACGCCACCACCATCAAACAACGCTGGAGTAACTGGGTATCTATATATGTATCTGTATGATTGCTTACCATTTGACAATCCAATTTCTAGGCATCTATCCAAGACAAACTTTACATCTTTACAAAAACATATAGCAGCATTATCTATCTTAGCAAAAAGACTGATAAATAGACAGAGTGTGTTATATACATATAATGAAACGCAATTCAGAGAGGTAGAGGCTGGAGAATCAGGAAGGAGTTCAAAGCTAGCCTCAACTATTAACAAATTCAAGGTCAACCTGGGCTATATGAGACCCTGTCTCAATAAAATAAAAAAAAAAAACCACACACAATTCAGTAATTAAAAAAAAAAAAATCACAGCTGGGCGGCGGTGGTGGCACAAGCCTTTAATCCCAGCCAGGCAGATCTCTGTAAGGCCAGCCTGGCATACAAAGTGAGATCCAGGCAGGCACCAAAACTACACAGCGAAACCCTGTCTTGGGGGCGGGGGGACAGGACAGGACATAACATGGTAGCATCTGGAGAGAAGGCTTGGCTCAGAGGTTAAAAGCCCTTGCTGCTCTTCCAGAAGACCTAAGTGCAATTCCTAGAACCCACATGGTAGTTCATACATCTGATGCCCTCTTATGGCCTCTGAGGGCACAAGGTATGCACATGGTATACATACATACAAGCAAATACTCACTCATACACATAAAATAAAAAAATAAATCTGTTTTCTCATTAAGTCACAAAGTCCTGATAATATGCAAAGACAAGTAAACTTCAAAAACATTACACAAAGAGAAAGGAAAAAGCATTTAAAAAGAAAGCATTTTAGCCGGGTGGTGGTGGGGCATGGCTTTAATCCCAGCATTCGGGAGGAAGAGGCAGGCAGACTTCTGAGGTCGAGGCCAGCCTGAGCGCTGTTCCACAGAGAAACCCTCTCTGGCCTGGGCTGTATTCTCAGCACCCACCCACAGTGCTGACACAGTGGTCACAACCATCTCTAACTCCAGGCCCAGGATGGACTGCTGCCCTCTTCTGACCTCCATGAGCACTGCGCACACACAGTGCAAGCACAGACCTACATTTAGGCGAAATACTCACACACATAAAATAAAATGTTTAAAAATAAAAAGATGGGGGCTGGAGAGATGGCTCAGAGGTTAAGAGCACTGACTGCTCTTCCAGAGGTCCTGAGTTCAATTCCCAGCAACCACATGGTGGCTCACAACCACCCACAATTAGATCTGGTGCCCTCTTCTGGCCTGCAAAGACACATGCAGGCAGAACACTGTATACATAATAAATAAAATAAATCTTTAAAAAAAAAAAAAAATAAATAAAAAATAAAAAAAAAAAAAAAAAAAAAATAAAAAGATGGCATTTTATGATGTCATTTAAATGAAATTTCAAAGACAGCAGATCAAAGGATGCAGGGGGGAGGTTGCAGGGTGGAAAGGAATGCTTGAGGATGACATTAGGGTTCTAAAACAGGACTGTGGTGAGGCCTCACAGCTGTATATGTTAGCCATAACTTACCAAGCTGTAGTTGCAATAGGTAAGCCACTTATCTTTCTGGGCATTGCCTTTACAATAATAAAGTTGTTCTGTTTTTGGTTTTGTTTTTTTACGCAAGCTGCATATTCACTCACCATTGTAGCCTTCCAGAACGGAATCAATAATAGGTCTTGCAGTTAAGTTATATACATCAAGTTGTTTACTTTCTGGTCCAAAAACAGTATCAAAAGTAAACGTCTTTGGAGGTTCGTTGGAAGAATCGGTCTTATGGACGGTGATCGTTCCCCTCATCTCATCCACGCTGACGGCCTGTCTATAGCACATTGATTTCTCTCTCTCATTGAGGGGCCGGCACCTAACAACAACCTTCACATTATCGCAGCTTTCTGGCTTCTCAGATTTATTGATCTGGTGGAGAAAATGTTTACAAACAATGAAAAGAACATTCATTTTGCCCTAAATTTATAATTGAAATAGGCTACTTTTCCACCTCAGCACCCTGAATGTGCTAAGACCTCACAAGACTTTGTTAAATGCAATTAAAGATCTATACATAACAGAAAGGATGCAAAGAGGAAATTTCTTTTGCAATACAAAAGAGAGGAGAGAAAACTCTAAGTTTACATCTGTAGTGAATGCTTCAGATGCAGAAAATGAACTAGTATGCATGACATTTGCTCAACAGTCCCCGACATCCTCTGAATTTCCTGCCTGCAAAAAAAGCACATGTGAACATGGTTGGCAAGTTTTATCAAGAATGGAAGCGATCAAGCTAGGCGCTATGGCACATACTTTTGATCCCAGTACTCCAAGAGGCACAGGCAGGAGGATCTCTGAGTTTGAGACCAGCCTATAAAATATAGTGAGACCCTGTCTCAAAACAAACCAACAAAGTATGATGTCCTTTGCTTTCCCATGGCATCTAGTTTCATTTTCTAGAATGCATTTGTAAAAATTTTTTTAGCATATGAAACACTCAAACATGACTTACCTTCTCTACAGAAAACAACAATAATTTAAAAACAGAGAAGGCCAATGACATACAGGAAAAAAAATGTCTTATGAACGAATGCTTGTATAAAGTTTTGATTTTCAAAATTTTACATGACTAAGAAATTAAGTCAATGGTTGGGGATTTAGCTCAGTGGTAGAGTGCTTGCCTAGCAAGCACAAGGCCCTGGGTTCGGTCCTTAGCTCCAGAAGAAAAAAAAAAAAAAAGAAACTAAGTCAAAACAATCCTATTACTATCAATATGCTACTCTCCAGCTCAGCCTCATCGCCCTAAGCTAAGTCACATGACCTGGGCCCTGCATTACAATCTCCTAACTACGCTCCTGCATCTAATTGAATTGCCCTTCAATCTGTCCTCGTACATGATGGTGTAAACACAAATCAAATCAGGATACTCTCCAATGTAAAACTTTCCCACAGATGACAAGCCCAAAATAAAAAATGTTAAGGTAGTATGGAAAAGTCTCTAGGTGTCACAAAATACTCTGCCTCCTCTCAGCCACAACACCCTGGGTTTCAGGACCTTTTCCTGGAGTCCTTCAGCCTAGAACATTCCTCCCGTCCTTCTTCACTTAGATAATATCTATTTTTCCTTCAGTTTTCAGCTCCACAGACACTTCCTTTGGGAACACTTCTCTGACTAGGTCAAGTGCTTTTTTTTTTTTTTTTTAAACAGACTCTGAAAACACATCCTGCTTTTCACAGATACAGTTTTACTCTTGTTTGATCCTTGATTGATGTCTGTCATTCTATCCTCACCTGAGTTGCAAACAAGTAGTCAAGGGGCTGAATTCAGCCCATAAAATTCTTTTATTCGGCTCAAAGTATTTTTGTTTTGTTCTGATACAGGGTCTCATGAAGCACAGGGTGGACTGGAACTCACTATGAAGTCAAGAATAGCCTTGAATTCTTTTTGGGGGGGGTGTTTTTTTGTTTTGTTTTGAGATGGGGGATTCTCTGTGTAACAGCTCTGGCAATCCTAGAACTCGTTCTGTAGCCCAGGCTGGCCTGGAACTCACAGAGATCCGCCTGCCTCTGCCTTATGAGTGCTGGGATTAAAGGCATGCACCACCACCACCACCACCAGGCTGCAATTTAAGTCTTTTGAAAACAAAAGTAGATCTGTTACCAGTAGGCCAGCACTCCTTTATGGCAACAGTTTTCAATTCACCAGAGCCTATTTCTATCAATGCAACTCACCCACTTCCTTCATCAAGACTCTTTTCTCTGTTAGTGTGTATGGTTTTGACCTCTGCCTCAAAAGGCAAGCTTCTCTTTCTCCAAAGTCAAAAAACTCGGCAAATGGGACTGGAGAGATGGCTCAGTGGTTAAGAGCCCTTGTTACTCTTGCAGAGGACCTGGGCTGGGTTTCCAACACCACACAGCAGCTCACCACTGCTTATACTCCAGTCCCGAATCCCATGACCTCTTCTGCCTTCCCCTGGCACATGGTGCACATACATGCAGGCAGGCAGACACTCATACATATAAGATTAGATTTAAAAAACGCCTGGCAAGTTTTGCTCAACCAACCCTACCACCTACATGGTTAGCATATATACGGGTGGTGCCCAGTATTTATTGAATGAATACCGTGAAAGCAATAAATAAAAACAAACATTGAGCATTTTGTGCTGAATGTCAAACCCTGTCCTTCAAGTGTCTGATGAAAACCACAAGAAGTTTGTGTGGGAAATAAGAGTCCAGACAATTTGAATAGCTGTCGGAAGCCTCGTAACCAATAAATAGGCTTCCATGGCTCAAGCCTTCTCCAATGAGACTTACAACCACCCCCTTATTATGGCACGATAACAATCCGTGAAATTTTAGAAGGTAACCAAATCGCCGCCGCGTATTCACACAAAGACACCTACGGGTTACATTTTGCACCATAAGCTAAGGCGCCCGAGAGGAATGACAGCTTACTCCCGAGGGAGTCGGGGACCGAGAGTGGACTCTGGGGTCGCGGGCATCCGCACGACCCTCGCGGCCGCGCGCAGCCACCAAGTCCCCGCTGCCGCGCGACGCTTTTCTGTCGGGCAGCGCGGGCCCGGCGGGATGCAGCGCGCAGTGGGGCGACAGGGCGGGTCCCGGGTGTGTTCCCCCCCCACCCCCGCCCCATGCTCGCAGGACCCGCAGCCGGGCCACCCCGCCGCCCTTCCCCGCCCAGGCCTCGCGGCCCCGCCGCCCTGCCCCGCCCGCCCGCCGCGCGCTTCTATGGCAACGGCCGCGCCCCCGAGCAGGGCCGCCACGATGAGTCGGAGCCCCAGCGGCCGAGCGGCCGTCCTCACCGGCATGGTGGCCGCGTGCCGTGCTGCGCCAATGTCCCCGCTCGGGATGCAGCCCAACAACAGCGGGTTTGCGGGCGAGGCTGGCCGCGGGAGACCGAGACACCTGGGTGCTCTAGAGACTGCGGCTCACTCAGCGACGGAGGGCAGTGCGCAGGCGCACTCTGAGCTCGCCCCGCCCAATCTCGGCTGCCCTCGGCTTCTTGAAGTACGCACGCGCAAGGCCTTTCCGCGTCCATCTCCACGGACGCCGGACTGGGGCGGCGCCTGCGCCGCTGTGCGGTTCCTCTGCGCTGGAAGGGTGGTTCACGTTGAGGCCCCGGGGACACCTGGCCGGCTCAGATTGCGAGGGGCTTCTGGCGCTGGCACTATCCCAAATATTAAAAATAACAGTGGGTGATAGCGCATCAGATTCTGATTGATTCATCCTTATTTCGTGAGGAATATCAGAGGTTGGGTTCTGTTTATCTCTGCTGTGTGCACCAGCAGTTTGAGACTCTGAATAAGAAGTTGTGATTCGTGGCCTTTGTCTGCTTGTGTGTACATACACGTGTGCGTTTGTGCACACCTCAACCGTTAAATTGAGTGTCTAGCGCTCCGTTAGGCAGGTGAGGGCTTTGTGCGGGGTGCCGTGAATCGAACCTTAGGCCTCAGGCAGGCTGGGCAACGGCCCTGCTACTGAGCTATTCTGTTTCAAACTGAGCTTTTTGAAGACAGAGGTTTATTTCTGGCCTAAGGTATCTGAATGAAAAAGCAATAATAATAAGGAGGACATGACCAGACTAGGTTGGCCATGTGAGGAGGGAGAGAGAGGAGAGATGAGAGAGGAACTGCTGACCAAGAGGGGTCGCCTGGGCCAAGAGACTGGGATAGCCAAAATGGCAGGATTATATAGGGAAGGGCAGCTGGGGGAAGGGCAGCCCACCCCCTGAGCTGGAGAAGTTTTGATATGTTAAATAGGCATCTCAGCCATTGTCCAGGGTTTGAGACCTAACAGTATCCAACCATGAGAACGGCTCAAAGCCGAAGCTCCTTCTAAATAGCCACTTGCTCAACAGAACTGGTTTGGATTTTTCAGTTATGGGAGAGTTGGTTTTAGTTTTGGTTTGATACAGGGTCTCATTGTGTAGACCATGCTAACCTTGAACTCACAGAGAGATCCTTGACTCCTACAAAGCATGAAAGGCATCTCCATCATGCCTGGAAGTTATGGGAGAGTGTAAGTTGCAAATAATTATAAAACATGTTTTGTGTTAACATTCAAAGTGTTCATCTTGGGGTTGGAGAGATGGCTCAGCAGTTAAGAGTACATACACTGTTCTTGCGGAGGACTGAAGTTAGGGTCCCAGTGCCCAGGTCAGGCATCAGAACTCCAGTTCTATGGAATCCTACACCCTCTTCTGGTCTCTGTGGGCACCGTACTCACATGCATATACTCACTCACAGATACACACATACACTTAATTTAAAAATTTAAAAAAATAGCCAGATAGTGGTGGCATACACCTTTAATCTCAGCACTCGGAGGAAGAGGCAAAGCAGATCTCTGAGCTCAAGGTCAGCCTGGTCTACAGATCAAGTTCCAGGACAGCCAGGGCTACACAGAGAAACCCTGTCTCAAAAATAAATAAATAAAAATAATAAATCTTTAAACAATGTTCCTCAATACATCACACAATTGGCCATGAACATCAGTAAAATGTTCTGTATTTCTCAATGGTGCTGAGTAGGACAGGCCCATGTCTTATGATAATGTAGACCACCGTTGCACAACTGTTGATAATACATGATAATGCCTTATCATTTCTTTCAAGTTTTATATTATTTATGTGAGTGTGTGCTCCAGTACTCATATGCCATGACTCATATGTGTGGAGGTCAGAGAACAAGTTCAAGAGTTAGTCTCTTCTTCCACAACCTGGATCTCACCAATGGAACTAAAACCAGGCTTAGTAGCAAGCACCCAGCAATTGTGCTGGCCCTAAAGTTTTTAAAAGATGTCTTTATTCTTTGTTTTGTTTTTCGAGACAGGGTTTCTCTGTGTAACAGTCCTGGCTGTCCTGGAACCCACTTTGTAGACCAGGCTGGCCTTGAACTCACTGAGATCCACCTACCTCCGTCTCCCGAGTGCTGGGATTAAAGACATGCTCCACCACCGCCCAGCAAAAGATGTCTTTATTCTAAACTAATCCAGTTTCCTAGCTATGCCTATTTTACCTTGTAAAATCCCACATTCAAATGCATGTTACATTACATCATACTACACTAAGACATGTAGGCTACTGTAAGTATCTTAAAGCTAGAGACTTTAGATTTTTTTTCCTTTGTGTTACATCTCTGAAATGCTATCAAAGTGATTGCTGAAAGAACAAAATTAATCTATTTTGAGTGCATTGTTTTGCATTCAAATACCTTCTACAAATGTAAAGGTTTTAGTTGTGTAAAATCAAATTATTAATACTATACAAAAGTAAAAATAAAAGAAAATGGCTATTGTACATTGTGTCCCACATGGTGACCTTTCATAATGACCTTGCTTGTTAATTTGTTTATTTCATGTACCACCAGCAGAAAGGGGGATCCTTAGGAGCTTGCCCAGATTCCCACCTGTCTTTCCAGAGCCTAGCATAGAACCTGGTCCCAAAGAACTAATTATCCACCCTGTCCAGCCCAGCATCAGTCCGCTTGGATGTGTAACAGATATTTTATCAGGTCAAAGTTTAAATCCCGTTCCCCAGACCAGTTTGCCTCCCTTATTCTATGCTGTCCCTGTCACATACACACAAAAAAGCTCCAACTTAGACTCACTGCATCTCAACAAATAGCAGAATTCCAACAATCACTCTGCTCAAACCCCAGTCTCTTTCTCCCACCCCATATCCAATCCTTCAACACAGCCCATTAGGATCTGCCTTAAAGTAAAACCAGAATTTGATTTCTACCACCGCCACGACCACCATCACTATGGTCTCTCACGTGTATTGCTACACTCAGAACCTGTTTCTCTAACATCCTTGAGGGATAACAGGTGTGGCTTTGTTGATAGAGTCCTTGCCTAACATGCTTGCATCCCTGGGTTCCATTCTCAGCCCCTCATAAACCTGGTACACACAGGTAGAGGCAGGAGAATCAAAAACCCAAAGTCATCCTCAGCTACATGGTGAGTCTGAGACAGCCTGAGAGCCATGAGACAAAGGACAGGTGTGGTAATCCCAGCACTCAGGAGGCAGAGACAGGTAGATATCTGTGAGTTCAAGGACGGGCTGGTCTATATAGTGAGTCCCAGGCCAGAATTACAGAGTAAGACCCTGTCTCAAACAAAAACAAGAAGCGAGGAGGCAGAGAGCAGGAGAAAAAGTGGAGCAGCAGAGAAACTCAAGCACCCACAGATCTGGGCCCAGGAGCACCCTGGATCCAGTCTCCCATGGAGATGGAGAAAGGACTGTATCTCCAGCACAGTACCGACAAGGATGGTGTTGAAACATGAATCAGATCTTTTTTTGCTCCAAACCCTCCTTTAACTTTCCATCTCTTAGAGTAAAAGCCACAGCCATCCCTCTGCCTCTCCAATTCTTCCTCTTCTTCCATCTGAGCCTGCCCAGTAGGCCTCCTCACTTCATCCAACATCCCAGATATGATTTCATCCTAGCAGGAAAGGGTTATGTGCTTGTCAGTAGGAACTAATGAACATAACTATAAGGAATTTTAGCTGGCCATGATGGCTCACACATGCAACCCCAGTATTCAGGAGACTGAAGCAGGAGGATCATCTGTGAGTTCAAGTTCAAGAATGATCCTGGGCTCCAGAATGAGTTCCAGGACAGCCAGGTCTAGAGGGTGAGACTCCACCTCAAGCAAACCAATGGAATTTTACCTGATGCACTGGGTTGGTTTTTCCTTGTAATTATGAAAGCAGCCCTTTTTTTCAGCATTTATTTTATGTGTATGAGTGTTTTTCCTGTGTGTATGTATGTACAAAATGTGCATGTCTGGTGCCTTTGGAGGTCAGAAGAGGGCATCAAATCCCCTAGGACTGGAATTACAGACAGTTGTCAGCTACCATGTAGGTGCTGGAAACAAAACCCAGTGCCCTGGAAGAACAGCCAGTGCTCTTAACCTCTAAGCCATCTCTCCAACCCTTACTTTCTTTTAAAAATCATTTGATGTGGGTGGACATGATAAGTTAGAACTCAGAGACACTTACCACCAAGTCTGACAATCTGAGTTTGATCCCTGGAACTCACACAGTGAAAGGAGAGAACTGATTCCCAAAAGTTGTCCTCTGACCTCCATATGCACATAGTGACCCATACTAACACTCACAAGCACACATAGACACATACATGAATAAATGAGGAAATGTAATAAAAATACATTTTTCTTAGTTGTTTGTTGGTGTTGATGTTGTTTTTGGTTTTTTTGTTTTGTTTTTTTTTTTTTTGAGACACAGTCTCATTATGTACCTCTGGCTGTCTTGGAACTCACTATGTAGATCAGGCTGTACAAGAACTCACAGAGATTCACCTGCCTTTGCCTCCCAAGTGTTGAGATGAAAAGTGTGTGCCTATCTCTGGCTCTAAAAATACATTTTAAAAAATTATCTGGGATCTGGGCAAAGTGGTGCAAGGTTTTAAACCCATCTCTGGGGAGGTAAAGGCAGGCATATTTCTATGAGTTTGAGGCCAGCCTGGTCTACATAGTGAGTTCCAGGACAGCAAGGGCTATGTAGAGAGACCCTGTCTTTAAAATAAAAAAATCGGCCGGGCGGTGGTGGCGCACGCCTTTAATCCCAGCACTCGGGAGGCAGAGGCAGGCGGATCTCTGTGAGTTCGAGGCCAGCCTGGTCTCCAAAGCGAGTACCAGGAAAGGCGCAAAGCTACACAGAGAAACCCTGTCTCGAAAAACAAAACAAAACAAAATAAAAATAAAAAAAATAATAAAATAAAAAAATCATTTGATTCATACATTAACCTTTTGAAATAGGTAGTAATTGTTGTCCTTATTTTATAAATAAAACTCTTTCAAGGTCCTGTACACTGATAATAAAGTCTAGATATAAACCCAGGCAGGCCAGCAAGCTCTTCTCCCAGATGACTACCTGACTCAGAAAACATCTTCTCAGTGAGCACTAACATCATTCTAATTAAAATTTCCCCAGACCCAGCTCTGCATATCTCCTCTCCCTACTGTATATATCCCTATAGTTATCTGATAGTCAATATATATGCTATATACATACCAACTTTTAAAGTTACATTCATTTATTTATTTTGGTGGGAGCAGGGAGGCCAGAGCAGCACAGTGTACATGTGGAGGTCAGAGGACCACTTGGGGAGGTTAGTTCTCTTCTTCTACCACATAGAGTCTGGAGATCCAACTCAGGTCATCATGCAAAGCAGCATGGCCTTTACACACTGAGCAATCTTGCTGATCCTACATACAAACTTTATTAAGATGTTATTAATACTCTACACCATATAATTCATCAATTTAAATTGCACAGTTCATTGGGTTTTGCTAACATGAGTGGAAGTGCATGACTATAACCACAACTTAAAATACTTCTTCACCCTAAAAAGACATTCTATGCTTACAGGAGTCATTCATTCCCTGATTCCTTCATGACCTATGTTCTCCCAATACCCTGAGTCCTAGACAATCATTTTCTTCTCTACGTCTTTACCTATTATGGATAGTTCATACAAATGGAATTACATCATATGTGGGTTTTTGTGAATGAATTCTTCCACCTTTTTTACCTTTTTAGCATGATTGATGTTATAAACTTTGCTTGCCTATAGGTATGTATGTGCACCATGTGAGTGCCTGGTGTTCATAGAGGCCAGAAGAGGGAAACAAAACAATCCAAAGCATTGCCAACTCCAAAGTGAAAATGTAGTTCAGTTGGGAGAAAGCTTGCCTAGCATGCATGAGGCCCTGGGTTCATCCACAATACCCTCTCTAGGTGAATGTCCCTAATCCCAACACTTAGGAAACAGAAGAAATTCAAAAGTTCAAGGTCATACTGGGCAAGCCTGAAATACACAAGATACTGTTTCAAAAACAAAAACATTACCAGCTCCCTATAAGTTCCTTGTATCCCTTTCCATCATTATTCAACATCCCCTGGCTACTGTGGTGGTTTGAATAAGAATGGTCCCCATAGGTGCATAGATTTGAATACTTGGTCACCAGGGAGTGGCACTATTAGGAGGTGTGGCCTTGTTGGAATAGGTGTGGCTTTGTTGAAGGAACTGTGTCACTGGGGGTGGGCTTTGAGGTTTCAAATGCTCAAGCCAGCCCCAACGTCTCTCTCTCTCTTCCTGCTGCATGTTGATCTGGATGTAGAACTCTCAGCTACTTCTCCAGCACCATGTCTGCCTGTGTGTCACACTATGCTATGCTTCCTAGCATGATGTTAATGGACTAAGCCTCTGAAACTGTAAGGCAGCTCCAATTAAATGTTTTCCTTTATTAGAGTTGCCATGGTCGTGGTGTCTCTTCACAGCAATAGAACATTGACTAAGACAGCTAGTATGCAAATGGATAAATGTAGAAATGACTGAACTACTTAGAGGGAGGGATTATCACTTTTTCTTTGAGACAGGGTCTTGTGTAGCCCAGGCTGCCCTCAGGTCCACTATGTAGCTGAGGATGACCTTGAACTTGTGATCCTCCTGCCTCCACCTCCCAAGTGCATGGATTTCAGGCATGCACTACCACACTGGGTTTATTTGGTGCTGGGAATCAAATCCAGGGTGTGGTGTATTGTAGGCAAGCACTCTACCAACTGAGCTATATCCCCAGCTGAGATTATCACCATTTTGGGTAAGTGGAAACCAGATCCTGAGATCAAGGCCCAGTAGCAGTGCAGACTGTAGGTCAGGAGCCATCTCAAGACTGAGGAGCACTTTCTTGATGTTCCTCTAGCTGGTCTCAGGTCCCCAGATCAGTACTGTGAGGTAAGATGCAGGCTGTATGGTCAGGCACACCAGGTATGCCATGAAGGCAGCAATTCTATCTGGGGCACAGGCCTGTTACAGGGAAGAGGTATGAAGCAGGGGTATAAGGGAGGAAGAGGGGGAGTCTCTCACTCACTAGGGGGTTCAGACTCTTACAGTCCTAGGTGCCCACCACCCAGGGTCACAGTGAAGGTTAGGATGCAGCCGCCCAGGAGTGGCAGGTGAAGCCACCAAGCCCTCTCCTTCCTCATAAGTGCCCCAACGGTGGGGTCACAACATGCGGCTGTGAAGAGCCAGGTTAAGTCACAACCTGGATGTAGGCTCCATCATGCTGGTGCCTAGGGTGAGAGGTGTTAGCCATCTCCAAGTCCTGCACTGTATTTGCTCTCCTGGCACCTTTAGTCTGAGGCCCCCTGGTGGCCTTGTGAGTTCCACAAGCCTAGGCCAGGCTCCAGCAGCCCATGACCTATCCTGCATCTCCAGTGGCTCCCTCTGTAGTGACCAAGGCTTGCCCTCCTGATGTGCATCCTGTGTGGAGATGCAACACGCACGCACCTGTGGCTTAGTAACAACCCATCACCTCTTCTACAGTACCTGGGACCCTGTGCTCCAGAGAGTCGTTTACCTCACCTAGCTAGCAGATGATTCTTCCTTAGAAGAGGCCACCATTGAGAGGTGCTTAATTCCATCAGGGTTTAAGGGTCTCATAGCCCCTTTGCTCACCTTAATCAGGAGGCCCCTGACACTGTTGGACCAAGAGTCCCCCAAACCTCTGCACCAGTCTGCTCCATTCTTTTCCTAACAAGTCGAGATAGAGATATGCCACACCTTGCAGGAAATCCTTTCCAGGCTCCTAAAGCTAAGAATGCCTTCCATTTTTCAGAGAGAGATGCTTAAAATATATATTTAAATTTCCTAACTATTTTTAATTGTGTGGATGTGTGTCTGCATGTGAATTTACGCATGTAAGTGCAGGTGCCTGTGAAGGCCAGAGATGTTGGCGCTCCAGAGAGGTAGAGTTATAGGCAGCACTGAGCAGCCCCATGTGGGCACTGGCAACCAAACCCTGGTCCTCTGCAAGAGCAGTGTGCACTCTTCACCTCTGAACCATCTCTCCAGCCCTTCCTTGCAGGCCACACTCAACCTGGCTCTTCCGGCTATCTCCCTACAGTCACGTGGTTTCAGTAGGACAGAGAGGCCTCTGAGGGATGGTGACAGTTGCTAAGACAAGCGACTTCAAGTCTACTCCCAGAAACTTGACCTGGTTGTGCCCATGAACTCGGGCCGTTAGTGACTCTGAAACCCTTCTGTGAGAGGAGCAGGAGGCTCAAATGCTGGAGGGAGAGCAGAAGCTCCCAGTGCTCTGCACGTTTGCTCGGCCATCAGAGCTTCACTGTGGATCCCTTCAGGAGACGGTTTCCCAGTCAGCTTCCCAGACCTTCACACTGCCCTCTGACCTCTTCCACTTGGAGGATGGGGACACTACTGCCATTTTCCGGTGCCTTCCTTGGCCGATCTCAGTCTCCAAGGAAGTAGGAAAATATGGCTTGTGTGTCCAGTTCCAAACCTTCAATACAAATGTTTATTATAATATCATTTGTGAGCTGCAGAGATGGCTCGGTGGTTAAGAGCACATTCCTGCAGAGGACCTGTGTTTCTTTCCCAGCACCTACATGGTGGCTCACAACCATCTGTAACTCCAGTGACAGGGGATCTGTGGTTCTCCTCTGGCTTCCTGGGGCACCTGCACTCCTATACACAAACCCCCATAAACACACACACACACACACACACACACACACACACACACACACAATTTTTAAAATCTTTTTTAAAAGATATACTTTGTGCCCTCTAAAATTTGTTTTTGTCCAACAACTAAACCTCAAGTGAATGACCTTTAAAATAAGTACTCTTGGGGGAATATAGTAATATTTTGTTTCTCTAAAAATGTAGGACTGTCATTAATGCCCTTGGCATTTACAAAGCCTCTGAAGATAAAGCGTAGTTGTTGGTGTTTGCTTTTGTTTTGATTTTGATTTTGACTTCCTGAGACAGGTCTTATGTAGCCAGGCTAGACTCATATTCACTAAGTAGCCAGAGATGACTTTGAATTCCTGCCTCTACCTTCGAAGTGCTGGGATTATGTGTGCGCACCACCGTACCTGACAGAGACATACTTTCTCAGAACTGAACCATCTTCAATAAAGGCTGAAGGAAGGGGGTGGGGCTATGGAAAGGGCTTGCTGTGCGAGTAAGGACCCAAGTTGGATTCCCAGTAGGTACTGGTGTTGTGAAAGAAAGCCGGTGTGATGGGGCACACTTATAATCCCAGCTGTGGGGAGGTGGAGTGGACACAGATAAATCCCTAGGGATTGCGGGCCAGCTGGCTTCAGTTACTTGGCAAGTTCCAGGCCAAGAAGAGATGAGAGAACCTGTCTCAAAAGAAAAGTGGTTGAGGCCTGAAGAATGACATGCAAGGATATCCTCTGACCTCCACATGCTTGTGTACACGCATGTGTACACACACACACACACACACACACACACACACACACACACACACACACACCCCAAAGGAAAAATAAGGTTGAAGTAAGATATGAAGCTGCAAGGCTGTGATGGTCATGAGCAGTTGTTCAGAGTGTCTGTCCAGGAAGCTGGAAGGCATCTTTTTTCTTTCTCCAAGTAGTCATGCTGGGATTGGGAAGAGGAGTGAGCAACACCCACAGCTTCTGGGAAACTTGGGATGAGCTCTTGCCCTGAACTCAGATGGCCCAGCCTTGGGAGCACCTCTGAGTCTGAGCTGGCAGGCAGTGGGGGCTTGAGACCTTTGGCAAAGGGAGTCCATGTGATGTACATTGGAGTCACCACTTCCTAGTGACTTGCCAGACAGACAAGATGTGGTTGGGTTTTTCTTCCAGAGGTATTTTCAGTGGCAGGCCACTAGAAGACCAGTCTACTCAGTTTGTGGATGCCCCAGTCCCCATGGATAAGAAACAAAAGCTACTGTGACGTGATACCGGGCTTTGGCCTCTTTTATTTTCTTTTTACAGTCAACTCCACGTGTAAAAGACTTCATAAAGCATTGTGGTTCTGGCTGTACCCCGGGTGAGCTGCGGAGAAAAGGGCTGGCTATTCTGGACAGACTTCACTGGGACCTCCACACGGGAACATTGCTGGGCTTCTTGGTTATAATAAGCAGGGGTTTACAGAGTCTCCCTGAGACTCATCTGTGCCTTTGGAACAGCTGTTTACAACACAGAACAGGCAAGGCACAGGCGGGCAACACATTCTTGCACATGCACCACGGCGAGGTGACCCACAAAGGCTCACAACATACGGAAGAGTGAAAAAAATGTTATCTTTATATCCCACACCATTCCACCAGGCTCTCATGTCTAAAGGACACAGAATTCACTCGACAAAGACATTTGGACAGCACTGTTAGGATCAGTTTCTCTCTTAAATACACACTGCAAAAATATTTAACTTTCCGTTCTATGAATATTGTATATAAATATGTCTGCCTTTGCTATACTTTACACACATTCACTTAGCTGTCTTTATTCACCGACATAACAATCCCTATTGAGGCGTTAGACCGTACTGATCTAGCACTTAAAAAAAATAATCAGACACCGGTTCATGTTGGTTTTAGTTGGGGGATGGAGGCCATCCTTCAGGATATGCTTCTGTTAGTAAGGCAAAAATTATGCAAATGAGGAAATGTCGTGACGTTTTGGTCTGTTATGAAGCATGAAGGTTAAATCACTAACGGCAGTTTCACTATGGAAAACTGGTGCTGTTGACAAGGCTGCAGCTTTCTCCTCAGGTCAAGCAGTTACCGGTAACTTTCCCAGCTCCCTTTCTCTTGAACAGCAGGTTCACGTTTCTCAGAATCCACACATGGCCATCTATACGCTTCAGCCATAGAGTGACCACAACACCTACCAGACTATCTGGGAATGAAAAGGGTTGGGCCACACCGGATGCTCCCTGACGGCAATAGAAACTGTTTGCACTTTGGGTTATTGATATGTGAAAACTAGGGGGGGAAGGGTGGGGCTCTGTCCTAACATTAAAAAGCATGGTCTCCAGTTCCACGCCCTGATGGTCCTGAGCTGGCCCCCATGTGGCGGCACTGCTGCCTCAGAGGAATCCTTCCCTCCACGTCGCGTCCCTGACCAGGCAGCTGCAGCACTGTATGGCAGGCCACCAGCTGCTGCAGTTCAAGGGTTCCACATTGGCTTTGGTCATCATCACCTTAGAGCTGGAGAGGCTCATGCCCGACTGCTGTGCTCCTATATCTGATCTGCTAAAGAAAGCACAGGTAGACATCAACTTGGCCCTTCCAGCTGATGCGCTCTATGCTGAAAGGGGTACCCATGGCCCTTCTTGTTCCTTTGGGGGCCCCAGGAGATGCACTTAGCAAGACATCTATGGCACGAGTCTGACTGCAAGCCATGCTTTCTGTGTGGGCTCGTGCTCTGTGTTCCCCAGGATGGCAAACCTTGAACTCACGGGGAAGGGATTTTGGCGGTGAGGAACGAGAATACAGGCAGTCTGATGTCCAAGATCAGGAATGGGTGGAGGATTTGGGTGCTTAATATTGAGGATTATAACGTCCAGACTTTCCTTCTCTATGAATCTGTGGTGACAGGCACAGGGTGGGGGCCATGTCAGCAGCTCTCAAGACAGATTAGGATGGAGTGGTAGATTAACTTTAGTTATTGAGGATGGAGATGAAGGTTCCTAGGATGGTAGTTAATGCTATGAAGTAGGGTAGTTGTGCCATGCTCAAAGTGCCTCATGTGATCGTCCTGGCATTTGACTGCCCCTTCCTGTGTCTGAGATGACTGTTTCGAGGTTACCGCTCTGCTGACATACCTGTCAGTGCTGAGCAGTACGGTGGCTTCGAGGTGCTTGTGAAGCCACGCCTGAGAAGACTGTGGTTACCCTCCAGAGCCAATTCTGTTTCACCTGCCAGCCAGCCTCTCTGCCCCCACCACCCTGAGACCTCCAGGACCTGTGGGAACTCACCATGCTTGGACACCTATGAATTCTTTGGC